>NC_089505.1:2144287-2744287 GCF_036850995.1 Saccopteryx leptura | reverse complement strand
AATCTTGGGGCTGCCCTCTGAACCGCCGGGACCTTTTTCTGCGGGTCTCTCTGAGTTCATTGGGCCTTGGCTGGGAGTCGGACTGAGACCTTGCTGTGATGAGGGGGACAGGGACTAGGGCGGCACTCGAGGACTGGGGGGCAAATAGCACAGCAGAACGGGCGGGTACAGCTTTGGGAATACATCTAAGAAAGGGACGTCAGTTATGTCAGTGCACATGCTGTATGTAGGTCACGGACGGGGCCAGAATTCAAATTCCCATCTGGACTGTGGGTGGCCCGGCAGATTGGGAGACCCAGGAACGAGGCGGCGTAAGTGGAGACCATAAAACAGAGCTCCAGACACGACTGTGACTTCAGCGGTGGGGACCACACTGCCTCATCCCAACTTTCAAAACAATGGCTGGTTGCAAAGCTATCAGGGTATCATCTCTTTGCTTTCTTTTTCTTTTTTCCAAATGTCAAAAGACTTTAAGTGAAACGCGCCCTCCCCCTGTGTTGGGAAGCCTGACTATAAACAGGAACAGTTTCTGCTGTTTGTCTTTGAAACAGTGACGCTTCCAGACGCCTTTGCCTTTGAGGAACCCAGCAGTGACATGTAGAATCTCCTACCCTGCTGACACAGTTAGGGTGTGTTTGAAATTAAAACAAAACGGAAACATTTGCAATCTATTCCAGATATTTTAATTCCTCGCATATGATTTTCTCTAAAAAGTGTTTCACTGAATAAATTATTCAAAAATCAAGTGTCTAGATTGGCATAAAATGGATTTTGCCTTAGCTCACTTAGTAACCCCCACATTGGCGAAAAGTCAAGGTGTGGTACGACAGTTTCAGTTAAAACCTGACAAATTTAAGAGATTATGTTATAAAAAACTTTAAGGATTATAGTAAACAGAAAAATATTTTTAAGAAAATGAATTCTAACCAAAGCTGTGCAAAACTTTTATGGAAAAAGAAAATTTAAACATGAATGAAGAAAAGAGAAACTAAATTAATAGAGATGTGATTTGTGAATGGAAAGATTCAGTCTCGTAAACTTGTCTATTTCCCACAAATCATCATTAATTCAGAGCAAGTCTAGAAGACGAGCGCAGCAAGGTTTTGGGTGGGTCCCCACCTGCCACTTCGCAAGTTCACACAGAAGCAGGTAAGGGGGAGGAGCAGCCAGATTGTCCCCAGGAGGGAGGGGCAGGGGAGGGGAGGGACACAGCAGAGGGCGAGAGATGAGCGCTCAGTGAATCGGTGAATGCTGACGGGACAGTCATGTTCCTGGGGCACCGTTCCAAAGAAGTTCAAAACGGGTTAGGGGTCCACACGGAACCAACAGAACCGCACAGCACAAACTCTCGCTGGTGTCCGAGCCATCAAGAAATCAAGTGACATGCGCTACCCCAGACCTGGACCATTCAATGTTCCCGTCCACCCTCCTCCAGCCTTTTCCTGCTTCAGATGATTAGGGTAACGAGGCCCCGTGGAAAATGGGGAAGCCTTGATTAGCTGAGGTAAGGGCATGGACCGGGTCCCTCTCTCTCCCCATTCTATCTGGACCTGCCCAGCAATGGCCTGCGAGCCTGAAGGATAAATAAATCTGCTACTGGAAGCCACTGAATGGCTTTTCTGGGGGGGAAGGGCCTCAGCTTTGATTCTGTTACGTTGGCATAGTCTACCTTAACCTAACTAACGCTCTCACCCACATGGCACATGGATAGAAAGCAAACAAGAAAAGCTACCCAGAAATCACTTTCCCTAACTCCTGTTACCTTCATCGTTCACCCGAGGGAACAGTTTTTAAAGTCTTATTTTCCTCAGTACACATCTAATTGACCTGCAGTCCACGCTGAAGTGGAAGAAAGCTTCTCCTCCCACTCCTGAACATTGAAATTGATATTAAACAGAACGAAGAGTTAGTTGGGTGTTTCTTTCCTTCTGTATTTAATAAATGCCCGCAGGAACCTAGAAATAATCTGTCAGCCGATGACAAGGGTGGGCCAAAGTGGGTTTACATAATACAAATACGTCACACAAAACTCAAGCAACAGTAACACGAGAATAAGCTCTGTGTTTCGTGTGCCCACAGCCGCGAACCTGCTTCCGCCCACGCCTGTGCAGTCCCCGCGAGGAGCTGTCGGTGTGGGTGGCCTCGTGAGTCTCGGGCTGTCTTCCTGGCTCTGCTGCTTGTCACCCGCTTGTCACGTCCCGTGTCTAGCTTCTGTCTCTAAGTGGGGACTGCATCAGCTTCACACGGGTCCTTGTAGGGTGGCTAACCACGGGGCGCCCGCAAGCCCCTGGCAGGGGCCTCGGGGAAGGAAGGCAGAGAGAGGGGAACATTCGGGTTGGTCCACTTGAAACAGACGTTGGGCATCGAAAGGGACATCTATTCTCATTCACTTCAGAGATAAATGATTCTGGCCATTCAAATTCTAGTTTATTTATTTATTTCCCTCACAAGAGACCATCTCATCGTGCTCAAGACTAGGAGGTTTGCGGTTTGCGCTATGGTTTGAACCAGTGATTGATGAAATTTAATGAAGAGCACGCTCAAAGGAATGCGACTAACATAGCCACTTTTTAATCAAGTATCCATTTTCTGGATTTCTAGTAACTGACATAGAATCAGGCACACTCGTGAAAAACGATTTAAACCTTTTTTTCATATTGCATAAAATAAAAAACTTATCTTCAAATCTACACAGGTTTTACTTCACTAGTAGATTACAGTTTTATATACAGTAGAATAATATTCTAACGCAATGCATCACTTCTTTTAAGTAGACAGACCAAACCCTGCCTTTCTGAAATATGCTGCTCACAAACATTAGAGGATATTTTATAGCGTCACATTCATTTTGAAATACCCCCTAATTTTTGTGAGCAGTATATCATTATATGTCGCGAGAGCCACATAGAAATGTCCGGACAGTGACCAGAACCTGAGCCTTGTTCTCTGTGCCTGTTTTGGATCTTTCAAGAAAAAACTGATTCCATGTATTTAAAAAATGAGTTGAGGCCCTGGCCGGTTGGCTCAGCGGTAGTGCATCGGCCTGGTGTGCGGGGGACCCGGGTTCGATTCCCGGCCAGGGCACATAGGAGAAGCGCCCATTTGCTTCTCCACACCCCCTCCTTCCTCTCTGTCTCTCTCTTCCCCTCCCGCAGCCAAGGCTCCATTGGAGCAAAGATGGCCCGGGCGCTGGGGATGGCTCCTTGGCCTCTGCCCCAGGCGCTAGAGTGGCTCTGGTTGCTCAGAGCGACGCCCCGGAGGGGCAGAGCATCGCCCCCTGGTGGGCGTGCCGGGTGGATCCCGGTCGGGCGCATGCAGGAGTCTGTCTGACTGCCTCCCCGTTTCCAGCTTCAGAGAAATATCAAAAAAAAAAAAAATGAGTTGAAAGAAAAATATTGAACAAAATCACTGATCACCTGCCATGGCGGCAGGGTTTACTCAGGGGATGAAAAGATTTTCAGAATACGAGGGTTTTGCATTATGCTTATGTAGAACGCGACGCATCTGGTGACAGTCGCGGTGTGTCCCCCTTTGTCTCCACATGCGTTCCCCAGCGCACCGAGAGGGCGGGACCCATCTCACCACAGCGCACAGTGCACTCACACCCGCCCTCCTCCTTTCCCGGGGCCTGCTGGGGACGGCACAAGGTCCCCGCTTTGCCATCAGAAGTCAAGGTGTCAGCCAAGCCATGCCCTCCCGCGAGGATCTAAGGGAGTGTGTGTTTTCTGCCCTCTCCAAACCCTGGCACCACCAGCAACCCCCGCGCGCCCTGTGGGATGCGGAGATAGCACTCCGGTCTCCGCCTCCGCCTTCACCCGCTGCTCTACTCCGGGGATGGGGCGCTTCTTCTCTGCGTCCTGTTCTTCCCAGGACACTGGTCATGTTGGGTTAGGGACCCACCCTGCTCCGGTATGACCTCATCTTCACGGATTATATTCCTACTAGCCTGTTTCCAAATAAGGTCACATGCTGAGACCCCGGGGAAGAGTGGGAACTTGGGGGGAGCCTATTCAACCTGGTGCACCCCCCCCCCAGTGCCCCGGGCTGGGTGAGGCTTTCCTGTCGCTCCCATGGGGGCCCACAGGGCCTACCATGCCCAGCGGAGCGTGGAGGGGGACCTGCTTGCTGATTCACGTGGGGGCCCCGGGAGGGGTCAGTGGTGGGGGATGATTCTAGAAAATCCAGTGTGATCCGTCTGGAGAAAACTGTGAAAACCACCAAAAACGTGTTTGACATGATTGTAGACAAGCCATTCGGGGGACGTGGCAGAGGAATGGTGGAGGTGGCGGGGCCTCTGGGACACTGGTTAGGAGCTTGTCACCGCAGCTGAGGTGCAAGGGACAGGCCCTCAGAGCAGAACGTCAGAGGAGAGAGCGAGAGAAAGAGCAACAAGAAGGACCCGAGAGAAGAAAAACGGGCAAACATTCACCGCTGACTCAATCTGAAGGCGAGAAGCAGACGAAACACAAATGAAGCCCAGATGCTGGGCCCGGAAAACCAGGGAAAGTCGAGGTTCTGCTGACAGATGCAGGGCCACTGGGCCCCGTGTCCTGTTTTGTGTGCTGACCGCGTTTAGCCTCCGCTGTGCCCGATGTAGCCAAGCACAGCCACCTTCACCCCCGTGAAGGAGACGTAATCAGGGTGCTCGCAGGAGCCAGGCCCTCTGTGGTTCCCCAGCTCCTTCTCTGAGACAGTTTACTCTGTACTCACATTTCTCCTGGTAGTTTTTCTGTCCCCTGTGCCCCCAGCAGCTCTAAGAGACACCCACGGGCACTTTTTCTTTGTAAATTAATGCCTGTTCCAAACTGGTGACGATCCTCTGTCTCTCCGTTTAGTTATTTAGATGCACTTCTTCTGGTCTTTGTGTCTCTCTCTTTCTTTCCTTTTCACAAGCACGTGCTCATAATGTTTATTATTTGCCATGCTCTGTTTTAAGCATTCTGTAGCTATACACTCAGGTACTCCCCATGAGCGCACCTGTGTGGTGGGCACTGGTAATTGCCACCCTGTAGGTGAAGAAACGGGCACAGGGAGGTTGGCTCACCTTGACCGCGGCCGCACAGTGAGGCCCAGGGCGAGCCCAGGTTCCTAACCACTGCCCTGCGGCCTTGTGACCAGTAGGAAGATGGGGTTGCTGACCAGGACAGGGTCTCTTTGTCCCTAAGACCTGGTGGCCCCTGGATGTGGAGGACTTTGTAACTTCTAATCACATGGAAACAAGGAAAAGTTGCGATTTTGAAATCCAGCTGCTCTTGAGAGTGAGTCGCATGTGAAGAATAAACTTATTTCCAGTTAGCTACGGGGCTGGTGGGCGTGCAGACTGGCGGTGAGGACTACTGCAACTCCCCTCACCTGCTCAGTCCTGTGACGCAGACACACCAGCTCTTGGGTGGGGTCACCATAAACCTGGACACGTACAAATGACTGTGTCCTGTGATGAGACTATACCTGCCTCTAAAATTATTAACATGGTGATCTCAGTGCCGTGGTTCTCAAAATTAGGGTGCATGTAAAAATCACTTGGAGAATTTGAAGCATAATTTGCAGGCCCTTGCCCTCACTGGCTTCTGAGTCCAGGAACAGGTGGACCTAGGAAGCTCCGTGCTCAACCACCCACGTGATTCTGAAGCACTCGTGCAAGGACACCCTTTAAGAAACACCGTTAGAGCCGGAACTGCCAGAACCATCTCAGGATTTGAGGTGTCTTCTTTTAAAGACTATTTAGACCCACCTTTATATTGAACATTTCATACACACCATCGAGGTTTCTACTAAAATAACAGATGGTATGAAATATCAGACTTGATCATTGGGGTTTATACATTATACATCCTCTAAAATCAGCGAGAGTTATTGCCTCTGGACGCCTGACAGTATAAGACAAAAATAGCTTCCCGTGCGGGAAGTGAATCCAGAATCCATATGGAGCTGGGAATGTTCCCCTCAGTGTTCGGTTTCGGGTGAGCGGCTCCACACATCACCGCCGCACGGCGTCGGTTCACTGACAACCGGGGCCCTTGCCCGCCATCACTCCTGGGGTGCGCGCCCCGCGCGCCTTCTGTGATGGACACAGCGCATGCCTGCCGTCTGCCCGGGGTTTAAAGCCTCGGAGCCCGAACGGCACATTAACTTACGTAACTTGCATGCTTCTAGCTCAAATTTTTAAAAAGCTTGGTTTGCAGACAAGAGAAATAACAAAGGCACCTGAGAGTCCTCTGCATCACGATGTGCACTTAGAGTTCATCAGTTTCCATCAGAATCCCAGA
The DNA here is from genome assembly GCF_036850995.1 of Saccopteryx leptura. NCBI lineage: Eukaryota > Metazoa > Chordata > Mammalia > Chiroptera > Emballonuridae > Saccopteryx > Saccopteryx leptura. The sequence continues at coordinate 2,738,021 of NC_089505.1, read as the reverse complement.
CCTTAAACAGCCCGACCACAGCGGCTGCCCCGTGGGAGGCATCTGTGTTTCTCTTCTTCGTTCTCTTAGAGCCGTTAAGTAATCAAGGTTTTCCCTTGCTCAGCTACTGCGGAGAAGAACTGAGTGATAATTCCTTATGGGGGTGTTTAAACTCATTCTCCAGGTACAGCGGGGGACAATTTCTCCGTCCTCCTCCCTTGTTCCAAAGAGAGCCTAGATTAGTATCTTGGGAATTAGGCATTCGCTCTAATTCCTCAGTTTTATCCAATTTTAAGTGGCTTTTTTTTTTTTTTAGGTATATAGACCATTTTCAGATAATCTCACTCATTTTGGGTATTTTAAAACAATTGTACTTTAAATTCAAAACCTTCTGGAAATTGGAACTTCAAAGCTCTTTGAAAAGGAACAAAGGCATGTTTAAAAAGAGACAGTACCTAGTCTATCTCCCCGTCATGAGAAGGGTTAGAAAGGCAGGTGAGACACCAAGATGATGATTGAACACGATCTCTTTGTTTAAAAGTAATCAACAGGCTTTAGTGGGGCTTGTACTATGTATTTCAAAGACACATAGGCTTTGTTAGGGGCACGGTGGTGTTCCCGTGACACACATAACCCAAATGACAAGACGGGTCACGACATGTCATTACTGTGAATCTAAAATAATGTCCTCTGTGCACATTACAAGGAGTCCCTATTCTCTTCTGAGTATGGTCAGTTCTTTGGCTCCTTACACGTCATGACTGACCTGATTTCATAGCAGTGGGTAATAAAACTAATAAAAAATCAACCCAAATGAGGATCTAGTTATACTGGAATCTGAAGATTCTTATTCTACAACCACCACAAATCTTCACTGAGGACTCACTGTGTGCAGATGGTCCTGGGGACTCAGGGTCAGCCAAGCCGACAGTCCCTCCTTCCCGGGGCTTAACGTCTCTGGCTAATGAAGTCACAGTCAGGGCTCTGTCTCCACAGAAACATGGATTCCATGACAGAAATACCAGTCGAAGCAAAGGCTATTTTTCTATAAGTGGCACAAAAAGTCTCAAGTAGCAATAGGCTGAAGCAATCCATTCCTTAAACGTCATAATTTGACAAAGGACCGTGATTGCAAAACATTTGTCTGAAATATGATGTCTTCAATAAAAGTATCTTTTTTTCTCTTTGTAACCCCTGCCCTCTGCCCCGAGGTAAAGAAGCCAGTCAGAGTTTGAAATGTATCTTGTCTTGGCTAAATTTCACCGGCGCTGTTGGGTGTTAGTTTCCATATTCTAGTAGAAAATGCAAGGCACCCATGTGACTGCTCAGAGTTGCACTCAATGTAACTGATGTTGCCCAGGAAGTTCCCAGCCACCTGGAGGTGAGGAAGTGGTGGGGATGGGGTGTGGGCAGGGGTTCAAAGGGACCAGGTCCTCTGGGCATCAGTGGACTCTTCCCTGTCTGGTAACAATGCCCAGCCAGGAGCTCAGGGCGGCTTCACCACCACGCTCATTGTCTTCTCTTTTCTGCCTTTGCTTTGATAATTATCCTGTGTCTGTAACTGAACAGCACCTGAAAAAATCCACTCGTGATGGGAACGGTTTCTGTGAAGTGGTTTTAATTTCACCTCTGCGGTGCCCTTTCAGATTCTTTGGCCGCTGTGTTCTATGCTCTATTTTCATTTAATGAGGATGTGCAGAAGAAAGGTGAGGCTTCAAACGGCAGGTGTCAGAAAGACTGGGAGAATGATTGCGACCTGTCTGAACTGCATTTGTCCCGGTCCGTTTGTAAATGCCCTCGGAAGCACTGAGGAGAGTCTCAGGGTCCGTGCTCCGTAAAGACAAACTGGCACAGAGATGAGCTCAGTAGAATGAGCAGAAGCGGAAGGAGCCGTCAAGGAGAATTAAACGTGTTCAGCAGATGGTCCTGGGTGGTTCCGGTGCCATGTCTCAAGGTCAACCACTTCAGCAGAAGGTGGGAGTTCCGATCTCGGGGTTAGGGCGACAGTCCTGTTTGTATACACGCCACCTGAGCAGAACTGCACGCCACTGTGTGCTGGCATCTGGTGGTGAATGAAAGCATCACCTGGCACATTGTGTGTGTGTGTGTGTGTGTGTGTGTGTGTGTGTGTCAGAGACAGAGAGAGGGACAGATAGGGGCAGACAGACAGGAAGGGAGAAAGATGAGAAGCATCAATTCTTCTTTGTGGCACCTCAGTTGTTCACTGATTGCTTTCCCATATGTTCCTTGATCTGGGGGGGCTACAGCAGAGCTAGTGACCCCTTGCTCAACCCAGCGACCCTGGGCTCAAGCTGGTGAGCTTTGCTCAAACCAGATGAGCCTGCGCTCAAGCTGGCGACGTTGGGGTTTTGAACCTGGGTCCTCTGCATCCCAGTCCAACGCTCTATCCACTGCGCCACCACCTGGTCAGGCTCACCTGGCACATTTTGATTCAAATAAAAGTCTCACCTATCTGCACCCCTCCCTTTCAAAGACACTTTTCTTGTTCAACCAAATTGCTCCCATGCTTTCTCTGGAGTACACACACACACACAGTCACAGACACACACAGAGAGTCACCTGCCAGATAAAAATGGAGTTGTGCCTTCATTCTTTCTCCCATGTGCACATGTGCAACTTTTGTCTCACAACAAACGGTGGCCCTTTTTCACACGGCAGAATGCACAGCTCGCTCTATAAAACCACGGCACACCCCTCCAGCCCTCCGTTCCCTGCCAATGGGCACGCAGGCTCTCCACATGCAGACTATCCTGATGACACGTAAGGGACAGTTTCCTCCACGTCAAGGGTAGGGGTTGACGGGAATATGCACTTAGAATGAACAGAAAGGGCTAAACTGTCTATAAAAACATGATGCTTTTATCTGCTCATCAACAGTGAACAGGAGTGTGTCTGTAAATTTCATAAAAACTAGAGACTATGTCTAAGTTGTGGTTTTAATGACTGTTCATTATTAAGCAAGTTGATCGCCTCTTTGGTTTTTTGGGTTTTTTTTACCATTATGTTTCTTCTATTGGGTTGTCATCGTCCTGTGGCTCTTCAGGAGCTTTCTGAGATTTGAGCCATTAAAAGCCTTGGCTCTTTCATGTATTGAAATTATTTGATCACAGTATGTCATTTGCCACATAGCTTTATACTGACGCTTCATTGTACACGACTTCTCTGCATTTAGTCATATCTGTCCGTCTTTTCTTCGATGTCTCTCAGAGTTTGTGTCATGGTGAAAAAACGCCTTTCTCACGCTGACATTATGTAACAGAATTATCTCATATTTTCTTCTAGTACTTTTATTGTGTTAATGTTTTACACTTAAATCCTTAAACCACTTGAAAAGTATTTGAGGAGTTTGGGGAGGTACACATTCTAAATGCTGAGCAATAAACTCAAATCCACTTGTTCAATAATTTAGAGGTTTCCTGCTGATTTGGAACGCCACCTTTACTGAGTTTTAGATGCCTTGAGACTTGCTTTGGAACTCCCCACTGCTTCCTGCGGCTTTATCTCAGTCCCTGCACCACTTCATCTAGACCGGGGCACACCCTTTCCTCCATCTCTTTCGTCTCTCCTTTCATAGTTTGTAAATACTTCTCTGCTACTTTGTTTTAATAAAAGTATAACAGATAAGAACAGACATTTTGGAATGTGTAAAAGTTAGGCTCTTACAGTTTATAAGATGCTTATAGAAGGGATTGTGCTTGAGTATGAGACGAACGGTCGTTCACCATTTACAACCGTACCACTAATTGTGGAACTGCCCCGGCAGGAAGGGAGTCCCTGCCTCTGGTGGCTCTTGCGTGGAAGGAGCACCTGTCTTCCCCACTGGCTGTGAGCCCTGTTCCTCCTCCACTGGTCTCCCCGCCCTGCTCCGGCTTCTGTGCCCGGGCTGGGTCCCATTCCTGGGGACACCGTGGACACTGCTCTACAGGGAAAGAGCCTCCCTGGTAACTTCGTCAGCCTCTTTTCCAAAGAGTTCTCAGGAAACATAAGATAATGTTATGTTTGGTTGCACTACGATCTATTCAGTTCAGGTTTAAATAGTCATCAATTCGCAGACTTAATGTAGTATTTGTGGCCATTTCCACAAGAAACTGGGCATCGGTTCTACAGTTAGAATACTTTTGCTCTAATATCGTCTCTTTGTGAAAAGTCAAATTCAGTGTATGTATTTTTTCCAATATTGGTATCTTTGCTAGAAAGCAGGGTTTCCTTTATATCGTGGTAACTAATTTACAGGATTCAGTTAAGCGTTCACGTTCAAGGTCGCACACAAGGCTGGAGAACGTAGGACGTTAGGTAGAAGACCCAGGAGACCAGGTAGGAATCAATGGGATGTTTCTTAATGTCACATTTTATCCTAAGAATTTTCCCTAATGAAAAAGCAAAGTTTTAATCAATTTCTTTTTTAAAAAACTTGGCCTATCTCCCCCCCCCCTTTTTTTTAGTCAATATATTTTCAAAAGTTTTTCTTTTTCTTTCTTTCTGAAAAAACACAATACTTTACACAGGATGAAGATGAAAAGAATATACAATTGAGTCAGAGTCAGAACTCCAGAATTAAGTCAAAAAGAAACTTGTAAGTTTCTCTACTTTTGTTCTTTCTTTTAGAGTATTATCTAAATGTCCTGAACATATTTACACCGGAGACGTTTTTACATTCCTCCCAGTCAAACCAGACAGAGTCAAGTGCTTCAAGGAGGCATCTGAGGGACTGAGAAGCAGCGTCCGGAGAAGGGACCGCCAGGTGGCCCCTTCTTACTCGGGTGACCTCCTGATTTTATAGAGTGACAGCCAAGAGGAGCCCAAGAAGAGTGAAATAGATGCTCTGCAAAGCTAAAACAGAGGCAGCCACTTGAGAGCCGTACGACCCAGGAGTGAGGTCCACGTCACACCCGGTGCACGAGCGGACTCAGCAGGGAGCCACGGGGCAGAGCATCAACGCCCTGGTGGGAGCAGGGGGGAGGCGTCACTCTGCATCACACAGGTCCTCTCACAGATGTGACCTCCGCTAGTTTGTCAGTGGAAGGCTTTGTAGTATTAAGCAACGTCATCCGAGTCCCCAGTGACACTGAGACACAAGACTATAGCAGCGCAGTCTTGCTCAAGAGACAGACAGGAAAGGTGGAAGCACCCTAGAGTGCTTTATCATGCGGTCTTCACAACAACAAAACGGGCATTATTTCTATTCTTATGATGGATAAACTGAGGCTTGCTGAGGTTAAACACGTGCCCCAAAACAAAACAAAACAAAACAAAACAAAACATATTTCAGGTGTCTACTATGTTCAGTGTGGATCAGTGGAGCCATTTCTTAAATTTGTAGTGACACTGTTTTTCTTGTGTGACTTTGGAAAATGGAAGACTCAAGCAGACAGCTTTTAATTTAGTAAAAGGTGAAAGATTTACACGATCTGAAGAGAAACAAGAGTATGACAGCTTTTAATTTAGAACGGTTTCCATTGTATTCATGAAGCGGCACTTGGGTTGAAGACAGGGGGTCCAGCCTCCTGGCATGTGGTGGCAGGGAGGTGTGGCCAGGGTCTGGTGAGGTGTGGAGCGGGGCCCCCGACAAAGGCTGCGGGGGGAGTCTCGCTCGCCGCCCACAGGAGGGAGGGGGGTGTCTTGGAGCTCCTTCAGCACCAGAACTCAGCCACATGCCGCAGAGATCGCCACTTTCAGACTCTGCCGTGGCAAAATTTTGTCTAAAGTCGCTGCTATTCACAGAAGTCCACCATGTTCAGAAAACTCTGAAAGAACGACTCTGGTGTCAGAGGACGGGCCGGCAGGAGTCGAGTTCTGCCTTGCACACAGTAGGTGCTTAAACATCGAACAAGTGAACGTGCTCTCCGCTCACCCTCTCGACCAAGGCCTTTAACATGCCACGTGTCCTGTCAGCCTAGGGTGACTGCCTTGGCGACAGGCAGCCGTCTGGTCTGAGGACTCTCATGCTCTGTGATAATTTTCTAGAGCTAAAACGCTTTACCCTGAGAGGGGCACTGAAGTGGGCATTTCACACACGGAAGAAAAGCACCTGCGATGAACTAATCGGAGGAAACACCACATCACACTTGCTCCGTTTGTTCACGGGGCAGCTGTGCAGAGGGACAGGAGATTGGTCACGGCGTGTGGTCGGACACAGCGGAGACCAGCAGGAGTTCCAACGTAGCAGAACTTCTTTTCAAAACTAGCTGACCGCTGGGGTGGTCCCCACGATGGCTTTCCCTTCCCTTCTTCCGAGTGTCATTCATTCCGGAGCCACGCAAAACCACGGCCTTTCCCTGAAACGCCACTCAGCCTGCGAGCAATTTCAATTCGTTGCTTCGTCGTTAAAACGGAGAGCGACAGTTCTCTCATGCCATGGACAGGAAAGTGAATACTCGACAACGTGTGTCTTAGAAAGAAAGTCAGAGGCTGATCAAACACCAGAAATAACGAGTATTTGGTCTTTCAAATAGGGGAACACGAAAGGAATGGTACCAGCCATTCTGTTTGGGCTACGAGCACCCAGATCCCAGCATCTAAAGGTATAAAGCAGACAGAACAGCCCCAACGCGTAAGAGGACGCTCAAACTATAACTGAAACGGGAACTTCTTATGAGGGGGCTTGTTCCCTCCGCACTTCTCCTGCCTGTATCTCCCACGGCCACTGCGAAGATGTCACTGAGGTGGCTTTTACGCAGTGTCGAGTCTTCCTGCCTGCCTTCACTCACTCATCTCTCATCAAGACTCAGCTCTGAGAAGCATGGGTGGCTATCACCTTCCCGCGCCTGTTCGTATTTGTACAGTTTGCAGTTTATAAACCCTACGAGGTCTTCATCGTTCTAAGAGGGGTGTCCCTCTGTGGTCCCCAAATGGTGGTGGCATGCTCTGAGCAACCTCTGGGCTCCGGATCGGTTGCGTTGACCTGCCGGACGCTGGCGGTGCCAGGAAGAGCCGTTGCTTCACCGTTCATGTATCAGCCGCCAGGTGCCGGGCGGGGCTCTGCGCGCTTTGCTGATGTTAAATCAGTCCTTCAAGCAGAACTCTGAGGGGGGACCCGTTAATACCCTCCCTCCACGGGTGAGCACACGGGGTGCAGGTAAGTTCATGGGCCCTCTCACACCGCCCCTGTTGCTCCGAGGTAGAGTGGGGTCTGATGACAAGGCTGGAGTCAGCAGCTGTCCCCGTTGGGGCCTGCCCAGCCTGCCCTCCCAGTCCCATGAGCACGGTGAGGTCCTCGCAGCCTGGTCTGGGGGGTGCCATCATCTCCCGGTGGGGTCCTCGCATCCTGGTCTGGGGGGTGCCATCATCTCCCGGTGGGGTCCTTGCAGCCTGGTCTGGGGGGTGCCATCATCTCCCGGTGGGGTCCTTGCAGCCTGGTCTGGGGGGTGCCATCATCTCCCGGTGGGGTCCTCGCAGCCTGGTCTGGGGGGTGCCATCATCTCCCGGTGGGGTCCTCGCATCCTGGTCTGGGGGGTGCCATCATCTCCCGGTGGGGTCCTCGCATCCTGGCCTGGGGGTGCCATCATCTCCCGGTGGGGTCCTCGCATCCTGGTCTGGGGGGTGCCATCATCTCCCGGTGGGGTCCTCGCAGCCTGGTCTGGGGGGTGCCATCATCTCCCGGTGGGGTCCTTGCAGCCTGGTCTGGGGGGTGCCATCATCTCCCGGTGGGGTCCTCGCAGCCTGGTCTGGGGGGTGCCATCATCTCCCGGTGGGGTCCTTGCAGCCTGGTCTGGGGGGTGCCATCATCTCCCGGTGGGGTCCTCGCAGCCTGGTCTGGGGGGTGCCATTGTCTCCCTGGCCACGCCCGGAAGAGACCCTTGAGGGTTTTGTTGAGTACCGTGTTCCCCACGGTGACAAGGGGACACGTACCCTGCACTTCTCCGGATGCAGGTTCTGGTAACTCAGGCTGAGTGACCTTACAGGGTGTCCTACGGAACAGACTAGACTTTCGAAACTTTTCCCAGCAAAGATAAGTATATCGAAGCAAGTCGTTGAAAAGGTCCTAAGGCGTTGCCTGTTTTGTCTTCAGCTTTGTTCTGAGTCGCTGTGTAAGGACCACTCTCTCTCCCGTGTTTGGGAAGGAAAGGAGGGGTGGACAGAGAGGGGACAAAGCCAGGCCCCGCCCCTGAGCGCCACGCTCTCGGGAGCATGCAGTCCCCGAGAGAACCCGGCCCTGGGCGGCAGACTGCCCACGGAATTTCTGTTACCTTATTAAGTCAAACCAGTTCGAAGCCATATGTCTCCTAAAAAAAGGGAACATATTTGTTTACAAACATACAGAGCAAGTGACAAGATGTATAGGATATAAACAGGACACCCTCTGAATTGTTAAAACCACTTCTCCTTTGGCAAGTTAGCCAACAAAATAGGTAAGGTGAAAAAAAAAGGTCAGATAGCAACTTTCCTTTCAAGGACTCAGAAATGGGGTGTTCTGAGTGAAGTCCAGTTGGGCCATGCAGGAAGCTGGTTTGTTTCTTTTGGAATTTCTGTCTTTATGTGGCCGTCACTGACGTAAATGGGCAATGTGCGATCAGACCAGGAAGGATGGGCCCCCCACCTCCAAGCCTTCCCGTCTACACACCGAGCGGGAGGGGACCTGAAGTCAGGAACTCGAGGGACCAACTGTACCCTCGACCCCGTCGCCTGGAAGGCTGCCGTGCAGACAGGACAGACGGGAAGTGGGGGACCCTTCCCCTTCGCAGGCCTTCCATCAGGAATCGAGGCCGCTCGCCAGACGTCGCGCGGATGGATACGTAGGTGACAAGTGGTACTTCTCTCTGCTGCACGGTGTACACTCACCTCCGTAGTCAGCACGCCCTGGGAAACAATTCCTGTTCTCACCGCTGTCGGCCGGGGGCAGGGAGACTATCCAACGCCGTGAGCCCAAGGACAGTCGGTACCGGACCTCAGGGTTTCCGGGCTCCGTGTAGGACCGGACGCTCATCTCAGCCTTCGTCTCTCTTCCGAGCGGAGTTCTCTTCAGCCCCGTTCTGATGTTTATATCGCGAGCGCTGGTGATTCTGCACCCGTCGATGAAGGGAGTCCTGCCTCAGTGGACGGTCCTGGTGTGACCGCAGTGTCCTCCCCCCAGATGGGGCCTCAGTGGACGGTCCTGGTGTGACCGCAGTGTCCTCACCCCAGATGGGGCCTCAGTGGACGGTCCTGGTGTGACCGCAGTGTCCTCCCCCCAGATGGGGCCTCAGTGGACGGTCCCGGTGTGACCGCAGTGTCCTCCCCCCAGATGGGGCCTCAGTGGACGGTCCTGGTGTGACCGCAGTGTCCTCACCCCAGATGGGGCCTCAGTGGACGGTCCCGGTGTGACCGCAGTGTCCTCACCCCAGATGGAGCCTCAGTGGACGGTCCCGGTGTGACCGCAGTGTCCTCACCCCAGATGGAGCCTCAGTGGACGGTCCTGGTGTGACCGCAGTGTCCTCCCCCCAGATGGGGCCTCAGTGGACGGTCCTGGTGTGACCGCAGTGTCCTCCCCCCAGATGGGGCCTCAGTGGACGGTCCTGGTGTGACCACATTGTCCTCACCCCAGATGGAGCCTCAGTGGACGGTCCTGGTGTGATCGGAGTGTCCTCACCCCAGATGGAGCCTCAGTGGACGGTCCTGGTGTGACCGCAGTGTCCTCCCCCCAGATGGAGCCTCAGTGGACGGTCCTGGTGTGACCGCAGTGTCCTCCCCCCAGATGGGGCCTCAGTGGACGGTCCCGGTGTGACCGCAGTGTCCTCACCCCAGATGGGGCCTCAGTGGACGGTCCCGGTGTGACCGCAGTGTCCTCCCCCCAGATGGGGCCTCAGTGGACGGTCCTGGTGTGACCGCAGTGTCCTCCCCCCAGATGGAGCCTCAGTGGACGGTCCTGGTGTGACCCCATTGTCCTCCCCCCAGATGGGGCCTCAGTGGACGGTCCTGGTGTGACCGCAGTGTCCTCCCCCCAGATGGGGCCTCAGTGGACGGTCCCGGTGTGACCGCAGTGTCCTCCCCCCAGATGGGGCCTCAGTGGACGGTCCTGGTGTGACCGCAGTGTCCTCACCCCAGATGGGGACTCAGTGGACGGTCCTGGTGTGACCGCAGTGTCCTCCCCCCAGATGGAGCCTCAGTGGACGGTCCTGGTGTGACCGCAGTGTCCTCCCCCCAGATGGGGCCTCAGTGGACGGTCCTGGTGTGACCACATTGTCCTCACCCCAGATGGAGCCTCAGTGGACGGTCCTGGTGTGACCCCATTGTCCTCCCCCCAGATGGGGCCTCAGTGGACGGTCCTGGTGTGACCGCAGTGTCCTCCCCCCAGATGGGGCCTCAGTGGACGGTCCTGGTGTGACCGCAGTGTCCTCCCCCCAGATGGGGCCTCAGTGGATGGTCCTGGTGTGACCGCAGTGTCCTCACCCCAGATGGGGCCTCAGTGGACGGTCCTGGTGTGACCACATTGTCCTCACCCCAGATGGAGCCTCAGTGGACGGTCCTGGTGTGACCCCATTGTCCTCCCCCCAGATGGGGCCTCAGTGGACGGTCCTGGTGTGACCGCAGTGTCCTCCCCCCAGATGGAGCCTCAGTGGACGGTCCTGGTGTGACTGCAGTGTCCTCACCCTTGATGGACAGTCTGAGGTCAGAGCATCTCGTTTGTCCCCTAAGGCCCCTGCCTCCCATTTTCTCTAGAAACTTCCTTCTGGAGCTTCAGAACCTCCTCTTCTTCTATGACCCTCCTGATTCCCTGAGGACCCTCGCCCCCAGCCCCCCACCCCGTGTCTGACAGGAAACCTCCCTGGGGAGGGTGCTCCCCGAGGCAGGAGCTGTGAGCTGGGGCCGTGACGTGGGGGCCACGCAGTTCCTCTATTGCTGTCCCTGCCGTTGGGGAGACTTCCACGTTCACAAGTGGGAGTGGGGTTAGCCGGCAGGGCTGGCTGCCTGGATGGCGTGGAGGGACCCTGGTGGATGATTCTAGAATGCTAGATGGGTGTCCCCTGAGTTCATTCTCCCTTTATGAAGTTCTGGTTTTACCTTCTGCTCACTCCCCATGCTCCGCCCTGGCCTTCTTCTCTGCCCCCCAGGTGACACTGCAGGTGACAGGGAGCACAGGGACACATGGCAGGCCCAGAGCACATGACCTTCCGACTCCCTTCTGAGCACCTTCCCTCAGGGACCCCAGCAGCATCCGAAATGCACCACAACCAAGACTGAGCTCAGCACCACCTGTTTCTTCCCCTGTCCTCTGCTTCTCATAGTGTCACCCCCGCCCCAACACTCACACCCGTCACTGCGTTCCTGCCCCAAGGGGGCCTCTGCAGCCCCGCCCTCCACTCGCTGGTCGTCAGGGTGGCAGCTCACACACCGTCCCTGAGGCCTCTCTCTGCTCCCCCTCTCGGTGCAAAGCCTGGGTCAGGCCTTGGGCCTCGGACCTAAACCCAAGAACCAGGATCATGAGCAAAAGCCTGCTCGTCTCTTTCAAACACAGCGCGGCTAACGTCTGTTCTCCTGCACACGAGGGCCCCTGTTCCTACTCTCTGCCTCAGAGCACCCCAGAGACTGCACCCAGTGTGGTCCTGCACACACGGCAGGGGGTGTGTCATCCCAGATGTACGAGAGACAGAAGCTATCCAAACGCATCACCCTCAGGGGGTCGCCGCCCCCTAGAAATCTGCCCTGTCTCCGGGTGGGAGGGAGAGGGGGGACCAAGGTCTCCCAGGCACAGACAGCCCCCCTTCCAGCCCCAGAACAGGCTGCCGTCCTGGGTGACGCACCGCTGAGGTGGTGGGCGCTCGGGGAGTGGGCGCTCAGGGGTGGGCGCTCAGGGTGTGGGCGCTCAGGGTGTGGGCGCTCAGGGGTGGGCGCTCAGGGTGTGGGCGCTCAGGGAGTGGGCGCTCAGGGGCGGGCGCTCAGGGTGTGGGCGCTCGGGGTGTGGGCGCTCGGGGGTGGGCGCTCAGGGTGTGGGTGCTCAGGGTGTGTGCTCAGGGGCGGGCGCTCAGGGGTGGGCGCTCAGGGTGTGGGCGCTCAGGGAGTGGGCGCTCAGGGGCGGGCGCTCAGGGTGTGGGCGCTCGGGGTGTGGGCTCTCGGGGGTGGGCGCTCAGGGTGTGGGCGCTCAGGGAGTGGGCGCTCAGGGGCGGGCGCTCAGGGTGTGGGCGCTCAGGGTGTGGGCGCTCAGGGTGTGGGCTCTCAGGGGTGGGCGCTCAGGGTGTGAGCGCTCAGGGTGTGGGCGCTCAGGGGTGGGCGCTCAGGGTGTGGGCGCTCAGGGGTGGGTGCTCAGGGTGTGGGCTCTCAGGGGTGGGCGCTCAGGGGCAGGCGCTCAGGGTGTGGGCTCAGGGTGTGGGCGCTCAGGGTGTGGGCGCTCAGGGTGTGGGCGCTCAGGGTGTGGGCGCTCAGGGGTGGGCTCTCAGGGTGTGGGCGCTCAGGGTGTGTGCTCAGGGGTGGGCGCTCAGGGTGTGGGCGCTCAGGGGTGGGCGCTCAGGGTGTGGGCGCTCGGGGAGTGGGCGCTCGGGGTGTGGGCGCTCGGGGTGTGGGCGCTCGGGGTGTGGGCGCTCAGGGGTGGGCGCTCAGGGGTGGGCGCTCAGGGTGTGGGCGCTCGGGGTGTGGGCGCTCGGGGTGTGGGCGCTCGGGGTGTGGGCGCTCAGGGGTGGGCGCTCAGGGTGTGGGCGCTCGGGGTGTGGGCGCTCGGGGTGTGGGCGCTCGGGGAGTGGGCGCTCGGGGTGTGGGCGCTCGGGGAGTGTGCTCAGGGTGTGTGCTCAGGGTGTGGGCGCTCGGGGTGTGGGCGCTCGGGGTGTGGGCGCTCAGGGTGTGGGCGCTCGGGGAGTGGGCGCTCGGGGAGTGTGTGCTCAGGGGTGGGCGCTCAGGGTGTGGGTGCTCAGGGTGTGTGCTCAGGGTGTGGGAGCTCAGGGTGTGTGCTCAGGGGTGGGCTCTCAGGGTGTGGGCGCTCAGGGTGTGGGCGCTCAGGGGTGGGCGCTCAGGGTGTGTGCTCAGGGTGTGTGCTCAGGGTGTGGGCGCTCAGGGTGTGTGCTCAGGGTGTGGGCGCTCAGGGGTGGGCGCTCAGGGGTGGGCGCTCAGGGTGTGGGCGCTCAGGGTGTGGGCGTTCAGGAGTGGGCGCTCAGGGTGTGGGCGCTCAGGGTGTGTGCTCAGGGTGTGGGCGCTCAGGGGTGGGTGCTCAGGGAGTGGGCGCTCAGGGTGTGTGCTCAGGGTGTGTGCTCAGGGTGTGGGTGCTCAGGGGTGGGCGCTCAGGGTGTGGGCGCTCAGGGGTGGGTGCTCAGGGTGTGGGCGCTCAGGGGTGGGTGCTCAGGGAGGGGCCTGGACAGATGCAGGGCTGAACTGGGCGAGGGACTCCAGGGTTTCATTTCCAGTCTTCGTCAGGCTGGGGCAGACTCAGGGCGGGAAGCCCGCGGGGTGGCTGGTGGGGACCAGGCCCGCTCTCTGGAACCAGCTGAATCTGAGTAAGTTCCCTGCGGACGTGTGGAGACCCTGAGATAAAACTGGGCCCTCTTTCTGCTTCTTTTTATTTTCAACTCGAGTCGGTCACGTCCGTTGACTCTTCACTCCGTCCCCAGGGCTCCCTCCTGAACTGACAGAGTGGCACTGAAGCCAGCCCTCAGGTCGGGGACAGGGGGATGAGAGACGCACAGCGACGGTGTGCCTCGAGTGTGGTCACCCTCAGCTCGGATCGGTCACCAGCAGTGCTTCCCTGACGAGCCTGGGCGCCTCCGTCCGCCACCCGGCACACAGAGCTTCACTTCTGGGCATGTTTAGTGCCAGTTAGAGCACAAAGCACCCCTCTGTCTTCCCATGGTCCAGGCCGGTCCCCTGGAACGGAAAGTGTCCCATCCCCTCCACTTGGTCACACAGAACCCACCCCGGGATACCATGGGCCTGAGTCTTGCTTTTCCTTTCAGCTCTGGAACCCAGCGCACAGTAGGTGCTCATCAAACACCGCTGCTGGGAGAGCCACGGATTTTCGGCGTGTGCAGGGGACTCGGCTGACTTACTACTTCAGTGGTTGATCGTAGTTGTCAATGCCCCTGTTGTTGGAATGTCACAGACTACTTTCTTAAAGAAGTTTCTTTTGCCTGAGTAGGCGGTGGTGCAGTGGATAAAGCATCAGACTGGGACACAGAGGACCCAGGTTTGAAACCCCAAGGTTGCCGGCTTGAGTGCGGGCTCACCAGCTTGAGCCAAAGGTTGCTGGCTTGATCGTGGGATCATGGACGTGACCCCATGATCGCTGGCTTGAGCAAGGAGGTCGCTTACTCTGCTGTAGTCCCCCGGTCAAAGCACACACGAGAAAGCAATCAAGGAACAATTAAGGAGCCACAACGAAGAATTGATGTTTCTCATCTCTCTCCCCTCCTGCCTGTTTCTCCCTGTCTGTCCCTCTCTCTGTCTCTGTCACAAAAGAAAGAAAAAATTTTCTTGTCATAGGTCTGTGAGGAAGTCCCTTGGAAATGCTGGCTAGCCCCCCATCAGTGCCTAAGAGGAACCGTCGGTAACCGTAAAATCTAGTAGCCCCCCTGGGACCCCCCAGGACTCTTCCCTGTGCAGCAGGGTGCCGTAAGGGGCTCTCCATTTTTTTTTTTTTTTTTGTATTTTTCCGAAGCTGGAAACAGGGAGAGACAGTCAGACAGACTCCCGCATGCGCCCGACCAGGATCCACCCGGCACGCCCACCAGGGGTGACGCTCTGTCCACCAGGGGGTGATGCTCTGCCCCTCCGGGGTGACGCTCTGCCGCGACCAGAGCCACTCTAGTGCCTGAGGCAGAGGCCAAGGAGCCATCCCCAGCGCCCGGGCCATCTTTGCTCCAATGGAGCCTTGGCTGCGGGAGGGGAAGAGAGAGACAGAGAGGAAGGAGGGGGGGTGGAGAAGCAGATGGGCGCTTCTCCTATGTGCCCTGGCCGGGAATCGAACCCGGGTCCCCCGCACACCAGGCCGACGCTCTACTGCTGAGCCAACTAGCCAGGGCTGGGCTCTCCGTTTTAACCACGGGCATCAGTTGCTGTTCGTCGGCCCTGTCAGGTGTGATGCAAACACCGGGGTCGCTAAGGAGCGGGTTTCGGCCGCTTGTTTGTAAAATCCCCCGATGAACTTAGTGACCTGATACAGGAATTGCCTAAATAGAGCAAACCCAAGTGAACACCCGGATGATCAGGAAGGAAAAAATTAGGGCGTGAATATTCACTTAAAATTCAGAATATGATTCATTTCCTTAAATGAGGGTCCCTCAGGCATTTCAATGTATGATTCGATTTGCTAAGATTCGATTTACGTACTGTGTGCCAGGAACATGTTTATTAGATAAAATGAGCTTCACCTGCGCTGGCAAAGGGCCCTCTCCAAAGAGATTTGCGGGGGGTTAATACCCTCAGAACGAAAACAGAGGGAACCAGAGCCAGGTTCAGCACGCAGGCACCTCAAAAGAACGCAGGCATGGCTTTAAGGAACGCAGAAGTCGCCGGAAGGTTAGATGACAAGGGGCTGTTAAGACGGTCACAATTCTCTGACGTCCCCCCCACCAATGGGCTCCAGAGGGCGGGGGTCGGAATAAACCCCGTGGAACGAGGCAGGTGATCAGGACGCTGAGCCGGAGCGGAATGCCTCCTTCCCGCTCCCAGTCGGTGCAGTTATTAAGCTTGAAGGTTGAGTACCATCCTGCCCCAGGCAGGCCGACTGGCTGTGTGAGTGTTTTTTGCATAAACGCCCCATTACGCTGAGTGCGGGAGTAACACCCTGTATGCATTTGCTTGGCGTTTCTGCGGCGAAGCTCATTAGGGACGGCGGCATCCACAGTGGCGGTCCGCCCTCCGGTGCGGAGGGCTCACTGACGTTGCCGGTGTTGACAGGAGTGTCGCGACACGCAGACCCGGCTGATGCCAGCAGCTCCTCTGTGTGCACGGCCCTGGGTGGGCACCGGGGAGTGATCGTGGGGGGGCGAGGATGGGAAGCAGCCGTCCCTGCCATGGGGACCCAGCTCTCCTCTCCCGGGCCCCCCACAACAAGGCTCCACACAAAGTGGGGGCCAGGCGTGGTGGGAACACGTTGGTGACTGTGACAACCAGCTCTGAGGCTGGAGAGAAGGAAGACAGGCGGAGAAGGGAAAGGGGCACCAGTGTCCCTGGGAACGTCCCCAGGAAGAGAGGGCAGCCACCCGCTTTGACACAGGTGAGGTCGCCCCGGGGGGTTATCCCGCCCTTCGCTCGCTGACTACATAGCCTGAGTGACTCCTGAGGTCGTGCAACTGGTCGGCCAGCTACGCGGGTCCGTGCCATGACTCACGTAGGTCACCCGACCCAGAGAGACAGAGCCGCCACTGACCCCGGCTTTGGGCAGCGGTCCATCCGGGAGGCAGCGTTTCTGCGGCCACCTGTGTCTCAGCTAGGTCCTGCCCACACAGTGCACGCGAGGGGGCCGGTCGTCCAGGACCGTCCCGGGGTCCACCGATGGCCAGAGGAAGACGTGCCCAGGATGGGGACCTGAACCTCGTGGGCCGGTCGTCCAGGACCGTCCCGGGGTCCACCAATGGCCAGAGGAAGATGTGTCAGGACGGGGACCTGAACCTGATGTTCTACAGATCCTGTGCCCTCAACACAGCCCCCGAGATGTCCGGCTTCCTACGGAGCCCCTGGTGGAGAAGGCCACGCGGCCGCCAGGAGTCTATAGCAGGGGCCAAGCCGGCTCTCCCGTTTGCTGGCCGAGGCCCCAGTGCAGAGCCGCCGGCACACCAGACCCCGGAGCGGGCGGCTCCCACCTCCCGCATCACCGCCTGAAGCTCCTGAGCGTACTCAGCTCTGCGCTGCTATTTAAGCTCACGGTTCTACATCTGCTGCTTGGCACGGGGCCTGGCACAGATGAGGCACCCAGTGAGAAATGGCTGAACAAGGAGGGGGGACGACTCTCCTGGGCATGTGCATCGGGGCCGGAGGTGTCGAAGCTGATTCCACCCGCTCGTTCCACGGCCGGGGGCAACGCAGCAGCGGGCAGCTCAGTGTGCCCCTCTCTCTGTTCTCGGCCTGAGTCTGTGAGGACCATCCCGCCTGGTCTGTGCTCCTGGCATCTCGCCCTCAGTGGGCCTTCTCGAAGCCTGGCCAGCACACCACCTCTCCGTCCCAGAAATCTCCACGATTCCATTTTGTGTTTTTCCTGCCGTCACCTTAAAATGACCATTCACACCTGACCCCTGTCCCAACATCTGGCCACACACTCGACCCTGTGGGAATCCCCCCCGGCCACGCACTCGACCCTGTGGGAAGCCCCTCCGGCCACGCACTCGACCCTGTGGGAATCTCCTGCGACCACGCACTCGACCCTGTGGGAATCTCCTGCGACCACGCACTCGACCCTGTGGGAATCCCCTCCGACCACGCACTCGACCCTGTGGGAATCTCCTCTCGGCCACGCACTCGACCCTGTGGGAATCCCCTCCGGCCACGCACTCGACCCTGTGGGAATCTCCTGCGACCACGCACTCGACCCTGTGGGAATCCCCTCTCGGCCACGCACTCGACCCTGTGGGAATCCCCTCCGGCCACGCACTCGACCCTGTGGGAATCCCCTCCGGCCACGCACTCGACCCTGTGGGAATCCCCTCCGGCTACACACTCGACCCTGTGGGAATCTCCTCTCGGCCACGCACTCGACCCTGTGGGAATCCCCTCTCGGCCACGCACTCGACCCTGTGGGAATCCCCTCTCGGCCACGCACTCGACCCTGTGGGAATCCCCTCCGGCCACGCACTCGACCCTGTGGGAATCCCCTCCGACCACGCACTCGACCCTGTGGGAATCTCCTCTCGGCCACGCACTCGACCCTGTGGGAATCCCCTCTCAGCCACGCACTCGACCCTGTGGGAATCCCCTCCGGCCACACACTCGACCCTGTGGGAATCTCCTGCGACCACGCACTCGACCCTGTGGGAATCTCCTCCGGCCACGCACTCGACCCCGTGGGAATCCCCTCCGGCCACACACTCGACCCCGTGGGAATCTCCTGCGACCACGCACTCGACCCTGTGGGAATCTCCTCCGGCCACACACTCGACCCCGTGGGAATCTCCTGCGACCACGCACTCGACCCTGTGGGAATCCCCTCCGGCCACGCACTCGACCCTGTGGGAATCTCCTGCGACCACGCACTCGACCCTGTGGGAATCTCCTCCGGCCACGCACTCGACCCTGTGGGAATCTCCTGCGACCACGCACTCGACCCTGTGGGAATCTCCTCCGGCCACGCACTCGACCCTGTGGGAATCTCCTGCGACCACGCACTCGACCCTGTGGGAATCTCCTCTCAGCCACGCACTCGACCCTGTGGGAATCTCCTCTCAGCCACGCACTCGACCCTGTGGGAATCTCCTCTCAGCCACGCACTCGACCCTGTGGGAATCTCCTCTCGGCCACGCACTCGACCCTGTGGGAATCTCCTCCGGCCACGCACTCGACCCTGTGGGAATCTCCTCCGGCCACGCACTCGACCCTGTGGGAATCCCCTCCGACCACGCACTCGACCCTGTGGGAATCCCCTCCGGCCACGCACTCGACCCTGTGGGAATCCCCTCCGACCACGCACTCGACCCTGTGGGAATCCCCTCTCGGCCATGCACTCGACCCTGTGGGAAGCCCCTCTCGGCCTCGCTGTGGGGGGCAGCCCTTGCCCCCTCCCCTGAACAGATTCCGCAGAACCACAGATGAAGGGACCAGGCACCCTGCCAACAAAGCCAGAAAACTGTTTTGTTTTTTCTTAAATTAGAAATCTTTTTCTCGTTTCTCTCTCAACATTCAACAAGTCGACATATTTCTTCTCTTACAAAAGTGTCATTTGTCCCAACAGCTCATGCAGTGACACTTCAAAGCCCTGGGAACAGGGGGCATCCAGGCAGCGGGCTTTCTCTTCCGAGACCGACGTGCTAGATAACGTCGCGAGATGACATGGAGAGAATGACTTTAAAAGGAAGAAAAGAAAATCAAAACCTGGTGCCTTCTTGTCCAGCGACCTTTCAGACTTGGTGACTGAGTAAGTGTCCCTAGAACGGCAGAGGGGGTTACAGTTTGAGATGGAATGGCCGATGTGGTTTCCGATGCCCGGAGAACATGGGAGAATTTTCTGTAATAGGCACAAGGGACACGGATGACGCCCTCAGCTGGTGCGGCTGGTGACGCGGGGCAGAAAGGAAGTCGCAGATGAAAAAGTAATACGACTGGGAGGTGACGAAATGCTGGAGTGCAGACGGGAAAACAAGACTGTGAGATGATTTCCTATTGCCTGGTGGAGACATCTTGCGCACATAGTCACAGGTTTTCTTTGGCAACATGTGACGTGTCCCTGACTCCTGTGAGCTGGGCTGTCCAGCAACATGATAATATACAAAGAGGTAGAAAAAAACGGTCATGAGGCCCGTGTGCTGGTTGAAACGTGGACCCCGTGTTCCGGCAAGGCGATGTCCTGCTCTCAGACCAACACCGAGGTCTACGTTTCACGCTGTGGGGTCCGAGGGCTCTCTCGTTTATTTATTCGGTATGCGCGGGTGGCCTTTACCTCACACGGGATCGCTTATGCCAAATCTAAAACCTCAGGTATCAGAGGACTACCGACCATTACTAATTCTGCACAGTTTGAGGAATACAGGATTCCGAAACATCCAAATTCACACAACGCATCAGGATTTTGGAGAAATCGAGAGAGAAGGGGGGAAACCAAAAAACAAAGTATGGCAAGTGGATGTTGCCATGAAATGTCAGCGTGAGGACGCAGGCAAGGCTGAGTCTTAGTGTATTTAGAATATGACAAAGAAAAGGTATACTGTATCTTGTTCAAAATCAATCAATCAAACCAGGGGTGCAGCAAGAGGAAAATACAGGCCACGAACGAGGTTGGTTCTGGAGGTTTGTGCTTAGAGTGAACTTGTAAGTTGTAACAGGGACGTTTACCTACTCAATGCAACTTAGACGAACGTTTGTCTTAACATAGTGTTTACGTTTACCTTTCTGTGCATATAAATACTTAATCACACATTTTCAAGCCTACAGAATCTATCTCGTTCATAACCCAGGGAATGTCTGTGTCCGCCCAGAAACCTGTGGAGCCCCAAGAAGTCACAGAGGAGCCCAAGTCATACAGAGCCCTGAGTGAGAGCCACACAATGAAGACAGACGTTACCAAGTTACCGAAAGGAAGAGTCTGGCTAAGTGTCGGGAGGAACGATCAGTCCCTCCGCTCAGGGCAGGCCGGGCCTTCTCATCCACTGGCATTCCAGAGCCTTGATTTCCGACGCACCCCTGCCTTCCATCTGCAGGTAAAACCGAGGGCTCTA
Organism: Saccopteryx leptura; assembly: GCF_036850995.1. Taxonomy (NCBI): domain Eukaryota; kingdom Metazoa; phylum Chordata; class Mammalia; order Chiroptera; family Emballonuridae; genus Saccopteryx; species Saccopteryx leptura. Next base: position 2,717,766 of record NC_089505.1, on the reverse strand, counting down.
CTGCACAGTCTCCGTGCATATTCTCGGGGCTTGTCCATTTCTCTTTATATTTTTCTTAGATATTCAAGAGGAAAAGGAAACAGTTCTTCTGATTGTAGATTTTCATCTCTCCATCTGCTAAAATTCCTTCTGGGCTTCTGAGCACACTCACGGCCTTCTCTTTTCTCTCTATCTCTTCCTCTCAGAAAAACGGGCTATTGAAGCTGAAGACGTGCCATCCCATAATTTAGACAGAGTAACTTTTTTCTTGATCATCATTAGCGACTCAGCTTCCCCAGACTTGCCACCCCCAGGGCAGTGAGGGTTTTCCCTCTCTTCACTCTACAGTGAGCTCACATCTGTCAGTGGACAGACCTTAGACAGTCTCCTTTCTGAAGGGCATTTTCTCAGTTGTCTTGAATCATCTTAAGTCCCGCTGTCGACGAGGGCTTCTGTGCAGAAACTCCCGGTGTCCGCAAAGTGGGCTCTCTACACAGAGGACACCCTGCTGCCCCTGAAGAGCTGTGTGTTCAGGATGAGCCATCTCACTTTGAAAAGCGATTCATATGATCACGTCTTTACGATGGATTTACTAACGCAGCCGACGTCTGTGCGTGCTCTAGTACTATGAGAGAGCTTTGATTAATATGTAACGCATGCAATAAAAATCTCTATTATTGTATATGCTATATACTTACCGAAAAACTCTTTCTTATAAACTATCGCCATATAAAAAATTCAACCCTACCGAATAAATACTGAACTTGGGTCTAGTTTTTTGTCCCAAATCAATTGCCACTCATGATATTTAAAAAATACATAATTCGTATTAAACATGCTTCCTTTGATGCAGTAACCATACAGATGCCTTTGGAACAGGCTGCAGGTGGAGAAGTGCTGTTAGCTGAATGTCGCTAGTGAAACACTGGCAGGTGGACTCAATCTGCTGGCGTGGCGGCCTGCCCCCCTGTGACGCGGGGCCTGGTTACTGCAGTGGGGATACAAAGTATTTACTCAATCTGCTGGCGTGGCGGCCTGCCCCCCTGTGACGCGGGGCCTGGTTACTGCAGTGGGGATACAAAGTATTTACTCAATCTGCTGGCGTGGCGGCCTGCCCCCCTGTGATGCGGGGCCTGGTTACTGCAGTGGGGATACAAAGTATTTACTCAATCTGCTGGAGTGGCGGCCTGCCCCCCTGTGACGCGGGGCCTGGTTACTGCAGTGGGGATACAAAGTATTTACTCAATCTGCTGGCGTGGCGGCCTGCCCCCCTGTGACGCGGGGCCTGGTTACTGCAGTGGGGATACAAAGTATTTACTCAATCTGCTGGCGTGGCGGCCTGCCCCGCTGTGACACGGGGCCTGGTTACTGCAGTGGGGATACAAAGTATTTGTGGAACAGAGAACACTGTAGCCGTTACCACTGTCTGTTCTTCTTTCCACAGGAGTAATGCCGTTGTGCCATTTTGCTAACTGACCGACAGCTCCCAAATCACTTAATCTCTCTGCCTTTTGTTTCTTTGTAGGTTAAACTATTGATAGATTAAGAAAACTGTCTTCGTCCTAGTTTGGTGAGGATGAAAACAGAGGACTCATGAAAAGGACACAGTCTAGTATCTGGCATATAGAAAACATCAAATAGTGTCGGCTATGGTTAAGACGGTTCAATAATACAAAAACTTGGGACAAATTAGTAAGCAAACAATCTCATTAAAAATAGATAGGGGCCCTGGCCGGTTGGCTCAGTGGTAGAGCGTCGGCCTGGCGTGCAGAAGTCCTGGGTTTGATTCCCGGCCAGGGCACACAGGAGAGGCGCCCATCTGCTTCTCCACCCCTCCCCCTCTCCTTCCTCTCTGTCTCTCTCTTTCCCTCCCGCAGCCGAGGCTCCACTGGAGCAAAGATGGCCCGGGCGCTGGGGATGGCTCCTTGGCCTCTGCCCCAGGCGCTAGAGTGGCTTTGGTCGCATCAGAGTGATGCCCCGGAGGGGCAGAGCATCGCCCCCTGGTGGGCAGAGCGTCGCCCCCTGGTGGGCGTGCCTGGTGGATCCCGGTCGGGCGCATGCGGGAGTCTGTCTGACTGTCTCTCCCCATTTCCAGCTTCAGAAAAATACAGAAAAAAAAAATAGATAGGAATATCTGCCCTAGAAATATAATTGGCAGAACAATTGTCTGAGATTTATCGGAATGAAATACATAGTCTAAATAAGAAATCAGTTCTAAACACATCAGTTGTTCAGAGAAGAAATTTCTAACTTCCAGAACTGATTTGGCAAAGATCACAGGATCATGTCACATACTGCACATTAATCCATGGCGCTGATAACAGAATTCTAAATAAAGTGTATCTTCTTGGCATAGAAATACATTAAACAGCATACCTTCTACATAATATACCATTTTTTTTTCAATGAGTCAACCTTGAACCACTTCATCCAAATGTAGCTGATTATAGATTTAACTATATTAATGTGCACTTTTTAAACTTCCCAGACTTTAAGCACTTTTCTTTTTCTGGTTGAAAATTTTTTGGGCCAAACCAAGCCACTGTAGGCACATCTAACTGCTAAAAATATCAACTGTACAGTTTCCGAGTCAGTTTTATATTATACATGCCAAAGATTTTCAAGCAGGAAATTAAACAGTAATTAGAACTTATCTTCCAATTACAATCTAAGAGTGTTAATTCTTCAGATGTGTTAGATTTTATTTCACAGGTTTTTATAATGGAAATTCTTTCTCTAAAAAAAAGTATCATTTAACAATCACGCTTGATGTACTATGCACTGGGCACAGTCATTATTTACTTAGAGAAATGTAGCTATATCAATACTAAAATCATTTATATGCTAAGTGATTATTACCCTGGAAACTTTTTTTTTTTGTGAAATAAATTACACTTCCCTTTTAAAATGTGAGAAATTTAATAGTACAATAGTATTTTTTTTTTTTTTTTTTTTTTTTTAGTAAAAGGCGGCAGAAATATCTAAGAAAAGAAAAGGTCAATTTTCAGAAAGAGGTTTGTAGGAGGGCTGGTCCATAATGCACCAGTAAATGTGGATAAATGCCACAATTTACACTACTACATAGATAGTATAAGAACACTTGTTTTGTGAGTTATTATCAAAATTAGAACACTGTTCTCTGTGTAATTTGCAACTGTGCTTAACTCCAAGTACTCATTTGGCAAAATCAATGAAGAAGAAATGGCAAGAGAAATTTTAATCTGTAAACCTATTGTTGTTTGGAAGAATTGTTGGGGGAACGATGTGATTAGCGAGGTGAACTATTTCACCTAGAACAATTGGTTTTCTGTTAAAGAATTAAGCTCGAAAACAAAAACATTGTGTAAACTAAATTACCTAAAAGTAAGGTTTAAACTTGCTTCATATCTTATTAGCATTTTTTTCAAGTTAATCATATGGAAATTATTATTTTAACTTTTCCTATCAAGTAATTCTGAAATCAGCATGACTAGCCAACAAAAAAGCAATCTGAATTCATCAAACAAGGAAAATTTATTGAATGATGAATTTAAAAAAAGATTATTAGGTATCAGTTGCATATGCAGCTTAGCAACTACACTGTGCTTGCTTTATCACGTGGACACTGAACAGGTGAACTTTGTCTATGTTTTTTTTTTTTTTTAGTATTTTTCCCAAGTGAGAAGCAGGGTGGGGGTGGGGGGGCTGACAGACAGACTCCCGCATGCATCTGACCGGGATCCACCTGGCATGCCCACCAGGGGGCGATGCTCTGCCCATCTGGGCTGTTGCTCCGCTGCAACTGGAGCCATTCTAGTGCCTGAGGTGGAGGCCATGGAACCGTCCTCAGTTCCCAGGCCAACTCTGCTCCAATGGAGCCTTGGCTGCAGGAGGGGAAGAGAGAGACAAAGAGAGAAAGGAGAGGGGGAGGGGTGGAGAAGCAGATGGGTGCTTCTCCTGTGTGCCCTGACCGGGAATCAAACCCAGGACTTCTACACACTGGGCTGACGCTCTACTGCTGAGTTAACCGGCCAGGGCCTATAATATCTATTTTATTCTGTTTGTTAATTTCATTATAATGTTATTACTGTGTTCTATTTTCATAAAGAAAAACTAAAGTTCTACTATTTAGTTAGGGCTATAAGTTCAAATTCATTATTTTGAAAAGTAGCTCATTTTGCAATAAAAGAAATACACAGTGAGCTGTGAGGCCCACAACTGGTTTTACAATGTGAATTTGTGACCACAGTTTTGGAGTGTTTCGTAGAGAACACTGTATTGAAATTGAGAAATATCTATTTTTGTATCCATTAATGTTTCCCAAATAATTTCTCTGTGTTTAAAATTTATGTAAATGTCCGTGACCATGGAGATCCTAGCTATCTAATTGAGTTATGTGTGTTGACAGAGGTTAGCTGTATTATGTGCCAAGTATTCGGAAACAGTGTCTGGCCTAGCCTCTCCTCCCTGTATCCTCTGGGTCCATGCCCAAGAAATGGGCAGACACACTAGCCAAGAGATCATAACAGGAACAGAAGAGACTCTTTTATAACTTTTTATCTTTTTTTAGGTGAGAGGAGGCGAGATAGTGAGGCGGACTCCAGCATGCACCCTGAATATGATCCACTCGACAACCCCATCTAGGGCTGATGCTTGAATACTGAGCTATTTTTAGCACCTTGGGCTGTTGCATTTGGACCAACCAAACTATCTTCAGTGCCTGGAGCCACATTTGAACCAACCACGCCACTGGCTGTGGGAGGGGAATAAAGAGAGAAGAGGGAGAAGGAGGGGGAGAGAAGCAGATGGTCACTTCTCCTGTGTGCACTGACCGGGAGTCAAACCCAGGATGTCCATACGCCAGGCTGATGCTCTGGGAGATTTTAACCCTCAGAGAAAACAAAACAAGTTTATTTTGAGTTGAATTCATTTAGACGTGAATTGGGACTGCCGCTGAGGGAGCTGGGCCAAGCACTTTATTTTGAGATGAGTCCCCTCTTCCGTACACTGGTCCAAATCCTAGCTCCCTGTGGCCGTTGTGTGGGGTTGGAGGAGGCGGCGCACAGAGCAATCCTGAAAGAAATGCATGGTACCCGGCGTTTGCTCCACTCACAGTGACCCCTTTTCCATTTTCAGGACAGCGGATGCCTCCCTCGGCAAGCTGACCGAGTCTTAGCACATTTCACGAAGACACGTTTTTTTCACCTGGGCATTTCTCAAGGAGGGTGTCTACAGCGTGTCATAGTTTTGTTGGCAACACTGTTTTCTTTCTCAGGGCCACATAAAACATAAAACCAGAAAGTGTCTCTCACACTTGATGACCTCTTAGATTGGATGAAATACGGTAAGAAGCTTTCAAACGTACTTGTTGAAATATACTCCAGGGAATAGCTTGCTCCTAGGAGGCCCTCGTCCGCAGGGGATCATACTACGGATGCTGCTTTCCTTGGTCACTGAGAGAAGGAATGCTGCTAATTAAAAAGCGTATAGATTTGATGACTTCTGGCGAAAGGAGTGGAGCTCCTGAGGGGGTTAGTTATGCCCGATGTTTGATGCTTTACATCAGGTGAACTCGCTGCTGCTGCTAGTTTTCTGTGTTCGGAGTTTTTCTTAAGTTATTATTGATTACTACTCCGCAATGGAAATTGATGGCATGAAAACATTTTTGCTTCATAATGCACATGATTTGTGGAGAAGATGGCCACAGCTGCTTTGATCTGACGGCATATAATAATTGCTAAAGTAGATCAATGAAACTTCCATTTACCGCAGGGCATTAAATACAGAAATCCGTTGATCTGAACCGCCTCAGAACCACTCTTTGTGGCAAAGCAATTTGCATTTCCAGAGGTATCTGGCACTCAGGCTTAGACGTAGGACCTATTTATTTTTAAAGTCTTGGCTGGGCTAGTTTCTGTCACATGACCTTGGGCAAGTCATGGGATCCAATCCTTAGCTTCTTTATCTGTAAAGCAACTCTAACAATTCCAAAACTAATACTAGCTGGTCCTTTCTATTGTTAGACTGGGATGAAATTACTCAGGAGTATGTTGTTGTTTACGACAAAGGAGCCGTACTGCCGAACAGAGATTGCCGCTGACCAACAGTCTGGGTTCTGCCGGGGACGCCGTTCTGTTAACATTGGCTAATTTTCTGAAGGTCGCGCTGAACTTAACGACTTTATTCCACTTATGTATAAACCATTGACTCCTTAGATAATGTGGTTCATCTCTGAAATGCCAATCAAAACCCTTATACTGTTTCTTATCACACCTGTTCAAGGTTTTTCATATTCTACATCCTGAGTTTACCATAGGAGTGTAGAGCTATGCTACCTTTGCAAAATGTTGGAGATTACTTCTGTATCCTTTTTTTTTTATTTTTTTTATTTATTCATTTTTAGAGAGGACAGAGAGAGGGAGAGAGAGAGGCAGAGAGGGAGAGAAAGGGGGAGGGGCTGGAAGCATCAACTCCCATATGTGCCTTGACCAGGCAAGCCCAGGGTTTTGAACCGGCAACCTCAGCATTTCCAGGTCGACGCTTTATCCACTGCGCCACCACAGGTCAGGCACTTCTGTATCCTTTTGAAGATAAACTTCAAGGTCCCAGTCATGGCCATCTGGGCATGAACTTTTGGATGATTTCATCCAAAGACACAGGTCTAAAGATGTTCCCCCCAAATGCTTGTCCTCTTGTTGTTTGATTAAACACTAGTCTAGGCGCTGCTGTGAAGGGAATTTATAGATCGAGTTAAGGTTACTAACCAGCTGACCTTAAAACAGGGAGATCATCCGAGATGACCTGGGTGGGGCCGGTGTAAAATCACAAGCACCCTCAGCTGCTAATGAGGAAGGCAAATTAGGTGCGTCGGGGAGGGGAGGTGAGCGGCTTTGAAGATGAAGGGGCCGCTGTTGACAACCAGTCAGACGGGCCCTCAGCCTCACTGCTGCCTCGGGCGGCTCTCGGCCAGCGACTGGGATGAGCCTGGAGGCCGCTTCCTCTCAGGAACCTCTACAAGGAATGCAGGACGGCTGACACCTTGATTCTGGCCGTATAAGATTCTAACCATGTTACCCAGCCGACAGCACTGAACGTCTGATCTACAGAAGTGGTATTGTGCTATGGCAGCCACAGAAAACTAGTGCACCATTCAGCCATCCATCTCTCTGTCCATCTGTCCATCTGTCCATCTGTCCATCTATCCATCTATCCATCCATCCATCTCTCCATCTGTCCATCCAGCCAGCCATCTATCCATCCATCCATCTCTCTGTCTGTCCAGCCAGCCATCCCTCCATTCACACATCCACTCACCCATCCCATCCATCTACCCACCTATCCCACCCAACAAATAGTAATTGAGCTCAAAGACAGCCAGAAACTGTTTCTGAGTTGATGATATACAATGACAAAGAGACGAAAGCCCCCATCTTCATGGAATTTACGTTCCAGTGATAATACCCAGATATTCGGTCTCATTGCTGTTTGATCCCACAGGCCTGTTAGCTTAGACCGAGACCAGCCCCCCGTGGCAGCCCTGGTGAAGGGGCTGGGGAAGGACAGATGCTGGACCGTCCTTCTCGGCCCACATGGCATCCGTTTGGGGGGACTCTCAAACCTAGTAAGCTGGTTGCTTCAACACTAAACGCAAGTGCTCTTTGGTTGGGTTTATAAACACAGTTTTCAGATCACCGTGTAGTTCTTAGCAAAGATTTAGAAAAAATACATATAATGGAGCCCCTTGCATAGATTCAGGCACAGAAATTCCGAGAGACGGCCGGTTAACAGTATCTGATGACGAGAGTTAACGATACTGTATCGTGTATTTGAAAGTTGCTGAGAGAGCAAATCTTAAAAGTTATCATCACAAGGAAAACAAATTTGCAACTATACGAGGTGATGGATGTTAACTAAACTCAGCTTGACAGTTGTTTCACAATGCATATGTGCATCAAATTATTATGTTGTGCACCTTAAACTTACACAATTATGTCTCAATACGACTGGAAAGTTTCACACTATTTGGGGGATGTTCACACAGGGAGAGTCTTCTCGGGATCTCCGCGGGAATGAACAGCTTGTAGCCAGGACTGAGGAAGCTGGTGCTCCCGTTCCTCTACAGGAAGATAACGGTGATGCTGACACATTAACGCTTTCTTCTGTTCCTTCTCTATTTCAGGTGCTGAGAAAACACGTGACGTCCCGGGAACACGCTTCTTCTCCTTGAACAACCTCAACGAGTCCATTATCAAATCAGGGTTCTACTTTTCCAGATTTGTGCCCAGAGCACAGGGCCAAGTCATTAAAGAGAGCAGGAAAAGAAGGGGGTGCAGGGACCCTAACATCTGCTCTCCTCCGCACCTCAGCCCTCCCGCGGGGTACGCATCGTCCCACGCACACAGGGGACAGGACTTCGGTGTACTCGGTAAGGGGACAGTGCCCGCGTGCGCTTGCTTCCCATCGGTGACGGGACTTAGGGGGCTCTGCCGTGTTGGCACGGGAAGCACTTTAATTGTTTTCCGATGAATCAGCGGATGATGTACTATGCGGTCCTCTCTCTGACATCCCCCAAACCAGAAGAAACGACAGTGTTCCCTAAGGCTTTTGGAGTTAGCCGGTGCATTCATCTTCCTGGAGGTCACGAGACCAGCCTGAAGGGGAGAGAGCCAGAATGCCCAGTGCCGCCCGCCAAGCAGCAGGCGGCCTGGGGCTCGACGGGTGCGTAAAGACAGGTGGACCCCCGAGAAGGATTGGGCGGGCCTGGAATCCTATTCTTCCTCCTCACTCTAACTGTTGCCTCACATCCTGAGGGAATCTGTCTTAGAAATTTGCATGGGTCATCACAAAAATATAAATACCACCCTGCTTCCCTTTGCATGTCACCATCCTGTGTTCACGGAATAGGAGAAACTTTGCAGGGACCTCAGATAGTCCACTGCTTCTAGACAGACCCGTATCTCAGCCATCTGTCTGGTGCTAACTGACCATATTTATAGTAAGTAAACACGCACACAAATACACGTGACATTCAGTGACTTCTGTTAGGAGGACGAGAAACTTCTCAAAACACTTGATGTCTATAAATAAATACCCTACTGGCCTCAAGATAAAAACAAAGCTTAAGATAGTAGGAGAATTATGAGTAATTATTCTGTTGTTATGGGATTAGCAGCTTTCCTGTTTTGTTTTGTTTTTTAATGTGAACATCATATCATCAGTTTTTTGGTGTGTGATAAAGAGAACTCCATGGCTCAAGAAATAACTTTAGGATCCAAGGTGGCTGTGGAGTGGGTGGAAGCTGTACGCACCTCCTCCCGGTGCCCACCCAGATTTACAGCTCAATTACATAGCAATCGGCCTGAACGACTCACTCCAGGGAAGCTGAGCAGGAGCCATGTGCAAGGAGTTACGGAGAAGCTGCCCAGAGACTGGTGCGAGGGGCAGAGACACCGAGGGGCCTGAGCCCCGCACCAAGGCGCAGCCACTGAGGAGCCAGAGGGGTATCTCCACTTCAGAGGTCCCTCCTGGGGAGCACGGGGTCCCCACCCCATATCAGGACCCCCAAACCTGAACACCAGGGCTGGGAAGCCAGAGGGGTATCTCCACTTCAGAGGTCCCTCCTGGGGAGCACGGGGTCCCCACCCCATATCAGGACCCCCAAACCTGAACACCAGGGCTGGGAAGAGCAGCCTATATAACACCTGGCAGCAAAAATTCAGAGGGGACTGTCTTCTGGAAGGGAGGGGGTCTGCTAGAAACCCAGGTGCCTCCTTCAAGGGCCCACGCACAGGAGCCTGCTGGTGGGCAGTCCCCCGGGGCTCTGGTAGAGGGGAGGTGACTCGGGGCACTGGGAACCCATAAACAGAAGCTCTGGGTGCCATGGTTCTAGGGAGACATCTGAAGCGTCAGCTACGGAGGTCCCTGACCTGAGCCCACACCTCACATCGCCCTCAGGGGCCCTCGCCCAGGGTTGGACACTCCTGTTCGTGCAGCACCAGTGGGGGAGGGCACTCCCCTGGTCCTCCGAGTCCTGGGACACCATCCTGCCAGACAGGACTGTGGGCTACCCCCAACAGGGACCTGAGGTGCGCTCTTTTTCCTGGAGAAACGGTGGGTAGATTCTCAGATGGTCACTGAATTGTGTGGTCACTCTCTTCCCCCCGCTGCAGGTTAGGCAGGTGCACCCCCCCGGGAGACCCCCCTGTCAGGGTCCGTGGGGGTGCAGTGGCAGAGCGAGGGAGAGGGTGCAGCCTGCCCGCCTCCCACCGCCCGCCCTGCGCACCACCAGCGGAGAGCCGCCTTGACCTGCATTCCCAAGTCCTGCTGGTTCCGGCTGGTGGAGCCCAGCTCTGCAGGGGGAAGGGCGCGAGCCCAGGGCTGGGACGTGCAGTGCCAGCCCCTCAGAGCCGCCCACCAGGGTCTCCCCCCTCAGAGCCGCCCACCAGGGTCTCCCCCCTCAGAGCCGCCCACCAGGGTCTCCCCCCTCAGAGCCGCCCACCAGGGTCTCTGTGCAGTGTCAGCCCCTCAGAGCCGCCCACCAGGGTCTCCGGCAGTGTCAGCCCCTCAGAGCCGCCCACCAGGGTCTCTGTGCAGTGCCAGCCCCTCAGAGCCGCCCACCAGGGCTGGGACGTGCAGTGCCAGCCCCTCAGAGCCGCCCACCAGGGTCTCCGTGCAGTGCCAGCCCCTCAGAGCCGCCCACCAGGGTCTCTGTGCAGTGTCAGCCCCTCAGAGCCGCCCACCAGGGCTGGGACGTGCAGTGCCAGCCCCTCAGAGCCACCCACCAGGGTCTCCGGCAGTGCCAGCCCCTCAGAGCCTCCCACCAGGGTCTCCGTGCAGTGCCAGCCCCTCAGAGCCGCCCACCAGGGTCTCCGGCAGTGTCAGCCCCTCAGAGCCGCCCACCAGGGTCTCCGGCAGTGCCAGCCCCTCAGAGCCGCCCACCAGGGTCTCTGTGCAGTGTCAGCCCCTCAGAGCCGCCCACCAGGGTCTCTGTGCAGTGCCAGCCCCTCAGAGCCGCCCACCAGGGTCTCTGTGCAGTGCCAGCCCCTCAGAGCCGCCCACCAGGGTCTCTGTGCAGTGCCAGCCCCTCAGAGCCGCCCACCAGGGTCTCCGTGCAGTGCCAGCCCCTCAGAGCCGCCCACCAGGGTCTCCGTGCAGTGCCAGCCCCTCAGAGCCGCCCACCAGGGTCTCCGTGCAGTGCCAGCCCCTCAGAGCCGCCCACCAGGGTCTCTGTGCAGTGCCAGCCCCTCAGAGCCGCCCACCAGGGTCTCTGTGCAGTGCCAGCCCCTCAGAGCCGCCCACCAGGGTCTCCGTGCAGTGTCAGCCCCTCAGAGCCGCCCACCAGGGTCTCCGGCAGTGTCAGCCCCTCAGAGCCGCCCACCAGGGTCTCCGGCAGTGCCAGCCCCTCAGAGCCGCCCACCAGGGTCTCCGTGCAGTGCCAGCCCCTCAGAGCCGCCCACCAGGGTCTCCGTGCAGTGCCAGCCCCTCAGAGCCGCCCACCAGGGTCTCCGTGCAGTGCCAGCCCCTCAGAGCCGCCCACCAGGGTCTCCGGCAGTGCCAGCCCCTCAGAGCCGCCCACCAGGGTCTCCGTGCAGTGCCAGCCCCTCAGAGCCGCCCACCAGGGTCTCTGTGCAGTGTCAGCCCCTCAGAGCCGCCCACCAGGGCTGGGACGTGCAGTGCCAGCCCCTCAGAGCCGCCCACCAGGGTCTCCGGCAGTGCCAGCCCCTCAGAGCCTCCCACCAGGGTCTCCGTGCAGTGCCAGCCCCTCAGAGCCGCCCACCAGGGTCTCCGGCAGTGCCAGCCCCTCAGAGCCGCCCACCAGGGTCTCCGGCAGTGTCAGCCCCTCAGAGCCGCCCACCAGGGTCTCTGTGCAGTGTCAGCCCCTCAGAGCCGCCCACCAGGGTCTCTGTGCAGTGCCAGCCCCTCAGAGCCGCCCACCAGGGTCTCTGTGCAGTGCCAGCCCCTCAGAGCCGCCCACCAGGGTCTCTGTGCAGTGCCAGCCCCTCAGAGCCGCCCACCAGGGTCTCCGTGCAGTGCCAGCCCCTCAGAGCCGCCCACCAGGGTCTCCGTGCAGTGCCAGCCCCTCAGAGCCGCCCACCAGGGTCTCCGGCAGTGTCAGCCCCTCAGAGCCGCCCACCAGGGTCTCCGGCAGTGCCAGCCCCTCAGAGCCGCCCACCAGGGTCTCCGTGCAGTGCCAGCCCCTCAGAGCCGCCCACCAGGGTCTCCGGCAGTGCCAGCCCCTCAGAGCCGCCCACCAGGGTCTCCGTGCAGTGCCAGCCCCTCAGAGCCGCCCACCAGGGTCTCCGTGCAGTGCCAGCCCCTCAGAGCCGCCCACCAGGGTCTCCCCCCTCAGAGCCGCCCACCAGGGTCTCCCCCCTCAGAGCCGCCCACCAGGGTCTCCCCCCTCAGAGCCGCCCACCAGGGTCTCCGGCAGTGTGGCGGAGCAGGCGGGGGAGGCGTGCGGCTCTCTCCCTTCCTGAGAGAAGGGGCAGTACCACCCCCAGCAGAGGGCTGCCTTCGTCTCTCCTCCACGTCCCGGGGGTGTCCCTGTCCCGCTGGGCTCAGTTCTGCGGGGGGCAGGCAGCAAGCTCCTCTCGGAGCCGGGACAGTCGGAGAGCTGCCCCCTCAGAGGGCTAAGTACCAGCTCTGGCTTCCTGGAGCTCTGAGCTGGAGGCACATCAATGAAAGCCCAAGGCTCCCTGCGGTCAGCATCTGTCTGTCAACTACTCCCCCCACCCACCTTGCGTCTCCTCCCCAGCCCCGCTACACAGTGTGGCTGCATTTCCTCCGGAGACTCATGAAGAAAGCCCCAGCTGGCTGTACCCCTCTGACCCATCCAAAGGGCTCACGCTTGGGAGGGGAGGGCGACCGGGTCAGGAAGATGGAGCCAGCGGGTCCCCACCTGGGGCAGCGTGGTCAGGCTCACGTGGCAGAACGGGGCCCCTACTCCAGAGCCATAGCTCAGTCTCTGCTAGAGGCTCCGGTTCTAGGTCCCCGGGAGGAGGAGCACACCACAGGCTCAAGTTGGGTGCAGCGAGCTGTCCCCACTGCAGGAGCAAGCTTGGCAGGACGGAGCCACCAACACACTGGCAAACAGATAAAGGAAACCTTTTGTTGGGGGTGGTACAGGCTTGGCTGCAGGGCCTGGCTGCAGGAGGGGACGAGCTGCCCACTTCCACTTGAGCCCTGGCCAGGAAATCTTGGTGGACAGGAAATCTTGGTGGAAATCTTAAGGGAGAGATTGACAGCAATATAGTCATAGTAGGGGCTTTTCACACCCCACCGATAGATCTATCCATGGATAGATCTTCCAGCCAAACAATCAATAACATAACAGGAACCTGAAATGACAAATGGGATGGGATGGATTTTACTGATATATAGAGAATACTTCATCCCAAAGCAGCAGCATATACATTCTTCTCAAATGTACACAGAACATTCTCAAAGACAGACCGCATGTTAGGACAAAACATAAAAGTCTTAATAAATTGAAGAATATTGAAATCATACTAAACATCTTCTCTGACCACCATGGTATGAAACTAGAGATAATCTACAATAACAAAACGGAAAAAGATTCAAACCCATGGAAGTTAAATAGCGTGTTATTGAACAATGAATGGGTTAACAATGAGATCAAGAAAGAAATCAAGTTACCCTGAATTCTTGATTCATTTGGAAATAAATAAAAAGGAACACCCGACAATCCAAAGTCTATGGGACACAGTAAAAACAGTCATACGTGGGAAGTTCATAGCATTACATGCTTACCTCAAGAAGCAAGAAAAATCTCAAATAAAGAATTTAACCCTATACTTAAAAGAACAACAATAACAAAAGCCCAACAAATCCCAGAGTAAGTAGAAGGAAGGAAAAAATAAAGATCAGAGAGGAAATGGATGACACAGAGACTAAAAAATATATATAATAGATCAATAAAACCAAGAGCTGGTTGGTTCTTTGAAAAGATAAACAAGATTGACAAACCTTTAATTAGTATTATAAAAAAAAAAAAAGAAAGAGGACTCAAATAAGTAAAATCAGTAATGAAAGAGGAGAAGTAACAACTGACACCACAGAAATACAAAGGATTGTAAGAAAATGCTATGTACAACGATATGCCAACAAATTGGACAACCTGAGAGAAATGGATACATTCCTAGAAGCATACAATCTTCCAAAACGTAATCAGGAAGAATCAGATAACTTGGATAGACTGATTACATCTAATGAAATTGAAGCAGTATTAAACCAAAAAACTCCCCACAAACAAAAGTCCCAAACCATATGGCTTCACAGGTGAATTTTACCAAATGTTTAAAGAAGAATTAACACTTATCCTTCCCAAACTATGCCAAAAAATTCAAGAGAAGGGAAAACTTTCAAGCTCTTTTTATAAGGCCAGCATTATCCTAATTTCAAAACCAGATAAAGATACTACAAATAAAGAAAGTATAGGCCAATATTCCTGATGTACCTAGTGCTAAAATCCTCAACAAAATATTAGCAAACCAGATCCAGCAATACATTAATGTGAATGAGTGGAATTTATCCTGGGGATGCAAGGTTGGTACAACATTCACAAATCAATAAGTATGATACATCATATAGACAAAATGAAGGATGAAAATCATATGGTCATATCAATAGATGCAGAAGAAGCATTTGATAAAATCCAGCATTCATTTATGATAAAAACTCTCAGCAAAGTGGGAATAGAGAGATCATTCCTCAACATAATAAAAACCACATATGACAAACCGACAGACAACAGCATACACAAAGGGCAAAAACTAAAAGTAATTCCCTAATATCAGGAATAAGACAGGGATGTCTTCTCTCACTACTCTTATTCAACATAGTACTAGGAAGTCCTAGCCATAGCAATCAGACAAGAAGAAGAAATAAAAAGCACCCAAATTGGAAAGAAGGAAATAAACTGTCATTATTTGCAGATGATATTATATTATACATATAAAACCCTAAAGATTCCACCAAAAAACTACTAGATCTAATAAAGGAATTTGGCAAAGTAGCATTATACAAAATTAATATTCAGAAATCAATGGCATTCTTATACACCAATCATGAATTATCAGAAAGAGAAATTAAGAAAACAATCCCATTTATTATTGTGACAACAAAAAAACAAGGTACCTAGAAATAAATTTAACCAAGGTGTTAAAAAACACCTGTACCAGGAAAATTATAATACACTGAGAAAGAAATTGAGAAAGATACAATAGAAGAATATATTGTGCTCATGGATTGGAAGAATTAACATCATTAAAATGTTCATATTACTCAAAGCAATCTATAGATTCAATGCAAACTCTATTAAAATAACAATGGCATATTTCACAGATCTATAACAAATATTCCAAAAATTTATATGGAACCAAAAAAGGCCCCAAATAGCCTCAACAATCTTGAGAAAGAAAGAAGTTGGAGGAATAACGCTATCTGGTATCAAACTATACTATTCAGCCGTTGTAATCTAATCAGCCTGGTGTGGGCATAAGAACAGGCATACAGCGCAACTGAACAGAACAGAGAGCCAAAATATAGACCCACGCCTTCACAGTCAGTTAATATTTGTCAAAGGAGGCAAGAGCATGCAACGGGGTAAAGACAGTCTCTTCATTAAATGGTGCTGAGAAAACTGGGCAGAAACGTACAAAAAAATTAAACTAGACCACCAACTTATTCTATACTCAAGAATAAGCTCAAAATGGATTAAAGACTTAAATGTAAATCATGAAGCCATAAAACTTTTAGAAGAAAACACAAGCAGTACAATCTCAGACATCTCTTGCGGCACTATTTTTGCAACATTATCTCCTTGGTCAAGGGAAACAAAGGAAAAATTAACAAATGGGACGACATCAAACTAAAAAGGGTTCACACAGCAAAACAAACTATCAGCAAGATGAAAAGACAACCTATCGAATGGGAGAACATAGTTGCCAAAGGTACCTATGATAAGGGGTTACTTTCCAAAATATATAAAGAACTTATGCAACTCAATACCTGGAAGACAATCCAATTAAAAAATGGGCAAAGGACCTGAATAGACACATCTCCAAAAAGGACATACAGTTGGTCAATAGACCTATAAAAAAAAAAAGGTCGATATTGCTAATCATTAGAGAGATGCAAATTTAAATCAAAATGAGGCGTCACCTCGTGCCCGTCAGAATGGCTCTCATCAATAAAGGACAATGTTGGCGAGAATGTGGAGAAAAGAGAACCCTCACGCGCTGTGGGCGAGAATGCAGACTGGTGCAGCCACGGTGGAAACCAGTACGGAGTTACCTCGGAACATAAAAATGGAACTGCCTTTTGACCTGGGAATTTATCTGAAGAAACCTGAAACACTAATTGAAAGAAGATATGCACCCCTATGTTCATTGCAGCATTACTTACAATAGCCAAGATCTGGAAACAGCCCTAGTGCCCAGCAGTAGATGAGTGGATAAAAAATACTGTGGTACATTTGCACAACAGAATATGACTCAGCCGTAAAAAAACAGAACACAACACTAACAGGAAGCCTTTGCGGCAGCGTGGATGGAGCTGGAGATTATTATGCTAAGTAAAGGAAGCCAGTCAGGGAAAGACAAGCACCACACTGTGATCCCATTTATGTGTGGGATCTAATGAACAAAATAAATTGATGAAGAGAATGAACAGAGGCAGGGACACATGGAACAGACCCACAGCTGTCAGAGGAGACGGGCTGGGGTGAAGCGATTCAGCAAAAAAACTGTATGTACACGACACACAGACACACAGCAGTGTGCTGAGAGCCAGAGGGAAGGGGGTGCAGAGCAGGCAGAGAGGGGGGACGGGGACAGAAGAGACCTCGCTGGGCACACACGATGCAGTGTTCAGGTGATATTCTATTGAGCTGTTCACTTGGAATCTGTACCCCAATAAATTCAATTTGTAAATTTAAAGGTGAAGTGTGGGTTTGTTTTCTTTTTGATGGGTGGGCAGAGAGGCAGAGCTGTAAAAAGCAGGCGAAATCTAAAAGTCACTGAAGGGAGAGCCATTTCTAGTTCATTGCCATCTCCAAATGAATATAAATAGGTTCTCAAAAAGCTCACATTAAAGTACTGTATTTAAGGGAAAGAAAAGAAAATTGATCTTGGAAGGGTCTGAATAGAGCTTAGTCATAATAACATTGCCACCGCTACTTTTTCCTTTATTGCCTGGAACATTAATTCAAGTTGTACATGAGAATATAATACCGAAAGCAGACAAACGAAGAAGTACCGATGATATCTGCAGCTTCTCCGAGGAGGTGTGGCCGTCGGAGTTCTCAGCTCCGCCCCCGCGGGTAGACACGCCTCTCCGGAGCACCCACACCCCGTTCTGTCAATGGGGGACACGCGGGTTCTTGAGGAAGACAATACCGATGGGCAGCTGGCTTCAGACTGAGTCGGAAACTCTTCCCATAGTCTGGGTTGGGCTCAAGGGAACCGAAGTGGCAGGCCTTTGAAATGGGTTCCCCACACATGGGACAGGGAAGGCCCTGCGTGTGGACAGCGGGTCATCGGCAGCGTGACTGCGAGTTTCAGACCAGGTCCCCGCTGGACAGATCCGGGCTCTTGCAGGGACCCCACACGTGGTGAGGAGACAGTGAGGGGACTTTTTCAAGGTCCTTGAGGCTGTGTGCTCTGTGCCCAACACCACTGGGCTGGCCAACCACCTGCAGAGCCCCGAGGTGTCCCCACAGTGCCTCCGGGAAGGGCAGGGCACCCCGAGCACGGGAGCCGAGGGCGGAGTCACAGAACATCTGGAACGGAGTACACCTGTCCGTGGAGTAGCACCCTCCGCACGGCAGGAGATCAGCTTGAACCCCGGTCAGGCAGGGTGGCGCAGTGACAACTCAGGACATGCTGGTCAGTGACAGCTTCCCCCTCTTTCCATCCTCCCCTCTTCCCTCCCCCTCCTCCGCCCACCCTCCCCTCCCCTCTCCTTGCTCTCTGCACTGTCCACCTCGCCCACCCTGAGGCCCTGGGGACTGACCCTGGGTAGTCCAGGTGGGGTCTGGTGACAAGAAAGGAGGCAGAGAAATAGAGGCGAAGCTCGCCACACCCCGTCCCCCACCCCAGGCTTCCTGGAGCAGATCAGAGACAGGGGAGGGGAACAGTCCTGTGCAAGGTTTGGATCCTCTGCGGTTCTGAGCAGGGGCACCCGGTGCGACTCAGTGAGGACCCAGGACAGCCGTTCAGGCTCCCGCGCTGTCCAGCTCGGTGCGCCCTCTGGGGAAAGCCGGTTGATTTTCTTGGTCTCCAGTCTCCTCTTCAACTTGCCTTTTAATTACATCATGAATAGTGATAATGCAACATCACAATTACACTTGGTGACATTCTTCTGTTTTCGGCGACGCCCACACAGAGACCCCCCTACAGAGTTCTCCGCTGTTTGTGAGAGACATGCGTGGGAAAGGAGACGAGAACCAGGTGCTATCAGCAGGTCCGCAGAGCTGACACGCCTGGTGACCTAAAGGGTACAAATTATGACGACCGAGGAACCAGAACTTGAGAAATCACTTAAACTGAATCTTGAGAAATCACGGTTGGCTTCCTTGCCCGGATGAAGGCCTTCTGTTCGCAAAGGTGCCAGTTTCCTGCGGAAGGTCGAAAGGTGGTCACCACGGGCTGGGAACCAGCGGGAACCACACCCTTTCCTCTGCTGGTGCTGAATGAGGGACCTGGCGGGGAGGGGTGACGAAGCACTCATTTCAAAGATGGCCTTGCGGACAGGCTGAGCCAATAGCCGGTTGTCCCCACTCCCTCCCTGCACCTGGGCCTCCGCGGCTGGCTGGCCAGAGCCAGATGGATGCCAGCAATGGACCCTTGATGCGGCTGGAGGGGTGCTGGGAGTCTGGGGGAGAGGTGCTGCGTCCTGCTGGTCAGACTGGGAGCAGGGAAGGTCCCCGGGGAGGGGGGGCGTGACGTGTGAACTTACTTCTGGAGAGAAACTGGCGTTACCTCGAGGGAGTCTTTGGGCTGGGTTCAGGATGGGCACTCCCGGGCAAGGACCAGGGGTGCAGCCTCTGTGCCAGGTCCAGCTCCCCCTCAGGCCTTTCATTCCGAACAACGGTGACCTGCCGACGCATGGGTGACTCGTGTGTTTGGAGGGGACCCATGAGGGTCACTGTGAGAGCTGCTCTCGATGCAGCACGCTGGCCACCAGTCTGGGGGGACCGGAGAGGGCCCGGCACTGGCCTGCTCTGCCGCCCAGAGCTGCTCCGACAGCCCGGTCCCCTTAGGCAGAGCCACACGGTGGAGGCCGAGCGGCGAAATGAGAGGGACGAAGCTGACGACGTGAGCCCGGGATGCCGAGGACGAAAACCCTGGCGCACACAGGGAAACCGCAGATGTCAGAGCCGTCCTGAAACCCATACAGGGTCCACCTCGGAAAGAGGTGGGGATCTCAGTGACCCACCGCGGCCATTCTCGGCAAGCTCTCAGGAGGGCCTTTCATTAGATAAATATGTCAGATCTCTTCTGAATGGAAGAGCAGGGTCTGAGGAAGGAGCAGAAGCTCTCCGTGGGGAGCAGGGAGCAGGGAGCAGGGGAAGAGAACTGAACAGTGAGAGCTTCCCTGCCTCGGAGTATTTCTGCCTGTGGGAATGGTTAGCACCTCGCAAACAGACGTGGGCTTGTGTTTCTGACTGCGGGCAAGTAAAAAAAGATGCTGGCTCTAGAGCAGCGGTTCTCAACCCTGTGGTTCGCGACCCTGGCGGGGTCGTCTAAAGCCATCGGAAAATACAGAATGCATATCAGGTATTTACATTCCGAATCGTAACTGTAACAAAATTACAGTTTTGAAGTAGCCGCCAAAATTATTTTTTGGTTTGGGGTCACCGCAACATGAGGAACTGTATTGTGGGGTCATGGCGTTAGGTTGAGAACCACTGGTCTAGAACATCTACGTTGCACCTAACACCTGTCACGTTAACTCTAACAGATGTCATTTAGTGATCCTGAAGGGATTGCACAAAACCACATCAATACCCGACCCCCGTGGGGCGGAGAAGAGGCTTTGGCGACACTTCCTCAGCACCCGCTCATTTGCAAGTCAGTCTCACTCATGTCCCATCACCTGTCCCCTCATCCCTTTGCCACGGGCACCGTGTGGAGTGCTCTGCAGTCTGCTGACATTAGGACCACTGCGGCACAGAGTGGTCACATAAACCATCAAAGGACACGCAGCTGGTAAGCCTCGCGCCAGGATTCAAACCCGGCAGGTCTGCTATGCTGGAGCGCGTGCTCTTCAACTCCACCCTCTTGCCGGTTTTTATACTCATGTCACTCCATCTGTCCAAAGCCTGTCCAGAGGCAGGACGCTCTCGCCCGGGCTGGGCAGGGCCACACGCACTCGCGAAGGTTTATCAACATTTTAAAGGACCAAGAGGACAGGTCCCATAGGACTCGGGACTATGTACGAGGAAGCCAGTCAAGTTGACCAAGAACACTTAGGTTCTCATGACAAGTTCTTTTAAAAGACTACAAGCATGGAGAATAATTTTCTCTGTTTTTTGTTTGTTTGTTTGTTTTTTTAGAAACCATAATTTCTGGGTTAAAGACCTGGGGCAAATATTCTAAAATTTTGTAAATGTGACGCATTCTCATCATCTCTATGTTTTAACGTGTCTGAATTTAAATTTAAAATTTTAACATCTTTTTGTCTGTGTGTGTGTGAGCTTTTATTAATCTACACTGGCATATGTCCCAGATCAATCGTAGGTAAACCCAAGAGTATTTGATTTCTGCACATGGGAATGTGTTATTTCATCATTACTTCTTACATATTCCATGACGTCAACTTAGGCTGGAGTCGCTGACACCTGGGGGTCTCCGTTTCAGGACGCCTGGTGCAGTCAGGAGCCAAGGAAGCAAAGCTAGGACTGCCCCCAGAAACGGGGTTCCTGCCCAGCCCTCCTCTGCCAGCACACCCCAGCTTTTAGCTGTAAATGTTGGAGTGCCGCTTACCGGCTCCCGCTTCTCAAACGCAGCTCACTACATCATTAATGTTGTAGTGTCGTCTCCGACGGCTGTAAATCGAACACGCCTATCATCTTAATTTTATGTAACTCTTAATAACACTTGTAAAAGGACACAAGAAAGAAGAAATTGCCATTTTAGAAACTCTTCTCTCTCTCTCACGCCAAAGCAGTCACTGGAAAGACAGCATGTTTCAGACATCCGGAATTCACTGTCTAGAATGAAAGAAAACCAGCTCGAAGGATGAGATACTAGTTTGGCACTTCCAACAAGAACCCTGATCCAGGGGACTCCTCTTGGTGACACTCAGCCTTTGCTCTGTAAATAAGCCATTCCCCAAAATGTGGGGCATGCATTTGAGCTTGAAGATTATGGCCGGAAGGGATGGATGTGAAAACCAGTCAGCGTCCTTGAAGGAGTCCCAGAGAACCTCCACATAGTCGGTCACCTACCTGGCACTTGGCAGTCAGTGGTATGATGAACCCTGGTAAACCAGGGGGCGGAGCCTCATCCACAGACTTCAATTACCCAACAGAGGTCATAGTACAGTCTAGCACCTGTTTGTGTTGCTATGTAGTAAACTTATATAGTATTGCTATATTGGTATGTAATGTACAACGATAGGTGTATATAATATTGCATAGGTACAGGATGTTGCATGATAATAATCACTATCTATCTCTTTTAATACCCAGACAAGGTCAGCCCCTTTATGAAGACACTCTGGATACATGATTGCAGACTGTCATGCCAACCCTACAAAAAGAAAGGCGTGGCTCAACCATTTTGTATAGATGGAAAAACTTATGCTCAGAGAAATGACGTTTTGCCTAAACTCTCCTCTCTCCTGGCTCCAAAGAATTACTCTTTAGGCCACATGACAATTCTCATCTCAGACTTATGTGCTGTTGTTTTTTTTTTCTTTATAGCCTAATTAAACACCATGAAAAAATATTATTCACAAATAGAAATACAAAAGCATTCTTTCTCTGAGAACAGGATTGATATTGTGGGCTGGTGACCAGTGTGAGCTTCCACGGAAGTGTGGACGGGGCACGGTGTGAGCTTCCACGGAAGTGCACATGGGACACGGTGTGAGCTTCCACGGAAGTGCACACGGGGCACGGTGTGAGCTTCCACGGAAGTGTGGACGGGGCACAGTGTGAGTGCCTACGGAAGTGCACACGGGACACAGTGTGAGTGCCTACGGAAGTGCACACGGGACACAGTGTGAGCTTCCATGGAAGTGCACACGGGGCACAGTGTGAGCTTCCACGGAAGTGCAGACGGGGCACAGTGTGAGCTTCCACGGAAGTGCAGACGGGGCACAGTGTGAGCTTCCACGGAAGTGTGGACGGGGCACAGTGTGAGCTTCCATGGAAGTGCACACGGGGCACAGTGTGAGCTTCCACGGAAGTGCGGACGGGGCACAGTGTGAGTGCCTACGGAAGTGCACACGGGACACAGTGTGAGCTTCCACGGAAGTGCACACGGGGCACAGTGTGAGCTTCCACGGAAGTGCAGACGGGGCACAGTGTGAGCTTCCACGGAAGTGCAGACGGGGCACAGTGTGAGCTTCCACGGAAGTGCAGACGGGGCACAGTGTGAGTGTCTACGGAAGTGCACACGGGGCACAGTGTGAGTGTCTACGGAAGTGCACACGGGACACAGTGTGAGCTTCCACGGAAGTGTGGATGGGACACAGTGTGAGCTTCCACGGAAGTGCAGACGGGGCACAGTGTGAGCTTCCACGGAAGTGCACACGGGGCACAGTGTGAGCTTCCACGGAAGTGTGGACGGGGCACAGTGTGAGTGTCTACGGAAGTGCACACAGGACACAGTGTGAGCTTCCACGGAAGTGTGGACGGGACACAGTGTGAGTGTCTACGGAAGTGTGGACGGGGCACAGTGTGAGTGTCTACGGAAGTGCACACGGGACACAGTGTGAGTGTCTACGGAAGTGCACACGGGGCACAGTGTGAGTGTCTACGGAAGTGCACACGGGGCACAGTGTGAGTGTCTACGGAAGTGCACACGGGGCACGGTGTGAGTGCCTACGGAAGTGCACACGGGGCACGGTGTGAGTGCCTACGGAAGTGCACACGGGGCACGGTGTGAGTGTCTACGGAAGTGCACACGGGGCACGGTGTGAGTGCCTACGGAAGTGCACACGGGGCACGGTGTGAGTGCCTACGGAAGTGCACACGGGGCACGGTGTGAGTGCCTACGGAAGTGCACACGGGACACGGTGTGAGTGTCTACGGAAGTGCACACGGGACACGGTGTGAGTGTCTACGGAAGTGCGGACGGGGCACAGTGTGAGTGTCTACGGAAGTGTGGACAGGGCACGGTGTGAGTGTCTACGGAAGTGCACACGGGACACGGTGTGAGTGTCTACGGAAGTGTGGACAGGGCACGGTGTGAGTGTCTATGGAAGTGCACACAGGGCACAGTGTGAGTGTCTACGGAAGTGTAAGGGGCACAGTGTGAGTGTCTACGGAAGTGTGGACAGGGCATGGTGTGAATGCCTATGGAAGTGCACACGGGACACAGTGTGAGTGTCTACGGAAGTGTGGACAGGGCATGGTGTGAATGCCTATGGAAGTGTGGACGGGGCACAGTGTGTCTATGGAAGTGTGGACGGGGCACGGTGTGAATGCCTACGGAAGTGTAATGGGCACAGTGTGAATGCCTACGGAAGTGTGGACGGGGCATGGTGTGAATGCCTATGGAAGTGCACACGGGACACAGTGTGAGTGTCTACGGAAGTGTGGACGGGGCACGGTGTGAATGCCTATGGAAGTGCACATGGGACACAGTGTGAGTGTCTACGGAAGTGTGGACAGGGCATGGTGTGAATGCCTATGGAAGTGTAACGGGCATGGTGTGAATGCCTACGGAAGTGTAATGGGCACAGTATGAATGCCTACGGAAGTGTGGACGGGGCATGGTGTGAATGCCTATGGAAGTGTAACAGGCACAGTGTGAGCAACTATGGAAGTATATATTTAAATAATGGGCAGAGTGTGAATGCCTATTGAAGTGTAATGGGCACAGTGTGAACACCTATGGAAGTGCACACAGGGCACAGTGTAAACACCTATGAAAGTGTAATGGTCACAGTGTGAACAGCTATGGAAGTGCAGACGGGGCACAGTGTGAACGCCTATGGAAGTGTAACATGCACAGTGTGAATACCTATGGGAGTGTGGATGGGACATGGTGTGAAAACCTATGGAAGTGTAACGTGCACAGTGTGAATACCTATGGAAGTGTGGATGGGACACGGTGTAAACACCTATGGAAGTGCACATGGGGCACAGTGTGAACAGCTATGGAAGTGTGGATGGGACACAGTGTGAACACCTATGAAAGTGTAACATGCACAGTGTGAATACCTATGGAAAGTATGGATGGGACACGGTGTGAACACCTATGGGAATGTGGATGGGACATGGTATGGACACCTATGAAAGTGTAATGGGCACAGTGTGAACACCTATGGGAATGTGGATGGGACACGGTGTGAACACCTATGGAAGTGTAACATGCACAGTGTGAATACCTATGGGAATGTGGATGGGACACGGTGTGAACACCTATGGAAGTGTAACATGCACAGTGTGAATACCTATAGGAGTGTGGATGGGACATGGTGTGAACACCTATGGAAGTGTAACGTGCACAGTGTGAACAGCTATGGAAGTGCAGACAGGGCACAGTGTGAACGCTTATGGAAGTGTAACGTGCACAGTGTGAATACCTATGGGAGTGTGGATGGGACATGGTGTGAACACCTATGGAAGTGCACACAGGGCACAGTGTGAATACCTATGAAAATGTAATGGGCACAGTGTGAACACCTATGAAAGTGTAATGGGCACAGTGTGAACAGCTATGGAAGTGCAGACAGGGCACAGTGTGAACGCTTATGGAAGTGTAACGTGCACAGTGTGAATACCTATGGGAGTGTGGATGGGACATGGTGTGAACACCTATGGAAGTGCACACAGGGCACAGTGTGAATACCTATGAAAATGTAATGGGCACAGTGTGAACACCTATGAAAGTGTAATGGGCACAGTGTGAACAGCTATGGAAGTGCAGACAGGGCACAGTGTGAACGCCTATGGAAGTGCCTATGGGGCACAGTGTGAACACCTATGAAATTGCAGACAGGGCATGGTGTGAACGCCTATGGAAGTGCAGATGGGGCACAGGCTGCTGCCGGGTCTTTGCCCCCCTACTCCTCTGGCCACCTAGGGAGACTCCAGGCCTGAGGTTCCTCACTGTGGTGACTGCCAGAATGTCCGACTAGCCCTGGTGACTCAGCTGTTCTGCTCAGTTCAGAGAAAGTCCATCTGTCTTTAGAATGGGACAGAAATTGCAAAAAGGGCAGGCAGAAGCAGTAGCTACCATCGTGTTTATGGCAACACAGGCAGAGGACAGGCCATTATATTTGAGGAGTATTTTCTCTTTCATTCTTCTTTTTTTTCCTGTTGTTTCTATCTGGTCTCATTCTCAAAAAGATTTTGTTGTGGGACTTGAAAGAAACATTTGAATCTGATTGTAACAAGCTAGTGATTTACATGAAAGATAAGAGGAAATAAATGTGTGAAATTGTTCTCAAATACATTGAGGATCATGAATTTTTTTTTAACGTACATGGCTGTAAAATTTCTAATATAATTTTCATTGTAAATAAAGACATCTGTCACAGAACACATCTGCTTAAATAAAATCAGGGTATATGGTTCTGTGAGTATGAAGACAATATCTACAATCATAAAGCAGGGTTTATTAAAATGCCATTACAGCTAAATTATTCTTACAGTGAAACTCTGGTACTTGGCAGTCCTGTGATAAAGCTGCAGCTAATAGAACTGGGTCTACGGTCACAGAGCCACTCTGAAGAACCGTTGGAAGTTTTATCGCTGGAATGCTCCAGTTCTATAATTTGACCCTCTGGAAATAAAGAAAGCTGCATCCTGGCTTGGTGCTGACAGGTTTCTAGATAAGTAGAAAACGAAGCTGAAGCTAACATTTTTTTCCCCTCCTCAAATGTCAGAACGACATTAAACCAAAAAATAGTTGAAGGTAGAATTGCTGGTGCATTCATTTAGAAATGTTCCAAAATCATTAGCCATGTTTAGGACCAATTAGAGTCAAGGTAAAAAAAAAAAGAAAAACAATGATAAGTTCTCCACATTGCTAAAATCTGAACAGGAATATAGTCCTGAAGCCAAGCGCACGCACACCGGCGGGTTGGAGACGTGACTCCCACGGGAAATGAGGAACGGAGGGTGGACGGCGGCTGCTGGTTCTCCGAGCTCTGAGCTCCAGCGGCTTACCTGTCATCGGGCGACAGCTGCATTTCCTGTCGGCCATGGGTGGGGTGGGGTGGGGTGGGGTGGGGATGGGGCAGGAATTCTGAGTGTCTTCTGAGTATCACTGTTTCTTCTTTTATGCAAGAAGATTCAAAGTGGCGCCTAGATTTCAGATTCTACTCTGGGAGGACAAGAACATTAGCCTAGTGTTGTCGTCGCTAGGGTCCTGTGGCGTTCAGATTTCCTGAATATTCCTGAATATTCTTCCAATAAAGGACTTGTTGGCACTGGGAGCTGCCACATTGGGGAGGGGGAGAAGGAAGGGGTCAGCCTTCGGCTTCCATGCCGGTCCATACAGAAGCAGATGTTTACACAGGAAGGAAGTTGGAGAGAGACAGCTTATACAGTGAAAGAATGGAAAGAGCACGTACATCAGAGGTTCCCGTGCAGGTTGTGGAGAAACGCTTGCGAATCACACACCCTGTAACGGCGCTCACCATCGCTGAGGCTTTGGGAGGCGCTGCTCCCGGACCCCGCCATTTGTTCAGTAACCCCAGCTCTCCGATCTCCAGCGCTCCCTTCACGTGTCTGTCTCTGTCATCTCGATCTCTCTCAAGATACCTAGACCCTATAATGGACGTCCTTAGGGTTCTCTGATGAACTGCAACTGAACAATGTGCACACCAGGACTCAGTCTCCAAGTCCATGGATGTCTGATGCTGTCATACAGTAAAAACATATACGTGGATGAATCGGAAATGTTCTACAAGTATTTTCCATACTGTAAAGTTGCTGTTACTAAAACTTTCAGTTTAGACCAAGATACACTCAATTGCTGACATCCACTCCCATTCTCCTGGAAGACAGCTGCCTTTCTAAATGTTCACACTCACTCTGTAGGTCGCCCGGCATTTCAGAACAAATATCCACTCACTCCATTACGAAACTTCTTCAGCTCTCATAGCCTGAGTTGAAGTCCTTTGAACTAAATAAGTTTAATCTTAAACACAAGGAGTTCCTACTATTGAAAGATAGTTAGAAACTGTCTCCGGGTCCCATGATTTCCTGAATATTCTTCCTAAGCATACCTTTTAAAAAAATTAGAAATCATATAAAAAAATAGTGATTCCCAATAAAGGACTTGTTGGCACTGGGAGCTGCCACATACACAGTTCTTTGATTTTTTTTGTTGTTGTTTGTTTTTTGTATGTACAATGAGGGATTCGTGTCACAGATTTCTGCACTGAATTACTGACTTATTTACTGATAATTTCTGTGTCAGGAATTAACTTTACTGTTGACTTACGCCATGCTGATGAAAAGTATGTAACTTCAAAGTGAGCAACGTAAAAGAAAATTACATTCCCATAGTTTCAAGAGGCAAGAGAGGAAGCTCACAGTCTTGATGAACACACACCCCCCTGACGCTACCAACAGACACACGACTTGCCAACACCATGGCTGGTGTACAGCAGGCCCACCTGAGCTCCTCAGGGCTTTCTCAAACAGATACAGCAGTTAAAAAAATAAATGTACCGGCATATGTTTTAAACAGTACTCACCATCAACTAAGGAGCTACCTATTACCTATTTTTCTATTTATTTTTAGAAATGAAAGACATCTATTGAAACTCTGCAAACCACCTCTACCAGATTTAATAACATGGCTTTAAAAATTCATCTTAAAATCAACAAATACTGCCATTTTTACAAGAAGTATTTAAAGGTTGAATTACTATATTGAGAAAGGACAAACTCAAAACCTACTGATGTGTTCCAAAAACTATTAAAAAAAACTTTACAATGTAATTATTGGAAGATTATACAACTGCTTCAGTGCTTTGTACTGAGTAAGTAAGCGGTACGTGTGTGGAGTTATAAATGAAATCGTTACTGTAACTGCTTCCTTCCTTGTGTGGGGGGGGTTAGAAGGAGAAGGGGTGGGAGCTATGCTATTTAGATCTCCAAATGGATTTTGGTTTATATGCAATAAGAAATCCTAAGTGGGTTGCTAATTAACTCTACTTCAAAACACTTTCCCCTTTTTTTAGGACTTAAAAGACATTTTTGACTCCAGGGATGACTCACCATTCATATTCTTAAAGATGTTCAGGATGGGCAGGATCTGACGGTAATAGGGCACCAAAGCTTCCCCCACCATGTCCGCTGACACCACCAGGTGCTGGATGACTTTGAGGGTGACACACATGACCTGGCGGTTCCGGAGGTTCAGAGCACCTGCGTGTGGGGAAAGGAACAGGCCAAAGGAAGAAGCATTCATTTCTGCAATTATCAGACGAGTCGATTGGCAGACTGTTTAATGAAACTGTAGTCTGTTGGGGGTCACCCGTGGGACGAGCCTCGTTATGATGATTACAGCTTGGAATGAGGTGCAGTGGCCCTGCCCACTATAAACAGGGTCTCATTGGTGTGCTCCTGCTCCGCCCCCTCTCTTGGGAAGAGGCAGTGATGGACAGGTAGCAGGAAGGGGAAAAGATTAGTAATGTTACTGGAAGGTTGACAACAGATGAATTTTCTTTTCTTTTCTTTTTTTTTTTTTTTTGTATTTTTCTGAAGTTAGAAATGGGGAGGCAGGCAGACAGACTCCCGCATGCACCCGACCGGGATCCACCCGGTATGCCCACCAGGGAGCGATGCTCTGCCCATCTGGGGCGTTGCTCTGTTGCAACCAGAACCATTCTAGTGCCTGAGGCAGAGGCCATGCAGCCATCCTCAGCCATCTTTGCTCCAATGGAGCCTCAGCTGCGGGAGGGGAAGAGAGAGACAGAGAGGAAGGAGAGGGGGAGGGGTGGAGAAGCAGATGGGCGCTTCTCCTGTGTGCCCTGGCCGGGAATCGAACCCAGGACTCCTGCATGCCAGGCCGACGCTCTACCACTGAGCCAACCAGCCAGGGCTGACAACAGATGAATTTTCATGTAACATAAATTTCCGGTTAGTAGTTCATGCTCTTCTTAAAACCATTAGCGTAAAACAGACATTTATTTGGGAACGGGGACCAGGTGTGAGTAGAAACTATAGGCTGGTAGTGAACACCAGGAACGTTCATGGTAGAAGTGAACATAAACTATATTCAGACTCTCAGAAATGCATGGAAGAAAAGCACATTTTTAAATGTTTAGAACTTTAAAAGGAATCAACTGTAAGTAACTACAAGAGACTAAAGAAACACAAAATGGTTATTAAGAGCACTTCTGAATGCCCAGTCACAAACGGTACTGCAGAGACAGGACAGGAGACAGTGGGCACCCTGGTGGCCTCATACCTGTGGAGCCTGGAGGTGCCATTGGCTCCTCCAGCGTGGAGAATTCAGAGGGCCAGCAACCAAGACATTGGCCCTGACTGTGAACTTGGCCAACACCCCCACACTTTCTTTTTTTTTAAATTATTTTTATTTATTCATTTTAGAGGAGAGAGAGAGAGAGAGAAAGAGAGAGAGAGAAAGGGTGGAGGAGCAGGAAGCTTCAACTCCCATATGTGCCTTGACCGGGCAAGCCCAGGGTTTTGAACCAGCAACCTCAGCATTCCAGGTCGACGCTTTATCCACTGCGCCACCACAGGTCAGGCTACACCCCCACACTTTCTCGGCCCCAGTCTCCTCCGTCATGGGGCCCTGCTAGTGCGTTTCTAAATTGACTGAAGTGCGGCATGTGTCACAGAAGAGTTCGAAGGTGGTCACTGACTGATAAACTGTGAGATGCTCTTTTTTTTTTTTTTTTTAAAGGTTGTGCCATTTATGGAGTGACAAAAGGAACACGCCTTTCCAAAAGGATGACACATACTCCATCTACCTGAGAGCCGTCCTGACATCATTCTTGAACTCCAGGTCACATGTCCAATAGCCTGGGTCATGCCAGCCGCTCACACTTAGGTTGTACCAAAGACAAGTTTCTGCCACAGATGTTCTCTTGGTATTGTTTTCCTGGTTGCCCAGGCAACCAGGCTCAATTCCTGTTTTTCATCCATCACACTCCACATGTGTCTCCTGAATTTATGTCCTCCTCCTCATCCTCACCTCTACTCCCCAGTCTCCCCATCTCACCTCCACTCCTCTCCTCTCCCCATCTCACCTCCACTCCCCTCCTCTCCCCATATCACTTCCACTCCTCTCCTCATCCTCACCTCCACTCCTCTGGTTTCCCCATCTCACCTCCACTCCCCTCCTCTCCCCATCTCACCTCCATTCCTCTCCTCTCCCCATCTCACCTCCACTCCTCTGGTCTCCCCATCTCACCTCCACTCCTCTGGTCTCCCCATCTCACCTCCACTCCTCTCCTCTCCCCATCTCACCTCCACTCCCCTCCTCTCCTCATCCTCACCTCCACTCCTCTCCTCTCCCCATCTCACCTCCACTCCTCTGGTCTCCCCATCTCACCTCTATTCCTCTGGTCTCCCAATCTCACCTCCACTCCTCTGGTCTCCCAATCTCACCTCCACTCCTCTGGTCTCCCAATCTCACCTCCACTCCTCTCCTCTCCCCATCTCACCTCCACTCTCCTCCTCTCCTCATCCTCACCTCCACTCCTCTCCTCTCCCCATCTCACCCCCACTCCTCTCCTCATCCTCACCTCCACTCCTCTCCTCTCCCCATCTCACCTCCATTCCTCTCCTCTCCCCATCTAACCCCTACTCCTCTCCTCTCCCCATCTAACCCCTACTCCTCTCCTCTCCCCATCTCACCTCCACTCCTCTCCTCTCCCCATCTCACCCCCACTCCTCTCCTCTCCTCATCCTCACCTCCACTCCTCTCCTCTTCCCATCTCACCTCCATTCCTCTCCTTTCCCTATCTCACCTCCACTCCTCTCCTCTCCCCATCTCACCTCCACTCCTCTCCTCTCCCCATCTCACCTCCACTCCTCTCCTCTCCCCATCTCACCTCCACTTCTCTCCTCTCCCCATCTCACCTCCACTCCTCTCCTCTCCTCATCCTCACCTCCACTCCTCTCCTCTCCCCATCTCACCTCCACTCCTCTCCTCTCCCCATCTCACCTCCACTCCTCTCCTCTCCCCATCTCACCTCCACTCCTCTCCTCTCCCCATCTCACCTCCACTCCTCTCCTCTCCTCATCCTCACCTCCACTCCTCTCCTCTCCCCATCTCACCTCCACTCCTCTCCTCTCCTCATCCTCACCTCCACTCCTCTCCTCTTCCCATCTCACCTCCATTCCTCTCCTTTCCCTATCTCACCTCCACTCCTCTCCTCTCCCCATCTAACCTCCACTCCTCTGGTCTCCCCATCTCACCTCCACTCCTCTCCTCTCCTCATCCTCACCTCCACTCCTCTCCTCTTCCCATCTCACCTCCATTCCTCTCCTTTCCCTATCTCACCTCCACTCCTCTCCTCTCCACATCTTACCTCCACTCTCCTCTCCCCATCTCACCTCCACTCCTCTCCTCTCCCCATCTCACCCCCACTCCTCTCCTCTCCCCATCTCACCCCCACTCCTCTCCTCTCCCCATCTCACCTCCACTCCTCTCCTCTCCTCATCCTCACCTCCACTCCTCTGGTTTCCCCATCCTCACCTCCACTCCTCTCCTATTCCCATCTCACCTCCATTCCTCTCCTTTCCCTATCTCACCTCCACTCCTCTCCTCTCCCCATCTCACCTCCACTCCTCTCCTCTCCCCATCTCACCCCCACTCCTCTCCTCTCCCCATCTCACCTCCACTCTCCTCTCCCCATCTCACCTCCACTCCTCTCCTCTCCCCATCTCACCCCCACTCCTCTCCTCTCCCCATCTCACCTCCACTCCTCTCCTCTCCTCATCCTCACCTCCACTCCTCTGGTTTCCCCATCTCACCTCCACTCCTCTCCTCTCCCCATCTCACCGCCATTCCTCTCCTCTCCCCATCTCACCTCCACTCCTCTCCTCTCTCCATCTCACCTCCACTCCTCTCCTCTCCCCATCTCACCTCCACTCTCCTCTCCCCATCTCACCTCCATTTCTCTGGGAGTGAACTTTTCATATACATGAGCAATAAAATCATACTTTTGTCAGATAGCTTTATGTCTCTGTTTATAAGTGATTGATCACTCAGGTACAAATTAATTATCTTTCACAATGGACAGTAATCATAGTTGTTAGAAAATAATTATTTCATCTTATTGTGACCCCTACTGAATTTACATGGTTGTGATAAATGTTACTGGACTGGCAATGGCAGGTCAGGAAAATGCCTTACCTGTTCCTCTTCACAGCATCTAGAATGGAGCCCTGTGTCCTGCTAAAGGGAATGGCTCCAAAACCCTGGTAGCCCCTGGGAAGTAAAGCCCCTGGGATGTGCACAATGAAAGCCCCTCAACTACACCCAACTCTCCTATTTTTCTTCCTTATTCTTGGGGAATGTAGATATACCACGAAGTTAGAAGTCTTTTTGTTCTTAATATCTCAGTAGAATTAAATTAAAAAAAGGGGTTGGGTTTGTTTTTGTTTTTTTTTTGAAACGAAGTTTCTTTCTTTTGAAAGACTCTGTTAACAGATATAAAGAAAATACTATTCTCTAGCTTGAAAGAGAACAAATGTGTTTATTCTTTGTAGATGGCCCTGAGAGCTATTGTCAAGACTTAAGTGAGGACTTTGAACTCAAGATTTAAGGTTTGAAAAGGATCTTATATGAGAAGTCTACTGACATGATAGGTCAGTCCGTGGAACCTTTATATTCAGAAAATTGGATTTCTATTGTACTGCTTACTGCCTTCGAGAATAATCAACAAGACAGAGTTTTCAGATATAAAGAAATTGCTGAAGAATAAGGAAAAATAATCTAATGTCAAAGTGGTAAAACATTCATCTTAGATTGTTATAAGTTACACATATGATTTTTTTCAAGCATAAAATCAATCATTACTATAATTTTTGCAAAGTGAGAACATTTTCTACTATTAGATATGGTTCACTACTGTGGAATAAAATAACGGAAATATTTTCACTTCTTTTAACACTGGAAACACCAAACAAAGTGAAAAAGCAAACAATAAATTCTAAAAGCTATCTGTGAGATATGCTAGAAATGTCAATTATCCTTGATATAAAAACAGCTATCACAAACCAATGAAAGATTAAATCTTCTCACTTAAAAATAGGCAAAGAATATGATTAGATAATATGTAAATTAATAAATACAAATGAAAAACTACTTTTTTAGAATGTTCAACTTCAGTGATAATCAAATGAAATGCAGTGCTACTCTATAATTTGAATATCATGTTAACAAGGAGTCTTTGCTAAGTGGAAACAGGTTTGGGGAAAGAGGGACCCTCGCTGACACCATTATAGATCATCACAGTCTTCTCAGAGCTATATGCATACAACACTGGACCCAGCAATTTCACTTCCGGGATTCAGTCTAAGGATGTATCAGTTGGGCAGAGAGATTCACAGGAAAGGATGGTATAAGCATTTTTACTTATATTTAGAAACAGTCTAAATGTTTCAAAAACAACAGCTTATTTAAATAAAATCCAGTATATCTATACAATGAAAATGTATGAGGTTATTAAATAGAAAAATATCTAATAATAGAAAAAATTTTTTTTCTAATAGAAAAATATTTTGATAATAGGAAAATGTTTATAAGATACAGGTGAGTAAAGAAGTAGGTTATAAAACATATTTTTGCTATAATCTCATTTTATAGAATAAAATGTAAACAAAATACTGGATATTTATATATTCACATGCTAACAGTAGAAACTATCTTTTCTACAGGCATATATAGACACAGGATTTTATTCCACTAAAAAACAAACATTTTTTATACTGCTTATTAAAAATTAGGAATATACTTTGCATATTTTCCTAAAAATATTATTCTTCAAGATTATAACTTTATGTGTGTTTAATGGAGCAGAATTCAAGTATCTTTCCTTATTCTCCCTCAGTATTTTCTTGATCACTCTTACCCATATATATTTTGAGACAAACTTTAAAATAATTTGATCAGGCTAAATGTATGCTTAATACCCAGATATAAATTCCAATAAATTTAGAGAATAATTTTGGGGAAAATGATCATCTTTACTACAGAATCATTGAATCTTTCCTTTAGAAATACGTATGACTTTAATTTTTCTTATTTTTAATTAAGCTCCTTGGAAAAGCTTACAGTTTTTCTCATGTAGATTATGCATAGCTATGTGAAATTTACTTGAAGTAATTTTGTTTTTTGTTACTATTTGTGTAAGACCATCTTATCCCAAAATGCTTCTAGAAATTATTGATAATAAATATGTAAAAGCATATGACTTTTGTATATTTATTGAGAACTGTGGACTTACTTAGTTCCCTTACTGGGTCAACTTGTTTTTGAGCAAACTCAGTTGGGTTTTTTGAGTAACTTAAAAAAAAATAGCTAAATTGCTAAAAATTCTAATATTTACTTTTGGTCATATGAAATAGGCCAGATTTTCTAAGAGAAAATAAAATGTTGTAATACCGAGAGTAAACATTTTAGTTTTTTTCAATCACTCTTTTTATTTTTCTTAAATGGTTGATTTCTATTTTATTGTGAAAAATATATATGTCATATACTGTCACTTAACCATTTCAAGTGTACAGTTCAGTGGCTTTGATTACATTCACGATGTCGTACAGTCCTCACCATTAACTGTTTCTAGAACTTTTCCGTTAATCCGAAACAGAAACTCGACACCCGTTAAGCCAACACTCTCCACTTCCTTCTCCCCCGGCCCTTTACTAACCTCTACTCTACTTCCTGTCTCTGTGAATCTGCCTATTAAAGAGGTCCTAAAGTATTTTAAGTATTATTTTTTCTGAAGTTAAAATATTTAATTAATATTTGAGATTGTAGGCCCGATATCACATTAGTTGAATTAGACTGAAGTGAATATGCTAGTTTAGAGGCCCTAACCAGAGAATTTATTTAATTTCAGAACAGAAGGAACCAAAATACGTTTTTCAAACCAAATGTAGGTTTCAACATTATAGAGACTTTTCTCTTGCCAAATCGCAGCTCAGTTGCGGTGCAAATAGACTTTCTGTGCCCCGAGTTGCCACGTATTTGGACGATGAAAACAGCATAGATGTAGCTCAGCTGGAGTAGACGCGGA
This sequence comes from Saccopteryx leptura, assembly GCF_036850995.1. Lineage (NCBI taxonomy): Eukaryota > Metazoa > Chordata > Mammalia > Chiroptera > Emballonuridae > Saccopteryx > Saccopteryx leptura. The sequence goes on along the minus strand of NC_089505.1, from coordinate 2,682,372 downwards.
GTGTGCCTCTGAGAAGGGTTACGATATCCTCTGCTGCAGTGTTTCCAGTAAGCGTTACATAGAAAAGCATCACTTTCCTCTCCCCCCATACAGAAAGGCACTCTCTTTGTGCAAAACTCAGATCTTATCACGAAGCTTTGTCATTCATTACCAGAGGGTAACTTTTCCTTTTTTTTATATATAGACGAGAATATTTCCGACTTCAGGACCACAAAATACATTTTCGTATTTAGCGAGAGCGTTTGGCCTTTCTCCTCAATACCTAGTTAGTTTTGAGGATGAAAGTATTCAGTTACCAGAAACAGTCTCAACAATTCAGTCAGAACCTGGTGGAATTAGAACCCACCATCCGCCTTGTGGCGACCGGGACTGGGTCTGTGCTCTCACACCCTGAACGCCTTTGGCTGTCACCAAGGGGAAACCTGCCAATATCTTGCTTTGTCAGAAAGCAGAGTAGGGTCTGTGTCCCCAGGGCACCCTGCTTCCCCTGACCCTAGACTGCTGGCTCAGTTCAGCTCGAGACAGTGGGGTGACAGACGGAAGGACGACCAGAGGACGCAGCCAGCAGCCTTAGTGCCCTTCTCGGAGCAGAACCACGTGACATCGCTTCTCACAATCGCGGGGTTACTTCCTGCCCTGGCTGAGAACAGGTGTCCACAAGGGTCGCGGCTTTAACCTCGCCGGAGAAGTGAACTATGAGGACTGTAATAGACACGGGCTTTCACAAAACAAGGAGGTGGAGAGCTGTGACACAGAACAGAAAAGATGGGGAAATGGATACATTTCCAAGAAGGAGAGGTCCTTATTTCCCCCAAAGAAAGAGTCTGAAAAACCACTCACTGCTAATCTTGACATCAATATCTGGTTCAATGGCGGCATTGATTAAGCAAGTGATCTGAGAACTCCTAGGAAAATAGCAGTGATTACGAGGGGCCAGAGAGAGCTCCCCAGAATGAGCCGGGCCACGCTGACCTCACACGGGCTCTTCAGCTTACTCTGAGGGGAAGCTGCTAAAGGAATCCGGAGGACTTCCCTTGTAGGCAAGGGACAGAAATGGTTGAAACGTTAGACGGTCTTTTTTAAATTGTGTGAACAACTGAATCCAAGCCACATGTACTGATGGATCCTCACTTTTATTCTCGTCTGGTATATTTTTTTCCCCTTATTCTGGAGAGGACTCTCTATGAACGGCCTCACTTTGTGGCTGAGAACTCACTGGGAAGCTGACCTGTCTCCCTTCTCCTAAGTGGCTCCTTGGGTAGGTCGCGTTCTCTAGGGTAATCGAGTCAGTTATGCTCCACTCCTCTCGACCGCAGTTCCCAGCTCGGCATAAGGCTCAGGTTGATATAATCACAGCAAAACTTCAACTTTCACTGTTTTCTGGAAGTCCAGGAAGAATGACTAGTGGTCTTTCCTCTGGGTGATCAGTAAGCAGGGAGTCCCAGGATCTGCTCGGAGCATCTGAGGCCAAGAGGAGAGCCAGCTTCAAGATGACCTTGCTCAAGACAGAGCAGAGAGTAACAATGGCCAGCCACCAGACTCCACCATACGTGACATGAGACCGTCTTGTATGGTTCAGACATGTGAGTTATTAAGCAAACCCGGCTCTTTAAGACACTTTGAATTCTGTTTTCTTTTTGCATTTATAACCAAAATAATCCTAAGTGATATACCTTCCCACCCCCATGTTTTCAGAACAAATTAGATATTTTCTTTTTAAATTAGAAATCACTGCTATTTTTACAGTTATTATCACTTTTAAAAGAATTTACTTGGAAAATCTGAAGATCTATAATTAAAATTACTGGACCACAAATAAAGGATAATGCATTTCAATTGCCCTAGCCCCTTTCTCATTAAAGAGAAGTCTCAGAACGATTTTTGTATCGTGATACAGATTCTTTGTTTCCATTGGGTGTTCTTTAACAAGGATGTTTCACTCTTTGCAATGTTACTGCTCCAGTTGCTTCCGCTGGGTCTGGGCAGGTTTGTCTTTTATCGCGGGGTGACCTCAGCTCATTAGAGCTCTCCTAATGAGGCCACTGTCTCAGGTGCCGTCTGTTTGTAGGTCAACGATATTTCTGTAATTCCTCAGCAGCCGGGGGTCACCGCGCCTCCTAGCAGACCGTCTCAGAAATGCGTGTGGCTGCTCGTAAGAAAGGATCACGGGAGAGAATGTAAATGAGGAAACAAAAATTCACTCTCGCCACTTTAATCATTTCTCCAGTGAACAGAAAACGTCATGCCATTTATACCCTTTATTTGTTGTTTCATATGAGGAATTCTTTCAAGGCAGTGTTTATATATAATCTGAGGTGCCATGGCAAGCCCAAAGGGCCACTTCACTCTCTGGACTGTGACGCTGACACCCATTTCGGTATGGATGGCAGCTGTGCACCAGATTAAATTGATTTTGCAAATATTTGGACGCATCGACTGTGTACTAGCCGTTGCATTAGAGGCTGTGGAATATATTACTTTCTAATACTAGGTTCTACCTGATGGGAGAGGAAGTTCTCCAGTTCTGTGGGAGGGGGGAGATGGCAGGGAGAGGACTGGAGTTGAGGGGCGGAAGGGAGAAGGGAGGCAGCTCAGTCCTCCCGGACCGTCCCCCGTGGAGCTCAGCCTGAGGGTCCCTGAGCGCTCCGGCACGGGGCGAGGTGAGAACGGGCATCCCTGGGAGATAACCACAAAGCAGGCTCCGTAGCACCGTGGTTGGAGCACAGTGTGCATGAGGGGAAACAGTGAGAAATGAACCCCATGGCACAACCAGCAGCTGGTATTTAGTGGAAATCCTTGCCTGGCATGCCCAAGAATGTAGAGTGGGCAGAGGCTGGAGGGGAGTCTGTCCTTGAAGGGTGCAGGCACGCTGGGAGAGGTGGGGAGCAGAAAGGTTTTGCCAATAAGAACTGAAGTGGTGCATCCTGGGGCAGAAGGAAATAGATGAAGGTGTCCGAGGAGAGAGCCCTGGGCTAGCAGAGCAGGCAAGAATATCACATTAGAGGGGCTGGGGGTCCCGGAGGGCAGAGACACCCCGAGGAGGTCAACGGAAACTCCACAGGGGAAGCCTCAGCTGGCCTCTCAGGTGCACGCACCCCAGCGGGCTGCCGGGGGGCCCCGGGGGTGAGCGGAATGGGGGGGGTGAAGCGCTCTGACTGCCGTCCACCACAGACGTACGTTTAATAGGTTAACCGTTAAATTAGAATTGACATTCTTCAAAAGAATACAACAGAACCCAGAGGCTCTCGAATAAATTGTGCACAACGTCCACAGTGTGACGGCATGTTCTGGCCCCCTGGAGAGGCTAGACGAGCCGTGGACAGGTCTGGCCGATGACTAGTGGACAGCAATAGAAAGTGAGGCAGCTCATGGCCACAGAGACACCCTTCTGAGGTCTGGCTTCCTCTGCTGCTAGGACCAGGGACGCTGAGCAGGCAGGGCCCCTGAGCGATGACAGTGACCAGAGGTCCCTGCAGCACGCCTGGAGCACGTGAGAAACAGACCTTTATGTTAAGTCGCTTTTATGGATTTTTAGGTTTTGACTTTGGAGACTGGTTGCTAGTTCAACATAACCTAGCTGGATCAATAAAACTCCCTCTTATTAAAGAGAATTCTCTTCTAGTCTTAGTTTGCTCTAAAAATACATATAGTTACAAAACAGAAACAACAAACACATAAATGTCAGTCAGGCTGTGTTGGTCCAGGCAGGAGCGGAACGGTGGAGAGTACGAGGACAGACGTCTCCGGGAACAGAAAGAAAACCGGGAGTAATCTGATGTTCTGAACATTGGGAGAATACTATTCATTCGCTAGACCCAGAAGTTTATTTTTTTAAATAGTACATGTATACAAAGTAAGCTAACAAAATGAGAGGCAATTATCAATGCTAAGAAAAACAAGCTGTCTAAGGAAGGTCATGTAATTACAGTAGATGTGTGATTTACAGTGAGCACGATTTATATGATCACGATGGTGTAACAACTGATTACTGATTTCATTGTCATGAGCGACTAAAGGCTGGAGGGGGGAAAGAAGGGAAGTTTGAGGAAAGAGATACATGTTCTTATCATGACCTGAGGACTGGCGGTCTCACCACACTGGCTGGGAACAGTCAGCCGGAGCTGACTCTCAAACAAGTTACCAAACCAAGTCTTTTTTTTTTTTTTTTCTTGTGATTAGTCATTATTTGTCTCATTTATTTTGTGGCCATAACAGATTATTTAGGTGGGTTATTTTGGTCATCCTACTTGTTTTTTACAAGCCACCTTGGCTTTTTGTTTTCTTCTGTTATTGCCTTGTTAATGGTGTTTTCATTTTTCTTTCCACGGTGCAGCATCAACCGGGACTTGTTAGAAACGTGGCATCTCACGTCCACTTCCGGCCTACCATGAAGAACCCGCATTTTCCTAAGGCCTGCAGGTGCTCCGTGGGCCCAGTGGCATTTGGAGAAGGGCACTGTGGACCAACGATTTTCAACAAGAATATTTTAAAACATGCAGTACCCTCCCTGGAGATGCTTGACCTGCGACGGTGTCCTCAGTTCCCCTTCTCTCACCCGGCACGGGGTGACTTTCATCCGAGTCTCCTCTCCTCCGGTGTCACAGGGGCCATGTTCCCCTGAGTCCTGAGGGTGGCCAACAGGGTTCTGCAGGTTCCTTCTGGGTCTTATACGAACTGTCGCGGATGTGGACGTGTTCTTTTCCTCTCATGGGTTCAGATACTTCCTTCCCTGCGTGCAGCAAGCAGCCTTGATGCAGCAGCACTGCCGAGTGGCCCGCCCCCCACCCCGGGGCTGTGTCACTCTTCCTGCTTTTGTTGAGGAGAGAGATTTCCAAACTCAGAGTTGGTGGGTCACTCCTGGCGCCTCCCGTCCTCCTGGGTGCCACTGGAAACCCCTTGGAGACTGATGTGGACGGGCCAGGACCCTCCCTGGTTTCTCCGCCGATGCTAGTGGGTTCGTGTTTCCCTAACCAGATGGATGGAGCGAACAGAACTCTCGGAACTGCCGCTCCCGCTGCGCAGTGGGCAGCTGTGGTCCTGTCCTCGCCTGCCACACTCTGCCGCTGCCCTCAGCCACCAGGGCCCACGGCCACCCTGACTCCCCTCCAGTGGTACCTTTTGAAGTTTCTGAGCCAGAAGAGCTGAGGCAGGCGGGAAGCAGACAGTGGGAAGCAGACAGTGGGAAGCAGAAGGAAAGCCATGGCTCTGCATGATGCAGCGTCTGTGCACCCGGTGGCGGACCTGCACTGACCGGTGGCGGATGAGCACCGACCGGTGGTGTATGCGCACTGAATGGTGGCGGATGCACACCGACTAGTGGCGGATACACACTGGTGGCGGATGCACACTGACTTGTGGCGGATGAGCACCGACCGGTGGTGTATGCGCACTGACTGGTGGCGGACGCACACTGAATGGTGGTGGATGCACACCGACTGGTGGCGGATACACACTGATATGTGGCGGATGCGCACTGACATGTGGCGGACGCACACTGAATGGTGGCGGATGCACACCCACCGGTGGCGACCACACTGACCGGTGGTGGATGCGCCCTGCCTGTTCCGGCTGTGATGGAACCCGGGTCTGAACCAGGCAGAGGTCCTCTCCCCTTTCGTCATATCAACACCCCGAGCCCCTGGGTGCGTCCATTGCTCACTCTGGTCCCATCAGCTTTGGGAGGAGTTTAGATCATCCACCCACTCTTTATCTACACGCGCAGCCGATTGCAGTCCCCACCCTCCCAGGGAATTTCTCGGTTTTGCTTCACCTTCCTGGATGCTGGTTAGAATTTGAGAAGAGCGGCTGACGAACTTGGTAGCTGGTGATGAAGAGTTTAATTTCTGCCCCCGGAAAGAATCAAAGGGACAGTAACAGTGCCCTGTGAGGAGAAGGGCCGCCCAGCTGCTCCACGCTCAGCCAGTGATGGGCGTCAGCCTGGTTCTGGGTCAGTGACCCTGGGTCCAGAGCCTCGCCAGAAAGACGCAGTTTGAGGCCGGGCCATTTGCCACGCAGGGCTGGAACGGAGCACGATCTTCGTGGCCCATCGGTATTCCCTGCTGAGAAACATCTGGCTTTTAGAGATGTGACGAGCCAAGTTAGAGGTCCGGGACGACCGGTCATTTATTCTGGAAACTCAAACGATCAAACTCATAGATAGTTAATATTCATATTGACTGAGTTCTTACTAGTATCTTCAGTCATCCGCAAGTGACCTCTAGTTGGGACTGCTGTGCGTCTTGTCCTTAGAGCGCACCGCTTCTCCCTTGGCGCGCTCCTGATCTTCGGAATACACATCCGACAAAACTGAGAATGAATGCACCCCTGCCCGCGAAGCGCCAGTGTGGTGTGTTTTTACTGTAAACAGTACAATCAGAATGCTCCTTCCACACCCTCCTCCTGCCCTCAGCGTTTCCCACGGGGGGCTGGGGAAGTGGCTCGGACGCAGGAGGCAGGAACCCTGATGTGAACAGGAGCGGTTTCTGGGTGTCGTGGCTGTTCTGAGGGGCGCAGGGGGAAAGGAATGGGGAGAGTGTTCTGGGCTGTTTCTGTTTATTCACGAAACTCACGCATGCGCCCTGTAGAAAATGCAGCATTTCAACCGGAGTTTCATGTATTCCGAAGTTGTGACCGGTTAAAACAAATCCCATTTGGACCCGGTTTTAGCGTGGTGGTCCGTGTTGTGTGTCCTTGCTGAAGGTCAGCCCTTCCTCAGCTGCCCCCGAAGGGGAGGAGACGGAGATGAAGCCCCTCCTGGAGCGGGTCTTCTGTCCCTGTTGCTTTTCATAGCGGGGAGCACTGTCCCGCCCTTTGGGCTCAGGTTTCTACCCCCTGGTGGCAGTCTGCCGAGGTCAGGGAGGGTCTCTCAGAGTCCTGAGAGCAAGTTTCAAAGCTGATTCAATTTAAACAGTGACAGCAGATGTGCCAAAAAATCTAGAACATAGTGATACTGGTTCAAATCAATAAGAAGGAGACCATGGATAAAATTAAATGATCGAGACTGTGGGAAATGACCCGATGTTGAACTATTTTGTTTGTTTGATGTTGGTTGGTTTGTTTTGATCAGATCACCTGGAAAGAGCACCACTGAGACAGAGAGGGTGGGTTCCCCCAGACCCTAGGAGACTAGGTAGACGTGCTGTCAGTCATCCCGGGAGGGGGTTCATCCTGGAGTAGAGGCCGAGACAAATTCTGGGTGGTGACGCAGAGACCTGCTCCTTCCTCTAAAGCCAGGGACAGAGGGTCCAGATCGAGCCGGTGAAACGCCTGGGAAGGTCTGGCTGGGAAAGGGTGTGTCCCCCACGCTGGAGGTGCTCAGAGCACCAGCCGTCCACGTCAGTCTGCTGTGGGTGGCTCTGGCACCCACCGGGTGTGGGGGCTGGACGGTGGGTGGCGAGGTGAGAGGCTGTCTGTCCCCTCTGGAGCCGGGCCCCAGGAGGGCACTTCTATCACAAGGGCCAGCAGCAGCTGTGGCAGCCAGGGGCGGAGACTGGACAGAAAACAGCCAGGAGAGCCCTTCGCACTGACAGTGAAAACCTCAGACAGGGTTTCGGACTGAGGCAGCTCGCAGACAACAGTCCACGGGGACTTGTGCGGGGAGACTGCCAGGGAGGCTCATTCCCAGACCGACCAGGGGGAGCCAGCGTCGGGGCTGCTCTGGAGCCCCCGAGGGACCTGCTGTAAATTACTGCCCTAAAGTACTCAATAACATTCATCTTCTTCTCCATTCCAGATTTTGTGTGTGTGTCTGACAGAGACAGAGAGTGTGACAGATAGGGACAGACAGACAGGAAGGGAGATGAGAAGCATTAATTCTTTGTTGTGGCACCTTAGTTGTTCATTGATTGCTTTCTCATATGTGCCTTGACCCGGGGGCTACAGCAGACCGAGTGACCCCTTGCTCGAGCCAGCGCGACCTTGGGTCCTAGCTGGTAAGCCTTGCTCAAATCAGATGAGCCTGCACTTAAGCCGGTGACCTCGGGGTCTCGAACCTGGGTCCTTCGCATCCCAGTCCAATGCTCTATCCACTGTGCCGCCACCGCCTGGTCAGGCCAGATTTCTTTTTTTCTTAAAAGTATAAATCTTACTACCTCAAAATCCCAAACAGCAGAACTCTGCTCGCATTGCAGTTTAAAAGGCCAGGAACCTGGAAGTGGGCGGCAGGTACGCACACAGCCTCCTCCTTCACCCAGCTCTGCGCCCCTGAATTCGCGTTAATGTGGTGGTGTCACGGCTGTGGAAGGGCTTTACACTAGTGCGCACCCCACGCAGTGTAGCGGGGGCAGAGGGGCACTACCAGGAGACCTGGGCTGTGCGGCCCCGTTCGTCAGTGTGTGCAAGTCCCCGCCCGCACCTGGACGCTCGCCCCAGCCCGCTGCTTTATGGCTTTATGTGCGGGTTGTCACCCCGGAGGTGCCGGAGACGGAGGGAACAGGTTGTTACCTGCGCACTTACCTTTTATCGGGAGGATGAGCTGTGGGATGACGGGGAGGATCTTGCTCCCACCGTGCTCCAGCATGTCGTGGATGCCTTGCCGAGCGAAAAAATTGTAGGGGAACGCCATTTCACTGAGCCCATCAAAAAACAGAGGCAGGTAGTGGTGGTAATCCAGCTTCTCGATTTCCACCTGGAGGGACGGAGAGGAGAAAGGCCACGTGAAAACAGTGTCCCGTGGGCTGCGAGGATGTCACCCGCTGGGGGACCGGAAAGTTCTTCTGAACTTCGGGGGACGTGACCGTGAACCAGCTCCCTCTGGGGGCCTGAAGTACCTCATCCCGTCCCAAATGCACTGGCGATGCGGTTCACGTCACTGACGTTAACATCTTCATAGATGAAAATAATAAGTAAGCTACACTGGAAGCATTCTTAGTATCTGTTTGGGGGGGTTGTTTTGTTTGGTGTCTTTTTGGTTAGTTTTTGACCATTTGGCACAAGTACAGTGTTGCAAAGAATTTAAGAATCCCACAGTATGTATGTTGAAAAGATAGCTGTAAGATAAAACAATGCAGAAGAGAGAGAGAGAGAGAGAGAGAGAGAGAGAGAGAGAGAGAGAGAGAGAATAAACAGTCAAAAAGAGATTAGCACCAGGATCTCTAACAAGGATGTAACAGGGATCATACATGATACACTGCTCACAAAGTTAGGGGCTATTTTATAGCTTCAGAGTTATTCTTGAAATGTCCCCTAATTTTTTTGTGAGCTGTATCTATTCCCGTGGGTCTGAGAGAAGGGTAAAACAGGACCCCAGTGCTGTTCCCTGGAGCCTCGCCGACCATTAGCATGTTAGTGTCATAAAGAACACGTGGGAAAGACAGAGCGGGCTGAACCTGGACAGACCACGGACACCTCCAAGTCAAAGTATCCTCCGTCTCTCGGCTGCTTTTTCTTAGAACAGAGACAATTTCTTCTCCACGGCCGTGTCCTCCGCCCTCCCTGGTGCCTCCAGGGCCTCTCGGCCTGACCTTTCCGACACCACCCGCTCCAACAGGCAATGGGGACGAAAATTACTGAGGGAGGGGGAAAGGGATCTGTTCACATGCAGATGTGTTATTGCCAGGTGCTCCGCTGTCAAAGTATCCATGTCCTGACTTGCCCCCTCCACGGTGGCAGAAGTGACAGTGACATCACGGAAGAAGAAGTTCAATGACTCAGGTTACGGATACAGCCCACCCACAGAGCAAAGGATGCAGTGTTCCTAGTAAGACGTGCAAACAAATGTTCCTTGTTTCCACCTCCTGAGGAGTGTCCCCAGCGTCTAATCATCACTTTACAATTAGGTGAGGAGCGCGTCCAGACCGTGGAGACGGTTCCTCTCCCCTGAGCAGGTTTTTATGCCTCCAGCTACCTCTCAGCTAGGAAGTTCTGGAGTCTCCAGCCACACGCCCGCCTGCTCCTGGGTCCGAGTCGCTGGTGACCGCCCCACCACAGGCCTCAGTGTTTACTGGGAGTCCGCATCAATCAGATGTTCCACAGTTTACCAAGTCGGAGGGCTGTCTGCAGTCAGCTCGTGGACTCCCCAGCCGGCCAAGGGAGTAAGCAGTTGAGAGACACTGTTCGCGTGTCCTCTTGGGCGTGAAGCCTAGAAGATGAACCCCCAATGGAGGTCTGTACAGACATTAATTTTATATTCCTTGCATAGTCATAAAATTTGCTTTATTCACAGTGAAAGTTTATAAAATATATGCCTTATAACAGTTTCCTCAATGATATTGGCATATTTGAAAATATTGTAGAAGATTATTTCACACAATTAAAAAAAAATGTATTGCTACTTCATTCAGTTCCCAAAGGTACAATGTTGTTACCCATAATTTTACCTTGTAACCTGACTTCATAATAAAAGTGTCATCTGTACTATATTGTTATTTACATTTTTGATACATTTTGCTAATTCTCTTCTTTTTGCTTATTTTGGCACTTTATATATGTCTTTTATAAATAGAAGGTCTACCGGAAAGTTCTGTCCATTTCTATCCCAACAAATTGCGACACGTAAGCACATGTTTATTTGATGCATGTGTGCCTCTCTATTTTTATCACTTAATGTATACATACTGACATAGCAAATTAACTAAAGCAAAGTTGATTCACGTTAGTCTTATGTGTGAGGCGATAATGTACCCATGGCTACTGATAAAGTTCATTTACACCACTGTAATTTTTACAAATTTCAACAAGGAAGAAATGCTACAGAAGCATGTCTGTCACATCCACCATATTCCCTGGACTTAGCACCCTCTGACTATCACTTGTTTTTGTCCTTACAAAATTTTTTGAAGGGCAAAAAATTCAAAAATGAAGAAGATATCAAACAAGCACTGGTTCAATTTTTCACATCAAAAGATAAAACATTTTTCAAAAATGGGATATACAAATTGCCCTCACGCTGGCAAGAAATCATTAATAATAATGGCAATTATATTCTTTAATAAAGTTTATTGACGGTAAGAAAAATTTGTATTTTGTTTTATTCCAAAAACGGACAGAACTTTCCAGTAGACCTTATATAAAATCATTGATTTTATATGTTCTAAGATTGTTTTTTAATACATTAAGTCATACATGTTTATGTCTATATCTAGTTTAACTTCTGTCATCTTTTTTTTTTTTTTTAATCTCTGGCTGTTGTTTTTCATTTATTTTTTACGGTCTAGTTTGAGTTTTAAATGTCTTATTTACTTTCCTTTTGGAATTATTTGAAAGATAAGGCAGTTTGTTTAAATATATTTATTGCCACTATTTCACAGCTTTCTCAAACACTGTAAAACATATTTATCTTCCTTTGAGAAGCAAGGTAAAAATTCCCTACTAAGGTTGTTGATATGCCAACTTTTCCTTGGAATTCTGTTGATTTTTTTCTTTGTGTAATTTGCAAAAATACTAATAACAGCACTAATCACAGCAACCATAAAAACGCCAATGCGTCTGACACCAGACCCTGTTGAGAGAGCATACGGGTGTGAGTTCATGGAACCCTTATAATGACTCTAAAAGGTAGATGATACGACAATCCCGATTTTTACTAGGAGGAAACTGAGCACAGGAGGGTTAGTAGCTTGCCTAAGGTTTGCAGCTAGTAATTTCAGAAGCTGGGATGCAAACCCAAGCTGTCTGGCTTCCAGACGTGTTACTGGCTCTGAGGCAATGTTGTTCGGCACGCCGAGGTTCGGTGTGGCTATAACCGTGAGGTGAATTGTTCCAGGTATCCTCACGCCTTATCCTCTTTATCTTTATTAAGGCCGTGTGCCACGGTCCGATCTAATATAAATATCGCTGTAACTTGTTTGTGCATCATAATATTTTGCTTTCTTCCTTCGGATCTCATGTTTAAAGAGTGTGTCTCTTCCAACTAGCCTTTAGCTACAGTTATTGCTTTCCCCTCCCATTTTGCATATGTCTTCAAAAAACAACCATTGAGTGCACACATGGTTCTTATTCTCAAAAGTGTTGAAAAAGAAATAAAAGCAATATGAGAAAGGATGAAGGAAGAGGCTAAACAGGGGCAGTAATTAAGAGACTGCTAACTTGAATAAAGGACTGAGTGAGAGAGACTGAGAAAGAACAGGATGATCTGTCTTTATTCCTCCTAACTCACTGACACAGCAGTTCTTTCCTGCCCAAAATTGCCTCTTTGTGAGCTCTTTTCTCTGAGCTGTTTACCAGTTGCTTGGCATATCTGTCACCCCTGCGATCTATTGTCTCAACAGAAGAATAACCGGCCGTAATATTTTGAGGTCACAAACTTCTTTCAGCACTACAGATGTTGTTCTAATTGCTACAGGGTGATATGTATGTATATATATATATATATATATATATATATATATATATATATATATATATATATATATTTTGTGACAGAGACAGAGAAAGGGACAGATAGGGACAGACAGACAGGAAGGGAGAGAGATGAGAAGCATCAATTCTTCGTTGCGGCACCTTAGTTGTTCATTGGTTGCTTTCTCATATGTGCTTTGACCAGGGGGCTACAGCAGAGCGAGTGACCCCTTGCTCAAGCCAGTGATCTTGGGCTCAAGCTGGTGAGCCTTGCTCAAACCAGATGAGCCCGCACTCAAGCCAGTGACCTCGGGGTTTCGAACCTGGGTCCTCCACATCCCAGTCTGATGCTCTATCTACTGTGCCACTGCCTGGCCAGGCTACAGGGTGACATTTTTATGCATAACTTTCTGTTCTCCTTGCCTATCTTCTCGGGTTCCTTTTTAATCATTATAATGCTGTTTCAGTTGATGAATTAGGTATAGGCCTTGGGAAGCCCTCTTAAATTCCATTTATAACCAGGAGCTTTGGTGTGTGTGCTCAGTAATATATCTGGCTTCTTGAATGTCTTTTTCTTTTTTTCCTGACGTGTTCCTTCTAGCGTCTGTACCGTTTTCACACTGGTTCCCACTCTCAGGCCGTCTGTCCTTCCTCACTCCCACGCTCTCTGCAACACGCTCCCCTCCCATCCCCCGTGGTTCCTCTGCTCAGGTCACTGATGACCTTTATTTTGTCCAACGCTCCCGGGCCTTTTCTGTCCTCATCAGCACAACTCCGCTGACCAGCGGAGCTGACCTTTCTCAGCCGCCTGACACCACAACCCTCTCAACGAGGGGTCATCCTTGTTTGCCTTCCATCACGTCCTGGGTTAAATTCATCAGCAAAGTGGTTGCTTCTGTCTCCACACGAGTCCTTATTTCAGTCACTCATTTTTCCTCCAGTTTGCTCACTGTCTGCTCAGGTGAAGCCTCCCGCGTGCCTCACCTGGACGGCAGCCTCCTGACTGACCTCCCTGTTCCTGCGTCCACCTTCCTGTTTCCCTCTCCATTCATCTGGGTCCTGACCTGCTGTTGATCATGACTGAGGTCCCACCAGGGCCTCCCTGGTTGTCCCCGGGTCCCTGTGCTTCACACCGTCCCCCTGCCAGCATTGTGCCCTGGGCTCCCCGGGCCAGTCCGGCCTCACGTTGCTCTCGGAGAACGTCTTTGGACGCCCTGTTCCCTTCCCCTCCGGACTCTCTGTCACCGGCACTGCAGTAACGAGCTTCAGACCCGTGCAGCCCTCTCACCGCCGCCCATGGCGCTGTCTGGCTTTCTCTGTAGCCTTTATAATTATTCACCGCAGCCTCCAGTTTCCTGAGTTCTGTTGTTCAGGGAGCTTGTCATTGCTAAGAACGGTGTCTGGCACATAACAGCTGGACGCTCGGTAAGCGTGTGCTGACTTCATTCTGCCCTTTCGGATCTGTCCTGTGTCAGCTCGTTGAGAGGCACACTCAGCTTAGGAACAAAGGCTGGTGACACATGACCGTCTCTAGAGCTGAGGCTTGGGGCCACGGCGGAGCTTGCAGAGGGCCCCGGGCTGAACACGGACAGACCCTGTGGCATGAAGGCGTATGTGAGCTTCTCTAAATATATGTATTCCACAAAGAGGAGGCCGTTTTCTCTCCAAGGATGACAGTGATTATATACATTTCAGGGATTTTATGAATATTTTGATAGATTATCTGGATGGGCTTCTTGGTGTTTCTGTTTACCCTCATTTCACCGGGAAACCACTGAGAACTCGATTTCCTATTCAGTTCACCTTTGAAACTTCAGGAGGAAAAGTTTCTGGTTTTCAGAGTATCGTAGCAAACACATTCACGAATGGATGTTCCATAAATAATATATTGGTACTAATAATAGGTCTCCTTTTTTTTTAAAGCAACAAATCTAGATTAAGAGTAATTTAAGGTCAGAACCAGAATCTGAACGAGAGGCTGACCAGGAGAGCCGCCGCTGACCTCCACGTGCGCGCAGATCGGGCTCGCGGGACTCCGATCCCGTCGAGTCCTGCGAAACCACTGGCTTCTTTTGTTCACCTAAATGTGCCAAAGGTCATCTTTTTTTTTTTTTTTTTTTCATTTTTCTGAAGCTGGAAACAGGGAGAGACAGTCAGACAGACTCCCGCATGCGCCCGACCGGGATCCACCCGGCACGCCCACCAGGGGGCGATGCTCTGCCCACCAGGGGGCGATGCTCTGCCCATCCTGGGCGTCGCCATGTTGCGACTAGAGCCACTCTAGCGCCTGAGGCAGAGGCCACAGAGCCATCCCCAGCGCCCGGGCCATCTTTGCTCCAATGGAGCCTTGGCTGCGGGAGGGGAAGAGAGAGACAGAGAGGAAAGCGCGGCGGAGGGGTGGAGAAGCAAATGGGCGCTTCTCCTGTGTGCCCTGGCTGGGAATCGAACCCGGGTCCTCCGCACGCTAGGCCGACGCTCTACCGCTGAGCCAACCGGCCAGGGCCCAAAGGTCATCTTGATTGTTTATTTAGCAATAAACTTTTTTTCTTCAGTTTTTTTAAAATTATTTTGCTGTTAAAGAAAATAATTTTTTAAATACCGTTATTTTTTGCTACATAAGACACACTTTTTTCCCCCAAAAGTGGAGGGGAAAATGCCCATGCGTCTTATGGAGCAAATGTTCATTTTTTTTTTTTTTTAGCTGCTGCGGGTTCCCGGACAACTGGAAGAGTATTTGAATATTAAAATTTCTTCTCATTTGTTAATAACAGTGCTCATGGTTGTAAATACTGCTGTTGAGTTTACATTGTTGAAATATTACTGTGGTATATTTTATTAAATATTTTAACACACCATTTGGTTCAGAATATTTTTTTTCTTATTTCCCTCCTTAAAACCCTAGGTGTGTCTTATGGTCAGGTTTATCTTATGGAGCAAAAAATATGGTAAATGTTACACTTTACATACCTTTAGTATTACCATAAAGATAGCCATTTTAAAACTTTATAAAATTTGAAAATCTTTCCTTAAAGTTTGTGCAAAAAATGCAGAATTAAAACAAAGCTATGGGAAGCTGAGCCAGAACAAGGGTTGTGTGAGACGTATCAGCCGAAGTTACAGGGTAACAGGCTGATCGCTGGCTAAGCCGATATTAACTATAAAAGCATCAGGCACTTTTATTCACAGAACTTCTCTCTCTCTTTTTAAAATATGTTTTATAACTTTTTAAAGATCACATAGAATGGCCCTGGCCGGTTGGCTCAGTGGTAGAGCGTCGGCCTGGCGTGCAGAAGTCCCAGGTTCGATTCCCGGCCAGGGCACACAGGAGAAGCACCCATCTGCTTCTCCACCCCTCCCCCTCTCCTTCCTCTCTGTCTCTCTCTTCCCCTCCCGCAGCGGAGGAGGCTCCACTGGAGCAAAGATGGCCTGGGCGCTGGGGATGGCTCCTTGGCCTCTGCCCCAGGCGCTAGAGCGGCTCTGGTCACAACAGAGCGACGCCCCGGAGGGGCAGAGCATCGCCCCCTAATGGGCGTGCCGGGTGGATCCCGGTCGGGCGCATGCGGGAGTCTGTCTGACTGTCTCTCCCCGTTTCCGGCTTCAGAAAAATACAGAAAAAATAAAAATAAAAAACAAATAAATAAAAAGATCACATAGAACCTAGCAGTTGATCTCTAAATCTTGTAAGTGACCTTTGGTCAAAAGCCATAAAACTCTAACTTGACCTAGTTTATCAAATAGAACATTTCATCCCCTTAACAAATGTGTAAAGTAATAATATCACACTGAAAGGTCAGAATACATGGGATGAGTGGTTTTCACTTAAAAACAACAACACAACAACTCAGATCAGAAGCTCACTCTTATACTTTCCAAATCTTTGCTTCAATGAGCCAATGACACATCGTTGAGAATGGCTGTTACTGTGACTCTCAGAGTAAGTCCGAGGATCTTTGCTTAGAGTCGAGTTGGAAAGAGTGTGCTCACCTATTAATGTGTGATGGCCCAGCCTGTACCTTCTAAGACAATTCACTGAGTAAAGCTGTAAGTCGCTGCCTCTCAACCTCTGCGGCAGCTGCGGGTTTTACCGCGGGAGGCCTTACACATCACATAAGCACCGAGCACTGTCTGCAGATGGCAGGTGGCGTACCTCAGATACGGCGCACTGCTGTTTCTCTAACGTGTGTGAAAGTGATTGTGATGAATTAATTGAAAATAACTTGCTATTTTACATTTTCTCAATGACACTGAACATACAACTGAAATCGTGTAATAGTACCTGAAAAATTTTTAGCTCAAAAATATGACTTTTTTACATTAAAAAAAATTTCTCTTTAGTGTCCAAAAGAAAGAAAGTTCGGGCAGGATGAAAGACATGACTGACGTGGATCCTTGAACTGCTGCAAAGGCTAAGAATCCCCAAAAGGCGTTCCACGTACAGTGGAGGTCGGGAAATGCTCAGACGCTGGAGGTAAGGACCAATCCCACGGTGAAGCCACGTGACCCCGGGAAGTATCAGCTACAGACAGGATCGGGGAACCAAGACTCTCAGGAGTTTAGAAGAAGACAGACAGTATTTGGCAAGTGAAGCGGGTAAGCTAAACTCCTGCATACAACGGGGACACCTGAAGGGCTGTCCCACCAGTGAGAAGGGGACCAGAGAGTCTCTCCCCATGGGTTTGTGGAGACAGAGAAGAGGCTGATGGTTGACAAAGCTCTCTCAATGGGAAACATCTCCTCTGAGACACAGAAACCACTGCACATCTCAAGTGGAGGAGAAGAGTGTTCCCAGTCTATGTAGAAATAACTTTTGATATTTTTTTTTATGCATTGCTAACACACGCACAATTTAGGTTTGACCTCAAATAAAATCTACCAGTCACCACGGTAATGGAGACATCAGGAAGACTCAGTAGACCAGTGGGCACGGGCATGAACTCTGAAGCTCGTAGAGGAAAGTCTGAAAAGAAGTATTTTTATCAATTCTATTTTTTTTATTTATTCATTTTTATTAGAGAGAGAGAGAGAGAGAGATAGGAAAGAGAGAGAACAGAGGGAGGAGCAGGAAGCATTAACTCCCATATGTGCCTTGACCAGGCAAGCCCGGGGTTCCGAACCAGCAACTTCAGCGTTCCAGGT
The DNA here is from genome assembly GCF_036850995.1 of Saccopteryx leptura. Lineage (NCBI taxonomy): Eukaryota > Metazoa > Chordata > Mammalia > Chiroptera > Emballonuridae > Saccopteryx > Saccopteryx leptura. The sequence goes on along the minus strand of NC_089505.1, from coordinate 2,664,960 downwards.
CAATGCTTTCCCTAGTACACCACCACAGGTCGGGCAAGAAATATTTTTAAAATACTTAAAAACATAGAAGACTATTTTACTTTAAAAAGAGTCATATAAAACTTCCACAAAATAATTCTATCATTAACTTCAAAGTCTAGTAGGCTAGGTTGACTGATAGATTGGCCACAGAGGAGAGACAGTTTAGAGCCTGGATTATAGGACGAAGGGCCCAATGCAGGGACAGCACAGGGAGACAGGACAATGGGAAAGATGGCAGAGACATCCCCACCTGGGATGCTCCCACACGTGACCCATGGGAGCTTCAGAGAGGACCGAGAGTGGACAGAGGCGGTACTTAAGGAAATGATGGTTGAGAACCTTTCATAATTGAAGCAAGCTGTGAATCCTTACAGTGAAGATGCTAATCTTCTCACAAAAACTAGACAACTCCAAAGTCAAGGAAAAGACTGCAAAGCAACTAGAAACCTAAGACAGATTACATGAAAAAGATCAGACTTAGACTGAAACGATAATTCTCAGTAACAAAATGGAGGCCAGAAGACAGATAAAGTCCCTCAACGTGCTGAAAGAAGGCTAACAGTTCATCTACAGTGCAATACTCAACTGAACCACCATCTGAGAATAAGACAAGTTAAAAGTATTTCACCAAGACTGAGAGTTGTGTGTGTTTTTTTTTAACCTGTGGATTATTGTCTCTATCAAAGGATAAAATGTATTAAAAAGTAAGCTGAACACAGGACAAAGTATGACATGCAAAAAGCAATAGTAAAGAAACTGTTGAACAAATTGATGCGACTAAATAAGCATTGACTATAAAAATAAATCAATACATAATACTAATCAATAATGGTGAGTTTACAAAGTGAAGCAACAATACTAAAAAAGAGAAGCAGAGAAGATGAGAGAAAGGTGATTGGAATTTTGAAGTAAAATTCTTTCACTGACAGGAAATGAGGCCAGTGTTTGTTGATTACATTTACACTTCATTAAGTAATTAAACATATTAAAGTGCAAGGATACTTATTAAAAGAACAGAAATGAAATCAACTTCCCGGAGAATAGGATGCAGTAGAGGGGACTGAGTAAAGATCTATCAATCTATCAGAAGACTGGTTGAACATCCCACCTACCTACAGGAAAATAACACGAAGCAGGGAAAGTACACAGGATGAATGAGAAAATATGAGCAATCATAAAAAATATAAATGGGTTAAATTCTCTTGTTAAAAGACAAACTTCTCAAAGAGTATACTGATTTGCAATTTTGACAAATATATATTTCCAAATGGTGCTTCACAAGGATGGTAAAAAGTTACATTCCCACCAACAATAAATGAGACTACCTATTCTTTTTCCAAAGAGAATGCCATCAAAGTTTGAATCTTGACAATATTACAGGTAAAATATATTGTATTTTACTGGTAGTTCACTGGTATTTCAGGGTTGTTTTAACTTGTGTTTCTCTCACTATGGGAATAATCACCTTTTAACAGATATTTTTGAAAGCCGTTTGTCTATCTTTTACTCTGACTTGTATTTTCATATCCTTCATCATGTTTTTCCTAATGAGATATTGACCGTTTATGTCATCACAAATTTTGAGTCATCATGATCCAAGGATTAAAAATACAATTCTCAGTCTTGAGTGAAATACTTTTAACTTGTCTTATTTTTAAATGGTGGTTTAGTTGAGTATTACACTGTAGATGAACTGGTATAATTCTTTCAGCATGCTGAGGAAATTTTGTGGGGTGGAACGAGGAGCTCTTTTATATCAGGGAGAATCATCCTTTGTGTAGTATGAGTTTCAAATTGTTCTTTTGCCGTGTGAATATTTTTATGTTTTAAAAATTAATAATCTTATATGGGTTCTAAATTTTGAGTTATCATTAGAAAGTTTCCCCCCCCCCATTTTATAGTGGAAAGAATAGAAACAATTAAAAAAGATAATCTACAACTGTTTATTATAGTATTTTTATGATGTCTTTATATTTAAATCACCAATGCACTTGTATGTTTATCTGATATAAAGTGTAAGATATGCTCCAACTCTCAACTTTTCCCCAGGTGACTACCCCATTGTCCCAATGTATTTATTGGATAGGATTTCACTGATTAGAAGTATCACTTTATCACAAAGTCCTCTTTCAGCCCTGGCGGGGTAGCTCAGGTGGCTAGAGCATTGTCTCAATAGGCCAAGTTTGTGGTTTCAATCCCCAGTCAGGGCACATACAAGAATCAACCAATGAATGCAAAAATAAGTGGAACTGCAAATCAGTGTTTCTCCTTCTCTCTCTTACTCTCTTTCTAAAATCAATCAATTAATAAAATTTTTAAAAGCCCTATTTCTTGACTTATTATTTTCTTTCTTGGCTTTTCATATTCATGAACCAGTAATATTTTGATTTAATTAATGCAACTGTTTAAAAGATGGAATAGTTTCCCTATTATTATTTTCCTTGTTTAGTTTATTATCATAATTTATTTACTTTTCAATATAAAATCCAGACACCTTTGACATATAAGATCCACTTAATGGACTTACACAAAACCTTGCATTCGATAATTAGATGAGACACATTCTTTACTTTAGGGTTGATTGTCACCATTATTTTTATTCAAAATTCTACTGAAGGTTCGAGCTAATGTGGAAATGCAAGAAGATGATGTATGAAGATTGGAAAGGTGGAAACAAAACTCTGATTTAGGATTGACAGGGCTGTCCACATAGCACACCCAGAGACTCCACAAACAAGCTTAATTAGTAAGAGAGTTCAGAAAAATTGCATCATGAAAGAATAATAATAGCATTTCTATGTGTCATTAAAACACGACCTAGAATGTACTTTTTAAACATTCAAAATAGCAATAAATGAAGCAAAATGAGCCCCTGGGCGGGGGATTCGAGAGGCTCTGTGGCGTGCTGAGACCACGCCCCTGGGCATGGCCGGTTGAGGATTTGCACCCAGAACTCCCTTCTCCCTCCCCGATGTCTTTTTGTTCTACTGCGGGTCCCAATGGCTCTGTCTAGCTACAAGGTATTCATTACTGAGTAATAAATCTGGACTTGGGAATGCAGAATCAAGTCATTTTATGGAATAATCTTATTTTAACTTTCTATGGAAATGCTAACAAGATAGCTAAAAGGTCAGTTGTGAGCGGATCTGGGATTTATGCACACTTAACCTTTACTGCCCAGAACTGTGTGTTCCTGACCGCAGTCCTCAGCGACTGAGGCTTTCAAGAGGAATAAATTAAAAAAGGCACCACTCCATTGTTCTCTCGTTTTGAACGTTCCCACCTTCTATCACAAAACTTAAATAAATGTTTTAAACCTTTTAAAGCAGCATTTGTTTTTAACCAAGGGGGAATAAAAGGAACAAAATATGTATTCACATACATATTCAAAGTTTTCCTGTACCACATTTCTGTATAATGTTAAAAATAGTATCACTTTGTCAAAGGTGGAGAGGGGATGATTATATTTTGGGATAACAAGTGTTCATAAAATGAAGTAGCAAGAAATGTATGATATCCCGGCAAGTGCTGCCAGAGCTGTAGGCACTGGGACAGAGTTAGAAATAGATTATCTGGGGCTTTGTACCACTCGTGTTAATTGTAAAACATGGCATTATTTTATAAAAACTGTCCCTGAATTAGATTGTTCTGTGAACTTTAATATACTCAACCGAATAAGGAGAATTAAAGCAGTTTGGAAAGGATTAATTCAGGTGATGTTAATACCAGGAAGTTAATTTTACAGAGAACTTATTATGTTAGCAGTATTGGCTGTGTCTTATATCAGCATATGTATTTTGCAGGGATTAGTCATAAATTTATTAAAGTTCTTTATACTCAGAGGTTCCTATATTTCTTAGTCAAATTTTACCTAAGCAACCAAAGCAAAGAAATATACGGACTTGCTACACTAGTTCCATCCCCTTGGTGAATGCCGGAGACGGGCGGGGAGAGTTAGTGGGCAGGGAGAAGGATGGAAGTGTTTGGAGAAACCGGACTGATTTCCTTGGACTTACACTTACAGGGGGTCTCTTTCCTCATTTGCTATTCGTACTGTATCGACACATGTGAGGTCATGTATCACTGAGGTTTGATTTGTAGATCCCTGAAGATTAGCGATGTTGAGCAACTTTTCACACACCTCTTGGCCATTTTATGTCTTTTTTTTTTTGCGGGGGGGGGGGGCGGACAGGGTGAGGATGACTATGCAGATCATTTGCCCATTTTAAAATAAGGCAATTTATTCCTTTGCTGTTGAGCTGTAGGAGTTGCTTTTATATTTGGCATATTAATCCCGTATCAGAGAAGAGTTTGCAAATATTTCCTTCTATTCCGTAGATTATCCTTTGGTTTTGTTGACGGCTTCCCTTGCTGTGTGGAAGCTCCATACACTTCCGCTCCCGGCTTTTCCCTTTATCGCCGATGCTTTTGGGGTCATCTCCAGGAACTCACTGCCAAGACCCATGTCAACAAGTGTTCCCCAGTGGTTCCTTCTGGGACTTTTACAGTTTCAGGGCTTATGTTTAAGTGTTTAATCCATTTTGAGTTGGTGTATGCATGTGTGTATGTATATGTATATATACATATAATTTTTTTTAAAAGAAAGACTAGCCCGACAGTGGAGGAAAGGCTGACTTGGGAAGACATGTAGTGGCAGAATGCTCCGCTAACAGACGATAGCGGAGGGGTCTGAACTGTGGTATCGGCCAGGAGCTCAGTTGAAAATGACAGGAGGAGGACATATCGTAAGGAAACATGGTGAGACTATCTTACAGGGTTGGATGATATCAGACGTGCAGAATAAAGAGCATGCTGTCATATATGTCACAGCTAGGTCTCCGACACGTGGGGCAGGTGAAATGACGCTGAGGTCAGAAGCAGAGGGCTCGGGCAGGGACCCTATGGTGGCCGCGATTGCAGTGTGAAATGCGGACCGTGGGACCTCGGGGTGGACGCGCCCCAAGGTTTAAAACACACATCGTTGGTTTTGGGAAAGGGTCAGTACTAGTGAGGGAGACCTCAGAGTCATTTCATCAAAGTCATGGCCTTGAAGAGCATAAAACAAGATGACCCTTGAGAGAAGCAGCGAGGACTGTCCCCAGCTAGCAAGGCAGGAGAGACGGAGGACTTGGTGGCCAGGGAGCTAAGAGCCTGGTGCAGGACAAGCGGTGTTCCTGAGCCACACGCAAAGACCAATGCGGCTTGACTGCCCACGGACCTGTCATGGCGGACACACGTGACAATCGTTGCAAACAGGCAAACAGACAACGTGTATAAAATCAGGTACAGAAACTGTGAAATACAAGCCACCGCGCTAACTGCTCCGTGGCCATGTAGCGACAATTTTGCTCAACGGAATAGGAACATTTACAAAGGGGCTGGAACCAGCTCATGAAGACAGACCTACCATCTCCACTTCAAAACACCGTGTTCCTTCCTCCCAAGTACTCGCGTTGGGCCGGGCCCATGCACGGCTGGCAAGCCTTCGAGCCTGGGAAACGCATCCTCCGCCTCGTGCGACACCGGGAGACAAGGCGGGTCACCGGCAGAGGCGCACGCCTGGGAAGACCGTCTTGTCAGAATTCTCCGCACAGATTGATCAGTTAGGGTTTTAGTTCATGTCTTCTTGGCAACAAAATACCTTTTCGGTATGCTTCAGCTTATCACCTGCTGTGTCTCCCCAGTGGTATAAACGAAATGAGAACGGCTCCCTGCCGCTGTCCAGGTGCTGAAAGAATCCACCGAGTAACGGGGTACACGGAAAGAAAGGGGAGGTGCCGTGGGTGCAGGGAGCGTGTTGGGGACTCAGGCACCGACGGAGGAGCCAGCGCGCACGGTCTAGGGGGAGACGCCGCCAAATTACAATCAAGCGCAGCAGGGAGCGTGCTCTGTCTCGGCACGTGACAGGTGAGTTGCTACCACGTGCCGCGGGCTCTCGGGGAGGACAGAGGCGTGGATGGGGGCTGCGAAGGGCACTGCCCTACATGGGAGTCGTGCTCCTCCACTGTAGCAGGTGAATGCGGGCAAGCGAGCCAGCCCCTCTGTGCCTCAGTCTCCTTGTTTGTAAAAGGCGACAGCCGCCGTCCCTACCTCCTAGGGAACGCTGTGCGTTAAGGCCCACGAGAGCAGAGACAGCACCCGGGAATCGGTGCTCTGGAGAGGGGGGCTGCGAGGGAGCCGCCCAGGGGCCCCGCGCTTTTCGCTGCGGAGTCACTTCCTAAACCGCAGCGCTCACCCTAGATCCGCCACTCTCAGCTACCCTTTACATTTCGCTCTGTTCCTTTGTTGGAAATAAAAAAGAAGAGAAAAAGGAAACCGTGGGGGTATGCCACACATTTCCTTAAACTGCTGCGGTCCTGCTGTCATAATGTTAAAGTGATTGAAGACCAGGAGTCGTTTGTGAAGGACACAGCACGTGAGCCCCCAGAGCTCACCGTTCAGACCGGGCACACATCACTGTCCGCCAGTGATTCGGGGGGCTTTCAAGCAGGTCAGGGTGTCTTTGTAGAGAAGGACGCCATCTGTTTGGGTTTGTGCAGTTTCACAATAGATCCAGGGGATAAAAACATACAATGTTGAAAACTTCATCTTTATCATCAGAAAACTGTACTTTGTTAAATGTATTTTGAATGCAGGCACGACGCTCATAAAATGACTCCAGATATGATGAGCTGGTTGAATAACAGTGCATAAAATTATCGATACTGCGTTGATCAACTAAAACCTTTGTCAATTTTTAATGAAAAAACCAATCTGCCTCAAAGAAACTCTACTTCAGAGTTTATCCTTGAACCACGTAACCGAAGTGTTCTTCTTTTGCAGGAAATGCGCTCATTAACAAGCAAGTGATTTTCACGTTTCAGAACTGGATGCCAAAGACGCATGGAAAAAGCTACAATATGCACACCAGGTTGTAATTCCAGGAAGAAGCATCTTATAGCACAGCAGCCCAGCGGCGTTTTAAAAGTGTTCCTGGGTTTTCCTGTGGTAAGACAGACTGCACTTCTTAGTCCCTCGTATAAAGAGCATTCCCTCTCACTCGGCGGAGGCCACAGGGGAAGTTCCCAGCCACACAGAGTGGAGGGGTCCTTCTCGTTCTTCTCATTGCACACTTTGGGGAGTTGGCACCTCTCTTCTTACAGTGAGCTCTGCCTTGTCCATGCGTCTTCGGACAGCTTCCTTAGGGGAGCCAAGCACCGCTATTCAGAGTGTACTTTGCAACCCTGCTCTTCCCGTTGCGAAATTCCTTCCATGGCCTCTTCTCTTTGCTCCTGGGCCCTCCTGTTGTTATTACAGCCTCACTGCCCTCTGCGGGGAATTTTACCCGGCCATCATGCTTCAGTTCTGAAGGGGAGTCTACGCCCCCTGAGGACGGGACTCTTTGGTTCGCTGTTGACACTCGATATCTATCACCTGCCTTCTATGAGTCTTAAAATCTGCTGCTGCAAAAATAAAATAAAACAAAAATGGATTGCTTTTATTTGAGAGTACATAAGAAAACTCTAATGCAAAGGTTGCCGAATACTTGTTCTACAACAAACATGGTCAAGTGGGAGACCTGATGTGCAAAGTATTTAACTTCTATTAAGATGTGTGATGCATTAAGCACATGGGATTCATCGTTTTATTGCTAAACTCGGAGGAATGTAATTGTGTTCAGGTGTGTGGGTTCGGCGGGGCGTACGCCTTTGCACCCAGCTCAGGGAGCCTTCCCTCTGCCCTCCAGGGAGAACGCAGCCCAGGGGAGACAGAGGCATGGTGGGGGCGTGCACAGGGCACTGACGTCCAGGGGAGCCGTGGCTCCTCCGCTGTCCCCAGAACATTCTGTGCACGCTTCTCACTGCGCCACCTGTTATGCTTACGTGTTAGTTTACGCTCTGTCACCCTCGTGAAAGCGGGAGCCCTGGAGGCCCTATATTCCGTCCAGTTTTGGTCTGTAACATTTTGTATTAATTCCTGATGTGCAGGCCACCTCCTATTTGTTGGATGAATTAATTGATGAGCAGAGTCTGAAATGACCTTCAACACCAATCCCCTCCCCTCGTTCCCTTTCAGAGAGCAGCCGGAAGCTTCTTGCACAAAGATATCTGTCCGCGTCACACACCTTGATTGAACATGTCCTTCACGAATGTGCACGGGGCATGTGTTAAACTCTTCAGCATGGTACGCTCGGTGCCTCAGACCCTGTCCCCACCCCTGTCCTTTCCAGACTCATGTCCCGACATGGCGCCCTCACAACTAAGCTCCAGTGACACCCACCAGCAGAATATACGCCACGGTGCCTTTCTATTCCGATGCTGATCTATTTCTTCTTCACGAACTCTTACCAGTGCTGTAAACCTTCCATAAAGCACCAGTGACGAGTGTGAATTTTGGATCCTGAAACCCAGTCCTGTCCCCGCCTCTGCCACTAATTACGTAGGTATCCCTGGGCGTATAAGTCCCCCCAGTGTTCGCACTAAGTTGGGAATGACAACGGGAGGTACTTCAACCGTCTCTCGTAAATAATATATGAGTTCACTCATGCAAACCATCTAGAACGGCAGCGGGAATGTTAATCAGTATCATTGCCGTCACTTCGCTCTCCGACAAGAGCCTCAGACACATCATATTATAATTACGTGATTAACTGTGACACGTACACCTAAATATTTACCTGTTCCATAGTAGGAACTAGATCTGCTATTGCCTTCCTAGTTGCAGTAGGGAAGAGCAGGGAGCACCTCCCGGCCCGGAAGGGGAAGTAGAGTCAAGGAGGGGGGATGAAGAGCAAGTGGTCAGTATCAGGGTCCCGGAACCTCCCGCTCTGATGGAAGCCCTGAGTGTGTGTGTGTGTTTGTATATGCGTGTGTGTAGGCATGTGTATGTTTGTGTGTGTATATAGGCATGTGTGTCTGTGAGTATATGTGCATATGTGTGTAGGCACATGTATGTTTGTGTTTATATATGTGTAGGTGTGTCTGTGTGTCTATGTGCATGTGTGTAGGCATGTGTATATAGGCATGTATGTCTGTGTGTATATGTGCATATGTGTGTAGGCATGTGTATATTTGTGTTTATATATGTGTAGGTGTGTCTGTGTATATGTGCATGTGTGTAGGCATGTGTGTTTGTGTGTAGGCATGTGTGCCTGCTTGTACATGTGCATGTATATAGGCATGTGTGTAGGCATGCATGTGTGTAGGCATGTGTGCCTGTGCACATGCACATGGGTGTGTTGTGAGCAACTGGAGAAAGCCGGTGTTCAAACCGTGGCCACCACCACAAGAGATAGAGGGCAGAGGCTACGCCCACAGGCCCTGTGAGGTGACCGGCAAGCTCAAGTGCACGCCTGAGGGAGTGACAAAGGACACCTTGAGGTTTATTCCAGATACTCCATGCTGCTCTTACGAAGCCATCTAAACTTCCTCCCATACCCAGGGGACACCACCTGGGAATGAGAGAACGGAGTAGGGGAAAGGAGACAGACAAGATCAGCTCTGCATGCCTCTCCCCTCTCGTCCTGTCCCCTCCCCTCCTCTTCCCTCCTCTCCTCCCCTCCCCTCTCCTCTCCTCTCCTTCCCTCCCCTCTCCTCTCCTCCCCTCCCCTCCTCTCCCCTCTCCTTCCTCCCCTCTCCTCCCCTCCCCTCCCCTCCCCTCTCCTCTACTCTCCTCCCCTCCTCTCCTCTCCTCCCCTCCTCTCCTCCCCTCCCCTCCTCTCCTCCCCTCCCCTCTCCTCTCCTCTTCTTCCCTCCCCTCTCCTATCCTCCCCTCCCCTCCTCTCCCCTCTCCTTCCTCCCCTCTCCTCCCCTCTCCCTCCCCTCCCCTCTCCTCTACTCTCCTCCCTCCTCTCCTCCCCTCCTCTCCTCCCCTCCCCTCTCCTCTCCTCTCCTCTCCTCCCCTCCTCTCCTCTCCTCTCCTCTCCTCCCCTCCTCTCCTCTCCTCTCCTCCCCTCCCCTCTCCTCTCCTCTCCTCCCCTCCCCTCTTCTCCCCTCTCCTTCCTCCCCTCCCCTCCCCTCCCCCTCCCCTCCCCTCTCCTCCCTTCCCCTCCCCTCCCCTCTCCTCTCCTCTCCTCCCCTCCTCTCCTCCCCTCCCCTCTCCTCTCCTCCCCTCCTCTCCTCCCCTCCCCTCTCCTCTCCTCTTCTCTCCTCTCCTCCCCTCCCCCCTCCACTCCTCCCCTCCCCTCCCCTCTTCCTCTCCTCCCCTCCCCTCTCCCCTCCTCCCCTCCCCTCTCCACTCCTCCCCTCTCCTCCCCTCCCCTCTTCTCCCCTCTCCTTCCTCCCCTCCCCTCCCCTCCCCTCCCCTCTCCTCCCTTCCCCTCTCCTCCCCTCTCCTCCCCTCTCCTCTCCTCTCCTCTCGTCCTCTTCCCCCTTCCCCTCCTCTCTCCTCCCCTCCCCTCTCCTCCCCTCTCCTCTCCTCTCGTCCTCTTCCCCCTTCCCCTCCTCTCTCCTCCCCTCCCCTCTCCTCTCCTCTCCTCCCCTCCCCTCTCCTCTCCTCCCCTCCTCTCCTCTCCTTCCCTCCCCTCTCCTCTCCTCCCCTCCCCTCCCCTCCTTTCCCTTCCTCTTCCCTCTCCTCTCCTCCCCTCCCCTCCTTTCCCTTCCTCTTCCCTCTCCTCTCCTCCCCTCCCCTCTCCTCCCCTCCCCTCTTCTCCCCTCTCCTTCCTCCCTCGCCCTCCCCTCCCCTCCCCTCTCCTCCCCTCTCCTCCCCTCCTCTCCTCTCTTCCCCTCCACTCCTCTCCTCTCCTCTCCTCTCCTCCCCTCCTTTCCCTTCCTCTTCCCTCTCCTCTCCACTCCTCTCCTCTCCTCTCCTCCCCTCCTTTCCCTTCCTCTTCCCTCTCCTCTCCTCTCCTCCCCTCCTCTCCTCCCCTCTCCTCCCCTCCCCTCTCCTCCCCTCTCCTCCCCTCCTCTCCTCCCCTCTCCTCCCCTCTCCTCTCCTCCCCTCCCCTCTCCTCTCCTCTCCTCCCCTCCTCTCCTCCCCTCTCCTCCCCTCCCCTCTCCTCCCCTCCTCTCCTCCCCTCTCCTCTCCTCTCCTCTCCTCCCCTCTCCTCCCCTCCCCTCTTCTTCCCTCTCCTCTCCTCTCCTCCCCTCTCCTCTCCTCTCCTCTCCTCCCCTCCCCTCTCCTCCTCTCTCCTCCCCTCTCCTCCCCTCCCCTCCCCTCTCCTCCCCTCTCGTCCTCTTCCCCCCTTCCCCTCCTCTCTCCTCTCCTCCCCTCCTCTCCTCTCCTCCCCTCCCCTCCTCTCCTCCCCTCCTCTCCTCTCCTCTTCTCTCCTCTCCTCCCCTCTCCTCTCCTCTCCTCCCCTCCTCTCCTTTCCTCTCCTCTCCTCTTCTCCCCTCCCTTCCTCTTCCCTCTCCTCTCCTCTCCTCCCCTCCCCTCTCCTCCCCTCCCCTCTCCTCCCCTCTTCTTCCCTCTCCTTCCTCCCCTCCCCTCCCCTCCCCTCTCCTCTCCTCTCGTCCTCTTCCCCCCTTCCCCTCCTCTCTCCTCCCCTCCCCTCTCCTCTCCTCTCCTCCCCTCCTCTCCTCTCCTCCCCTCCCCTCCTCTCCTCCCCTCCTCTCCTCTCCTCTCCTCTCCTCCCCTCCTCTCCTTTCCTCTCCTCTCCTCTTCTCCCCTCCCTTCCTCTTCCCTCTCCTCTCCTCTCCTCCCCTCCCCTCTCCTCCCCTCCCCTCTCCTCCCCTCTTCTTCCCTCTCCTTCCTCCCCTCCCCTCCCCTCCTCTCCTCTCCTCCCCTCCCCTCTCCTCCCCTCTCCTCCCCTCCCCTCTCCTCCCCTCTCCTCTCCTCTCGTCCTCTTCCCCCCTTCCCCTCCTCTCTCCTCCCCTCCCCTCCTCTCCCCTCTCCTCCCCTCCCCTCTCCTCCCCTCTCCTCTCCTCTCGTCCTCTTTCCCCCCTTCCCCTCCTCTCTCCTCCCCTCCTCTCCTCTCCTCTCCTCCCCTCCTCTCCTCTCCTCTCCTCCTCTCCCCTCCCTTCCTCTTCCCTCTCCTCTCCTCCCCTCCCCTCTCCTCTCCTCTCCTCTCCTCCCCTCCTCTCCTCCCCTCCCCTCTCCTCCCCTCTTCTTCCCTCCTCTTCCTCCCCTCCCCTCCCCTCCTCTCCTCTCCTCCCCTCCCCTCTCCTCCCCTCTCCTCCCCTCCCCTCTCCTCCCCTCTCCTCTCCTCTCGTCCTCTTCCCCCCTTCCCCTCCTCTCTCCTCCCCTCCCCTCCTCTCCCCTCTCCTCCCCTCCCCTCTCCTCCCCTCTCCTCTCCTCTCGTCCTCTTCCCCCCTTCCCCTCCTCTCTCCTCCCCTCCTCTCCTCTCCTCTCCTCCCCTCCTCTCCTCTCCTCTCCTCCTCTCCCCTCCCTTCCTCTTCCCTCTCCTCTCCTCCCCTCCCCTCTCCTCTCCTCTCCTCTCCTCCCCTCCTCTCCTCCCCTCCTCTCCTCTCCTCTCCTCCCCTCCTCTCCTTTCCTCTCCTCTCCTCTCCTCCTCTCCCCTCCCTTCCTCTTCCCTCTCCTCTCCTCCCCTCCCCTCTCCTCCCCTCCCCTCTCCTCTCCTCTCCTCTCCTCCCCTCCTCTCCTCTCCTCCCCTCCCCTCCTCTCTCCTCCCCTCCCCTCTCCTCTCCTCTCCTTTCCCCTCCCGTCCCCTCCCTTTTCCTCCCCTCCCCTCTCCTCCCCTCTCTTCTCCTCTCCCTTCCCTTCCCCTCCCCTCTCCTCTCCCACCTCCCGGACCTCAGGAGTGGACACAGAAGCTCCAAAGCAAGAAGAGAACAACTGTGGACAACAAAGAAGGTCCAGTGCTGCACACAGAGGCCTCCCTGTTTACATCACCAGTCAGCACCTCCCTGCACACAGAGGCCTCCCTGTTTACATCACCAGTCAGCACCTCCCTGCACACAGAGGCCTCCCTGTTTACATCACCAGTCAGCACCTCCCTGCACACGCGTGCTCACACACTACGCACACACATGCTTGTTTCCAATTTGCTTCCTTACTAGGCCTGTCTCTAAGTCTGCTTTATATCTGCCCTAGAATTTAGCAGGTCACAGGGTCTGCCACAATAGAACTGGATGTTTGGGCCAATGGATGGATAGATGGATGGACAGACGGACGAATGGATGGATGGATGAAAATATGAATGAAGGAATACATTCCTCATTAGTTAACTTACTCCTTTCTCTCTGGGTCAAATGCCCTCTCTTTTAGAGTGTTTTTCTGGGAATTCCTGCAAAATATGTCAAGCGAGTGTTGGTCTTAGATCTTCTGGATTTAGCCATCGGGGAGCAACGTGTCATTTTGCATGACTTTAAATCATTTATTTCAATCCCCTTTTGACTCACAAGTGAGAACCAGGCTTCCATTTAGGGTGAAATGACCTGCCCAGAGGCAGAAAGCGATTGACTTGCCCACTCATCAATCCTAACTTATTTAGGCTCATTGTTCACTTTTTCAGCTGAAAGGGGCTTTTGATTTCATTGAGTCTTTGGCGCTTTCGGTTCATGAAACGTGTCAAACAAGGCCCAGATTATTAGGGTCTATTAGGTCCTGCCCTGTTCCAGGGTTCTGTGTTCTGACCCACACTGTGTCACCAGGCGGTTTCCGGGAGGCCACTGTGTGTTCCCGCCAGCCCTGGTGGGCGGTCATATTACACTGTCACTATGGCCTAAAACTGCAGGGAACGGGAGAGCTGAGGAACTTCCTCAGCCCATTTCCTGGCCGTCCAGAGGGTTTTCATAGAGAGAGGTAATAGAAGAGACTAAACAAGTTTGTTCTGCTCCCTGAGACTTCAGTCTCTCGATGTGCTACTCATTTTAGAAGACGCGTCCAACAAACGTGAGCGGATTAATTTAGTGAGTTAAAATATCCATCATGTCATCACATTATGATCACCAGAGACACACCACCCAAGGTCAGCGAGGGTAGAAAGCACGGCGCACGGGCGTCGCTCCCAGAGGCGTGCGGCAGATGGGTCACAACGGGCCACCCCGAGTCAGGAGCAGTTGTTCATTTCTGGGGTGTGAAAACTCCCACCACGGCCAAGTTCACCCTCCCCGTCTGGAACCCCAGCTTCTGGTCGGCTCTCCTGGCCACAGGGACCTTCATGTTGTGACTTCCAGTGTGTCAGCAGAATTTCGTCCAATTCTGTGCCCGGCGAGGAACACAGTTCTCAGAGGAAACTCGGGTCTGCCGTACAACGTGAGTGGCCATTTGAGCACGATTTCGTCTCCTTCCCTCTAAATGCAAAGGGGCTGAACAGAAATAAAAAAAAAAAAAGCAACAGCAGAATACAAACTAAGAAATGAATAAAATGGTTTATTTTACTAACGTGATTGCAACTATTCTTCCTCCTCCTGGTTTGACAGTGTTTCCGGCATCTGTCATTTGTGCGGTTCTTTGTCCTGCACCTCTCCTGGTTTGCAGTGGTTTCCCCCCTGCCCCTCCCCATCTCCTGCGGAAGGTCTGACGCTACGGCCGCCAACGCTTGCCTGCCAGGTGCGTGAGTCAGGCTCGCTCCGCGGCATGAACCGGAAAGCTGCCGGTTCGGGCCCCGGGCAGCCCCACAGAGCCAGGTGGCTGTGGCTTTCCTCTCCGCTCTCGCGGAGGGTCCGCTGGCTCCCTCCTGGTCACAGAACGGCTGCAGGGGCTCCAGCAATCATAACCAGATACAGAAACATCCAGAAATAGAAAAAGAAACTGATTGTTCCTTTTGTCTCTTCCTAACAACTAAGAAGAATGTCTCAGGACAACCTCTCCCCCTTTTCACCCTAACAGTTTAGTCAAAATCTCCTTCTCAAGCAACGTAATCTGAATCACTAGCAGGGCAAATGTGTTTGCTCTGTGTCCCCTGGCAATAAAGGAGACACGAGCCGGTGGGCGAGGCCACTTTTTATAAATGTGTCTTTACAGATCGTAACCGAGAGAAATGCGTCACGAATAGACCTTGACACGCTCAGAGAGGCGGGCGCGGTACAGTCTCTGTGTTAATTTCCTACAGCCGGTTGAACACCTTCCACAAACCCAGTGTCTTTAAATAGCACACATGCATTATCTTATAACTCTGGGGGTCAGAAGTGCAAACTGGGTGTGGAACACGCTGGAACTGGGGTGTCGGCGAGCTGCAGGGGGTTCGGGAGGTCGAGGGGAGCGTCTGCGTCCCCTCTCGCCCGGCTCCCAGAGGCAGCCCGCGTCTGCGTCCCCTCTCTCCCGCTCCCAGAGGCAGCCCGCGCTTCTTGGCTCTGGTCCTCTTCCTCTGTCTTCAACGCGTGTCACCGGACCTCTGCGCCTACTGCACACGTCTTCTCTCTAGTGCTGACCCTCTTGCCCCTCGTCATAAAGTCCAACAAGTGTGCCCACGACACGTCCGGCGGAATAATCTAGAACAGTCTCTCCATCCCGTCTTGGCTACTGCAATCACTGCTGCAGTGAACGGGGAGCCTATCTTCGTCTGAGTCAGTGTTTTGGGATCCTTAGCATCTATTCCTAGAAGTGGGCTAGCTGGGTCCTATGGCAGTCTGCTGAGCCAAAAACATAAAATATACACGCAAGACACACACACACACACACACACACACACACATCTATATATATACAGCCAACAGGGTAGCAAGATCCGGGGGGGGGGGGCGTGGAGGTGTGGCAGGGGGGCAAACGGGGAGAAGACGGGGTGGGAAGAGACTTTGTGTGGGGCATAGGGGCAGGACGTGGGGTGTAGAGGCTGTTATATTATGAGTGGGACACTTGAAACCATACCAATGCAATAAATTTAAAAATTAACATTAAAAATATTAAAAATGATAGGAGAAAAAATCCAGACAAAATACAAAGAGAGAGAGCCTTTCCCAGTCTGCTTTGCCGCAGAGGGTGAGGTGCCCACGGGATCTGGGGATGAGATGCGACAACTTCGGGGCCACTATTCACTCTCCCTCTGTCGGCGGTTGTAAAGCAAGTTAACCAATCTACAAGAAAATGATCATGCATATAGATCATATATGATCTATATATATGTATGTGTGCATGTATGTGTACAAACATATGTTTTTGGCTAATCCCTTCTTCAAACCATATCATCCCAATACATTTAAGATAAATTTTAAAAAGAAAGAAAATGATTCTGTGGCTTCAAAAGTGAACGTAGACATTGGAGCGGCAGAACGAGGCCCCAGAAAAAGGACCGAGGGCATCACCACCCCTCCTCTTCGCGCCTGGGGGGCCCCATTGAGAAGCATCATCCTACATTCAGCAAGGCGCCATCCATATCTTTATATTAGTGAAGTCATTCTCAATAGTTTAAACCTCATGCTAAACATAGAACTTTTATCACTTAATTAAATTGGAACTGCTGTGGGTCTGGAGCCGGTTGCACTCGTTAGCAGAGTGAGGAGTGGTGGTCAGCCCCGTGGTGGGCATAGCCCGCAGGTACCCCCGCTCTGTGCCCGCTGCGGAGGGGCTGACCTAGAACCACGGTCACCCGTCCTCCCCTTCAGGGCGAACACAGTCCGGCTGTGGCCGGTGCGCGCCGAGTCTACTAGGCACCTAGACATCTTCCATAATTTTAATACAGCAGCTTTAAAACTTAAGATGAAAAAAACTAAAAAAATAAAAGAAACAAAATAAAACAAATAAACCACAGGAGATATTCTCAAGAGCCTGTGACATTTGATATGAACCCCACGATAGATAGTTTCATGAGCGAGACTTCTTTCAATTAGGTATAATTTACTTTTCCCTGCTTACAATGACCTGGGGCCTTATTAATGGGGCAGAAATCAAATAGCTGTTCTCTAAACTTATTGTCCCCTCATTTCGGGGAGGTCACCACTGGAATACCTCTCCCAGCCGCTTTGCGGGTGGGGGGTGACGCACCACAAGGCAGCGAGTGAGCGGAGCCCTCCCCTCGCTGGCGCTGGGACTTCCTGTGAGGCTCTGGTGGCCTCTGTCTCCACCCCCACCCCCAGGCTGGGCCACAGCAGCGCAGAAATCCTGGGAACCCCTGAGGGAGGTGGCGGCAGTGGAGGTTGGGGGAAGCCCCTTCAGGAACACCCCCTCACACCTTTCCATGAACGTGACTGAGAAGTAAGTTTGTGAGTATGAAGGAGTCACACCCTTCTGAGTGTCATCAGATGAACACCTGCTTCTGCCTAGCGTTTGCTTCCTCACCTCCTGACTGGTGAGAAAGGAGGTGAGGAAGGAGGTGAGAAAGGAGGTGAGGAAGGAGCTGAGGAAGGAGGTGAGAAAGGAAGTGAGGAAGAAGGTAAGGGAGGAGGTGAGGAAGGAGATGAGGAAGGAGGGGAGGGAGGAGGTGAGAAAGGAGGTGAGGGAAAAGGTGAGAGAGGAGGTGATGGAGGAGGTGAGAAATGAGGTTAGAGAGGAGATGAGGGAGGAGGTGAGGGTGGAGGTGAGGAAAGAGGTGAGGGAAAAGGTGAGAGGAGGTGAGGGAGAAGGTGAGGGAGAAGGTGAGGGAGGAGGTGAGGGAGGAGGTGAGGGAGGAGGTGAGGGAGGAGATGATGAAGGAGATGATGAAGGAGATGAGAAAGAAAATGAGGAAGGAGATGAGGAAGGAGATGAGGAAGAAGGTGAGGGAAGAGGTGAGGAAGGAGGTGAGGAAGGAGGGGAGGGAGAAGGTGAGGAGAGAGGTAAGGGAGGAGGTGAGAAAGAAAGTGAGGAAGAAGATGAGAAAGGAGGTGATGGGGCCCTGGCCGGTTGGCCCAGTGGTAGAGCGTAGGCCTGATGTGCAGCAGTCCCGGGTTCGATTCCCGGCCAGAGCACACAGGAGAAGCACCCATCTGCTTCTCCACCCCTCCCCCCCTCTTTCCTCTCTGTCTCTCTCTTCCCCTCCTGCAGCCGAGGCTCCAATGGAGCAAAGATGGCCCAGGCACTGAGGATGGCTCCTTGGCCTCTGCCTCAGGCACTAGAATGGCTCTGGTTGCAACAGAGCAATGCCCCAGATGGGCAGAGCATCGCCCCCTGGTGGGCGTGCCGGGTGGATCCTGGTCGGGCGCATGCGGGAGTCTGTCTGACTGCCTCCCCGTCTCCAACTTCAGAAAAATACAAAAAAAAAAAGAAAGGAGGTGATGGAGGAGGTGAGGGAGGAGGTGATAGAAGAAGTGAGGAAAGAGGTAAGGGAGGAGGTGAGAGAGGAGGTAAGGGAGGAGGTGAGAGAGGAGGTAAGGAAGGAGGTGAGAAAGAAGGTAAGGAAGGTGAGGAAGGATTTGAGGGAGGAGGTGAGGAAATAGGTGAGGAAAGAGGTGAGAGAGGAGGTGAGGAAAGAGGTGATGAAGGAATGAGGGAGGAGGTGAGAAAGGAGGTGAGGAAAGAAGGGAGGAGGTGAGGAAGGAGGTGAGAAAGAAGGTAAGGAAGGTGAGAAAGGATTTGAGGGAGGAGGTGAGAGAAAAGGTGAGGGAGGAGGTGATGAAGGAATGAGGGAGGAAATGAGAAAGGAGGTGAGAAAAGAGGTAAGGAAGGAGGTGAGAGAGGAGGTGAGGAAGGAGGTGAGAGAGGAGGTTGGAAGGAAGTGAGAAAGAAGGTGAGGGAAGAGGTGAGGGAGGAGGTGAGGAAAGAGGTGACGAAGGAATGAGGGAGGAGGTAAGAAAGGAGGTGAGGAAAGAGATAAGGGAGGAGGTGAGAGAGGAAGTGAGGAAGGAGGTGAGAAAGAAGGTGAGGAAGGTGAGAAAGGATTTGAGAGAGGAGGTGAGGAAGGAGGTGAGGGAGGAGGTGAGAGAGGTAGTGAGGGAAAAGGTGAGGGAGGAGGTGATGAAAGAGGTGAGGGAGGAGGTGAGGGAGGGAATAAGGGAGGAGGTGAAGGAGGGTGTTAGGGAGGAGGCAAGGAAGGAGGTGAGGAAGGAGGTTAAAATGCACTAAGGGCCCTTTCCGGGTGGTACTTCTGCACCACTCTCTGTCCTCCAGGGGGGCAATGGAGGCGGCCCCTCTCTCCCTGCAGGGCTGGGCTACCCTCCTCCGCAGGGAGGGAAGGATGAGGAGGATGAAGGCTGGTCTTTCTAAAATGCGGTACCAGGATTCCTTTATTCCGGGGTGGTCCAAGAGGTGCACTGGGAATCCGCTTGAGATGTTCCCATGACGCAGACCGAAAGGCATCAGTTCATTCCAGAAACTCAGCGGAGAGGTTGAAACAGCGACTTGAAGAGAGAACGCGTCCAGATTTCAGCCAATACTTCTCAATTTACTTGCATCATTAAATGCAGCACAGTGTTCGGTGTAACAAACGTGCTCGTGTACGGAGCTGAGCTCTTCTCGGCATGAAAGGGTGAGAGAGCCAGAGCAGCCGGACGCACCCGAAGAACATGTTCTGCGAACCCCAGACCAATGCCCAACGCCCAGCGCCTGCCGCAGAGTGGGACGGGGTCCGGCAGATGGGACAGTCCTGCTCTTCTCCCAGCCCGGGTGCAAACCCCAGACCAGCGCCCAGCGCCCAGCGCCTGCCGCAGAGTGGGACGGGGTCCGGCAGATGGGACAGTCCTGCCCTTCTCCCAGCCCGGGTGCAAACCCCAGACCAACGCCCAACGCCCAGCGCCTGCCGCAGAGTGGGACGGGGTCCGGCAGATGGGACAGTCCTGCCCTTCTCCCAGCCCGGGTGCAAACCCCAGACCAACGCCCAGCGCCCAGCGCCTGCCGCAGAGTGGGACGGGGTCCGGCAGGTGGGACAGTCCTGCCCTTCTCCCAGCCCGGGTGCAAACCCCAGACCAACGCCCAGCGCCCAGCGCCTGCCGCAGAGTGGGACGGGGTCCGGCAGGTGGGACAGTCCTGCCCTTCTCCCAGCCCGGGTGCAAACCCCAGACCAACGCCCAACGCCCAGCGCCTGCCGCAGAGTGGGACGAGGTCTGGCAGATGGAGCAGTCCTGCTCTTCTCCCAGCCCGGGTGCAAACCCCAGACCAACGCCCAACGCCCAGCGCCTGCCGCAGAGTGGGACGGGGTCCGGCAGGTGGGACAGTCCTGCTCTTCTCCCAGCCCGGGTGCAAACCCCAGACCAACGCCCAACGCCCAGCGCCTGCCGCAGAGTGGGACGGGGTCCGGCAGATGGAGCAGTCCTGCTCTTCTCCCAGCCCGGGTGCAAACAAACTGCTCACCCTCTGGTCACGTGCATTTCCCGTCACAGCCACGGTGGCTTTTAGGAGATGCAGGTGCCTTTCAGACACACTCTTGGGCTCTGCACCCACTGGAGGTGCCCCTCTTTGTAGGAGGCACAGGGGTGTCCTAGGATCCATGCTGCAGCTTTGATGAGGAATGACTCACCCATCCCGGGACATCCAGCTGGTAGACAATGCCAAACAACAACCTATAGGAGACCTGGGGATCACCCCCAGGACTGGGTCACCCTAAGTTTGCTGTGACATCTCTGCACGGGGTCCCTGTGTGTCCTGGCACGTGCCTCCGTCCTGAGGCCTCCTGCTGTGCAGGAATTCAGCCATCTAACACAGTCACCGAGGGCTCCCATGTGCTCTAAACCAGGTGCCCTGGGCACCTGGTGGGCACAGTCCCCTCCCCACAGGGAGCTGACCATCCAGTGGAGAACGCGGGCAAGGGAACGGTGCCCCCATGAGCCGGGGCCGTGGGGGGTTGAGGGAGGGGACCTGTGAGGAGCCCTTGCCCTCCCTCCTGCCGACACGTGACAATGACAATCACAGCAACAGCCACGGTGGCAGCCTGATGTGTTTTAAACGAGTTTTAGAAAAAAATACTTCTTCTCTCATCTAGCATTCATCTATTCCTCATGTTCTCGCTCAGGGGTATTTACAGATGTTACTAATCATTTTATAACATTGTTCTATCCAGGTAGTCATTGAAAAAGTCACACTCTATACACACACAACGGTCACAGTGAGACGGCACCAGCATCATTTGTGAGAGGGCAACATATTCGATAAAGGTGTCTGTGATTAGAGGTACAGTCTCCACCGACAGTAGAACAGATGAGAGTGACAGGTGCAATTACCAATGATAACTAAGTATCCTCGCAGGTTAAGTGTGAGAGTCGCAGGAGGCGGGGCTTCCATGAGCGTCGTCTGAAGGGGATGGTGCCCGCTGGCTGCTCGAACATCTAGATTCTCACCTAGGCCTTCAGGGGAACACGGTTTACTTTGTTCTTCAGAATCAAACTGATGAACAAAAGCCAAAACTTTTTTTTTTTAATTTTGTTATTGTCTAATTGGCCACCCTTGAGCATTCTCAGAACAAACTGAACTCCTAACTGGAGCCCTGCTCATGGGCGTGGTGGACCCCACAGGGCACGCTGCCCTCCCAGGGTGCCATCCCCAGTGCGACCCTGGGGGCTGCCATGGGAAGAACCGGTGGCCTTCAAAGCCTCAAAAAAAAAAATACCCCAAAAACAGTACAAATCAAAGGCAAAGCCTCAAACTTGAAATTCCAGAGGAAAACAAATTCTAACCATGCTCATGTTTAATCCTTGCAGCAAATCTCCATCCTCAGTCAACTCTTGAAATCACACAGAGGTTTGCTTAAAATACTGCTTTGCCCTGAGCATCTGAGAATTGCCCAACCCAAAGAGAACCGCTCGAGAGCGGAGCTGACCCGTCCCCTGGTTCCTCTGCTTGGGAACGAGTCTCCAGTCCATGCAGTTCTTCCGCCAGCGAACGGGCCACCGTGGAGAACGCTCCGGAAGACGGCCGAGAACGCGGGTCCCTCAGGACGGGGACCCACAGACGCCTCCCGCCACCCCTCTCTGCAGGACGCAAGTGTCAGGGAAAAGGAAGCAGGAGATTGGCCAAGCCAATTCATGTGTCGATTTATTATAAGCAAATCATGACCCAGAACAAATCTAAGGAAGCCTTCATTATTCCTAAACCTCTGACTTGACACAGACTTTTTAAATGTTGAAAACTGGGAGGAAAATGGCAAATACTCCAGGACAGTGTGGGTTCAGTGCTCCAGTTAATTCTGTGACGTGTAAGAACGGAGGAGTCGCTGGAGCAGGTAACTGGACGTGGCAGGAGGCCCACTCAGCTGGCTTTGGGTGTTTTCCTGGGACACTCGGGTCAGGAAGAAGCAAGTTCTACAGAGTCGCTCTGGGAAGAGCCAGCACCCCTGGCTCCACACCCACCACCACCGGGAGGCTCCTGGCTACGGACTCTCCTCTGGCTTGCCCCTGGAAGCTGGCCGGGGGTGCCCACTCTCAACTCTGGAAGGACCCCGGGGCCTCCAGCAGCGAGAGGGACAGTCGGCTGGAACACGGGAGGAGCGTGGGGCTACAGAGGACTCACTCGCAGACCGTGAACACTCTCTCTGTGGTACAGGCTGGAGGTCCGTAATTACTAAACACTTTATCTGTCCATTGCCTCTTCGTAGACAGCGGCAAGGACTCCGAGAACATATCGAGAGTCCATGGTCAGGGTTGTTAGAGGTTCTGGGCCGTTAAGAGCAGGCCTGGAACTCTTTCTCCTCCCCCCACCCCTTCCCTCTGCCCCCTCCCCCAGCCCCATGCTCCATTCCAAATGCGACACTGTGAGAGCAGTTACAATACGAAGTGCATTCTGCACAACAGTATTGGAAAGCACCGGACCTTTCAGGATGAAAACACACTAACCCGGGAGAAGTTAGACTGTCTGGGTGATTTGTTATTCCTTAATAAATAACAGTTAAAATACGACAACATTCGCCGAGGGTGCTGCGAGTCCAGGCCCTTGGACCTGAGGCCACCGCTCCATGGGACAGCCACCGCTTCAACTGGTTTGGGCGCACTGCTGTGTATCTCAACCAAAGGAATTTTAAATAAAGCATGTTGACATCACTTGCCTCTTAAATAGTCTGCAGAAGTCAGGTTCGGAGGGTGTTTGTGTGTTTGGCTTTATTTTTTTGTTGCTATTAAGAGGATGGCAAAGCAGGGCAGGTGGCCGAGGACCCAGTTCCAAGCGGAGTTTTGAAGTGACTGGGTCACAGCCCCGCAGACGGCAGGACTTTTTGTCTTTCCCTGTAACTGACAAAGGGCACATTCACACCAGAAACACTTTCACCTTCAGAACAAGTTGTGCTCATTGTCAACCTGTTTCAATGATACTGGTAACAGCTGGCCCAGGCCCCTGGCAACCGGCTTGAAGACCGCTCTGTCCCCGAACTGGTCTCGCCTGGAAGTTCTACATTCTCTTTACATTGTTACCAGGCAGTTTAAACAAAGGTCCACTTGTCTGTGAGTCTTTCCCACGATTAGGATGCTCTAAAGATTCCTTCTACTTTCTGGCCATTAAAAAGACACCTCGCTAAAGATAACTGAAATGGCCGTGGTCTTCATTTTTCCCTCATGGAAGTCTCATTTGTCTTGGAGAAGTTCCGACTTGCAGTTCCTTTGCTGCGGTGCTGAGCCCGGGAGACAGCGTCCACAGGCAGAAGGGGAGACTTCAGGACATGTCATAGGGACACGGTTTGTGACTCTCTCCCAGTCCCATCGTAGAAACAGAGGAAGTGACTGTGACAGCAGAGCTGACACCTATCCACAGAAGCCCCAGCAAAGCTGTGGCCGGTGGTCCCCAGAGTCAGCATCGGTGGACAAACAGCCATGGCCTGTGTGACACCGGCAGCTGCAGGAGGAGGTGGCGGAGGGTGAGGGGTGTCTCCTGACCCGGGGACAGAACGTCCCCAGCAGATGCTAGAAGCACAGCAGGACAGTGGTGAACTAGGAGAGGTCTGAGCCACTCGGTTCGTGGGGAGGAGAGGGGTGTGCACAGGCTCCTGAACCTAGAACACCCCAAGGTCCTTCCAGCAGAAAGCCTTCCCCCGAGGACTGCCAGGCGAAACAGACCCTCAGCTGAACAGGGCAGCAGTGGGTCCCAGAGGAGAGGAACGAGAGTGTCCAGATAGAAGAAGGGAGAGGCTGCAGCTGATCACAAAGAGTACGGGCCACTTTTTCATCCCTCTCTGGGGACAATAGAAGAGGAAACTCTTGCACTGTGAGGCTAGGAGGGCTGCCTGCCCATCCCTCCCTTCTACAAAGGCAGGGAGACAGAAAAGAATGGCCGGCCGAATCCCACACAAAACCATTACTGGGAGAAGAGAACAGGGAACGTTGTCTCTACAGATAATAAAGGCAGGCTAGGTCAGACATGCTCCCAAGAAGAAGAGCCTGCAAGCCCGTGGTTCTCAGAGCGTGTGCCAGGGTGCACCGGTGCGCCCTAGAAGATTCCCAGGTGCGCCCTGTGGTATTCCAGAGAAACATGTGCCTGGTAGGGACCAAAAATCCAACAGGGTTTCTGGAGTTTAGATTTTAGGGGACAGAGCTGTGGGGAACTGGCTGTAAGCTGACAGTCTGCCCAACCCCCCACCTCACTTGCCTGATTAGGTTGCAAAAGGCTGTTAAGCTGTGGTGCTGGATTGCTTACATTAACCCCCATGTTTCCCGGAGAGACTGGAGGCAAGTTTCTTCTATCCATTGTTTGGTGTAAAGTTAAGATGATATGTATGATAGGGGGTTTGGATTGATGATTAAACATAAGGAATTGTCTCCTGAAGCCTTTTGGATTTCTATAAAAGAAGAATATGTGGCAATATCTAAAAAAGCTTTGAATATTTTACTACAATTTTCAATATCCTATTTATGTGAATTAGGATTTTCTACCCTCAACACAATTAAGAGTAAAAAGAGAGGAATTCTTCAATGTATTGACAAGGAAATGAGAGTTTGCCTTTCAAATATATGCCCAAACATTGAAGAAATCGCTAGGACACATCAGGCTCATGTTTCTCATAAACACAAGAATGAAAAAACTTAACACATTCGCACCAGGACCTGCTGAATTTACTAAATCTTACTAAGAATGTATCTATATATATAAAAAGGTAACTTTTTTTTGTTTTCTATTTTTTAACCCATTTTTTTATGAATTCTAAAAGCATAACAAAAATGTAACATAAAAATGTTTTCTAATGTCACAATAAATTTAATTTTGTCATACTTATTTTATTTAATTACCATAAAAGCACGCTTGGACTTTATATTTTTTCTTTAATATTTGACTTAATTACTATAACATATTTCTCAGACATTTGTATATAGTGCACCTACAATTATTTGTAGGATTTTAAATGTGCCCTGACTTTAAAAAGTTTGAGAACCACTGCTGTAAGCTAATGTTTCACAACATGATAAAATATGTTTTAAATGGTAAAAGACATGAAAAAATACAAAAAAAAAAAAAATTGAAAACAAGTGATAGAGCACACAAAATAATTTAAATGCAAAGAAAAAGTCAGAAATGGAGCCTTAATTGGAAGGAACACAGGAAAGACTAGTCACAACAGATAACAGTTTAATAGAAATAGAAGATGACAAGGAGAAACATTTTAAATATCAAAAAATGAGAAACATTTTGTCACTTAACAAAGAATGGCAAAAGGGATTTTAGAAAAAGTGACAGATGAAGACAGACAAAATAGACTCGATACACATAAATACCCCAAAATAAAACCAAGGTAGTAAAACAGAGTATGTGGTAAAATACTATAGTTCAAGAAAACTTGCATAAGAAAAGAAAGCTCCAGCCTGACCAGACGGTGGTGCAGTGGATAGAATGTCGGACTGGGATGCGGAAGGACCCAGGTTCGAGATGCCAAGGTTGCCAGTTTGAGCGCGGGCTCATCTGGTTTGAGCAAAGCTCACCAGCTTGGACCCAAGGTCACTGGCTCGAGTAAGGGGTCACTCAGTCTGCTGAAGGCCCACGGTCAAGGCACATATGAGAAAGCAATCATTGAACAACTAAGGTGTCACAACAAAAAACTGATGATTGATGATTCTCATCTCTCTCCATTTCTGTCACTATCTATCCCTCTCTCTGACTCTCTCTCTGTCTCTGTAAAAAAGAAAAAAAAAAAAAAAAGGAAGAAAAGAAAGCTCCAAACTATATTCTGAAAGGCAAAGTCATTTTCCTGGAACAGTTAACCCTGAAAGACCAACACTGGACCATATTTTAATAAAATTACTGAGTTTAAACTAAAAAATGAAGAATAACATCATGCTCAATCACCCACTCATTTGTAAGTGGTCATCATACTTTCTGACAATGGTGCTTTACACCACAAGAAATGGTGTAGCTTTAAGGGAAAGCTGTGAGCCAAAGATTTTATACCTAGCTATAATAACTTTCCAAAATAAAGTCTCACACACACTGCTAAGGCATCTTCAACAACTCAGAGAATATTAATCTCATGAACAAGGACTCTACTGCAGAAAGAGTTCAGACAGCCAAATGTCTGCAGAGGCGTGGCCAGAAGGGTTGGGGGTGATGATGACATATATGGAAGGTACTGTCAATCAAAGAGTGAGTGATGTTTATGAGGAAGGATGGCAGGTAATGGCTAAATGCCTGACAATATAGATACTTTAGATCTCTCAAAAAAAAAACCAAAACAACAAGGAGAATGGAGAAAGCAGGTGAAAAATAGAATAAGTTTGCTGACCACCATGTGACTATTGTGTAAGGGAATATTACTGCAAGTCAGATGCTGTGGGAGGAGGGAGTGGAGGAATTCAGTACTCCTGCAACATTTTTCTAGAAAAAACCCACAAAAGTGGGGGGGAGGTATGAACACACAGACACAAACACACCCACGGCCTATATAACAAACAGGATGGTCCTTGTCATTTCACACAGTCGCCTATGGGGGACAGTAAGCACAAGGCAGTGGCACTCGGCTGTGAGAACGAGGCTTAGTAATTCTGCTTCCCCTCCGTATGGAGAACGGTCCGAGGACGAGCTCCCAGGGACGTGGTTCAGAGGGATCAACGATGGTGCGTGGAGCACGTCACGTGGAGGAGGGGGACTCTGTCCCCCGCACACTGAATACAGTCTCAGGTGAAAAGGGGAGGCAAGCAGACACTTTAAAGTGGGTGTGAAAATAAAAATCACTAAGAAAATGGGGTTTGGTGGGGTTTTTTTAGGTCAATCAGAAAAAGAGGAAATAAAATGTAAGAACGGTCAGGAATGTTTAAAAACGGTAACGCTCTCCTCTCTCTTTGAATCAGGCTCTCCCTCCGATCAACTTCTTCAACTACCGAGACACAATGCCTTCTCACTTCTTACGTTTCTTCTACATCATCTTTTTAAATTCCGGTGGAACGGGCACAGGGTATGTTTGACTTATGAGAGACCAGCGTAGAAATACTAAAATGGTATCACTCTGCTCTGGGACTTGAACCTCCTGTGGACAGCAGCTACGAACTAAAGAAGGACACAAGGAAGGATCTCGGTGGGGCGGTTTCTCCAGAGCAGTTCAGACGTAGGAATTGTGTGGCATACCGGTGTTGTTTAATAGCTTCATGGGAGCACAAAGTACAGGCCCAGCGGAAGTCTGATGAAACACCCTGCTCTCAGAATGTCTTTTCCACGAAGCTGTGATCGGCATTTCACCCATAATGCCATCCATCATTAAGTGCAAATTTCTATATCCGTGGTGATGTGCAAAATAGCTCACTCATAATTTGTGGTTAGTTTACACTTTTATATGCTGATTCCTGTCTCATTTCAAAAAAAAAAAAAAAAAAAAAGGACCAGCAATGATCTTTCAAAGAAAGGAAACTGTTCTTCCGGCTATGAGTGGTATTCTACATAATATCACGATTGAATATGTTTTTAGGATCAAACACATTTTATGATTCCAGTTTTAACTTAGCCAATCTATTTGAAATAATAAGAACTATAATATATTGATCCAGTCACCCTGACTTTCTGAAACCCTCTCCAAATATTTAAGTTTAAATAGAAGAGAAAGATGCGGGCTAAATAAGTTTAAAATGAGCTCACAGTATCTGGTGTTAATACATTTGAAGTCCTAGGGTTCACATCTCGGAAGGTCAAACTGAATCGTGAGTGTGGCGGCTCAGTGGAAAAGCAGCCTTTGAGGTTCTAGCTTTCCTGTCAAATCAATGAAGGTTGGAGACACCGCTACTTTGTAACTTCCCTGTGTTTGTCATTTCATTAAAAAAGAAAAGAAAAGAAAGATACCTCTAGTTCTTCCAGGAACTATGTTTTATCTAAACCCCATAGTCACCTTTAGAATGATTAATCAATGGAAATCTAATCAAAGGCTTTTTTTTCCCAAGGATGTTACAAATCTGTTACTACAAAAATGCCTCCAGTTCCGTCAACAGGTCTGGCACCAGTTTTCCAAATGAAGTGGCTGCATCTGGTGGCAACGTTAAGGAATGTTAAAAAGGATCCAGACTCTCCGTTGGCCCTCTGTTCACTTGTTCTTTTCCCCAATGCTGTTAACACAAAAAGCCGAGGGTTTTCTCAGATCCTGGGAGTACTTCCTCCCCAGTCCTACTTCTGCCCGCTAGTCTAAGCGCTGGACACGCTCATACGTAGACGGGTAAGTCTGAGCTAGTCTAATCAGTGCACGTAGTGACAGCCCCAAGAAGCAACGTCTCTCTAGCCCTCCCTCCTAAAACACTGAGAAGGGGATGTCAGGGAGAAGTCAGATGGCCTTGTCATACTTGAAAGGGACAGGCAGTAGAAGGCCAGAGGCACCCATTGTCTGGACACAGCACCCTCTAGAAGCCTGCTCACCGGCTGCAGGGGCTGCGGGCTGTATCCCAGGGACAACCCAGTCCTGTCCCCAGACCTTTTGAGACTAACACCTGACACTTACCACAAAGCAACATCCGTCTTTCATATCTTGGTTGTTTAATAAGGATTGGGCTCTGGCCAGTTGGCTCAGCGGTACAGCGTCGGCCTGGCATGTGGAAGTCCCGGGTCCGACTCCCGGCCAGGGCACACAGGAGAAGCGCCTATCTGCTTCTCCACCCCTCCTCCTCTCCTTTCTCTCTGTCTCTTCCCCTCCCACAGCCAAGGCTCCATTGGAACAAAGTTGGCCTGAATGCTGAGGACAGCTCCACGGCCTCCGCCTCAGGTGCTAGAATGGCTCTGGTTGCAATGGAGCAACACCCCAGATGGACAGAGCATCGCCCCCTGGTGGGCATGCCAGGTGGATCCCAGTTGGACGCATGCAGGAGCCTGTCTCTCTGCCTCCCTGCTTCTCACTTCAGAAACATACAGAATAATAATAATAAAAACAAATAAGAGGGATTGAGGACAATCAGATGAAAAGAAAAGAGACACAAGGTACTGTATATGTTATGTGTTCTATCTTTGCTACCAATACAACCAAGCAAATGTTTATTAAAAATATTATTACAACCTAAATAAAAATTATAATGTAATCGTTAATCACTCAAATACATTGATGGTAGTGTTCTTTTAAAATAGTACTATATAGATTTTCTATATTGGAAGATGACAACTTTATATGTGCAATGTACATGTCTAGAAAATGTGCCAATATAATTCTTAATAATTAGGACATTATTCAGAAAGCTTTGGCTTATTTTATGGTGTGCAGCTGTTGATATGGAACTTATCAGTTTAGCATTTGAGTTCAGAAAAGCTACTACTACAATGCATTGCTTGTAACGTAAAAGATAACTAAAAAATTTATCAATAAAAAGATAAGGCTTTTATTGTTAAATATTACCTATTGTTTAAAAGTATTTTAATAGATTACTGTGGTTACAGGCATTCTCCAGCTTATGAACAAGATAGTTTCTGTAGCTTTGAAAATGTTTGAATATTTATATACATAGAAAGGTAAAAATAAATACTATGCTAAGACAAACATTCAAGTAAGCTGCATTTTATAGGTAAATATACCTGTTACAATTACATATAAATTCAACTTAAGAACAGACATACAGAACCTATCTCATTCGTAACCCTGGACTATCTGTATTTGAAATAAAAAGCTCATGAAATAAATGCCAATTAAAAATATGAGTGACATTTTACTCCCCCAAACACCATAGAATTATAAGGAAGATCTTGAATGTGGCACATATTACAAAATTGAACAGAGACCATGACAAAATCACCGATGTAATGCCATCATTTCACATGACAAGTTTTCTTGAAGTATGCTGCTGTTCCATTATTTTGGTTTTGACCCAAAGTCAAGATTTGATCAAGTAAAAAAAAAAAAAAAAGCTGGTCCTGGTCAGTTGGTTCAGCGATAGAACATAGGCCTGGCATGTGGAAGTCCCGGGTTTGATTCGTGGTCACAGCACACAGGAGAAGCATCTGCTTCTCCACGCCTCCACCTCCCCTTTTATCTCTCTCTCTCTCTCTCTCTCCCCCCCCCCCACAGTCAAGGCTGGGTTGCTTCGAGGAGGTTGGTCCTGGGCGCTGAGGATGGCTGCATGGCCTCACCTCAGATGCTAAAATAGCTCAGCTGCTGGGCAACAGAGCAGCCCCAGGTGGGCAGAGCCTCGCATAGTAGAGGGCTTGCCGGGTGGATCCCGGTTGGGGCGTCCCCTCACCCTCTCACCTAAAAAAAAAATTTAATTTTAAATCAATTCTATTCTAATAAGTCAACTCCATGAGGTGAAATTGTTTTTTAATTCAAAGAATATTTTTAATTTTTAATATGTCATTATTTCAATGCGAATAATCTTTAAAAAAACAAAATAAACAGTAAACATGGTAAAGGATTATCCTCCCTGCTATCTATTTTCAGAGAGTGGCAGGGTCCCAGGTGTGGGCTGTGACAGCAGCGCCGCGCCCAGACACACCTGAGTTCGCATCTCCTCCGGGGCCTCCCTCTCAGGTCTGCACGGGCAGCTTCCGGAAATCCGAATCCTTCCACAGCTTGACAGCAAACAGGCCACTCTCAGACAGCTCTCCCAAGCAGACAGCTTCAAGCACACCTGGACGGCCATCCACACTGCCTAACGGCACTACTGACCTCCGGGGTCGGCTCCGGTCCCCGCAACGGCTCCGCCCCTTGCGACCCTCCCCTTAACCGTCCCTCTTACTGTGAGACAGACGTTGCCCAGCACAGTGAAAATCTTACCCAATCCCAGTGACAGAAGAGATCTAAGGCTCCATGGTCGCAGTGCTTACGTGTGTGTCGTGGCTACCAAAGAGAAAGCATGTCCACTCGAATCACTAAGTTTATGTCAAAAAAAAAAAAGTAATTGAATGTGACACACCAATGCAAACCGCACACCCAATTTAAAATTTTACCGTTGCCAAATGAAAAAGAAAAAAGAAACAAGTAAAGCTAATATTAATGTTTTCTTTTAACTCAGTATAGCCACAATGTTACTGTGTCAAGGTGCCATCAGCGTAGCAATCTGTGAGACATTTTGTATTCCTTCTTTCCTGCGAGGTCTTCAGAGTCCGCTGGGCATGATACAGTTCGGTCTCACCACCTCCAGCCCTGTCAGCCACCTGTGCCTCTGCGCCCACCAGCCACATGCGGGCATTTGCCTGCTGGGCTGGACGCACCAGTCTCGAGGTTCAAGGACCCTAATAGCTTTGGTTCATAAACATTTGTTGAGCATCCTCTGAATACCTGTCACAGCGCTGCAAATTTAAAAGTGTGCAAAGGTGAGTACAAGAAGGTGCTTGCACTCACTGCTTACACTTCCGTCCGGGAAATGAAGGAGTCGTTACATGCCTAGAGATTGGTAAACCGCTTCGGAACTTTCTTCCAGTCAAGTTAGCGCAGTGTAGGGCTATAAACAGGTGCACAGCGAGGCCCAGCCCCGGAGGACACGTGCATGCACACACACACACACACACACACACACACACACACAGTGAGGTCTGTGCCACCAGCCCCAGGAGCTGGGCCGTGCACGGCGAGTCAGACAGACAACAAGAACACACATCAAGAGCTACGTATCCCGCCGCTCTGGTGTGAACCACGGGGTCTGACGCGGACTCAGACCCCTTGTCCGAAATAATAGATACACGTGTGCACACATCCGTGGTCAATTTCAACATTGAATTTCCCACTTCCTTGCTAGCTTTTCGCTCTCTATGCTCCTCATTACTTGCCGATCTTGTCAGAGCAGGTCACTTCTGCGAATCTCTTTAGTTCAGGATGTCACGGGCCCTTATCGAACAAAGAAAATCGAGACCTTTCTTTTTCGGGCTTTGCTGGTGCTGAGTTCCACCTGAATGAACTTGAAATGTCAGGACAACAAAGGCATTCATCATTCTGTTTTGACTACGGGAAAAACATATTGACTACATTGCTTTTGGACTTTAGGATTGAGATAAAAGGGGCACACGTTAAACCAGACAACACAGATGGAGCGTGTGTACACACTAAAAAATACAGGGTGCACTCACTTCCTGTCCGCCTGAAAGTGGTAGCTGCTTGTGGACGTTAGGGTGGAACTCTTCTCCGATAGTCCTGGTGTTTCTATCCACCTGCCTGGAGCTCAGTTACTGTGACACCCTGGTCCTTCTTAATCACGTTGCCCCAGAGGTGGTTGATTGGTTCTGTTGGTGACACTGGGAAGGAGGAAATCACTGGGCAGCGTATGGACACATTACCGTCAAGTTTTGACCTTTCTATGGAAGCGTGGGCACTTTCCTGGGCCCTCGTAGGAGTGTGGGGCCCAGGGGTGAGGCTTATGATATCTGACACTGCAGAACAAGGACTCAGACATCCAGCATGGCTGTGCCCTGGGCACCCTGCTGTGCAGGGACCTTGTCCCTTAGTTGCTGGACCTTGAAGTAGCCCTGGAGGTCTGAGGAGGGGCCAGAGCAGTGAGGGGGCGGCTGGGGGCAGGGACGCTGGCGGTAGTTGCTACTTAGCGTGGTTTGGAAGTAGTTGCCTAGTTGAGCGATCCATACTGCTGCATCCTGGCAGAACAGTGGGCCCGGTGGGGACACTTGGGCCTTGGTGAGGCCACCCGGGGCTGCCAGGAGCCTCCGTCAGTGGAAGGACTTTCGGCGTTTGTGAGCGGCCTCCGAATACAGGTTGTCCCAGCTTGCTCCCAGGCCCCAGGTAGGCAGGCAGGGCTGCCCACGTGACGATGAGCGTCTCCCCCAGGCAGGAGCCACACCCCTGGCGGATCACGGGCTGGTGGCTCAAACCAGTGGTCAAGAGTAGGGATCGTGGGGGAGAAGGTGTCACGTCTGCCATCTCGCTAACGATCACTGAAGGGATGTCATGAGGCAGAACATCGGGTTGCTTGTGGGAACATGAAGACACTGAAAGTATTTGCTGGGTCTCCAAGAGAGGTGGACAGTGACGCGAGGCTGGACAGGAAGGGCGGGGCTCACGGGGGAGGCACACGGCGCCATGGGGACGGAGGCTGCACAGGAAGTGGGGGCATCGGTGTTCCGGGCTGCCCCTCCCTGCGGGTTTCAGGGAGGACCCTCCGCGTTTACACACGCTAACAAACACCCCCCGCATGGCCTTCTCCTCCTTCCTGCTGCTGCGGAGGGACCGGGATACAGAGACCAACACGAATAAATCTGGCTTTTGCAACACACTCGATAAACCAGAATCTCATACTTTGCTTTCTCTCTACAAACAACGATTAAGTAAAAGTTTGGTTCTCCTCTAGTATAATAACAGATTGGATTATGGTGGAGCACGCTATTATTCTTTGTTGTTGTTTTTTATTTTCCATTTTGATTCAGGAGCTCTGCTTGAAGTTTGTATTTTTTTTTTGTTTTTTTACTGGATAAAATACTGTAGGAACCTCAGATCTTCAAAATGACTTTGAATCCTGAACAATGACAAGACCACTAAGTTCGGCATCGATTTTTAATTCTATTGAATGTGAGTTATTTCCATATTTCCTCGTAGCACAAGGCCAGCTATAAAGATGAACACAAATATATAAAGGCCTGAAGATGTAATTAGCTCATGTTACTTAAACATAAATGATCTTGTTTCATGTCATGGATAACAGAGAATTTGTAACTTTCATTTCATTCTACTCGTGAAACATAACCTTTTTTTTTTTTAAAGGTAACCCCCTTAATAAACGAAAAAGAACACAAATCTCTTAAAAATGAAATCTTATAATAATAATAATAATAATAATAATAATAGAGCTTAAAGTTTTGCAGCAACTCTTCAAGTATAAGATTTGATTGTCAGATGTGATTTAGCCCCAGAGGCCAGAAGTGTGAATCACTCCATCACAGCTGGTTAATCACGGAAGGAATGCGCCGGCCGCGGAGTGGCTAATTAGCCCACTGTTCGGAATCTGAGGAAGCCAGCGGCTCGCTGGGCTCATCATTTCCAAATCTGTTTTGTCTGAGAAGTCACGCTTAGATTAGAAATTCTGGAGAGGACCCACCCAGGGAAGCCACGTCTTTGTCTGCAGACCAGAGGAAGAACAGCTAAGTGATTCTGGAGGGCTACTGTCTTTCTTTTCCTCGACATAATTCAATATCATGAGTGACGTTAGAAGACAGTGTTAAACTTGAGGTTCCAGCAAGATATAGTCAGTGATGGAAAGTTTTCTATTTCCAAAATTCTGAGTTCACTGTCCTCTAACAGGGGGACTTTATTTTGTACAGTAATAAATAAAATGAGAGCTGTAGGCAGACACAAGTCTCTCCGATATCCTGGACTGCGTTCCTAACCCTGTCCCTAGCTCCGTACCTGTGGTCACAGGATACCAAGCCATTAAATGTTTGCTAAGCGAATGAGCCCCAATCTGTGGGGCACTGTGTCCATGATTCAGATCTGACCAGTCATCTAGACTTTGTTGTCACACAGACCCAGTGCATGGGTCCATTCGCACACTTCTTAGTCACCTTCTTCATCACATTTACTGAATGAAACGCAGTATCCTATTCTCATTATTTTGCCCATTATCTCAACAAATATCAGCAATTAACAGCTTTTAGAGCTGGAAACCATCTTAGAAATCAAATCATTGTGGCCTTTTCTTGACTAACAGAGGAAGAAACAGAAACTGGCCCTGGTAAAGAGCTTCACCTCGGGCTGGACAGTCCTTGATTAAAGCCAACGCTGGTCTCACCGCCGGGAACCTGGTGACGCCCCTTCCCACAGCCTGAGGGGAAACCACAGAGGAGGCTTCCCCGGGGGCTGAGTCCCATCAATGACAGAGTCCAACACGATTTTCTCAGTAACAATCAGAACAAGCGGACAAAGAATCAGTAAAGATACAGAAAACTAGGATACTGTATCAGTCAGTTGCTGTAAAGGACATTAGAGGACATTACAGCCGGCTGACCTAAGTGACTGCCGCACAGCCCGGTGAGCGCCCCCCGCCACCGGGAGCCGGCCCGTTCTGAGATGTGCACACAGGCTGGCACCAAAATAGACCACGTCCTCGGTCACACAACAAGCCTCAGTACCTGCAGAAGAATCCAAGTCACGCAAAGTATGCTATCTAACCACGCGGACTTAAATTAGAAATAGCAGAAAGATACTTGGAAAAGTCCCAAATATTTGGAACTAAACAAAACCCATGTGTCAAATAACACGTGAAAAGAAACATTTTAAAGCGTTTTTAGCCCTGGCCGGTCAGCTCAGTGGTAGAGCGTCGGCCTGGTGTGCAGAAGTCCCGGGTTCGATTCCCGGCCAGGGCACACAGGAGAAGCACCCATCTGCTTCTCCACCTCTCCCCCTCTCCTTCCTCTCTGTCTCTCTCTTCCCCTCCCACAGCCAAGGCTCCATTGGAGCAAAGATGGCCCGGGCGCTGGGGATGGCTCCTTGGCCTCTGCCCCAGGCGCTAGAGTGGCTCTGGTCGCAACAGAGCGACGCCCCGGAGGGGCAGAGCATCGCCCCCTGGTGGGCAGAGCGTCGCCCTCTGGTGGGCGTGCCGGGTGGATCCCGGTCGGGCGCATGCGGGAGTCTGTCTGACTGTCTCTCCCCGTTTCCAGCTTCAGAAAAAATACAAAAAAAAGAAAAAGCGTTTTTACTGGATGAAAACAAACTCTTACCACAATTTGTGGGCTACAACTGACGTAATACTTTCCTGAATCCCTATTAAGAAAAATATTCAAATTCCATAGATTAAATTTTAATAAATATAAAAGTATAAACAAAGACACTATAAGTTTTTGTATTATATGTGTCATAACTAATCTACTTCATATAAGAATATACATGCATAAATATAAATACATAAAATACATATTAGAAAGCTATACAGCAGAAACTCTGAAATTTTAAAATGTTTTCATGTGTTAATCTGCAAGAATCAAAACCAAGCTTGGCTTAAATTAGGGTAATTTTTTTTGAAAGTTATACTTCAGGATCAATGGACTCAGAAACAGACCGATACGGTTATTATTTTTCAGCACGAGCACACGGTCCAGCTGGAAGGACACGCTGGCGGCCGAGCAGGTCCGAACAGCAGTGCGCACAGAGCAGCACGTGACCTCATTCACACTCGGTGCTGCTTGCGCTCACCGGGGAAAAGTACTTAACCATCATAAGCTGCATCACACCATCTGTAAAAACTGGGGTAGAAATGCACTCTTAAATAATTGTGAGGATTAAAGGTAATTTATTTAAAACCTCTAACCCACTGCCAGGCAGAGGAAAGGACAGTAGAGATGATGCTATTGCTGTCATTGGGGGCTAGATCTCATGTCCTCACAGCTCACCCTGCCTCTGGGCATGCGTAATTCCTGCAGAGAAGATATATATATATATATATATATATATATATATATATATATATAGAGAGAGAGAGAGAGAGAGAGAGAGAGAGAGAGAGAGGAGAGAGAGAAGGAGAGAGAGAGAGAGAGAAGGAGAGAGAGAGAGAGAAGGAGAGAGAGAGAGAAGAAGAGAGAGAGAGAAGGAGAGTGAAAGAGATAGAGAGAGGGAGAGAGAGAGGAGGGAGGGAGAAAGAGAGGGGGAAAGAGAGAAAGAGGGAGAGAGAGAGAGGGAGAGAGAGAGGAGAGAGAGAGGAGAGAGAGAGAAGGAGAGAGAGAGAAGGAGAGAGAGAGTGAAGGAGAGAGAGAGTGAAGGAGAGAGAGAGAGAGAGAAGGAGAGTGAAAGAGATAGAGAGAGGGAGAGAGAGAGGAGGGAGGGAGAAAGAGAGGGGGAAAGAGAAAGAGGGAGAGAGAGAGAGGAGAGAGAGAAGGAGAGAGAGAGAAGGAAAGAGAGAAGAAGAGAGAGAGAAGGAGAGAGAGAGAGAAAGGAGAGAGAGAGAAGGAGAAAGAGAGAGAGAAGGAGAGAGAAAGAGAGAGAGAGGGAGAGAGAGAGGAGGGAGGGAGAGAGAGAGAGAAGGAGAGAGAGAAGAAGAGAGAGAGAGAAGGAGAGTGAAAGAGATAGAGAGAGGGAGAGAGAGAGGAGGGAGGGAGAAAGAGAGGGGGAAAGAGAGAAAGAGGGAGAGAGAGAGGAGAGAGGAGAGAGAGAGAAGGAGAGAGAGAGAAGGAAAGAGAGAAGAAGAGAGAGAGAGAAGGAGAGAGAGAGAAAGGAGAGAGAGAGAAGGAGAGAGAGAGAGGAGAGAGAGAGAAGGAGAGAGAGAGAAGGAGAGAGAGAAGAAGAGAGAGAGAGAAGGAGAAAGAGAGAGAGGAGAGAGAAAGAGAGAGAGAGGGAGAGAGAGAGGAGGGAGGGAGAAGGAGAGGGGGAAAGAGAGAGAGAAAGAGGGAGAGAGAGAGAGGGAGAGAGAAAGAGAAAGATGGAGAGGAGGACAGGGAGAGAAGGAGAGAGGTAGGGCGAGAGGGAGGGAGAAAGAGGGAGAGAGAGTGGATAATTAAGAAACAAAAAACCAACATCCAACGAGAGGTAGATGTGAGAGAAGATCCGAGTGAGAATACGCTCTCCCTCTGCCTCCGCCTGTCGCTGTTCCCCCAGACTCTTCCGCCCACATGGCTTCTACCTCTCTCCTTGTACTGCGAGCGGGCTCCACACTCTCTTCCTCTCACCATTCACCTCTGCAGAACAATAGTTAAAGTTCACCTGTGCATAGTCATTACGCAGGTAAAGTGAGGGACACAGGCAGGGTCACCCTCTTTACCCGCAGACACACTTTATTTGTGCAGTAATCGATGAGACAACTATTCACTTTCACACAATAATGTGCTCTCTCCCGTTTTCTGGCAATGTGCGGCTCGCCCGGTCCATCTAGGCCCACAGGAACAGTACTCTACTTTAAGATAAATAAGAATGCAAACAGGATAATTAACCACAGCCGACATTAGGCTCCCATGTTGGAGCGAGGACCCACCGGTGAGAGCGGGGAGAAACGGGCGCACATACCGTCTGGAAGGGCGCACATGCCTGACTCCAGACACTTCCTGACACACCGACATTTGGGGTCAGTGACACCAGACCTTTCAGTATTCAAGAGAAACTGGAGATGTGGATGTGGAAATACTCCATTTTTTAAAAATGGCTCAGAAACAACTGTGCAGACTCATCAGACCCGTCTGTGGGCTGGACCCCGCCTTCAGGGCTCCAGGTTAGGGCTCGTCGCTACAGAGGGCTCAAGTTTCTCCATGAACGGCTGGAGACTGCTGGCCAGGCCTCCATCGTAAATCAAAGAGAGTCTAATGACTAGAGAATGCTTCCGCAAAAGAATATCCATTAATAACCTTTCCACTGTCCATAGTCACGTTCTTTTCTATTCATTGTCAATAAACGGAAGTGCCCCAACCACTCAACAGAACTGTTTCACGAAGTGTGAAGACGTCTCTTTCAATTCATGCACTTCTCCGATGACTCTTTCTGAAGCAGGTATTATAACCCAGGCCTGGCCCTGGCCGGTTGGCTCAGCGGTAGAGCATCGGCCTGACGTGCGGGGGACCCAGGTTCGATTCCCGGCCAGGGCACATAGGAGAAGCGCCCATCTGCTTCTCCACCCCTCCCCCTCTCCTTTCTCTCTGTCTCTCTCTTCCCCTCCCGCAGCCAAGGCTCCATTGGAGCAAAGATGGCCAGGGCGCTGGGGATGGCTCCTTGGCCGCTGCCCCAGGTGCTAGAGGGCTCTGGTCGTGGCAGAGCAATGCCTCGGAGGGGCAGAGCATCGCTCCCTGGTGGGCAGAGCGTTGCCCCTGGTGGGCGTGCCGGGTGGATCCCGGGCGGGCGCATGCGGGAGTCTGTCTGACTGTCTCTCCCCGTTTCCAGCTTCAGAAAAATACAAAAAATAAAATAAAAATAAAAATAACCCAGGCCCCTGGTCACACTGGGGTAATTAAGACGGAGTGGCTGCCATCGAGAGTTCTGTCCTCACCTCTTTAAACCTGAAAAAGAGCCCTGGCCGGTTGGCTCAGCGGTAGAGCGTCGGCCTAGTTGCGGAGGACCCGGGTTCGATTCCCGGCCAGGGCACACAGGAGAAGCGTCCATTTGCTTCTCCACCCCTCTGCCGCGCTTTCCTCTCTGTCTCTCTCTTCCCCTCCCACAGCCAAGGCTCCATTGGAGCAAAGATGGCCCGGGAGCTGGGGATGGCTCCTTGGCCTCTGCCCCAGGCGCTAGAGTGGCTCTGGTCGCAACATGGCAACACCCAGGATGGGCAGAGCATCGCCTCCTGGTGGGCAGAGCGTCGCCCCATGGTGGGCGTGCCGGGTGGATCCCAGTCGGGCGCATGCGGGAATCTGTCTGTCTCTCCCTGTTTCCAGCTTCAGAAAAATGAAAAAAAAAAAAAAAAAAACCTGAAAAAGGCATTATTTTTTTCAAAAGCTGCTCTGCTGTTTGGTCTTAATAATTTTTCTTTACTTCCCTCTTTCTCCCCCCCCCCTTTTGTCTACCTGGCATTGGAGGACTCGTTGAAGGTCGGGTGAAGAGCAGGTGTCGATATAAACAAGTGACCCTTACTGCCGTCTGTCAAGGATCTGTCCCGTGGACAGTCTTACGGAGACACAGGCAAGTGCTGTGATGGTCACACACCGAGGGTGGCTCCCACACCGTCGTGCTCACACCCCAAACACTCCAGAGCATTCACTCGTTGTCTAGGTCGGCCTGTGATGGGTGGGGTGGGCCACGCTAGACGACTTTTCAGTGACAAATCCTTAAGATGTCATACATCGGAATAAATGATGACCTTATATTGATGTCATTCCGAAAGGACTGCCTTCGCTCAGTGACCGCAGACGGGGTATAAAACGCTTTCGATATTTTTACTAGTGCGGCCAGGATGTCTTCGTTTCATTCATTTACTGTTTACCGCAGTGGCTAAAGCAGGTTGCCCAACTCTCCTTAAACACGGGATTTGGCGCATAATCGGGTAATTATAGTAAGTGCATATGGTCTTCAGTGGACTCCTTGGATGAGTGAATTTTCATGAACTAAAACATGCCATAATGTATATTATACAGTTCTATCTCAGCACATTAAGCCAGAATGTAATCATCTTGTGTAAAAAAGTTATCAACAAAATCTTATCAGTGTCATTTCTCTCTATTTTCTTGTGTGAATGAGTGAGCA
Source organism: Saccopteryx leptura (assembly GCF_036850995.1). Taxonomy (NCBI): domain Eukaryota; kingdom Metazoa; phylum Chordata; class Mammalia; order Chiroptera; family Emballonuridae; genus Saccopteryx; species Saccopteryx leptura. The sequence continues at coordinate 2,624,831 of NC_089505.1, read as the reverse complement.
CCAGCTACTGCTTAAACCCCAAACCCACACACAGAATCCTATGGTAAGATCAAATTCCACTAAGGATCAAATACAGTGAAGACAGACAACGTGCTAATATAGTAACTGTGCCGCAGAAATAGGAGAGGGGGCCCTGATCGCTTCCCACGTAGGAAACGGGCTGCGTCACATCAGGGTGCCCACAGAGGCCTGTGCTTTCCCCTCTTCCCTTCTCCTTGATGTGCTCTGGTGGCTTCCCAGCCTTTTAATGCCACTTTCTGTTTATTGGCTGTCTCCCACTGCACCAAAAAAATTAATTTTTTTTTTCTTTAGGTGAGATGAAGGGAGATAGTGAGACAGACTCCTCCCTCATGAGCCTTGACTGGGATCCACCTGACATCCCTTGTCTGGGGTCAATGCTCGAATCAACTAAGCTATTTTTAGCACCTGATGCTGATGTGCTTGGACCAAGTGAGCTATCCTTGGTGCCCCGGGCCAACGCTCAAACCAGTTGAGCCACTGTTTACGAGAGGGGAAGAGGGAGAGAAGGGAGAGAGGGAGGGGAGAAGCAGATGGTCGCTTCTCCTGTGTGCCCTGACTGGGGATTGAATGCAGGATGTCCATACACCCGGCTGAAGCTCTGTCCACTGAGCCACCAGCCAGGGCCAAGAAAATTAAATCTTGCTTCACCCTAGTTCTCATACGACGTTCTCTGAGGCTAGATTTGGGAGACGTTCAGAATTGCACATACAGGGGCAGAGAGAGGTACACTGGATTCTACATCTAGATTTCCCCACCGCCTGTAACAGCTCTCACCTGGCAGGGAAACCACAGTGTTGCTTGCTCCGCCCCTCAGGGACCCCCATTCCCTCCTTGATCCATTTTGCTAAATCTTTGGATAATACATAAAATCAATTACTGAATAGTGACTACTCCACCTATTTGAAAGTCTTCAGCCTCAGCTCTCTGGTCATGCCGAGGTCATTGCAAACGCCATGGGGGTGCCTCTGATCCATCCCATGGCCCCACACAAGGCACTCCCCACGCCCGGATGAGAAGGCTCCTCCCCACTCGCTTCGCCCACAGAAACTGGGATGGTCAACGTCTCAGGAAACTGAGTTAAGAGCCCCCCGTCCCGCCCTCCATGGGTCCCAGAAGTGCCCACGAGTCCCCCCCAGCTCAGACTCGTCTCCCTGCATGTCCGGTGACCTCTGTCCCCCTGTCCCTTTCCTCACTGTCCTGTAAGCTCTCCGAGGGCAGAGACGGGATTCACCGCTGGGTCCTGGGTGCCGACCACAGACCAGGGAGCACGGCTTGTTCAGTGTGAGCCCTCGAAAGAGTCAAACAAACATGACAGCAATGCGAAGTCCCGTTCACGGAGCTCCTGCTCAGCCACAGGCTCTCCTGGGTGTTATTCCCCGTCCTCCCAGCCACCTGTAGCCTCCTCGTCTCACAGATAAAGGCGCTGAGATGAAAGCAAGCCCATACACACACCCGCGGCCACACACCCAGAACACGCGGAGCTGGAGTGTGAATCCAGATTGGCTATTTTCCAAAGACGGCAGACACCGCCACGCAAGGAGCCTGCCACGCCCTCAGCTTGGAGTGAGCATGTGGGGAGAGGGGACCCAATGAGGCACCACCTGCAGGAGAGCCCCGGAAAGTGGTCTCCATCAACGCCCTCTACGGTGCCTTCTGAGAAAGCTTGTACCTGTCACAAACACAAAAACAGCACAGGAAGAGGCTGGGGTTGTCCAGGGTCGCATGGGGGGGACCCACAGGAGGCCACCTGCCCTGGGGACCGGGTGGCTGACGAAGCACGGCCACAGCTGGAGACATCAGCCAGGTCAGCACGGAAGGAGGAGGAGGAGAAGGAGGAGGAGGAGGAGGAGGAGGAGGGGGAGGGGGAAGAGGAGGAGGGGGAGGACGAGGGGGAGGAGGAGGAGGAGGGGGAGGAGGAGGAGGAAGAGGAGAAGGAAGAGGAGGAGAAGGAGGAGGAGGAGGGGGAAGAGGAGGAGAAGGAGGAGGAGGAGAAGGAGGAGGGGGAAGAGGAGAGGGAGGAGGAGGAGGGGGAGGAGGAGGAGAAGGAGGAGGAAGAGGGAGAAGAGGAGGAGAAGGAGGAGGAGGAGGAGAAGGAGGAGGGGGAAGAGGAGAAGGAGGAGGAGGAGGAGAAGGAGGAGGGGGAAGAGGAGAGGGAAAAGGAGGAGGGGGAGGAGGAGGAGAAGGAGGAGGAAGAGGGAGAAGAGGAGGAGAAGGAGGAGGAGGAGGAGGAGGAGGAAGAGGTAGAGGGGGAAGAGGAGGAGAAGGAGGAAGGGGAGGGGGAGGAGGGGGAGGGGGAGGAGGGGGAGGGGGGAGGAGGAGGAGGGGGGGGAGGAGGGGGGAGGGGGGAGGGGGAGGAGGGGGAGGTGCAGGAGGAGGAGGGGGAAGAGGGGGGGGGAGGAGGAGGGGGAAGGGGAGGAGGAGGGGGAGGAGGAGGGGGAAGAGGAGGAAAAGGAGGAGGAGGAGGAGGGGGAAGAGGAGGAAAAGGAGGAGGAAGAGGAGGAAGAGGGAGAAGAGGAGGAGAAGGAGGAGGAGGAGGAGGAAGAGGGGGAAGAGGAGGAGGAGGAGGAGGAGGGGAGGAGGAGGAGGGGGAGGAGGGGGAGGAGGAGGAGAAGGAGGAGGGGAGGAGGGGGAGGGGAAGGAGGAGGAGGGGGAGGAGGAGGGGGAGGAGGGGGGAGGGGGGAGGAGGAGGGGGAAGGGGAGGAGGAGGGGGAGGAGGAGGGGGAAGAGGAGGAAAAGGAGGAGGAGGAGGGGGAAGAGGAGAAAAAGGAGAAGGAGGAGAAGGAAGAGGGAGAGGAGGAGGAGGAGGGGGAGGTGGGGGAGGGGGAGGAGGGGGAGGAGGAGGAGAAGGAGGAGGAGGAGGGGGAGGTGGGGGAGGGGGAGGAGGGGGAGGAGGAGGAGAAGGAGGAGGGGAGGAGGAGGAGGGGGAGGAAGAGGAGGAGGAGGAAGAGGAGAACGAGGAGGAGGAGGAGGAGGAAGAGGAAGAGGGGGAAGAGGAGGAGAAGGAGGAGGAGGAGAAGGAGGAGGAGGAGGAGGGGGAAGGGGAGGGGGGAGGAGGAGGAGGGGGAGGAGGAGGAGGCGGAGGAGGAGAAGGGGGGAGGAGGAGGAGTCGTTGTCGTCTAGCCTGGAGGCCAAGGCCGAAATGACCCGTTCGCTGCCGCCCTGGACCCGCAGCCCAGAGCGAGGGTCTTGGTCATCAGGCTGGCCTAAACTGGCCGCAGCTCCGGCGTGGTCCCCTGCAGGCCGTCTAAACAAGTTCAACCACAGCGTGTTACGAGGACATCCAGTGGGAGGCTCCTGGGACCCTGACAAGTTGTAACGTTTTTCACCAATGTTGACATCTGTGTGTGTAATTACGTTTCATAACTGATGCTCCCAACTAATTCTTCAGGTTTCCCACCTCCATGGGCAGTTTTCCGAATGAAAGGACTTCATACTGAAGACTGCAAAGCACCAGGGCAGGCCGTGAGTCACCAGGATTAGTCATCGTCCCCTTAGGACATTTTGAAAAGCTGAGGTTACAGGAAAGCTGACAGGAGAAGAGTCACGTTGAATGGATTAAACCTGGCCCGGGAAGTGCGGGCGTCACAGAGGAAGCAGTAAGTGCGCTCTTTCTAATGACCGGGTTTTACCTTATAGAACGTTCGTCCTCTTTAAGGAAATTCTGTGTGTCATTAAAATGTTAAGGAAATACATAGAAGCCCAGGCCAATGTTGTTTCTGCATTTCTATTGTGTTTCACCCAAACTGAGTCTGTTGAGGATCCGGAGATTTACGTGAGCAATGGTTACCCAAGCTTTTACTGAGCCTCCGCCGTGAGCTGGGGTTCTGAGACACACTTCCACAGCACGGGGGATGATTGGGGGACCGGGACCTGAGGTTGAGGGCATGACAGGGATTTGCTTTCCCCCCCTTCCCTTCCTTTCCCTTCCTTTCTTCTTTTTTTGAGAGAGAGGAAGGAGGAGAGAGAGAGAAGCATCATCTTGCTAGTCCCCTTAGTTGTGCACCCACTGATTGCTTCTCCTACGTGTCCTGACTGGGGCTTGAACCAGCACCTTTGGGATAGAGCCCAGACTGGGGTTCAAACCAGCGCCCTTGGGACTGAGCCGGTGTCCCCTGTGCTCTGAGACGATACTCTATCTACTGGACCACCACCGGCCAGGCCCTGACACTACTTTTCATAAAACACGTGCTCGAAAGTGTCTGCTGAGTTAAGGAAGGCGGGTTGCACACACTGCCCAGTGTTAGGCTCAGTGGGTCGAAGAGCTGGGGTTTGCCTTCCGAGACAGGTCAGTTCTCACGAGAGGTGGGTGAGGCCCTGACTGCTTCCCACCTAGGAGAAGGGACTTCCGTTCAACTTCACGGTATCCGCTTATTCACGTTTATTTTCAGAACAATCCCTCCCCTGGCACCCCAATTATTTGGATATTTCAGGTCAAAGTGGTTTGGGGCCGATTGCACAAATAATCAAAAATGTCATGTTTCTTCTTCTTCCTGCCTATGAATCTCTGTCCAAGGAAACAATGTCAATTCTTTGCTGTGTCTGTGTGCATAAAAGCAGACCGGAGCATCTCGCTGTGGGCAGTGCCCCGCAGAAAAGGTGGTGAGTGAACTAGCGATTGAACTCAACAGATTTCTGTGCCCAGAGCCGTGTGTAAAAAGGAAGAAATTATCACTCAGTGAGAGGCGTTGTGACTTCTAGCTGCACATTTTAGAGGAAAATTGTTAGATTCCCTAATTGACTTCACATGCCAACAATCTATTCTGAATGGCATTTAGTGTCATAAATGTATAGGGAGAAGATCACAATAAGATAAATCATTCGCATGCCACCTTGGGGTGAGCGTGACCTCCCCAGCAGACCTCCGAAAGCGTGAATCGTAAAGACTGCTACATTTCACTATTAAATGTTGCTGCATAAAAAGCATATCTGCAAAGCGAGAGAAAAAAATATCATACACTTAATAAAGAATGACTTTTTACAAATAAGGGAAAGAAATACCATCCCACAGCAGAAAAATGAACAGACTTCTATGTTCATCAATGTGACATACTGAATATCTAGAAATAGCTTCCATCTTTAAAATACTTTTAAAAACTAGAAATGTCGCAAAATGTATAACAACGGTCTCTTCATGTTCACCCTTCGAGAAGGTAAGGACCAGCGAGGGGGGTGGGGGAGGGCACAGCACCCCTGGAGGCCGTCTCCTTCCGGGAAGGGGGTCCCTGGGTCACAGCCAGCACAAGGACAGGAGACAAGTCCTTGGGTCCACACCGGGTGGGCAGTTGGAATTAAGACTGCTGCTTCAAGCCAGGACTCCTGGCAGACAGACCTCTTGGGGAGAGGTGGGCTGAAAACCATCCCCTTCGAGGGAGCTAACAGTAATAACTGTGAGGACAGCAGCCGACACTGAAATAGAGCTTCCTACGTGTTGAGCACAGTTCCAAGTGTCTTAGGTATCCACTCGCTTCGTTTCCTCCACACCCCTTCCAGGTCGGTGTGCTGTTACGCCGATTTCACTGTTGAGAAGAACGGGAAGCCCAAAGCGGTTCAGTAAGTGGAGGACACACTGTGAGTGAGCGTGGGATCCAGGAATTCTGGCCCCAAGCGGGAGAGAAAATACTCTCCTGGGAAGGAATCGGCTTCCAGGATTCACAGAGAACGCCTCCAAATCAATAAGAAAACCACAAAGGACTCAAGAGAAACTGGGTGGGAGATATTAACAGCCAAGTCACAGAAAACATATCTTGCCAAGTAGATATGGGGGAAACGCCCCACATGACACCTGCAGGTCAGAAAGGCTGACACGGTCCGGTGCTGGCCCACACAGGGAGCAGCGAGACTCACTCCCGGACGGCGAGGACGGGGCAGACAGGACCACTCGGAAGCACATCCTGCCCCATCTACTAGTTTATCTGAAGTTCCCTCACCGTGACTACAGTCCTGCTTTCCAGACTCATGCCCGATCGCCACCTCCTTTACGACGACCGTCATGAATCCATGGGCGCACTGTGACAACACAACACTGTCTCCAGTTCCCAGCGTTACTCTAGGACACACCAGAACGCCTGATTCTCTGCCTTTGGCTGGTAGACTTCCTGTTCCTCAAGGGCCAGCCAGGGTGGTGGTGTTTCATAATTTTCTATTCCCAGCATGTACCTGGAAGCCAAATAAATGTCGCTGGTTTGACTATGAAAAGGACTAATGTAACCCAATAAACCATATTCTGGCTTCCCCATTGCTACATTAGCATATGTCACCTGCATTCCGATAACCCAATGAGAGTGAGCAAAACACACAGCAGGCCACACAAACTTTTAGTATTTTTCCCTTAGGTAGATTTCTTCTATATTTTCTTGAACCTGAAATTATCATGACATATTTTCAGAAGAAAAGTAAGAAAATGAATTAATGCACCCTAATCTCAGGCTTTATCTTTATAAAATCAATTTTAAAAAGTGTGTTCATTCTATTGAGCATCCTAAAATGATGAAGGCCTCAAGTTCTAATTGACTTTTGATAAACATCTGAATGAATCATTAAAATGTTTCAGTTTATTGTATAAAATCTATGTACTAAGCAGTTGTTGAGACAACCTGATCTCTCTCTGGAGTTTCATGACTACCCATGACTCCCACTAGTACCTATAGGCAGATGATTGTCAAACCCATGTCTTAACCCTGATCTCTTAGCAAATGTTCTTCCTGTTTATTTATTTTTCTCCTTTCAAACTTCTAGTTGTAAAAGTAATGTGTGCTCTTGGTAGAAAAGAATGGAAAAATAAAGAAAAGTTACAGGGCAGTAGGATCACCCTTATCGCTACCGTCAAGACTTGAGACAATCGTTGTTAATTTTTTATGTAGTTAATCTAGCTTTATTTATATAATATTTTTATAGGAACAGAGGTCTACCATGTATATATGTAAACATGCCATTTTAAAATTTTAATATGAGTATTTTCTATTGTTAGTATATTATTTTTAATGGATATACAATATCCCACTAGATGGGATCATCATTATTTAATGACGGAGGGGCAGAAAAGCAGATGGGCACTTCTCCTGTGTGCCCTGATCTGGAATCGAACCCGGGACTTCCACACGCTGGGCCAACACTCTACCACTGAGCCAACCGGCCAGGGCCAACTTTTAAAACTTAATTTTTTAGAGCAATTTCAGAGTTGCAGCAAAATGGGTTAGAACATACAGAGATTTCTCTGATAATTTCTCCCCTGTCCCCACATGAGCACAGCCTCCCCATGGTTAACATCCCTCGCAGAGGGCACACATCTTACAGTTGATGAATCTACACAAACACATCATAATCGCCCAAAGACCCCAGCTTACACTAGGGTTCACACTTGGTGTTCTACATTCTATGGGTTTGGACAAATTTATAAAGACCTACGTCTAGGCTGATAGTACCATACCAAATATTTTCACTGCCCTAAGAAACCCCTGTGTTCCTCCTCTCTGTTCTTCCCCTCACCCCACCCCTGGCAGCCGCTGATATTTTTACAGTCTGCCTAGTTTTTCTGTTCTAAAATGTGGTGTGGTTGGAATCATAGTGTGTAGCCTTTTCCGGCCGGTTGGTTTGGTTCCTTTCACTCAGTGCCATTCATTTCAGATTCCTCCATGGCTTCTCACGGCTGGAGAGTTCATTTCTTTTTAGCGCTGAATAATATAGTTCAATGTCTTAATGTGCCAGTTTATCCATTGACCTACGGAAGGTATCTTGGTTGCGTCCAAGTTTGGGCGATTCTGAATAAAACTGCTGTGATCTTCCACGTGTCCGTTTTCCTCTGGTCATAGGTTTTTCAACTAATGTGCTTCTCAAATGAGTTGAAATATCAAAGGTTGCTGGATCACATGATAAGAGTTATGTTTAGGTTGTAAGACACTGCAAAACTGTCTTTCAAAGTGGCTGCACCATGTTGCATTCCCACCAGAAACAAGTGAGAGTCCCAGTTGTCCCGCCTCCTCGTCAGCTTGTATTGTTGTCGGAGTTTTGGGTTTTGGCCATTCTAATAGGTTTGTGGTGGACATTTTATTATTGTTTTAATTTTGCGTTTCCCTGATGACACAGGACGTGGAGCATCTCTTTTCATGTGCTTACCTGCCATCTGAATATCTTCTTTGGTGAGGTATATGTTCAGGTCTGGTCTCATTTTGTAATCACGTTATTTGTTTACTTATTGTATTACGAGTTCTCTGTACATTTTGGATAGTAGTCCTTTATTAGATCTGTCTTTTGAAAATATTTCTTCCCAATCTGTGGCTTATTTCCTTATGATTTTGACATCGTCTTTTGCAGAGTGTAAGTTTTTAATTTCAATTAAGTCCACCATATCAATTACTTATTTCTGGTTGACTGTGCCTTTCGTGTTGTATCTAAGAAGTCATCACCATACCCAAAATCATCTAGGTTTTCTCCTGTTATCTTCTAGGAGTTTGATAATTTTGCACTTTACATATAAGTGTATGATCCATTTTGAGTGAAATTTTGTGAAGAGCATAAATCTTGTGTACATTTTGTTTGTTTGCATGTGGATGACCGGTTGTCCCAGCACCCTTTGTTGGAAAGACTAGCTTTGCTCCATTCTGTTGTATTTGCTCCTGTTTCAAAGACCAGTTGACTATATGTGTGAATCTATTTATGGTCTTTCTATTCTGTCCCATTGATCTATTTGTCTATTCTTTCACCAATAGCACATTGTCTTGATATTGCAGCTTTATGGTAATTCAAAGTTAAGTAGCATCAATCCTCTGCCTTCATTCTTTTTTTTTTTTTGATATTGTGTTTGGCTATTCTGGGTGTTTGTCTATCAACACCAACTTTAGAATCAGTGTGTTGGTAGACATAAAATAACCTGCTGCAATTTCGATTGAAATTCCATTGCAGGTAGAGATCAATTTAGGAAAAACTGATATTTTGATAATATCAAATCTTCCTATCCATGAACATGGAATAGTTCTTCATGTATTTGGTTCTTCTTGATTTTGTTCATCAGAGTTTTATAGCTTCTGTCATATAGATCTTACACATGTTTTGTTAGACTTATACATAAGTATTTAATTTTATGGGTGCTATTCCCTTCTCTATATAGTTACAGCTCTGCTTCAAAACCCAACCCATCTCTTTAGTGAAATGAACCCTAAATTCTTCAATTAAATATAGTCATTTCCTCTTCCTCCTTCCTATTCTTATAATACTATATAATCATACACAGATATACATGCCTATGTATATATATGCGAATGCCACTGTCTCTTATTGTATAGTTTACTATGGGAAAATGTAATGAGCTTTTTGAAGGCAGAACCATAAGTTATTACTATTTGTGTCAAATCCAATTTTCTCCATACTAAGTGTTGCTTAGCAATGTTTATGAAAATATATTTAGTTGAACTGATGCAAGTTCAACAGAGTCAGCTCTCACATGAACTAAGTACCTTTCTAGACTTAGTTTTCTTTCTATAGGTTAAGTACATAAAACCATATTTTCCTGTTTTATGCCATAGGATGTTTTTAAAATGAAAAGTTATTTATTTATAAATATGCTTAGAGAGCCTGACCAGGCGGTGGCACAGTGGATAGAGCGTCGGACTGGGATGCCGAGGACCCAGGTTCAAGACCTTGAGGTCGCCAGCTTGAGCGCGGGCTCATCTAGTTTGAGCCAAAGCTCACCAGCTTGGACCCAAGGTCGCTGGCTCGAGCAAGGGGTTACTCAGTCTGCTGAAGGCCCACGGTCAAGGCACATATGAGAAAGCAATCAATGAACAATTAAGGTGTCGCAATGCGCAACAAAAAACTAATGATTGATGCTTCTCATCTCTCCATTCCTGTCTGTCCCTGCCTATCCCTCTCTCTGACTCTCTCTCTGTAAAAATAAATAAATAATAAATAAATAAATATGCTTAGAGAGTCTAAAGAAACAAGCAAATGAATGTAAATAATACAGGGTATTATCATGTTCCCTTGATTTATAATCTATTTCTGAAGCAATCGTATTCGATCCTAATAGAACAACATCATGATAGCATCTAAATGAAGTGTTTTCTTAATGTAAGGCAAGAAAGCAATTAGATCTCAACTGCTTTACTGGAAAGAAATAAAAATTTTTCACGTTTATTTTTCAGAGAGTGGGTACAACAATGGGAAATTTACTAAATAATACTGGGTATAAACTTGTGCCTGAGCCTAATGGCATGAAATATGTATGCAATATTATTAAAATTATGCCAGTAATTACACTGAAAGTGTGTGTGTGTCTGTGTGTGTGTGTGTGTGTGTGTGTGTGACATAATTGTGATGAGCACTACTAGTATTGGGAAAAGCTTGATCCTTCTTAATTTTTAACATCCTAAATTTGTTAAGTAAAGAAAACCAATATACTGACTACTGTAATTAAATGTCAAACCATTAAACTATATATTTCTAAAACTCTCAGATCTTTATTCTGTCTAAATATAAATTTTTAGCAGTTTCTTATCCTTTTATGTTATCTTTTACATTTTATTTTTCTGGTTTGAATATTATTTATCAATTTTAAAGGCCTCCGTCAGTGGGAGGTAGAGATTTTAAAATATGTTCATTTATATTATTAAAGTACACTTTTCAATTACTGTTGAATAGAAAGGACATAAATGACATGAGAGCTGCACTGAGCTATCGTTTGAATTCCGTGCTGCCCATATTGTTTTTCCCAATAGAAAAAAACTAAAAATATGACTACTCACTAAAGCTAAAAACAATTCATGTAGCTCATAAAGTGATACTTAAAATACAAATGTCTAAGCAACAAAAGTACATCAAACAATTTTAAAATTATTTTAATGGAGTAGCACCCTTTCAAAGGGGACTGGCTAATAGAATAGGAAAAAATAACGCCCCTTCTTCTTTTATTACGTAGATACAATTCATTAGCATCGCTTAAAGGAGGTATAGGTTGAAAGCTAGAGACGAGAATGACGGACTATTTGTGTAGATGGTCTGAGGCGCATTTGGACGGAAGAAGCAAAATTGCACCACAGGACGCCGAAGCCAGAAACACCATTCTGCTTCAGGCGCCCACAGTGGTTAGCTCAGAAGCAATTCGGTTTGACACTTCTTGGGACAGGACCTACTGTTCGCCAGGCCCTGCACGAGGTACTGTGGCAGATTTAAAATGACCAAGGTATGAGTTCTGCCTTCAAGGGCCTAAGAGGCTAGGAGATAAGACATCTCTACAATTAACCATAACATCATATACATGGGCTAAGGAATCTGATGTTGATGAAGACAGGTCTGTGGGGTCCCAAAGAGAGCGAGAATTATCTTTATACACAACCCGTTCTTCTTCCTGAGGCTCTTCCCAGAGGTCTCGACAGCACCGTCCACCAAGTCACCCACTCTGGGTATCAGAATCCATCTTCAACCCCCGTTCCTGCCCCTCAGCTCTGACCACGCCCTGTCCACTCTGCTGAAAACTAGCTCTCCAGCCTCCACCCTCTGTCCACCGTGGTGCATCTGTCCCCTTGTTCTCACGGCTACATGCATCGACGCCTTCTAGAGCCTTCCTCAACATCTGTTGACCTTTAGAATTGTCCCCGAAGTTATTTTGTGAAAACATAAAGCAATTTTCTTCCTCTGTTTAAAAAAATCTCTAACGGCTCTTTATAACCTTCCAGTCAAATCTGAATTTTAAAAACGGTGCACAAAGGCCCTTTGCTGCCGTTTCTCGCTGCAGTAAGTTCCTCGCTGCCTGCCTCGTGGTTTGAGGATCTCATGGACACACGCTGGCTCTCTCTCATCTCCACACCCTCTGTCTGCCCAGCCACGGTGGTCCTGCACACCCGCACGCTTCACTCCGTCTCACACCCCGCCTTCTCAGGCCACCCACCCCACTCTGTGCACGCAAACATGGTCGGCTCTCACTGTGTGTGAGCACACTCCTTTGTAGTCAGAGCACAGCACTCAGTATGTAGAGATTTAATAATGGAAGGAAGGAAGGAAGGAAGGAAGGAAGGAAGGAAGGAAGAAAGGAAGGAAGGAAGGAAGGAAGGAAGGAAGGAAGGAAGGAAGGAAGGAAGGAAGGAAGGAAGGAAGAAGGAAGGAAGGAAGGAAGGAAGGAAGGAAGGAAGGTAGGTAGGTGGCAGGGAGGGAGGGAGAGAGGCAGGGAGGAAGAAAAGAATAAATTTGAATTATTTTTTTTTAGAACCACCTATTGCTAAGAGCTAAATCAATAAAAAATGTTGAAGTCATTAATAAGGATAATCTAAACAAAACATATTTTCAATGTACAAAACTGTAGACCAGAATTGAGTAACTGAGAGAGAGAAAAAAAAAGAATAATTGTGCCCTATGTCAGCACACTTATCTGCAGTGAAAAGTGGTTTACAGGGCAAAAATAAATAAATAAATAAATGGAAATGCTGAAGTAAAACATGAAAAATGAGCATAGTGGTTTATGCTTTGCAAACACTTCATTGTATTTAAAGTATAAAAGGCAACATGAGGAATCGCTATCCCGAGCGAGGGAACTTCAGCAAAGGGCGGTGATGGATTTCCGTGTGTGGCCCACAATACTTCCTGCACTGCTACCCAGTATTTCACTGTTTTCAGTTTAGTTCGTCGTGATGTGTATTATTCACTTTTCATGTATCAGGGCGCATTCACCTTTACAGGACCACGTTTTAATTATCGCCAAGATAATCAAGCTTGGAGCACAGTAGCAGTTTGCATAAAGGTGGCCGGGTCCCTCCTGTAGCTCGAGTGACCGTCTGTTGGCTTATGGCTCCCACACAGGTGTCTTCCGTTTTCATCCCACGGCCTGAGCACATAGACACGCCTCTGGGTGTGCTCCCGATGAGAGAGCCGGGTTAACGCGGTCAGCCCAGGTTGCGGTATGGACTGGCTTGAAATTCCACCACCCCCGGGCATTCTGTCTAAGTTTTCAGACTGACCTAGAGTACCCGTGAGCTCACTTCTTTCTAGGGGACCCAGTCACAGCGTCTCGTCATCTTACAGACAAGACTCTAAGTGGAAACTAGGGTCTTAAATATTTTGAGACTCCCCAGCGTCTGAAAACCTAGACGAGAGCCGGGACTGGGTGCTGGGCATCCGACTCCTGGCCTGTGCTTGGCCCTCGGTCTGCCCAACCCGGCCCCATGGAGGGTCAAACCCTCCCGACCACCTGTGGCCACCGAGCAAGAGGAATACATGTGTGTGGAGAGAACGCGTGCCCCGGGGTGCAGCGCAGACCTCAGGGAAGGGAGACAGACGAGGCCGCGCACACCCGGCCGCTCACTCCCTCCACGGGGGCCTCACACACGCACCGCTTCTTTGGAAGCAGGTTACTTTTCTTCTGACCCGCATTTTCCAGCATAATGTTGGCCCATTTAGTGCACCTCCGAGATGCGGGGTACGATTCCGGAGGAGGCTGCCCAGCTCCCGGGAACCCGCAATCCCAAGAAAGGTGACTGCGGGGACTCCGAGGCTGCGACAACTGAGTGATTTCTCTTCCGCGCTGAGGACGAACTCTTTGTGCGCAGACACCGGATTCCTCCGTGGCGTTTGGGAAGCTCCGAAACCGCTCCCTCCCGGCTCTCCACTACACAGCTGTGCGTGCGCCTGCGAGGGCGGGTGCCTTTCATCCCTGCCGCCCCCACCCCCCGTCTCTGCTGGTGACTTCACAGGTTACACAGATTGACAAGGGGGCCCATCCCCCATATTTTGTCAAGGGCAGAACTGCAGCCCAGGGAGAGGCAAGGGTCCCGGGCTCCTGAAATCGACATGGGGACCCCAGTCAGCCCCCCCGCTCCTGCCGCCCCTTGTCCGGTCCTCTGTGTGCCCAGCTTAGCGCCCTGACGCTCTGTCAGGTGCAACTTGCAAATAACAAGCCTCTGCCAAGACCGCTCGGTGACAGAGGAGAAAATTCAGTCTTCACAGCTGGCATCGGGGTCACGGAAACTGTCAGGACACATGGAAATTGCAGAGAGACTGGTGGAGACGCGTCCAGAGGAGCCCCGTGTTTAGAATCCCATCAGAAGGACGCCCAGCCCTTGGCCCGCACTTGTTTCCGAGTAGGGGCGGGTTAACAGCGGCACTTATGCACACGCCCACCGCCTCTGAACACCTGCTGAGTTACAGCGCAAGCGTCCCTCCTCTACCATGACTTCCGTCAAGGATCTACGGCTTAGGTGACAGGGGTGAGGCCAGTATTAAATTTTGTTTTAGGCAGTCATTTCTACCTATATGGGATATGAGTTGTGGTGGGAAGTGTTTCATCCTTCGTCGTGACCCCCGCGACAAGTTTATTCCAGGGTCTCCAGCGGGAAATGGTACAAAACTGAATGAAAACAGAAACTTAAAGACATATATGGGATGGGTTGAGGAGGATGCCACAGCTCCTTGCCAACAGTCACTACTGTCCTGGCAGAGCTGCAAGAACGGGGCTGTCCCCAGAAAATATCCTTCTTTATTATCTGGGCAAGATGGGTCATTAGCAATTCAATGATGTTTCCAAGGCAACCCAAGAAAACCACCAGGCGCAGAAAACCCCCCACCATCTTAACTTTAGACAAGAAGTAACTAGCTTCCGGTCCTTCCGGGGAACATGGGTGGGCAGGAGGAGCCCTGAAGCACAGCCCTTTGTGACTTAATCAGGCAGGGGAAGTGGGGGGCTGGGCGGACTGTCAGCTTACAGTCAGCTCCCAGCACCTTGTCCCCAACATCCAGCCTGCAAAATACCCTGTTTATTTTTCGGTCCCCAACACATCCCTTTGATTTGCAGTGCTCAGAAGGAGGATCAATGACAGGCGACTTTAATCGACCTCTCCACAACTTTTCACGGGACGAGGGGCTCTGAAGAGCCACTAGGGGGCTGTCCCAGGTGATGCAGACCACTCGCAGGAAGGAAGCATCCTCTTAACCTGACGGGCTTCTCCTCAGGGGAGGACGTGGCTGGGACACATTGAAGTGGGGGCCAGGGGCTGCGAGACCCTGTAGACATCACTGCATTCGTGGGCCCAGAGGCGAGCGTTTGGTTTCTGCATCGGCAGCTGAGGCTCTTGCCGAAGGAGATGCAGGGACCCGGTGAGCCACACACAGCATGTTCGGTCCAGTTGGCCTGCCGCAAGGTCACCTGCTCCACAGAGCCTTAAACAGACACCCTAAACTAGCTCCGCACCCCCCCCCCATTCCACTCACACTGTGCCCATTGATTTATAGAGACTCTTCCGCCATGGGTGGCATTGAGGGGTGCTTCTGTGATCGGCGGCATTTGAACAATCTGGGGGAGATCTCCGTAACACCCGAGGGTCTCAGAGCTGGAACAGAACCTGGGGATCATCTCTTCTCACTGTTCTTTCAAATAAAAGAACTGAGACCCACCGCACCGAAAATCTAACTCATGGAAGAAAGAGCTGTCTGCATGGCATGGCTGCGTACAGAGCTTAACGTCTGGTTTAAATGGCCGCTGTCAAAGTTCACATCAAGCTAGCTCTGTGTCGATATGGTAGGCACGTGCACCTCTAGCATATCAGCCTATTGCTAGTTTTCTTTCCTTCATTCATCCATTCATCCGCTCACTCATTCACCTGTTCCCTAAGCCGCACACAAACACGACGCAGGGCCCTATGAGCCCGGCGTACCAGCACGGGCATGCTCCCTGCCACCCTGGACAGCTTCCGGTCTCTCAGGGAGACAGGAACAGACAGGGCGACAACAATGGCAATTCATGAGAAACAAGCATTGACCGTGATAAATTGCAACGAAAGCCATCAAGTGGGGGGAGAGAGACGGCAACAACTCAACTAGGGGGTCGAGAAAGAGCATTTGGAGGGGGTGACATCTGAGCTGAGACCTCGGTGACGGGGAGGAGCCGGCCAGTCCCTGCAGAGAGGAGAGTATTGCAGAGCCCCCCGCCGCCACCCCACCCTGCCCAGGCCTTTGAGTCGGAAACAGCTGAGGGGTTTTAAGGAACTGCAGGATCGCCAATGTGGACTGACCTTGGGGAGCAAGAGGCAGGCACGGTCTGGCCCAGGTCAAGAGTTTCGGTGTTTACATGAGTACGATGCAAAGTCACAGCAGCGAACTGGTTGGCATCTTAAGCTCACTTTTGCTTTAGCTTCTTGGTGATCTTAGATGGAGGGAGTGTGGGCAGGAGAGAAAGTGGAGTGACAGGTAGGGGCCAGTTGCAGTCATCGCGGTGAGCGGCCGCGTGGCAATGGCGGCGCAGAGACGCGAGTGGACTGGAGGTATATTTGGGAGGGAGTGGACACTCATGCTGCCCAGTGCTCACCCATGGTCCGAGGGGAGGGGACGGGGAGAAGCCAGGGATAACACCTGGTTTCCTGTCCTGAACACCTACCTGCCTAGCTCTCAGTAACGAATAGCTGCACTTTAAGTTCTTAAGGTGGAAATACACCAAATATTATTTCAGGGAATAAAATTAGTTCATCTACCTCTCTGTCGGTACCTAACTTAAAGTTAGGGAATATGTAAGATACAGGTAAGACATCAATGAACAACTAAGGTGTCGCCATGCGCAATGAAAAACTAATGATTGATGCTTCTCATCTCTCTGTTTCTGTCTGTCTGTCCTTGTCTATCCCTCACTCTGACTCTCTCTCTCTGTCTCTGTAAAAAATAAATAAATAAAATTAAAAAAAAAAAAGATACAGGTAAGACAGACTCTGGTCCATTAACTTGGTCCTTCTGAGCTTTCTGTTTCTGTGTGTCACGGACTTCTGGCTCTCTTTTCTCAGAATGCCACGTTCCCGTGTTCTAACATTTCATTGAAAAGCCAGGTAACAATTTTTTCCCCACCTACTTGATTCCTTCATTACCAGAGTTCTGTCACCGTGGAACATCAATAATTTGACATGTCCAAGAAGGCGGGAAGTTTACTTCAGAAACGTGCATCACCCCCGACGCTTGCAGTTTGGTCTGACAGTAAAACACACGCCTGTTCCAAGGCGAGCGCCTCGTGCTCCTGCTCTGAGCTTCCCGGAAGACGCGCGCCAGCTAAGCTCAGACGCCTCGTGCATCCTCGGAAGACGTGCGCCAGGTAACCTCAGACGCCTCGTGCATCCTCGGAAGACGTGCGCCAGGTAACCTCAGACGCCTCGTGCATCCTCGGAAGACGTGCGCCAGGTAACCTCAGACGCCTCGTGCATCCTCGGAAGACGTGCGCCAGGTAACCTCAGACGCCTCGTGCATCCTCGGAAGACGTGCGCCAGGTAACCTCAGACGCCTCGTGCATCCTCGGAAGACGTGCGCCAGGTAACCTCAGACGCCTCGTGCATCCTCGGAAGACGTGCGCCAGCTAAGCTCAGACGCCTCGTGCATCCTCGGAAGACGTGCGCCAGGTAACCTCAGACGCCTCGTGCATCCTCGGAAGACGTGCGCCAGGTAACCTCAGACGCCTCGTGCATCCTCGGAAGACGTGCGCCAGCTAAGCTCAGACGCCTCGTGCATCCTCGGAAGACGTGCGCCAGCTAAGCTCAGACGCCTCGTGCATCCTCGGAAGACGTGCGCCAGGTAACCTCAGACGCCTCGTGCATCCTCGGAAGACGTGCGCCAGGTAACCTCAGACGCCTCGTGCATCCTCGGAAGACGCGCGCCAGCTAAGCTCAGACGTCTCGTCTGGTGCATCCTCGGAAGACGCGCGCCAGCTAAGCTCAGACGTCTCGTCTGGTGCATCCTCGGAAGACGCGCGCCAGCTAACCTCAGACGCCTCGTGCATCCTCGGAAGACGTGCGCCAGCTAAGCTCAGACGCCTCGTGCATCCGCGCGCTCCCTCGGCGAGGAGGCCGGAGGCCGGGTTTCCGCGTCCTGCGGTGGTGCGGCAGAGCACACCGCAACCTCCTTCCAGTCTTCCGAGATGCAGGTCAGGCTACTGTCCAGGTGGGCGTGTTTAATTTCCGATGGCCTGCGCGACCTTGTGAAGGTGAAGCAAGTGTCTAGATAATCCCAGACGGTGACAGGTCCCCAGTTTATCTGGCTTTACAACACAGGGAGAGACAGACACACCCTGAGAGGCACTGATAGGGACACGCAGTGGGGGAGACACCCGTTAGCCTACTTCCTCACGGTGGCTTTGGACCAGGGCTGTGTGACGCACCATGTAGGTACAGGGGTTCCTCGTCCATTGCAGGGAGGGGGTGAGGTTCCAGAACCCACCCTTGATAGGCGAAAATCCGCAAAGTACCAACCTTATATTTAATTTATTTTATATATATATATATATATATATATATATATATATATATTTTTTTTTTTTTTTTTTTTTTTTTTTTTTTGTATTTTTCTGAAGCTGGAAACCAGGAGAGACAGTCAGACAGACTCCCGCATGCGCCCAACCGGGATCCACCCGGCACGCCCACCAGAGGGCGAAGCTCTACCCTACCCCTACCAGGGCGTCGCTCTGCCGCGACCAGAGCCACTCTAGCGCCTGGGGCAGAGGCCAAGGAGCCATCCCCAGCGCCTGGGCCATCTTTGCTCCAATG
This sequence comes from Saccopteryx leptura, assembly GCF_036850995.1. Lineage (NCBI taxonomy): Eukaryota > Metazoa > Chordata > Mammalia > Chiroptera > Emballonuridae > Saccopteryx > Saccopteryx leptura. Next base: position 2,606,322 of record NC_089505.1, on the reverse strand, counting down.
GAGCCTTGGCTGCAGGAGGGAAAGAGAGAGACAGAGAGGAAGGAGGGGAGGGGGGTGGAGAAGCAAATGGGTGCTTCTCCTGTGTGCCTTGGCCGGGAATCGAACCCGGGTCCCCCGCACGCCAGGCCGACGCTCTACCGCTGAGCCAACTGGCCAGGGCTTATATATATTTTTAAGGCTTTATAAACCCTCCCCACACTCTTATAAACACTTCCTATGCTTATTTTACTGGAAAAATAATTAAAATAATAAATATATAAAGATACCTATATACCGCAAAATCCCACGATATAGGGAAAAATCCGCAATACAAAATGAGATACTGTATATACAACGTAAAAGTCCACAATACAGTGAGACCGTGAAAAGTGAACCTTGATATGGTGAGGGACGGCTGTAATCCCCGGAGCAGCCCTGGGCGGATGGACACCTTCTCCAGCAAGAGTTGTGGACAACATCCGACGTTTCAGAGGAAGGAATACAAAATAATTTTTACATAAACACGAGGATGTATTTTACAAAATATGCATTACTATCCCATTTCAATTTATGATTGGTTTTATTGGACAGACTCATTATGGAAGAAAAAATAATTTGTATTGCTAAGAAAAGCATCGTTTTAGGATATAAAAAAAAGAGGTCATTAAAATGAGGACATTTGCCAGCATCCCACAGAAACGAATTGATCAAAAGTCTAAATTAATTGAAATATGAATACCACCTAGTAGATGTGACGTGGGTGCCACGTCGCTGAAACTCAACCGTATGAAATTACGTAGACGGCATACAGAACGGTTTAATTTTTAATAATACACTTTTACCCTCCAATAGCGTGTGCCACTGTAGGAATTCAGAAATCAGACATATCATGGACTAGACCTATTTGATACCTGAATTTTTTTTTTCAATTTTCTTCAGCTTTAGAAACAGAACTGCTCCTGGGCATACTCTAGGAAAATATCTGCTTCTTTGTTTCAACCCCCAAATAGGAAGCATGTGTCCTTGAGGTAAGCGAGGTAAACATTCATTTCCATGATAAAATACGTTATGCTCCACTTCTGAGCTAGGCTGTTTAAAACACCTATTGTAATATAATCAAATGTGTAATAAGGAGGAAGACCCCCTAAGCACCTCAAGGACAAGCGTGGTAATTATAGAGGCTACCTGTAAGCAGCTCAGAAGCTAGCCTTTGATACATTTATTTGTGTATTTACCACTGTGTAATCTCTATACTATTTTGATGGTATTATGTAAGCTCCTGAGCCTTCTGAGCCAGAAACATATAGACCAATAAAGTATCACTTGTAATTCATTAGTCTTCCTCCTGACTCAAGCAATTCACAAAACCCTTCAAGAGGAGACTATCAAACAAGAAAATCTTTTTTAAAATACGGCGTTCGCTCAGCTAAAAGACGTCTCGAGCACCTCTGACCTGAAGACTGGAATGCTATTTTCTGGTCTCCGCCGTCAGTCTTTTCTGATTTGCCGTCTAGGACACTGTCAGGGAGCTATCACTCGCAGCAGTTGTGTTCACATTACGCCCAGGCTTGGACAGCCCTGGTTGGCTCCCCACGGGGGTCCAGTGTCAGCACCAATGCAACCATTGATTTCTGTGCCTGCTCCGCCCCACCCCACCCCACCCCAGCTGGGCCACCGAACACTTCCAGCGCCAGCCCCTCGCCCCGCTGGACACACTTGTCAACCGCAGCTCAGCATGTCCGGAATCCCAGTCTTCCCTGGAGGAGCAGAGACAGAGATGAACGTTTACGAAGACCTTGCTTCAAAAACCACCTTCTCTTTGCTCAGTGCCTTAAGGTGTGTGTGTAGCCAAGTTACTTTCCTACATATGATGCTGACTAGACCGTCTTTCTTCCAAAAGCTCAGTTTTCCAGTGGTCGGCAAACTCATCAGTCAACAGAGCCAAGTATCAACAGTACAACGATTGGAATTTCTTTTGAGAGCCAAATTTTTTAAACTTAAACTATATAGGTAGGTACATTCCTTACCGAGGTGGCGCCTGCACGTGGTGTTTTGTGAAAGAGCCACACTCAAGGGGCCAAAGAGCTGCAGGTGGCTCGCGAGCCACGGTTTGCCGACCAGGGTGACGACCTAAGGCGTTCTTCAAGTCCAAGTTCAAAGAGGCGCCATGCAGCCAACCTGCCCTGAAACCCTCAGGCGTCTGGAAGAACCTGCAGCCCAGTGCCAGCCCTTCCCCACACGTCGGAAGGTCCCTCACAGGCTGCTCTGGACTCTCCCCCTTGGGTCAGAAGACCTTTCCTTCCTCACTGAAGCAGTTCTAGACTCCCATCTTCCACTGAAAACACCAATGATGCACACCTTCCCCAAAAAAGGTGGATATGATCTTACTAATTTAATATTCTTTTTTGATTACTACTTTTTATAAAAATAGCTACAGGTCATCAGAGTTTAGTCCATGTGCTGGAAAATTTTGCTGAGCATTATCTCATTTTTACCTTCAAAGAAACTCACTGGTTACATCGATAAGAAAGCTGAGGTCTGGCGGGAGTAAGACATTCATGCGCTCAGTTACCCAGCTTGCGGGCGGTAGAGCCAGGACGGGAAACTGGCCCAGGGTGTCCCCACGGCACCACACACCGGCCCCTGCCTCCACGGCCCTGGGGTCGGCGTCACCGGTCCGCTCCTAGACTTCCTTTGTGTTTGTTTATCCGTTCCCTAACAATCCGGTCAGCAGAGCTGCTGTGTTCCAGATGTCCCCAGAGAGACGTCTCACTGGTCTCTATGGTGGCAGGTCAAGGACGTGCAAAGACAGGAGACCCTCCCCACCCCGGCTCCCCCCCCCCCCAGGGAGTGCTAACACTGAGGCCGGAATCGTGCTATAAAGGTGGCTGTGTGGTTTCAACTCATGATATAACTGACACAGTAGAATGGTAATAAAATATAAGAGGAAAATTAAAATGCTGGAAACAGGCAACATTTTTTCTGAGTGATAGTTCCCTGAGAGTGTCTGGACGGAGCTCCGTGATACTGAACACACGCCTGGGGCTGGTGAGTTTCAAGGTCAGTAAAAATTATTTAAAGTCCATAAAGAATATGTATTTTTTAAAATTATTTAAACATGTAGCTATCCCTATCTCTATCTCTATCTATCTATACCTATACACACACTGATGCATATATATTTTAATGTTAATTCGGAGCATTTCTGTTTTATTTTATGTCTCTTCGTTCAGAAGATCTCGGCTGACATTTTCGCACAATATGTTTGTGTTCCAGGAGCGCTTTATTGGCACTCCACGATTGCCAGCATCACGTAATGAGATTAGAAATCCCAGACTTTGATATTTGCACACCCAAGCCATGAACGTCTTTTAATAACTGATATAATCACCTCCTCGAAAATCTTTTGTTACATCGACTTAGTCATTAGAAACGACACACGCTAAACAAATGTGATTTTTCATACTTTAAATTCCCCCACCTGTCTTTACCCGCCCAAGCAAGCATCTCGGTGGTTTTTATAAGCAGCTGATTACAGAAGAGTCTGCCTTTCTTTCCGTAACTATGTTGCTCCCCAAGCCGAATTTTATCCAATGCTTCCCCAGACATCTCCATTTGACTGTAGCAAACTGGAATCAGTAGCACTAATATAACCCTATACACACAGGGTGTTAGCTCTGGGAGGGGCCAGGGGCCCTTCCCGTCCAAGTGCCCAAAGGAAGGAACGAGGCTCACGGAAGTCCGTCCTTTCCACCACCATCCTGAGCGCGGCGTGTCCACTGCCCGGCACTCAGGTCAGGGGCTGCTGTCCTTGTCCCCGCTGACTGTCCCTTTGCCTCTAACCTCCACTCCCCACACGCAGACCCAGCATCCAGCCCAACCATGGAAGTCACACCTTCAGAAGAAACAGGGTCGACACCGCCCTCAGAAGAGCAGACTCAGGCGTCTCCGCACCCTGGAGACGTTGGTGACGTGCTCGTAAACATCCGCCGGAGGGGTGGAAGCATGAGAAGGACGTGGTCTCGGCCGCTGATGGATTCACAGACTGGGTGGAGATCACTAACGGGCTGCAGGGGTGGAGAGACGGGACCAGGGGACGTGGGGCTCCCTGGAGCCACAGCGTTAAGTGGCCTGGGGCCAGTGAGGGGCTCCTGGAAGCGGGGTCCTGGCCCTACGTCTGGTCAGAAGAGGAGGCGGGTGTTCACCACACACACGGAAGAAGGGAAGTCAAGGACAAGCAAGACTGTGAGCACCCGTGCAGCTCTGGCCGCTTTGGGACCTGGGAGAGATGTGTGGGTGCAGCATTAAACTCCTGCTGGGGGGCGGGGTGCAGAGGTAGGCAGGGCCAGCACAGAGTCCTGGGCGCTCCGCGAAGGAATCCGGGCGTTGACTTGTAAGACTTGTAAGGGTCACAAGGCATTCTGACTAAGGAATACCCCACCATACTCTCAGCGAGGAGGCATCTGTCTGGCTCAGGGCCGAGTCTGATTGGCAGGGCATCAGACTAAAGGCAGGAACACAGGGCAGTAGCTCTCTCCCCTTTCGCTCAAAGACAAAGCTGAGTCCTTACGACGGCCTGGCCTGTGAGGCCTGCGCTGTCTGCTGACCACTGCTGCTACTCTCCTGTCCCCAGTCCCCCTCCAGGGACACGGCCTTCCTGCTCCTCGTGGAGTGGACCTGCGGCTCAGATGTCACCTCCGTGGGACGGTCCCTCGTGGCTCTAGTGACGCTGGGACCCCACCACCACCACCGCCGCCGGCCCCGCACTCCCGTCCTCCCTCCCGGACTGATCTTCGGGCAGATGACTGCCTTCCGATACACGTATAGCATGCTTCCACACGCCTCCTTTCCATGAACAAAGGGTGCTGACTGTCCCGGTCACTGCTGACCCCTGAGTCAAGATGACCACCACCTCGTACGTACGCAATCAATGTTTGCCAGGCCGATAAATTAACGTTCAAAGCAAAACAACACTTTGACCACGGGTCAGTGGGACCGGTGCTACAACAAGAAATGACCGCCACAGCGCAGGTCCCTCAGAGGGCGCACCAGGTGCGACGCACTGAGAAGTGTGAACACACCCCCGCGCACCAGGGGTGCTTGGGAAATCCACGGTTTTCATTTCGGGAATTATAGATGAGCGACCGTGGGCAATGATCTGTCATACAAATGAGATACGTTGTGAAAAATCCTTTACGGGGCTATTTTAAAAATGGGTTTTTAAATGAATATTTAAATATTAATATGAGGTATGAATATTTGAAATTCATTTTTTTTTTTAATAAAACAGAGTTAGTCTTAAGACTAACACAGTCTTTAAAACTTTTTTTTTCCAGTTAGATTTACAAATCAGGCCAGCAAAACTCCAGCCGTTCCGTGAGTCACACTCGTCTGATTACCAACTGTTTGTCTCTTCACTTAAAATGTGAGAGGATATTTAGGTGATTCATTCAGTGAAAAAATCTGATTATTTTCAGGATGACGATGGCTTTCCCTTCTCTCTAAAGCACAGGTAAAAAACAAAACTAATACCTTTAATAATAAAATTAAAATATCATTGCTAGAAATGCTGTATAAACTTCACCTTGCCTTCCTTTATCCCTGAAAAATGTGACCCGTTTCTCCAGCAGATGATGGGGGAAGGGAGGGCTCCTTCCAGCTCTTGGTTTTTGTATCTCTGTTTACTGGGATTGTGGCTTCACATATGCCCTTTCTGATTAAAATCCATTCTACATTTCCTAACTAAATAGGTATAGCAAAAGTTCTGCACTTCTTGATTTTGAAAGAAAAACCTTTCTCTCTATTTTTTATTTTTTGAAAGGCAGAGCCTCTTTTATATGGATATGGGGGGAAAAATCAGTAAACAATGAAATAAAATAAAACCCAGGGAAAAGGAAACATCATGCCCCTCACCTTCAGAAACACGAGATCCTAAAAGAGTCACCAACTGGAAACGTTGGAACCACTGTCCTGTACAGCCAATGACCAAGTGACTTAATTGACAGTCGCCACTGAGCAATTGGGAACAGGCTACTAGCTAAGCCTTTGAGAAACCATTTCCCCTGGTTTTTTACAGTAAATGCCTTGTGTTCCAGAGGCACGGCTGTTTACAATGGCTTTGGTGTGCGACCCAAGCGCGTAACCAACATTTATAATATGATCTATGGTCCTGATCTTCGGGCAGGGCCGCTTGTGGTCGGAAGATGAAGTCGGGGACCTGTGGGCCCTTTATCTGCATTGGGATCACCCCTGATTCAGACGCCATATGCTCTCGGGCCCCCACCCCTATCCAAACTTGTCCTTCGATAGTGCAAGCCATCACTGGAATAAATGACTAACGACAAACACAAGGGTTCTCCTTTTCCACAAGGGGAGCTTTAGAATAGCCACCAGCAGACTGTTTGGAATTTGAGGACCTCCATTAGGAGGAAAGAAAGGATTCCAAGAGGTCTCAGGATCTCTTAATGCTCCTGAAGCCAAATCATAGAGGTACTGCGACACAATCTTTCCTCAAATTTTGTGGCTGGGGACAGGAAATAGTTCATAAAGAACAGCAAAACTCACCTGACCAGGCGGTGGCGCAGTGGATAGAGCGTCGGACTGGGATGCGGAGGACCCAGGTTTGAGACCCCGAGGTAGTCAGTTTGAGACAAGGGCTCATCTGGTTTGAGCAAAGCTTACCAGCTTGAGCCCAAGGTCACTGGCTTGAGCAAGGGGTCACTCGGTCTGCTGTAGCCCCCTGGTCAAGGCACATATGAGAAAGCAATCAATGAACAACTAAGGCGCTGCAATGAAGAATTGATACTTCTCATCTCCCTTCCTGTCGTCTGTCCCTATCTGTCCCTCTCTCTGACTCTCTCTGTCTGTGCCACAAAAAAACAAACAAACAAACAAAAAAAAAAAAACAAAAAAACAGCAAAACCCTCTGGGGACACTTACAAGCCTCTTGGGAATGTCTTTCTCCTGCCCTACCATACTTGATTGTGTGTTAAAGTCAGGGTTTTCATTTTCACCAATTATTTTTTTAATTAAATCTGTTGGGGCGACATGGGTTGATGGAATGATACAGGTGTCAGGTGTACAATTCTGTAACACATCATCTTCATATTACACCGTGGTTCCCCACCGCACGTCAAGTCTCCATTCATCACCGCGTGTGCCCCCTATACCCTCTCCTGCCTCCCCCCACTCCCCTTGCCCTGATAACCACCACACTGTGACTTCCACCAGTGAGAGCTTGCATGCCCTCTGGGTCACAGAGGAACCAGGCGCACCCTGCATCTGTGACATGCAAGGCCAAGGTCTATTTCTGACCCTTGGGATCCGAGGCCTCTCGCCACCTGCGATATTGCGACCTCCTGTACCTTGCTGTTCCTCCCGCTCACAGCCCCTGTGCCCCTGCCCTCTGGGCCTGCAGAGCTGAGTGTGGGCTCCGTCCTGCCTCCCAGGCCCGGCCGATGCCCATCACCACCACCACCACCCATGGGGGGGGGTGCCGAATGACAAATATCCACGCCTCAGGGAGCAGAATGCCATGCCCTGCATTGACCAGGGAAGAGAGAAAATGTCAGGGAGTACATCACAGGGCTTAATTTATAGTCTACCAAAACTAATTAAGATTTTTTTTTTAGAAGCAAAGAGACAATGGATTCCAATAATCATAACGGTAACCGAGTGTTGACTCTGCGTAGGACTCGGGGTTAGGTGTTTAACTGGGATCAGGCAGCTGGGTTGCGCCAACGTTCAGAGGTCAGGACTGCCAGTCCCATTTCCAGGACGGGGCTCGGAGACTCAGAGGAGGCTCAGCCTGGGCACACGCCCCGTCCGCAGACGGGATCCAATGGGAACCCAAGTCTGCCTCTGGCTCTTACGTTTCCTTGTTTCTGTTTCTACCTCTTCCTGAAGAAACTGTGAAATCGTTGTGCTTCTAAAAGCATCAGCTGAGATCTACCCTGAAACCCCATTAAAAACCTGATAACTCCTGTGGGTGATATAAAAATACACCTTCTAACCTGCACACCTTGGATAACTATTAAGCGTTAAATTGTGTTTCCGTAGGACTTGAGAGCGTGATCTGATTTGGAATCAGCCTTTGCGGATGTAGTCAAATTAGGATGAGGTCATGAGGGTGTTCTTATAAAATCCAGCGTGACCGGTGTCCTTATAAAAAGGAGAAATTTGGATACAGAGGTGGACCCACATAGAAGGAAGTCTCTATGAGGAGATGCAGGAGGATGCCCTGTACACACACCAATACAACACACACCGAGGGACGTCAGCAGCTACCAGACGCTGGAAGGAGCCAGGAAGGTCCCCGTCTGTGGGTTGCAGAGGGACCGCGGCTCTGCCTGTCCCTTGATGTCAGACTTCCGCTCTCCAGATCCGTAGGCAATAAAATACCAGTCTGGGTACTTTGTTACGGACACCCCAGCAAACTCATGCAGAAACAGTGGACTGACTGATGGACAAAGGCAGACGCTGCTGTTTGTTGACATGAAGCCGATTAGGAGTAACTTGACAATTTAGAACAGTTAAAAGGAAAATATCACAAAACACTGTCATGGACATGCTGATAAAATGAACGGTCCCCGCCCACTGGGAATCTGGGGCTGGGGACCTTGATGCCACCCCGCAGCTGGAGTCTGGGGCGCCTGCCTCTGTCTGAAACCAAAGGCTCTGGTCTCCTCCGGGGCCCAGCGTGCGGCCTGTGACTGCCGCTGTCTCATGGGGCAGCGCCTTCCACCCTGTCGCATGCTTTAGTGCCAGACGGAGACGGTTTGGGGAGTGGGCCCCACCGGGGCCGCCACAGGTGTGTTGGCGCTGTGCTTGTAGCCCCGGGGAAGAGAGCAGGAGCGGGGGGACCAGTGGGGTGCCCCAGGCTTTCTCTGCCTCCCCCGCAGGGCCCACGTGTCCTCACTGGCCCTACACACAGGTGCCCTCACCAGCCTGGTGGACAGGGTCCCAGAGAGGAAACGGCAACAGCTGAGGTCACAAACAGAAGGGAAACACTTGGGGGTGTGGTTCGGGCGGGGCCTCCCACAGGCGTTTCCAAGACGTCAACCCCGCCCCACTCCAGCTGGAATCCGAAGGACCAGCCGCGGAGAACTTCAGAGCTTTGTGACAGGCTCAGGATCGTAAATAACTACCGTGCCATGTTGAGATCGCCTCAGAAAATGTAAATGGAATAGTAAAACATTGCCACACCACCACGGGAATGTGAGACGCTTCCCCTCTCTGCTGTGTATGAACCAGCCACCTCCCCAACCAGCCCTCTCCTCACCTGGCAGCTCCTGGCTTCTCCCCTTTGCTCTTGACCTCATGTACCTTTAAGTGTAAACAACTGATGATAGGCCATGTCAAAATAATTTGATTTTTAAATCCAGGTAGTTTGACCTGATACCAGGATTATCAGCTATGTTTACACATATGTCCAGTGACCCAGCATTCGTGGGTACTGTTGTCATGATGGGTTCATTCTTTGCTAGTGTTCCCAATTATTAAATCGGGTTAATCACTCACTTATAAAAAGGCCAAACCAGCTATGACACGAGTCATCAACAGCCATCTCTACAAAGGACCGTAAGAACCAATTGGCAGGATTAAGGGTCAAAAAACACACCTGCTAAAACACTGCATTTATTTGATGACTTTCAGACTTCCGATGCTCACCTTTAGGTATCTTGACATGGGATTTATTTTTTAATAAATTTTTGACATGAGATTTTTATTTAGCCACACGGTTTCATTTATTTCGGCACAAGGCCTAATACATAGTAGGCTTCAAAACTTGCTCAGTTAATGAATGAATGCTAATAAGATGGTGAAGAAAATTACTCCGAATTAATTAGCAGGAAAGAGAAAGAGACACCAGAAAAGAAAAAACCAAAAACAGAAACAACAAAAACACTGCTGTAACAATACAGCACGCGAGGCCAACAGTTTGCAGAGTTAGGGAAATGATGTTTAACTATCTGGAGTGACTCCTTCTAAATTTAGACACTAAAGCCTATTCAAAAAATCAGGAAGTTTTGTAGCTTAATTTTTTTTCAGCCTCTAAGTCTAAGAAAGGGAAAAGGAAGCTATGTTATTCACATTACCTGTGTTTCTTGTGTCCAACATGATGGTCAGGGGTATCAAAGCGCCTGCTTCATTAGTGTGACAGTTAAATAACCAAGCCATCCTTCTCTTCCCTGTACAACTGGTGAACAGGTCAGTTAAAATGTATCGGAATAGGCTTTGAGATGTTTAGTACCAACGTGTGGAGAATGGAACCCTAAATCAATCTCTAACTTGTTAGATTACACTATAATCTACAGAAAGAATGCGCACTTAAAAAGATAAATGTTACTTTCTAATGCACTTATCCACTGGAAAAGCAGTTATTATTTTATATTGCTTTATTTCCTTTTCAATTAGTAAATAAAAACTATGTGGAAAATATTGAGGTTACAGCTACTTAGCTCTCCTCTATTAACATCTTTATATAAGAATTGGTGCTCTGTAACAATATTTTACTTTTAGTGACCTTCATGGTTAATAGAATTTTTCAGGGGTGTATCAAGAAGTTTACAGGTTGTTTACAATGTCTGTGTTTTGGTCTGTGTGTAGCGGCAATGCAAAGCCACGGCCCATATATGTGCCCAAAAGTCCACAAAATTGGTAAAAAAACAAACAAACAAAAAAAAAAAACGGTGAATTTCTATTTGAGACTAGAACGCACCTGTTTAAGTCTGGGTGATTGACAGTTGGTAGTGTAACAGAGAGAGACAGGCAGAGAGCTCTGTCAGTCAAACGCTGCCGCCATTCCTGACTGCTCCCAGGAACACCTCCCCCCCCCACGTGTTTGCCCAACAGAGAATCAGCTCAAGGTCATCTGAGCCCTAACATTCTTGGGAGCATTTTACCTTAAATTTCCTATTTTTACTAGATAAAAGTTACCATTTTAGGTTGCCTTTTAGGGGGAAAAAAAAGTTTATTTTATTTAAGATTGTTTTATTTTATTATCTTTCTTTTTTAAAGATTTTTTTAATTGATTGATTTTACAGAGAGAGGGGAGAGAGGGGCAGTGAGCAAGAAGTATCAATTCATGGCTGCTTCACTGTAGTTGTTCATTGATTGATTGCTTGTCATATGTGCCTTGACTGGGCAAGCCCAGGGTTTCGAACCGGTGACTTCAGCATTCCAGGCCGACGCTCTAGCCCCAGCGCCACCATAGACTGGGCCTATTTTATTATCTTTTAGGTTATTTTCTTCTACTGAATCATCTACATACTGCACATTTAAAAGAACCCCTTTCTTTATCACTTAAAGAGTTTAATTAAGCCTGAAGATTGTGAGTAGTTGTCACTTAAGGAGAGCTTACTGAGAATTCAAAAATAGTACAGTCGTACTGATTGCTAAAGCCAGGCACACAGCGTACAAGGGAAGTCCATTTTCAATGTAGCGTGGCAGCCCTGGTCCTTGAAATTCAAACGGTAAACGCTGTCAAAGTCCCAGGTTTCATCACTTTAAGATATTTTTTAAAATAGCTAAATAGAGCAGGCAGATCAACGCAATGAATTTTTGGATGCCAAAGACTGCAGGTGGGACGACAGCCATGGGAATAGTCTCCTCTGTTTGAAGTACAGATATTCCTTATCATGGCTGGAGACAAATTATTTAGCAAGAAAAATTCCCATAGTTATCAGGAGATATAATAGGGGCACAAGAAATTCGAAGCCAGAGGCAGCCGCGGCGAAGAAAATGAATCACTCCCGCGACCGGAGCCGATTCAGAGATGAACCCCGAGCAGAGCTGGGAGCTGTCGCTATCTAGTCACAGGCTAAGGACGGCGCCTGTTACTTAACATGCCCCTTCCGTGTAACGGGGACCTCGCTAAACAGGGCTATCTCCTTCCGAGATGCGATACAATTTAGTGTGGTTGTTAGTTCAATTCTGCGACTCTCTCCAGAGCCTGGACCATCGATCACGCCGCGCGGTGGAATTATACATACCGCTCAGTATTCTGAACCGCTGCTCGCGAGAGACCGGAGAGATAAGATCAAGCTCATTTAATTTAGACTTGAGGCTGGACGTGAACTTCACTCCCTGCGGAACAGGGCTATTTATCTACTGAACCACCCAAATTTCTTCTATGTTGTTAAGAGTGGATTCTGATGGAAGATTTCTTTTAGGATATTCTCCATAAAAGGAGAGCGGATTACGTTATGAAAATTCAGTAAGCTATATAATAACAGCAAAGGATCTCCGTGTCTGAGTACTTAAGCTGATGGATGTGAAAAATTGGATACAGTTGTCCCTTGGCACATGCAGAGGGCTGGTTCCAGGACCCCCCCCCCCCCAGACTCCCAAGCCCGTGGCTGCGCGAGTCTCATAGAAAACGACAGAGTATTTGCCTACAGTGTAGGCACATCCTCCCTTATACTCCAAGTATAAGTGTTCTAAGTATCTCCGTTACTCACAATACCTCATACAGTGTAAATGTGATGTGGATAGCTGTTACATTATATTGCTCAGGAAATAATGATAAGGAAAACATGTCTATGCACGTTCAGTACAGAAGTGACCATCATAGACCCAACTACATAGCACATGTCGCTAAAACATAACATTTTCTTCTGAGTAGTTTCGATCCACAGCTGGTTGGGTCCACGGATGCAGAACCCACAGCCACAGAGGGCCACTGTTTGAGCCATTTCATGACCTATAACAAAATTGTACTGTGTATTTTTTTTTTTTTTTTTTGTATTTTTCTGAAGCTGGAAACGGGAGAGACAGTCAGACAGACTTCCACATGCGCCCGACCGGGATCCACCCGGCACGCCCACCAGGGGCAATGCTCTGCCCACCAGGGGGCGATGCTCTGCCCCTCCGGGGCGTCGCTCTGCCGCTACCAGAGCCACTCTAGTGTCTGGGGCAGAGGCCAAGGAGCCATCCCCAGCGCCCGGGCCATCTTTGCTCCAATGGAGCCTTGGCTGTGGGAGGGAAAGAGAGAGACAGAGAGGAAGGAGGGGGTGGGGGTGGAGAAGCAAATGGGCGCTTCTCCTATGTGCCCTGGCCGGGAATCGAACCCAAGTCCCCAGCACGCCAGGTCGATGCTCTACCGCTGAGCCAACCAGCCAGGGCCTACTGTGTATTTTTTTAAAGTTATATTTTCCCCTTAGCACTGTCTCGTAATAAGAGACCAAGTTAGTAACTCGACAATTTCTTAACAACATATATAGAGCAAAGGGCTAACTTATTAGAAAATGAATCTCTTTATTTTTAGGTTTGGCTGTGGCAAGGGGCAGGGGCTACTGACACTTTTGTTGAATAATGAATCTCATTTCTGTGCTTATGAAAGCAGAGAGCATTTTTCTCTCAGATGTATCTCAGCCACCTGCAGGAACAGAGGAAACTTCTCAGAGTCTCAGAGCAAGAACGGTGAGATGAAGTCCAGGGAAATGATCTGACTGCTAGAGAAAACTGCGTAAAAAGAGGGCAGAAAGCTCAAGCAGATGTGCTTTACAGCTGTCAGCTCAAAGAGGAAGGGACCGTTATCTGGACCATTATCTGGGCTGTTATCTCTGCAGCGTTCGCAACTTAGTGACTGATGAGTTCGGGTAAATTTTTAAAAACTTAGGCCTGACCAGGTGGTGGCACAGTGGATAGAACATTGGACTGGGACACAGAGGACCCAGGTTTGAAACCCCTAGGTCGCTGGCTTGAGCCCGGGCTCACCAGCTTGAGTGCAGGATCACCGGTTTGACCACAGGGTCGTTGGCTTGAGTGTGGGATTATAGACATGACCCCATGGTCGTTGGCTTGAGCCCAAAGGTCAATGTCTTGAAGCCCAAAGTTGCTGACTTGAACCCAAGGTCGCTGGCTTGAGCAAGGGGTCACTCGGTCTGCTGTAGGGGCACACATGAGAAAGCAATCAATGAACAACTAAAGAGCTGCAACGAAGAATTGATGCTTCTCATCTCTCTCCCTTCCTGTCTGACTGTCCCTATCTGTCCCTCTCTCTCTTGTCTCTGTCACATATACACAAATAAGAATATAAATAAATGCCACCCAACTCACAGGGAGAAGCAGGCCTTCAGCCATTGCCAGTTACATGTGAGATTCAGTTTCTCTGGAAGAGGACAAAATCCTTTGACTTGTCCATTCTGGGACAAATTCAACATACCATGTGTTTCCGTTTAAAATATTTTCTTATATCAATGTAAAAGCATTCTATTTTGGTTGCTCAATGTTTGTTGACATGTTGTCCCTATGAGCTAGAGTAAGGTTGCTTGTTTCAACAAGCGGCTGATCTTCCTAACTCTGTCTAGGTTTTTCTTTTTACTTATTAGACCTTTCCACACAGAAAGGTTTGTTTATTTATTTATGTATTTATTTATTTATTTTTATGGCTCATATTGAATTCCTTCCCAGAGATATTTTATAAGATTTAAAAAATCATTTTGGATTAAGTCAGAAAAAGTGAGATATTCATAGTATTTTTTCTCTTTCATTCATTCACAAAAAACAAAGAGATTTGAAAAGCCTGATGTTTTAAATAATTAAAAATATTTTGAATGATGAACATGTTTCTAAACCCAGCATAGGTTTAACTTGGGGAAGAGGAGGCCTGTGATTCCCTGTCTAAAATATGATCTGTTCACTAGTGTTCAGTAATTATATCTGCACAATTATATCTCAGAAAAGGATGACTCACAGAAATAAAAGTGTTCAAAGAAAAAATAAAAACAAAAATGATTGTTTTCATAAAGATGGCTAATGCAATTTCTTCATTTTCAAAGAGGTAACTCAACAACAGTATTTGGTGTGTGTGACAAAGACAGAGAGAGGGACAGATAGGGACAGACCAATAGGAAGGGACAGACCAATAAGAAGGGAGAGAGATGAGAAGCATCAATTCTTTGTTGCGGCACCTTAGTTGTTCATTGATTGCTCTCTCCTATGTGCCTTGACCTGGGGCGGGGGGCCGTAGCAGAGCGAGTAACCCCTTGCTCAAGCCAGAGACCTTGGGCTCAAGCTGGTGAGCTTTGCTCAAACCAAATGAGACCGTGCTCAAGCTGGTGACCTCGGGGTCTTGAACCTGGGCCCTCTGCATCCCAGTCCAATGCTCTATCCACTGCACCACCGCCTGGTCAGGCAACAACAATATTTTTTAAAAAAGTAAGATACATGACATTGCAAAAAGCCCTATGACTCAGCCCTATTACTCCAGTTCATTTTAAGCTTTGGCCAAATTGTTTTATGTTATGCCCATTGTCATCTCTAAACACACTTGCCAGAAAATAAGAATTTCGTGGAGAAGATGTATAATAAATTGTTTTTAAAAAATAATGATTTGTCACGGATCTATAACACTCTAATTTAAAATATATATTTAAACTAAGATGTTGTGCAGCAAAATGGTAAAATAAATAAATAAATAATCTGTCAGGACTGCTAAGACAAATTCAAGTTTCTATAAACCCCACCTAAACATCTGCAAGGAAACAGAGTCCCCTAAACATACAGGTAGAGGGTGACAGAATAAAAGTGATGGGTGTGCGCACACAGGTGCACACGCAAGAACAGATGCACACGCAAGGCCAGATGCACATGCAAGGCCAGGTGCACACGCACACGCAAGGCCAGGTGCACACGCAAGGCCAGATGCACACGCAAGGACAGGAGCACACGCAAGGCCAGATGCACACGCAAGGCCAGGTGCACACGCAAGGACAGGTGCACATGCAAGGCCAGATGCACACACAAGGCCAGACGCACATGCAAGGTCAGGTGCACACGCAAGGTCAGACGCACACGCAAGGCCAGACGCACACGCAAGGCCAGATGCACACGCAAGGCCAGATGCACACGCAAGGCCAGACGCACACGCAAGGACAGACGCACATGCAAGGACAGATGCACACGCAAGGACAGATGCACACGCAAGGACAGATGCACACGCAAGGCCAGATGCACATGCAAGGTCAGGTGCACACGCAAAAACAGGAGCACACGCAAGGCCAGATGCACACGCAAGGCCAGATACACACGCAAGGACAGGTGCACACGCAAGGCCAGACGCGCACGCAAGGACAGGTGCACACGCAAGGCCAGATGCACAGGCAAGGACAGACGCGCACGCAAGGCCAGATGCACACGCAAGGCCAGACGCACAGGCAAGGACAGACGCGCACGCAAGGCCAGATGCACACGCAAGGCCAGACGCACACGCAAGGCCAGGTGCACACGCAAGGCCAGGTGCACACGCAGGGTTGTATTTGCAGTAACCGCCCTGGCTACTTCCTGCCCAGTTCGGACAGATAACTGTCTTCAGATAACTGAGGTCTGAGCAATAGCGATCCAGTATATCTGGGGAGGGGCAGGAAGAGGAGAGGGAAGGAGGGGTGATTCTTAGAACAACTGACCTGGACGAACTCCTACCTTTAGAGACCTAACACTGAAGTGACCACACCACTCCAGACAAATGGGACGTTTGTATGAAACGCAAGAACAAGCCGTGTGAGGACCGAAGACAGGAATCGAGGCTCCTGGGGTCCCAGAAAGAAGGAAAATGATCAAATTCAGCAGTGATTCTGACCTTGAAAACGTGTTCCAGTTCCCTTCGTGGGTCACGGAGACTGGAGAACAGAAGACCGGGCCCGGAGCTCCGGCCGGTCTCACTGCGGTGGGGGAAAAATACCGGAGTTCAGGCAACTTTGGCAACTATGACTTTGGCCCCCAGATCCTGGAGAACACAGGACCGCAGAGAAGCAGTCGGTACAAAACACCCAGATTCGCACCCAGGACAAGAGAGGATGAAAATGAAGAGCAGGGAGTGGGTGCCTCCCGGGCTGCGTTGTGAGTTTCCCTGAAGAGGAGGGAGGTGGCCCGTGGGCAGGAACACTGCGTGTGGTCATAACCGGCTGAACAGAACCGCCCGTCCCCAGGGTGCGGGGAGGGCAACTCGACTCTCCCCTTGGGTAGAGAGAGCTGCTCGGAATCTCATGTTAAAGAAACTGTCATTTCAGATTCCCAGGCTGTGTTTGTTTCGGGTGTCAGAGCTGGTAAGGAGCACGGCCCGGTTCAGGGAAGCTCCAGTCTGGGTCCTGCCGAGGAGGCCGACTCGTCCGAGCCAAGAGTGAGCAGTTCCAGCACTGACTTGGAAGGTCAAACCTGCAGGGAGGTCTTAGAGCAGGGGTTCCCAAACTACAGCCCGCGGGCCACATGTGGCCCCCTGCGGCCATTTATCCGGCCCCTGCTGCACTTCGGAAGGGGCACCTCTTTCATTGGTGGTCAGTGAGAGGAGCACATTGACCATCTCATTAGCCAAAAGCAGGCCCATAGTTCCCATTGAAATACTGGTCAGTTTGTTGATTTAAATTTACTGGTTCTTTATTTTAAATATTATATTTGTTCCCGTTTTGTTTTTTTACTTTAAAATAAGATATGTGCAGTGTGCATAGTTTTTTTTATAGTCCAGCCCTCCAATGGTCTGAGGGACAGTGAACTAGCCCCCTGTGTAAAAAATTTGGGGACCCCTGTCTTAGAGGGAATAGAGGTAGGGGGTTTAGAGATGGGGGAGGGCTGAGGTGCACCATCCCGCACGACCCCCGGGAGCTGTTGAGGACGGGAAGGAGCTACGTGGGCCCTCACGCCACTCACAGCACACGGACGAGGGCTGGAGCCGCTTTACTCAATGTCAGAGGGACGGTGACCTCCAAAGTCTGGAGGACATTGGGGACCCCAAGCGGGGGACAGGGGATTCCATGTCCGCAGGGTCACGGGGTCGCTGAAAGAGAAACGCGGTGACTATGCTCATTAAGATTGTATACATTTCTTCGTGTAATTTTATTCAAAAAGAATTGTGAGTATCTCAAACCATTGATACTCTGTGCCGTATTTTCTGAGAATCAAACTCATTTCTCCCGGACGGCAGATGCCCCGTGACGGTTCCGTGTGCCGCGCTGGTACAAGGATGGCTGCGGCCATTAGCTCCCTTGGCAACCTGTCACCCCCACCCCCACCGTGACATCTCAGCAAGTCCGCCGAAAAGAGCCCGCAAACCAAACCCGGGGCAGGAGGTCGGCCAGTCACCCGGGACCCGTCAAGGATAAGAAGCGAGGTCAGCTGGTACTGAGCAGAAGTGTGCTCAAAGGGGTCCTTCTCCTGTTGTGCGTGGGCAACCTCCGGTGTGAGGCTGCCCCTGGCGCTCAACCTGTTTGGTTCTACCTGGACTCTAATCTGGGGGGAGGGAGAAAGGGGACACAGAGAAGCACCTGCAAAGGGACAGCCAGCTCTAGAACACGGGACACAGAACAGGAGTCACAGAAGCACTGTCTGGCCCTGCCCTGCCTTGCCTAGGACAGAAAGGGGCAGCCAAGTCTCAGTTTCTCTACAGACCCTTCCTTCACTTCTAACTGCCTCTCTGGCCCTGGGCACACCGGGCACCCTCTGAGCCTTCACGTAAATATCTGTATATTAAATATTTAAATGATTTGCTCCTGGGGCTTCTTTCTTCTCGTTGTTTTTTCCCGAAGTTAGAGTGGGAGGCAGTCAGACTCCTGCGTGCACCTGATCAGGATCCACCCGGCACGCCCACCAGGGAGCAATGCTCTGCCCATCTGGGGCGTTGCTCTGTTGCAACCAGAGCCATTCTAGCGCCTGGGGCAGAGGCCATGGAGCCGTCCTCAGTGCCCGGGCCAACTTTGCTCCAATGGAGCCTTGGCTGCGGAAGGGGAAGAGAGAGACAGAGAGGAAGGAGAGGGGGAGGGGTGGAGAGGTAGATGGGTGCTTCTCCTGTGTGCCCTGGCCGGGAATTGAACCTGGGACTTCCACACGCTGTGCCAATGCTCTATGGTCGAGCCAACCGGCCAGAGCCTCCTGACTGCAATAGTTCCTAGCTCCAGATCCAGGAAGAAATGTAGAAATCTATTATACTAAAGACTGTTTATATGCCATTAAAATTAGCAACAAACTTAAATTATGGGTTTGGTTCAGCTTCATTTGAGAAAAATACTTTGATATTCTGGTTTTAATTTGCTTCAATAATTTCAGAAAATATAATTACCAGTATGAACTAATTTACGGTATGGCTCTTAATTTAAGAAAAAGACTGACAGCAGGCGCTAAATAAATTTTGCAAATTAACAATTTAAATGTAACTATGGATTTAAAATATTGCTTGAATAAAAATAAAAAATAATAGCTCGGAACGTAAAACAGTGTTCAGTACGAAAACAGATCATGAGACACGCATTTCCAGTTCATGGTAGACTCAGCTAAGGGAGAATAACTCCCCAAAATGTGCGCCTTTTCTTTTAGGCCAGCGGTTATTAAAGGGCACCTTATCCGAAGCAGTGGAATGGTTTGATAAATAGAATAGGCAGATGATGAGACACATATATAGGAGGCATCATCTGCCTACTCATTTTATAAACGTATTTACAAATATTGTGTTATATAAAATAAAATGGAAGAACTAGAAAAGACAAGGAAAACATAATGGGAAAGAAATATGAACAACGAACGGGAGAAAGAAAATAGAAGAAGTAGATGGAGGCAGGAGGAACAAAAGACGAAGTGGCAAGCAAGGAGAAAGGCAAGGACAAGGGGAAGAGTAAGGGATAAAGAAAAACACTTAAAGGAAGAAGGCAGAGCTGCGTCTCATCTTCCCTGCCCTCCACTCACCTTGCGTCGCTAGCAGTGTTGGCTCCGGTCGCAAAGTGGGTTTAACTGTTTGTGATTGCAAACCAACTGCAAAGCACATAGCAAAGGGGTGATGGTGTTGTCCTAATACCTTTCCCGAGTCCTCACTGTCTACAGTGGAAGTCTTGGTCCAGCTGGGAGAACAGGAGATGTTACCAAACGTGTACGGTTGCTGGGGGGTGTGGGGGACCAACACACTGCTCGGTGTCGGTTAAGGTGGGTTGTGAACACACCTGCAAACTTCAGGGGCTCACCTGCAACCTGGAGAGAAGGTGTCCTTTCTCAGAACGGGAAGGAGGAGCGAGGCCCAGGTCAGCGGTAGAATGGGACCGTGTCTCGGACTTGACCTCCTAGATTGTTCATGCTATCGAGAAACCACCTCCTCGGCGGTCGATGCAAAGATGCTGCTCTCTCCTTGCGGAAGAGTTGAGACCTCGGGAGACCCCTGTCAACCTCCGTGCTAGGCTCCCCTGCATCTCCCCATCCCTCACACGTTGGTGTTCCCCATGGGGGGTCCACAGCCCTCCCCCCTCACACTCCCCACCTGCACAGTCTAGAACGTGGCCAGTAGCTCCCTGCGGCCACAAGCACCTGAAATGTGGTTAGCGCCCTGCGTTGAGATGATATTTTGAATATATTGAGCTAATATTAAAAATAAGTTTACCAGTTTTCAGTCTACTTTTAAAATGTGGCTACTGGAAGGATTTAAGATTCCACTTGTGGGTCATGATTTAAGATTCCACTTGTGGGTCATGATGTATTTCTGTTGGACAGCACTGCTTTCTCTGTGGCAGGGGTCGGGAACCTACGGCTCATGAGCCAGATGTGGCTCTTTTGATGGCTGCATCTGGCTCGCAGACAAATCTTTAATAAAAATAATAATAATGTTAAAAATATAAAACATTCTCATGTATTACAATCCATTCATTTCCTATCGCTCATGTTCATGGTTGTGGGTGGCTGGAGCCAATCACAGCTGTCCTCCGGGACAACACCAAATTTTTATTGGATAATGCCTAATGTACACGGGTCGTTGTATGGCTCTCACGGAATTACATTTTAAAATATGTGGCGTTCATGGCTCTCTCAGCCAAACAGGTTCCCGACCCCTGCTCTATGGGGTAGACGGTAACAGGGAGGGGGTTTCTCATGCACGCCCTGCCCCATGGCCTCATCCAGTGACGATGGTGACACAAGAGTGACAAGGCAGGGTCAGCCTCCTGCTCCCTCCACGTCAGGACCTTCCAGTCTGCATGACATAGCTGGTTGACTTAGGCACGGAGGGTAAGAAGGTGTTTTAAGTTCCTCAGACAGTCTTCTGCAAGGAGAATTTGTTTATGTGCAAACACATTAACATTCAAGTTCGGTCTATAGTTTAGCTAATTGTTGCAGTTTGTTCCACTGCTTAGTTCAAAAAGTCCCTGAGCAGAAATGCGTGTTTCAAATCATCCCACGGACATAAAATATAATAGATACATTATTTTGGAAATTAACTGCATTTTTATGAAAGCCTTAGGCAGAGATAGAATATGAATAGCATTTATTCTCACAATGCCGAAGAATTTAAAAATAAGAGCTTTTGTTCTCCCTATTATCTAGAATGAGAACGAGCTCTAATTTAAACACGGACTGATGAACTCTACCTTCTGTTCCGCGGCCCCGAAATACTAATTTTGATAACCACGTTAGTTGCTCGGCATTGGGTTTTTTCCTCTGCGGGAAGAGACAGGGTGTTTTCAATTCCCTGGTTCGCGGGCGATAACAACAGGTCGCTACTTGTTCCGTCAGAGAAGGGAACTTCTGAGCCAACACGGTACCTTCCTATTATGAACCATTAAATTGCTCCGACCTCATTCTCACTGCCCACACTCCATACCCAGTTCACATTTAAGAAGAAATATTGGCCCCTGATTATAAAAAAGACCAGGCAAGGGAATTCGAATGGATTAGCACACACCTAGCCGTGTCTGGGTGCACGGATCGAGACAAGCAGGTTCGAGGGTAAAGTCTGCCATTCCAAGTTCCAGTAATGAACCAAAGGGGAGAAAGGACATCGATGATGAAGCAGTGAGATGTTTAGAAGGTGGGAGCAACTTTATGTGGGCAGTGACTACTCAGCCGGCCAGTCTAGTGCCGGGCACAGGAGTCTATTAATAGTTTTCGAGTTTTTGCTAATAAACCGATTGTTTTCTTCTTACAGATGGAAGCACCCAGGCCAGCAGGGTGGAGGCAGAGATGCTATAAGATTGTCTCTCACTTCCTTCATCCCTTCCTCCTTCTCTTCCTTTATTTCTCCTCCCCTCTCCCCCGCATCCATCTCTCCATTCAGTAAACAACAGAACACCTAACACATACCTAGAGCCTGGGAAGGGGTGAGTGATTAGGGCAAGGAGGGGGAGAGCAGATCAGGCGGGAAGAGTGGGGGTGGGCTGTGGCCACGCCTGACTCGGGGTCAGCGGGCCGGTAGAGGAGTCATCCCTTTGGGACAGGAAGGGGTCCACAGTCACGGTCATAAAATACGCCTATGTTTATTTCTTACAGACGTGTGCCACGATGACGTAGTATCTAGTGATCTGTACGACTTCTGTGATGTAACACCCATTTCTAATTTCATAGCAGAAACCATATGCTAGAATACACATATACACGAGGACACATTTTCCTGAGATAACCTGGTTTAGGAAGAGTCAGCACAGTGCGGTGATTCAGTTCACATGCTGGGGAGGAATGCGCTGTGGACATGAGCCCGGAAAACCTCCCCAGCAGACCCTGCAGACGCCACCTCCACAGTGCCTGTCCCACATGTGTCCTGCTCTTCCCAGACCCCGTGGACGCCACCTCCACAGTGCCTGTCCCACGTGTCCTGCTCTTCCCAGACCCTGCGGACGCCACCTCCACAGTGCCTGTCCCATATGTGTCCTGCTCTTCCCAGACCCTGTGGACGCCACCTCCCCAGCAGACCCTGCGGACGCCACCTCCACAGTGCCTGTCCCATACGTTTCCTGCTCTTCCCAGACCCTGCGGACGCCACCTCCGCAGTGCCTGTCCCACACGTGTCCTGCTCTTCCCAGACCCTGCGGACCCCACCTCCACAGTGCCTGTCCCACATGTGTCCTGCTCTTCCCAGACCCTGCGGACGCCACCTCCCCAGCAGACCCTGCGGACGCCACCTTCGCAGTGCCTGCCCCACATGTTTCCTACTCTTCCCTCTGCCACCGGGGGTTGTCACCGCCTCTGAACACAGCTGAGGACCCCATGGTCTCCTTACCCTCGATCTGATCCATTCTGCACAGCACAGCAGGAGCTCAGCTCAGTTGACCGGTGGCTCACAAAGCTTCTGTCCTCTCGTCTCTCCTGGGCACTTGCCCCCACCGTCCTGAATGGACACCACCCCTCTCTCCCCCGTCATGTTAGGCCCAGCTCATTAGTGCCCACATGCTAGCCCTCTGTGCTTCTTCCCAGAACTCACAGACACGAGTTCACGCCCACAGCATCTTTGGTGTTCTAGAAACATACGGCACTTCTCCGTCTCCACACGCCTGTCCGTGCCTGTGGTGTTCTTCATGCAGAATGCACCCCCCACTGTCTCGATGTCGGGCTCTCTGGGGCTCACCCCCAATGCTGTCTCTAATGATCTGCAGCGAGCGCCTCCTGGTCCTCATCTGAGCCTCTAGGGCAGCGGTTCTCAACCTGTGGGTCGCGACCCCGGCGGGGGTCGAACGACCAAAACACAGAGGTCGCTTAAAGCCATTGGAAAATATGTTTTGGTCGTTCGACCCCGGCCGGGGTCGCGACCCACAGGTTGAGAACCGCTGCCCTAGGGCACTCGGCCCCTCTTCAGCCATCGCCATCGGCTGAACGTCCACCGCCCCGTGTCACACCTGACCCCTCACCTTTGTCACATCAGCCCTGTGCCCCCAATCCTCCTATGTCAACTGTTCTATTCCACGGACAACCTGTGACTCCAGTAATCCATTCTTCTGTGATACACAAGGGGACCTACGGAGATCAGTTACATTCGAAAGCCAAATAGAATAGCTCACTTACTGAACAGTGGGCCGAGCCAGCCTGGGGGTGCATGCCTTCACAAGTTATCTGGTGATCATTTTTAAAAAATTATTTTTCAATTATTTAATAATGAATGCATATGTGCCATAACTTCTTTTTAAACAAAATAGTCATTTTATTGTCCTCAAAACTGTGTCTCATAATCATACCTATAGGCCCTGGCCAGTTGGCTCAGCGGTAGAACGTCAGCCTGGCATGTAGAAGTCCCAGACCCGATTCCTGTCAGGGCACCCAGGAGAAGTGCCCATCTGCTTCTCCACCCCCCCCCTTTTCCCTTTTCTCTCACTATTTCTCTCTCCTCCTCCTGTAGCCATGGCTCCGTTGGAGCAAGTTGGCCTTGGGTGCTGAGGATAGCTCCATGGCCTCTCTTCAGACACTAAAATAGCTCAGTTGCTGAGCAACAGAGCAATACCCCAGATGGGCAGAGCATCGCCCCCTGGTGGGCTTGCTGAGTGGATCTGGACAGGGTGTGAGCAGGAGTCTGTCTCTCTGCCTCCCTGCTTCTCTCTTCAGAAAAAAAAGTCATACCTACAAACAGAATACAGGCAACCCTTTCCATCACATGGTCACTGTACATTTCAAAGCCATCAGAATGGCGCCTACAATGCCAGGAAACAAACGTCAGGCCGCTGCCCAGCACAGCTCCCTGAGGGCCACGGGCGCTCCAGTGAGCATGCTCACGTCTCGTTCTTACTGCTGATGCGAGCGTACAACCTCGGACGTGCTCTGGGCGTATTATTATAAACTGGGTGTGCATCCATGACTACAGCACGTGTAATGACGGGTTCACTAGGCGCTCACACGCATGTCACAGCACCTCTAGCGGCTTCGCACTGTAAGTTAGTGTTGGTTAACAGTCAATCAAAACCAAATGTTATCAAATTCCCTCCCAGAACACATTTCTAAATGAATTTAATCCAAGATTAACAAATAATACTGAGGAAATTGTAATTTCTCAAATATTATTCATTTGAAATATCTGGTGGTCTAAAAAAAAGCAAACCACTATATCACAGAGTCTACACACAAAACGGCAAGAAAAAGTAATAGTTTGTTCCTCTGTGTCTTAGAGGGTTGATCGCTACGTTTAGATCATTGAAGAAACTGAGTAACGGACGCACAGAATGTAGACCTTGTCAACACATCTGCCTTTTTGACAGAGCGGCCCATCCCTCTGAACGGCACGAGAATGATCACATGCACGTGAGCGGAAGCCCATATATATATATACCTCAGAGTGGCTCTCATTTTGTCCATATTTTCAGGAAATGTTGTTATCTCCAAACCCAGCTGCTACAGTAATGTCACACGTAGAGGGTGACAGTCGGCAAAGCAATGGACGGGGAGCACGTGGCCGTCAGAGCTCCGAGAACGTCACACGCTCCCATGAAGACAGATACCAACCAGGATTTTAAAACCAAGAGGCTATGAAGGTAGAGAAGGGAGACAGATAGGAATGCTTTCTTCATTAAAAACTTGGTCGTGGGGTATCCGTTCTAATTTAAAAAGGTTATCTGACTACTTGAACCCAAACCCGTCTCTTATAATTCTTCTCAAAAAAATGAGTCCCGAGGCGCTGTGTGCCCTGACTCCCGGGCAGAAGGCCAGAACGCTGGCCCTATAGGCCCTCGAGAGCTCCACTCCTCGGGAAAAGGCTTGTGTTTGTCAACCTGTCTTTCGGGACAATAAATCTCCCCAAATTCCAAGCAGAAGCAGGATGAGCTGGCGGCACCCAGCTGCACAGAGGGACGGTGATGCTGCTGAGCTGAAGGTGACGGCCCCCACCCCTACCCCCCACCCCCAGCTGCTGTGTAACGCCCAGAGCCAGGAGAGGTGCTAGGCGCCGTTACTTCAGAATTTCTTCGTAGCACTCAATCATACAGGTGAAACCACTAATACCCTGATTTTAACTTTGTCCAAAAAAAGCACAGTTTGTACAAGGCCAGCAATCAACCCAGGCAACAGGGACTCCAGAGGTGAAACAATGTGGTAGGCACAGTCTCTGTAACTGCAATAGTCTGGGAAAAAGGCAAAATGAGTGCAGTCTGAGAATTGTCATTTTTCAGGAAATAGAAGAGAAGGCAGCATGGGTAGCACAGACTGGCTTTCCTGGGGAACCGGAACTCTGACGTGGGGAGGGGCGTCCTCCCTTCCCCACCGCCGCGCGGAGAAAGGGGTCCGGCCACGGCTCTGTGTCGGGAACACCGCCCAAACCTGCGCATCCGTGCGTCCCCTGACAGACACCGACCCTGCCCGACCGTGCTTTGTTTGAGGACCTGGAAGGGTGGGAATGACCGAGCCCTCTGACCAGCATCGCCCACTCTGGCCCGCCCCCGACTCGTGGCCACCTGCCTCTGTCTGCTTCTCTGCGTTCACCTTTTCTCAGACTTCACGTAGGAGGCTAACGGAGGACGCGTTCAGAGGAACAAAGACAGAACATTGACCGTCGGTCCGCCTGCTCTACCAAAACTGCTGCAGAGAGTCCTGCCGGTGGAGGACAGGTGACAGGTGACAGGAGAGGGACTGGAACTTCAGAAATGGAGGGAGGGAGGGAGGGAGGGGAGCGGGGGAAGTAATACCCCACTGGGTGACTGTAAAAACTAGTTTTCCTTCCCAGCGCTGTGAAATACATATGACTAATCAGCACTAACTCTGCATCGTTGCTGTGGGAGGTTTTCCCTGGAAGCAGATACAACTCGTAACCCAGCATTAGCCTAAAGGCGAGGAAGGGCCTTGTGCGGTTGCGAGCTTCTTAAATCGTAGTTGGAAGTCTGCAACATCAGCTCTCAGTAGACCGTGCAAGATTAGGCATGTAGATGGTAAGGCGCAAGTCAGCCTCCAAAACTATACGGAGGGTACAGCTTACATCTCAGAGTAGGTTAACATGAAGTATTAACATGTTCAGATAAACCCTGCAGGAGGCAAGAATAAAGAGCAGAGGAAGACCAGCTCATCCTTCAGACCTCAGACAGTACACAAAAGGTAATTAAAATTGATTATAAGACTAAATGCAAAACCTAAGATTGTCAATTTAGCCCCTGAGACTGGCTAACATGAAGAAAAATGATATTTCCTAGGTAGCTCCCCAGTAGAAATGAAAACACATATCCAAACAAAAGCTTGTACAGGAAGGTTAATCAACAACTTGATCTGTAAAAACCGCACCCTGGAAATAGCTCAAATGTTTATCATCAACTAGTGAACAGACAAATGATGGTTTATCTCTGCAATAAAACCCTGTCCAGCAATGAAGAGATGGACTACTGATACGTGTGACCACGAAAGCCGTCTAAGCAGGGAAAGGAAATACACCCAAAAATAAAAGTCAGAAGAGTATACACGTTGTGCGGTCCCACTCTTGAAGAGTTTGAGAACACATGAAGTCATCTGCAGTGCCGAGAAGCTTGGCGATGGATTCCAGGATGCAGACAGAGGGACGGGGGAAAGTTCGAGGTGAGAGAACGTTCATTATCTGATTATGGCCATGAGTAGTGGATGTGCGTGTGCATATACGTGACACATGTATCAAACTGTGCACTTTAAAATAGGGTGGTTGACTGTATTTCGTTTATGCTTCCAATTAAGTTGTAAAAATGATCATTTGAACACACAAATCAATCCAGAGGCGAACACCAGAGCAACCGATACGAATGGTGGGATCTTGCCATAGCGCCTCAAGAGTTTTATATCTGAAAGCTTTGTAGCGCGTTGGAATCTCCTTTGAGCTCAACTCCCGTGGTAGCTTTCCAATTTAGTTTCTAAATCTTTTACAGTGTACATATGTGTGAAAAAAACATGTGTGGTTTCCCTGGCCAGTTGGCTCAGCGGTAGAGCGTCGGCCTAGCGTGCGGAGGACCCGGGTTCAATTCCCGGCCAGGGCACACAGGAGAAGCGCCCATTTGCTTCTCCACCCCTCCGCCGCGCTTTCCTCTCTGTCTCTCTCTTTCCCTCCCGCAGCCAAGGCTCCATTGGAGCAGAGATGGCCCGGGCGCTGGGGATGGCTCTGTGGCCTCTGCCTCAGGCACTAGAGTGGCTCTGGTCATAACATGGCGACGCCCAGGATGGGCAGAGCATCGCCTCCTGGTGGGCAGAGCATCGCCCCTGGTGGGTATGCCGGGTGGATCCCGGTCGGGTGCATGCAGGAGTCTGTCTGACTGTCTCTCCCTGTTTCCAGCTTCAGAAAAATGAAAAAAAAAAAAAAAAGAAAAAAACATGTGTGGTTTATGTGCTTAACATTTACAAGAAAGCACCATACCTCACTTACACTGATTGTGTCGGCCGAGGTGGCAAAGCCGGCCGCTGCTGGCAGTGATGTGGAGACACAGGGAAGCTCGCGTGCTGCTCCCAGAGGGCAGACCCCACTGCACAGTCTAATTCAGCGTAAGCCTGCAGCCCAGGCCACTCTGCTCCTGGGCACAGAGCCCTGTGAAACTGCCAAGTTCATACAGAGACAAGGAGGTTCGTCACAGGTTTCTTTGTGTCAAGAAGGCCCTGCAGGCAGCCTGGGAGTCTATCACTGGGAAAGAGGGTAGGCTAAAAAGGGGGGGGGGAGGGAGGGGCAGTCGTGCGCAGTGCTTTCTATAGTCTGTGAGTGGTATTCTCAGTCACTGGGATGGGCCCCATGGTGGGCACACTCAGTTTCCCTTCCAGACCCCCTCTGCTCTCTGCTGTGAGCAGCTGACCGGTATAGTCTGTGAGTAGTGTTCTCAGTCACTCGGATGGGCCCCATGGTGGGCACACTCAGCTTCCCTTCCAGACCCCCTCTGCTCTCTGCTATGAGCAGCTGACCGGTGTAGTCTGTGAGTGGTACTCTCAGTCACTCGGATGGGCCCCATGGTGGGCACACTCAGTTTCCCTTCCAGACTGCCTCTGCTCTCTGCTGTGAGCAGCTGACCGGTATAGTCTGTGAGTGGTGTTCTCAGTCACTCGGATGGGCCCCATGGTGGGCACACTCAGCTTCCCTTCCAGACCGCTTCTGCTCTCTGCTATGAGCAGCTGACTGGTGTGGTCTGTGAGTGGTATTCTCAGTCACTCGGATGGGCCCCATGGTGGGCACACTCAGTTTCCCTTCCAGACCGCCTCTGCTCTCTGCTGTGAGCAGCTGACCGGTATAGTCTGTGAGTGGTATTCTCAGTCACTGGGATGGGCCCCATGGTGGGCACACTCAGTTTCCCTTCCAGACCCCCTCTGCTCTCTGCTATGCGCAGCTAACCGGTATAGTCTGTGAGTGGTGTTCTCAGTCACTCGGATGGGCCCCATGGTGGGCACACTCAGTTTCCCTTCCAGACCCCCTCTGCTCTCTGCTATGCGCAGCTAACCGGTATAGTCTGTGAGTAGTGTTCTCAGTCACTCGGCTGGGCTCTATGGTGGGCACACTCAGTTTCCCTTCCAGACCCCCTCTGCTCTCTGCTATGAGCAGCTGACCAGTATGGTCAACATCAGTGGACTCAGGCCCCTCTGGTGTCCAGTGCCGTTGGACCGACGGGAGGCTCTGACACAGGAATGGGAAGAGAGAGGAAGGCGAAGCAAGGGGTTTGCCCCCCGGCTCCTCTGGGCCACGCCTTGTCCACTGTGGATGACCTGCCCTCTGAAGGCACTTTGTGCTGTGTGACTTCCAGGTTCAAGTGAACTTTCCCGCCTGTCATTCATCTTTTGGGGCCTAGGAGTGTTAAAGGGTCAGTGGCCACTAGCCCTGGGTCACTGCATTGTCACTTGTTTTCTCTTCTCCCTACACCTTTGTAAATGTTTGCAAATTAAACCTTCCATGAATTACCCTTAATTTGAGAAGAATCTGGCAATATCTAGTAAAGCTCAAGATAGGCATTTCCTATGACACAGAGACTCCACTTCTGGTTATAAACCCAAAGAACTGTCACACCTACGTGTATCAGGAGAGATCTACAAATGTGTGTGTGTGTGTGTGTGTGTGTGTGTGTGTGTGTTCTGAAAATATCCTCAATGAAGTAGCTATTGGGTCAGTTTATTTTCCCAAAGGATTCAAAAATGTTAGGAAAGAGCCCTGGCCGGTTGGCTCAGCGGTAGAGCATTGGCCTGGTGTGCGGGGGACCCGGATTCGATTCCCGGCCAGGGCACATAGGAGAAGCGCCCATTTGCTTCTCGACCCCCACCCCCTCCTTCCTCTCTGTCTCTCTCTTCCCCTCCCGCAGCCAAGGCTCCATTGGAGCAAAGATGGCCCGGGCTCTGGGGATGGCTCCTTGGCCTCTGCCCCAGGCGCTAGAGTGGCTCTGGTCGTGGCAGAGCAACGCCCTGGAGGGGCAGAGCATCGCCCCCTGGTGGGCAGAGCGTCGCCCCCTGGTGGGCGTGCCGGGTGGATCCTGGTCGGGCGCATGCGGGAGTCTGTCTGACTGTCTCTCCCCGTTTCCAGCTTCAGAAAAATACAAAAATGTTAGGAAAGATGCTACCAATTAAATAACTTCAATTAAATTACTCCAGACCATTGGCCCAGAACATTTCATTGGCGTTTGCTAATAGGAGGTGGAGAATCCATAGTTTCTAGAGTTTGAGGAAGAGTCGTTTTGGGAAGAGGACTGTGTTCTTCTTGACCTTGAGCTGGCATCTCATGCCCACCCCCAGTGGGAGCATTCTTCCATCATAAACAAGGGAGCGCACCTTATCACGCCCGGTCACATCCTAACGCAGCTGTGCTCCACACAAAGCAGAAACAAATGAATGTAAAACGAATCCATTTGCTTAAAATAACTTAGTTCTTGATGTTAATTGTCTGAGTTGATGAAAGCAAATTGATATCAATGCCGTTGTATAGCATGGCTTAGAATATGTATCAATTATCCTACTCAAAAATAAAAAACTGTCCGGTATTTTCCTCATCTTCCTAGGGTGACGTCTGGTCAATGTTCCTTTCATGGGAAGTTGGCCTTCCAGAGTTTGGCTTGGTGCGTGAGCTATATGTGGAATCCTTAGAATTACTATAACCCACTAGTGTCTCTGCTGCCTCCAGGGGACTCTCTTAAACCTTGCAGGACATGCGTACCGGTATTTTTCTGTTGTGATGCCATGCGAACGCATACGTTTTCAGTCACTGAAATCAGAGGGAAAGAACACGAAGGTGGTAGCTTATTAGTAAGCCTGGCCCCTGGGACTGGCTACGTCAATTCTCAAAGAGAGAGGGACTCCCAGCTCACCATTTGGCCGGGAGAATGCCCGCATGCTGAAGACAGCCGGGCTTGTTTTTGGCAATGTGCCCCAGGGCTTTAATAGTATCTATGAGTCTAGATCAACTGCAGTGCAATTGTCTGATTGCATAGATATGAAATAACGAGCCCTCCCACCCCTCTCCACCCCTTATTTTTTTTTAAATTATTTTTATTTATTCATTTTAGAGAAGAGAGACACAGAGAAAGAGAAGGGAGGGAGGAGCAGGAAACATCAACTCCCATATGCCTTGACCAAGCAAGCCCAGGGTTTTGAACCGGTGACCTCAGCATTCCAGGTCGATGCTTGATCCACTGCGCCACCACAGGTCAGGCTCCACCCCTTATCAGAAAAAAAAAAAAAGCCACACAAAATAGTTCATGGGCCCTTGTTATTTGAAGTTGAAGATTAAAGCAAATTAAATCGTTCTTTTTTCTACTGTGTTATGCTTGATGAAATCCCACCAGAAAAACCTACTGAGCCCTAGCATCTAATGAGATAAATCTGCAAGAAATAGTTTTCTTCTCTTTTTCCTTCCTCTTGACCATTTCCAAATGATCTCAGGAGTTGCCTTTCAGACTACAAAAAAAATATTAGAAATGTTCAGTTGGAAGAAAAATTTATGCAATTTCAAATCTTTATTAATAAGTTCAAATGTCTCCTTACTAAATACCTAAAATAGGTATTTATTGATATTAGGGTTTTTTTCATAACACCACAGAACGTAAACGATTTCAATACTGTCAACAAGAGAACAGCCATCTTTAAAAGCTATAAGATTTAAAGGGCAAAATTTGCATAAATAAATGCATATTTTCCAGGACAAACTGTCTTGAATTAAAAAAGAAATAAAATCCAATAGATGCAAATAGTTCCAATAAGGGACTCATGATATATGAACAAGGTGCTTCTCAATAATGTGACTGAGGTTTATTTGAGGAGACATTGTATTTGAGGTTTGTGCTTAAAAAGCATTTCCCCGAGTATTAACTTTCAATGTCCTAATCATCTTAGCTCCTCGCATTAGTGAGATGCCCAGATGACCGTGTAACGTGTATGCTCCCACCTTTCTGCCTTTCCCTTAAACTCACTGGTTTTCACGGGCTGTTAATACGCTAGATTTTAGAACTGACTCTGAACGTCCCATAACAAAAACATCTCTCTGATGGGCTAGGTATACGATCATTATTCTCAGTGAAATACGCTCTGAGGTCCAGAGAGTCAACTAAAAACTGGTTACAGATGTTGAGTCTACACTTTAGCAAGAGCTGGTTCGCTGTAGAAATCCCATCGTCAGATAGATGAAGACATTCACCGCTTTGAACGTTCAGTCTGCCTCTTGTATGGGAGGTAGGTGAAGACCTCGGAAGACAGAGGGGCCCCACCTGTGTGTGAGGGGGGCCATGAGCCAATTCCAAAACAGGCATGTCCACCCCTCCGTGCTCGCTACGTACCTGGCCGTTATTACTAACACGACAGTTTCTCTGAACATCGGTGTGGACAGCCTTTCTTACATGCATTTGACTCTAATGACATGGTTCTTTCAAATATGATCTGGCATTTAGGAGCACTCTTCTCGACTGACTATTTAACTTATGCTAAAAAAATGAAAATGTTCACCCTGTGTCAAAGTTATTTCCAGAACTCCAAAAATGTCCCTTAAAAGCAGAGACAAAGCTATGACTCCTACAGAAAAGCACCCCCCTATACCCCCGAGGAAGGAAGAACCAACCTCAAGAGCTTCGCATTAGACCAACATTAAGATCTTCCTTATCCCGAGGGATCTCTCTCAGATCTAGGTGTCGTTACACAAAGTAACTCTATTTTAATTGCTCTTTTTGAAACAAAACATTAACATTCAAGACCAATATTTTACAAATCTCCATGAAAAGGTGATAGCAGAAATTCTAAAACCTTGCCACCAGGAATCGGTTTTTCCTTTTGTTCTTTTTTTTTCTCTCTCTCTCTCAAAATCAAAACAAATTATAACTCTGATGGGAAAACCATACGGCACAGGGGTGACAAGGTGAATCTGTGGCCCATTTCTTTCCGCGGTTAGGGAGACCACCCACGGCTGCTGCGGACAGCGTGGCACATGCCTCCTGCCCGCGCATGATCAGTCATCCATCGCCACGTCACTGTCCTCTGAGCGTAGGCTGGATGTAGATGTGTGTCCTCCTTGCCACAGACATTGCAAACACCGTCGCCTCAGATATCACGTTCGAGGCAGCTACTGCCAACCAATCAGAGCCCGTCATCAACTGAGAGTGAAGTTAGGAGAACGGGCATTCAAATAAAGTGGGAGTGCGGGAGGAAGAAATGGAAATCTTTGTCACCCTAGTGTCCTCTTCCTCGCTCCCTTTCCACTAGACTGTAGTAGGAAGAACAAATACCAGGCATCAGAAGTTCTATATTTTGGTCCTCACCTCTTCAGAAATTAAAGTGTTGACTTCAGTGAGCTATGGGATTCGTTACAATCCCCATTCTATGACCAACACTGGTATCCGTCAGGTCAGCAAACTGAAAGTTTTCCTTTCTTTCATAATTGGCAAATGTCAATGGCAGTGATAATACATTCCTCGTATTGTTGTTGTTACTACTTTCCATGTCCTTGGGAAAGGCTCCTCCCCTACCCCACTGACACTGACGACCAGCGATAGGACAGACATTCCTCCTGAGGCCGAAGCGTCTATGTATTCACCATCTCCTCTCAAGCTCCCCACATCCCAGACCGAGCGAGTCTCTCGCCTCCCGAGAACGCTTCCTCCGCCCAGAACCCTGCCTCAGGAGCGGTGTCCCCATCTGTCCTGTTGTGTGAGTACGGGCTGTGGCTACAGGGGGACCCAGAGGGCAAGCTGATGCCCAGCTCCCTTCCTTATGAAGTCCGCCCGTCTCCCCCCTGCCTCCCTCTCTGTCTGGGCCACTCTGTCCGCCTGTCTCCCCCCTGCCTCCCTCTCTGTCTGGGCCACTCTGTCCGCCTGTCTCCCCCCTGCCTCCGTCTCTGTCTGGGCCACTCTGTCCGCCCGCCTGCCCCCTGCCTCCCTCTCTGTCTGGGCCACTCTGTCCGCCCGCCTCCCCCCTGCCTCCCTCTCTGTCTGGGCCACTCTGTCCGCCTGTCTCCCCCCCTCCTGCCTCCCTCTCTGTCTGGGCCACTCTGTCCGCCCGCCTGCCCCCTGCCTCCCTCTCTGTCTGGGCCACTCTGTCTGCCCGCCTCCCCCCCTCCTGCCTCCCTCTCTGTCTGGGCCACTCTGTCTGCCCGCCTCCCCCCTGCCTCCCTCTCTGTCTGGGCCACTCTGTCCGCCCGCCTCCCCCCTGCCTCCCTCTCCGTCTGGGCCACTCTGTCTCCCCGCCTCCCCCCTGCCTCCCTCTCTGTCTGGGCCACTCTGTCTCCCCGCCTCCCCCCCTGCCTCCGTCTCTGTCTGGGCCACTCTGTCCGCCTGCCTCCCCCCCTCCTGCCTCCCTCTCTGTCTGGGCCACTCTGTCTCCCCGCCTCCCCCCTGCCTCCCTCTCTGTCTGGGCCACTCTGTCCGCCCGCCTGCCCCCTGCCTCCCTCTCTGTCTGGGCCACTCTGTCCGCCTGCCTGCCCCCTGCCTCCCTCTCTGTCTGGGCCACTCTGTCCGCCTGCCTCCCCCCTGCCTCCGTCTCTGTCTGGGCCACTCTGTCCGCCCGCCTGCCCCCTGCCTCCGTCTCTGTATGGGCCACTCGGTCCTCCCTGTCCCTGCACCACTGCTGTCAGCGGCCCCTCCTCTCCCAGGCCTCCCTCCGGCTAGAGCACCTCCCCTGTCCTAGGCCCCTCCCTCAGGCCCCCCTGCCTGTGCTTCTTCCAGGAAGCCTCCCTGCCTGACCCAGGGATGCTCGGCCCTCCCACAGGACCTGGGCCGCCCGCTCACCCCCCTGTGGGCTCCGTTCCATTCGCTGTTAAGTCGCCGTCCGTCCGCTGTACGGAACAGCGCGGACACTGTGCTCCTCCCGCTCGCCACTCTATACCTCGCATTCTTGTAAAGGCGGAAACAGGCGTTGGTACATTGGTGAATAAATGACTCTGGGTTTCTGAATAACACTTGACATTGAACTTCATCGTGACTAAGTAGAAGTATTAACGGCTTTTTAAAATGTCCCCTCCATTAGTCAAGAGTCTTACTGCTCAGGCAGAAGAGGGGCCCCCACGAGGAGGTGGACAGGCGGGAGGAGTAACCAAGGCCCGATGTCCGGTGTCCTCACAGGGCAGGCCCTCCCCCTCCCCGCTGAGCTCCTCGCCCTCCCTCCCCCGCCCTGCCCCCCACTCTGCCTGGGGCCCGCTGCTCTCTCAGGAGCCCCCAACTAGCTGGGACCGCGAAGGCATGATCTTTACACGCAGGACTTAAGGAAGAATCTGTGTCAGTCTCACAGAAGGGCCCAGGGGACAGGAATGTCACTGTCTGTGATAATTTTATGTGTCACTTTGGGCTTTATTGCCCAACTGTTTAGTCAAACATGCGTCCAGATGTTGCTGTGAGGGTATTCTGTAGATGTGATTAATGTTTAAAATCAACTAACTCTATTTTATTTTAAATTTTTTTACAAAGGCAGAGAGAGAGTCAGAGAGAGGGACAGATAGGGACAGACAGACAGGAAGGGAGAAAGATGAGAAGCATCAATTCTTTGTTGTGGCTCTTCAGTTGTTCATTGATTGCTTTCTCAAATGTGCCCTGATGAGGAGGGGCTGAAGCAGACTGAGTGACCCTTGCTCAAGCCAGCAACCTTTGGGCTCAAGGCTCAAGCCAACAACGATGAAGGCATGTCTACGATCCCATGCTCAAGCCGGCGACCTCGGGGTCTCGAACCTGGGTCCTCTGCGTCCCAGTCCGATGCTCTATCCACTGTGCCACCATCTGGGCAGGCCAAAATCAACTGACTTTAAATAAAATTGGTTTGCCCTCCATAATGAAGGTAGGCCTCATCCAATCAGTTGAAGCCATCCAGGGGGACAACTAAGGTTTCCTAGAGAAGAAGGAAGGAGTCAGTCTCAAGACTGCGACGAGGAAAGCCTGCCCTGGGTTCCAGGCTGCCAGCCTGCCCCAGAGACTCCAGACTTCCCCGCCCCACAACCGCACGAGCCAATTCCATAAAGTAAGTCTATTTCCATCGACCCGTGGATTCTGCTTCTCCGGGAATCCTGACTGATACCTGGGCTCACCTGAATAAAGCCTCCAGTCAAAAGATCACCGTCATCACCTGAAGGCGGGGAGGGGTTATTAAAGAAAGCAGGCCCTCAAAAACGTAAGAAACACCCAGATGTCACCCGATATTAAACCTTAGGTGTTTTAAGTAAGTTATTAACATACCATTCTTTCCCACCTCACCCCAGAGAATCATATAGTCTTCAATATTTCCCCATTTTCCACTCAGCGGTTTGAACACGAAGGGACAGTTGTCACTCACTTTCGTCAGGTGCGGGGGAAATCTGATTGTAACAACATTACTACCTGGTCCACGACAACAAACCGTCGTATGAAGAGAAATTCACATTGATTGGATACTCGTTTTGTCAAGACCTGGCTCAATTTTAGCTTCCTTTTGATGAAAAGATCGAACGAATGAAAGATTCTGGCTCTTGGATGGTTAAGTAAGCAGACCCTGTTTGATCTAAGAGCTTTACTCTGTGTTCTGGGGAGGACGCGCAGTGTGACATTATTACAGCAGAAATGTAGGCGTTGTGAAAACGATCCAATGATAAATACATTATCTTCTCTCTTGGATTAGGGTTGTTCAAATGCCTTCAGAATTGAAAAACAAAGTCTCACGGGCAACGTTTGCAATGGGGTCATGCTGGTAAAAAGAATGCTTTATTTTTCTTTTGGGAGATTCAGAAGAAAATCATTTGGCCAGGTGTGAAGCTATATAGGATTATTCTTGTCAAAAAAAAATTGATCTGAAAAGTCAAGCAAAACCAAACTAAGCTGTTAACTTTATTGTTAAGAATTACACCATCTCTACCTACAACTTTCACATCAATGATAAAATTGACTTAAGGATTCTGTAGACATCGCCTTGTTTTGCTCTTATTTTGATATATGGCCAGAACAGCAAGCCATGAGTGCTTTAATAAGATAGGATAATGGTCTATGAGTTCATTGGGCAGAACCACAAAATGATAAATTAGAGCTAGACATAAAAAAAAACAAAAAACTTCGTTTCTTAAAAAACAGAAAAAAAAATAATTTGGAATATGTTATGCACTGAGTAGATGCTTAGAATTTCTATAGTCGTTCCAAGAAAATAAACTACATTATTTCAGTGCTCTTTAAAGGAATACCATTAGCCATATATTATACACAAAACATTAAAAGGTTTATAAAACACTCAAATGACTCCTCGGAACATCCAAATTGAGTGTTCGCAGCAGAGCAATTTTCTTGGTGAGAGCCTTACTGTGATCACACACAGAGAGCCTGACTATGCATCGGTC
Organism: Saccopteryx leptura; assembly: GCF_036850995.1. Lineage (NCBI taxonomy): Eukaryota > Metazoa > Chordata > Mammalia > Chiroptera > Emballonuridae > Saccopteryx > Saccopteryx leptura. The sequence continues at coordinate 2,568,965 of NC_089505.1, read as the reverse complement.
ATGCACGCACCGAGGAAACACAGAAGACATTTTTTAAATGCTATGAAAAACATCTCCCCACATGGCAGAATCAATGCTAATTACAATCGCAAAGGCCTGCATATTTAGGTGTGCACTGTGCAAAGCCACACAACTAGGGTCTTCTTGTCAATACCCAAAATACAGGGTAAAAAAAAAAAAAGAACCATTAAGAAAAGAATTTTGGTATCCTGATATGCAGGCACACGTCAACACACACAGATATCACCTGATGTTAATGACACACACCTGCGAGTTTCTCTTTAACATTCCCAGCAGAATCAATGTAACCAAGAGGGGCTTCTCACCACGATGGTCGGAGAAGGTCATTACCTTGGATGCATCCGAGCATTCGAGTGATCCTGCCGCTGTGAGAAATATTTTGGGGTACGCCCTTATTCAAGGACTGTCAGTCTGTAACACGCTCTCTCAAATATCCACGGCAGAGGCTCCCTGCACCCATCAGGATTGGACTTGAGGCAAAGGTTATTTATTTGACTTGAAATCTAATGACTAAAAAATGCCTGACAAGTGTGGGTGATCCAAAGGGTTGCAAGAAACCACAGGGAATCGGAAAGTAAGGGAACCCTTCTGTTCCGTGACTCAGAGTGAAATTCTGCAGCGGACTCGCTAAGACTCACGGGACCAAGGGAACTTCCGTGACTCAGAGTGAAATTCTGCAGCAGACTCGCTAAGACTCACGGGACCAAGGGCGCTCCCGCGGGATGGGGTGGGGGGGGGGGGTGTTGTTGTTCCGATTTCTTTCTGACTCCCGTTAATTAAAACAGTATAAGTGCCCAGCTTAGCCTTGGATGAAGAGTATGAGGATGTGACTAAAAATAGTGTCCGTTTCTCCATCAACCTAATCTCTCTCTATTCGTCTGCCCAGAACAAGAGGCACCTTAGAGAAAAATCACTGCTCTCAACTTGCCAAAGACCCTCGGGGACTGGCAGGAACCTTTAAAACCGTTATTCCACAAAGCTGTGAATCTCCTTTACAACAGCTCTGCCCCCAAAGCCAGCCACTATTTGTGAACAGCGACGAGTGACAGCAAAGTTACCACCTCCCCGAACAAGCCATTGCCTCTTCAGATGGCTCTTATGACTGGGAAGTTCTTCCTTAAATTGTATCACTATACGCCCCCTCAGCGTCTGCCTTCCTGTGTATCTCCTTGAGCCATTGCACCGTGAATGAAGTCCCTTTCTTTGTGTGTGTGACGGTCCCTTAACAGAAGATAGATGTCATGTCTCCTCCTCCCTTCCTGCCAGGTTAAGGGGTTTGTATTCTGTGTCTATACACTGCACATTCACTGCTGTATCCATTCCTCTTGAATGAATATTAATGAGCTTATAATATACACCAAGCCACTTTCTAATCCCGAGAGAGACTGGAGCAGATCGGATAGACTTAGTGCGTACCTCAAGAATTCTAAGTGGGGAGATGAGAGAATGAGCATATAAGGTGGTTTTTAGCTCAGGGTCAGTCTTTTGGATAAAATAAACAGGGTGATAAGAGAGAAACACAGCGTTTGGGCTTGGGGGCGCTCCGAAGGGGGACCTGAGGTGAGAAGAGCCAGCACGCAGAAGGTATTGCGCTAGGCCGGGAGAAAACACAGGATCTCCGAGGCAGCAACGAGCCTGGCGCGTCTGGGGGACCGCAAGGGGATAGTGCCTTTGGAGCCGGACGGAAAGGACAGTTGGCAATAGAGGATGCATTTAGAGTGGCAGTTTGGGGACCCAATCCCGCAGGGACGGAAGGCGCTCACTCAATCTTACTCTAAACGCAGCGGGGGCCTGCCCGGTGGTGGCGCAGTGGACAGAGCGTTGACCTGGAACGCTGAGGTCACTCGTTCAAAACCCTGCACTTGCCTGGTCAAGGCACATATGGGAGTTGATGCTTCCTGGTCCTCCCCCCTTCTTTCTCTCTCTTTCTCTCTCTCTCTCTCTCTTTCTCTCTCTCTCTCCCCCCTTTCTAAAAAAATGAATAAATAAATTTAAAAAATAATAAAATAGATGCACTGGGGAAGCTATGTGAGGGCTACAGGTCAGGAAATTAAGCAGTCTGATTTATAAACAGAAAGATCAGTCTGACGGCCAGAGAGGAGGCGACAGGGCTGTGGGGGGACACGGAGCGTCCAGGGAGGAGGCTACGGCGACAGTCCAGACGCAGGACAGGGCCTTGGCGCTGGGAGGACAGTACTGGAAAGACACAGCCACGTTAATGAACTGTAGATAAGATATCTCCCTCACTTTGGCAAGTTTTCTAAACACCCATGGCCAAGCGAATACCCCACGAAGCCATCCCCGGGCGGAGGAAGGGGGTCGTGCCCAAGAGCGGTCCCCCAACTTCAGGGCAAGTCCGTCTCTGCAGAGACATAACCAAGGCCCCCGGGGTCAGCCAGGTGCCCGTGTCACCATCGTGGGATTCGCTCTGGCTAATCTCTCCCTGTGCTGATCACTGACACTATTGTCCTGTAAGGGGAGGGAATGGCCTGGCTGGCACAGTCAGCTGTCCTCACCATAAACTGCTACAGAAGAGCAGCTGTTTGACCCGAGCCAAGGAGGCAGCACACTCGCTGAGGGGGTGGCGAGAGCTCTCCTGCCCCATCGAGTCCGTGTGCCGAAAGCTGGTCTGTCCTTCCAGGAATAACCGGACAGCTGCCGTCCAGACGGCTGGAGGCTCAGTGTGCAGCCTCTCCATCAGGGCAGACTCATCCCAGGTCTTCAGCAAGAAGATTGCTCTTCATAAATAGAAAGTATTTGCGGGCTTTATCTTTAGATTATACAGGTCTTAAACCATTATACTTGGGAAGATTAGGCAAACTAATCCAAACGCTGACTCGCGCTGTCAAGATTAGGCTAGGCGAAGGGAGTGTGTTTTCATAAGAAAACTTTAAAATATATTAAGAAGTAATCATCTCATCTGATGCTAAGTAAAGATTGCAAGATGTAAGACCACGTGGCGAATGCTCCCTATGGCCATGACATCGAGAGAAAGTTCAAAGGCAGAGAGATATGCCGGCTAAGTTGGCAATGTTTTCCTTTTATCATCAGGAATGGTCACACCGACATAGAGTATATATCCATTTGAAGTCACATTTTATAATCCCCTAAAAGGTACAGTTTCCTTTGCTGGATGGTCTATATGGTTTCATTTTCATTTTTAATGTGGTGGAGTGACATTTTTAAATGTCTTTTTTTGCCTGTATCATCACCTTGGGTAGACTTAATGGGCCCTTTCTGTAGGCTCAATACAGGTCTTCAGTAACAATAATGTATGCCAGCTAGAATCATAACAACTTCTACCCAGACTGTGAAATTTCTGGTTCTGTTTCAGTGGGAATGTTCTCTTTAGAAATACACACTTTGCAAAGCTGGCATAATTTCTCCCACAAAACATGTCTCACGTAGCAATGAAAAGGAACTATTCTGACGTAGAGGGAGGGGCACATAGTACAGTCAACAGTTCAAACGCCATTGGAGATGGTCACCTGAAACCTTTGTACTCTTATTGATCAGTGTTGCCCCATTAAACTTGGTTTCTAAATAAAAATTAAATTTTTAAAAAAAGAAAAAATTTCCAAATCAACAAAAGGAAACATTTAGGTTTAAAACACTTGTCTTGAGGATTTACCACTAAGAAAAATCCTGCAATCCATGTCATCTGAGAATGGGTCTTTCAGACCCTAGATACAGGTATAGTCTATTTCTTTTTTCAGATGTGGACAAAGAGCCAGCAGGCCCAGCATGCACCCTCATGGATCTATCTCTTCTTTAATACTTCATAGACCCTTTTACTCCTCAGAGACTGAAATCTCTTTTCTCAATATTTTGTATTACTAATTTTTTTTTTAACAAAGACAGAGAGAGAGTCAGAGAGAGGGATAGACAGGGACAGACAGACAGGAATGGAGAGATGAGAAGCATCAATCATTAGTTTTTCGTTGCGCATTGCAACACCTTAGTTGTTCATTGATTGCTTTCTCATATGTGCCTTGACCGTGGGTCTTCAGCAGACTGAGTAACCCCTTGCTCAAGCCAGCGACCTTGGGTTGAAGCTGGTGAGCTTTTGCTCAAACCAGACGAGCCCGCGCTCAAGCTGGCGACCTTGGGGTCTCAAACCTGGGTCCTCTGCATCCCAGTCCGATGCTCTATCCACTGCGCCACCGCCTGGTCAGGCTTGTATTACTAATTTTTGGTTCCATATAATTTTACAATTAAGTAACAATACAACGGAGTATTATTTTAGTCAACTCGGTCTTACTTTCCCAACCAAACTATAATTCCCTAGAGAGCAAGACATATGCTCTCTGTCCATCGACGTTTTCCATCTGCCTCACCTAGAATTGAGACTTATAACCAAGGGATACCTGTTGGACTGAAGGCTACGATCTGACATTCTATGCAAAGGCTGTCCCCAAACTTGGTGCTGGGCTTGAGGGAGCCAGCCACAGAAATATCCTCATAGTCATCAGCAATTCTCGCCAGGGTAGGAGGTTCACGCAGATCCCAACGTGCTCTGAGTCCAGAGCCAGCTCACAACCCCTTCTCACAATCACAGCGAAGAGTCCACCCAGCCTGGGTCCATGTGCCGTGTCATGCTGTCCTCACTGCCAGCAACGGCAACTGCTGCTTGTCTCAAGGTGTCGGTGGTGGCACTGGTGTTTATGCAGACTCTGTCTTGGCCCGTTAGGAGTAAGTCTGAGGCACCACTAACCAATAGCCCCAAGAGGGGACCAAAGGTCCAGTGTGGCAGCCCTCCAGGAGCACAGGGGGCAACGCCCCAGGCAGAACCGCCCCCCTGGTACGATTGGACCACAAGTCTGGCGTCAGAAACAGAGCTCTTCACCTTGTGCCCAGTCTGGGTTGGCAGAAAGGGTGCCTGTCTGGGGTGAGGGTGGGTCCAGCCAGCCTGGTGGCCACCCTGGCAGCACAGGCTTGATGACGGTCACTCTTCTAGGAGAGCCGGTCTCCGCCGTCGGCACGCACGCAGGTGGCCCAGATGGTTTGAGCAGCTGGGCGATTTGTTTCCGTGGTCAGCGGCCCCCAACCTGGGTGCCTCTTATCGGCCAGCTTATAGTCTTTCAAGTGGCAGATAACCAGGTAGGCCGTGCGCCACCGTCTCGGACTCAGGGAAACACGAGATGCCCTGCGGAGAGCACTGGTGACTGGTGAGAGCTGAGAGCGGCTTGAGTTCTGCCCACTGAAAGGAGCTACCACGTCCATTTTCGGGCCCGCCAAGTCAGAGCTGGGGTTGGCCAACCTCAGGGGCCTGGAAGACAGACACCAGGGGTCCGGCTCAGCCCGTCACCAGTACAGCAGGCCCAGGCATGTAGGGAACACTTTGTAAGTCGGGGGCCCACTGAGCCACCAGTTATACCTCGGGTGGCCGAGTGGAGGACACATTTTCCCCAACAGGTAGTCATCAGTGTTGCACGTAAAGCGGCAATGGTGCTGAGGTCGCAGTGAGCGTGCTCCCAAATACACCACTGCCCGTCTGACGACCGTGGCCCCTTCCCACGGCTGAGCCACTGAGTCCGAACTGGCCCACTCGGGAGTGGGGGCGTCAGACCAAGCATCACGAGGCCTCCTTGGACCAGGCACTCGGTTTGACCAGAGCCCAGCAGTTAGCCAATAGCTGCTGCTTTACAGAGGGGTGTGTCTGTTAGCTGAGCCAGGGAGGCGTCAGACCCACACCCCAAGAAGTGGCTCCAGCACAGGCCGCCTCCCGGTCCAGGCTGCAGTCCCCCCACCCGGCTGTCACAGAGGCTCACGGCTCAGCGGGTGACGCAGGTCACGGGGCTCCGGGGTAGAACCTGCACCACAGCTTGATGAACGGGTTCCAATGGACGGCCGTTGGTTTGGGTGCTGCCCCGAGAAGGCTGATTTGGGGGTCATGTGCTGTAAAGACCGAGGAGGATGGTCAAGTGGGGGGGCACACACTGTCCCCGTGTCCAAAGAGTAAAGAAGGCACGGGGACACCTGGGGGCGGCGGGCACAAAGAGGCGGAAGTGCCACTGTATCTGAGCAACCTCGGGGGGAGGACGGAGGCCGTCCACAGGGTCGGCTCTGCAGGCAGGAGAGCCCGGGGCGCAGGACCTGCGGCGGAGGTCGGGTCCAGGAAGCCGCTTTGATCATGGGAGCCATAAACACGGAGTGTGAGCATGGCGGCGGGAGGTCAGGAAGAGAAGAGGGGGCGCGAGAAACATGGAGAAGCAGCGGAACATCGACCAAGAACACAGCTGGTCGGGATGTCAGGATTCGAACTCAGAGAGGCTGACTCCCTCACTCCGACGTAAGATCTTATTAGACAGAAATACACACTTGTTCACATTCGTGGTGGTGGGAGAAGCCAGAGCTCTCTGGGATTATCGCACAATTAGACATCTATATATCAATATCTGTATCTCTCTGTCCAGATATACTGCTCACGAAAACTACGGGAGATTTCAAAACGAACATGAAGCAATAAAAAAAGAAGCATTTGATTTTCTTTAAACAAGAACATCAGAAAAGCAAATGACAAGTCAAAGAAAGTTGTTTGATTATGCAAATTAGATGCAAAACCAACTTTTATTTCATTGGTGAAAATGCACTTATACAAAAGGCTGAAAGTACTGGAGTGTCTGCATGTTTCCTGGTCCTCAGATTTTTGTGAGCAGTGTGTGTACGTGTGTGTGTGTGTGTGTGTGTGTGTGTGTGTGTGTGTATAAATTATATAAGTCCATGTTCAAGAGTCTTTTTTTGTGACAGAGAGAGACAGAGGGACAGATAGGGACAGACAGAAAAGAAGGGAGAGAGATGAGAAGTACTAATTCAGAGTCTTGAATGTCAGGCATGTTCAAGAGTCTTAGGAGCTCCTGACCAGGCGGTGGCGCAGTGGATAGAGCTTCAGACTGGGACCTGGAGGACCCAGGTTCGAGACCTCGAAGTCGCTGGCTTGAGCGTGGGCTTATCTGGTTTAAGCAAGTCTCATCAGCTTGAGTCCAAGGTCACTGGCTTGAGCAAGGGGTCACTCGGTCTGTTGTAGCCCCCCCAGTCAAGGCACATATGAGAAAGCAATCAATGAACAACTAAGATGCCACGACAAAGAATTGATGTGTCTCATCTCTCTTCTTTCCTGTCCATCTGTCCCTCTCTCTGTCTCTGTCACACACAAAAAAAAAGGGTCTTAGGAGCAAGTGAAATAGAAAATAAGGGGCTATAACCCAGTTAATGTATTGAGTAGATGCTGAGATGAGTAGATGTTACATATAAACATTTCTATAAAACGTAAAAGTCAGCTAAATACTGTTATTCACGCTGAAAATTCAGCTACGCGGGGAGAACACCGGGCCAGGCGTCATAATCACAGAAGACAGGTGACATCAGTTCGCGCTGACCATAAAAAATCACCGGCGAGCGCCGCTCTGACAAGGCTGACTTCGACAGTAAACAACGATCGGCTCACATTGTCGCAGAAGGAATGTCCCCACGATCCAGGTTAACAAGCTAGAGAAAGAGCGTTTCTACCGCTCAGAGCAACCGCTCAGGAGAGTGTGGAATAAAAGACATCTATTTTTACACTACCACAGCATCGAAAGCTGGGTTGTCGATTTGTCAACCTATCCAAAAAAAAAAAAAAAAGCAGAAGATCCTGATTAGCAGCAAGCAGAATTCATGAAAAGATTATTATTTTAAATGGATCAACAGTGTAGAAAATTTGGTTTCGACCGAACATACTTAGAATAGAGGTTAGATTATCACAGAACAATACAGACTGTTTATTGCTGTAGGTGCCTTAATGAGTAAGGGCTAAAATGTGTGTGAGGGCTTATCAGATGAGATGGCCACTTGACCTAATCCGGTCTGACACTCACACATGTCACTGCTATGGCGCCGTTACAACGCTCATGTTTCTGACAGTTTTATACTTCTCTGTCACGGGGGGATAGAGGCTAAAGACCAAGCTAGCCTAATAAGAGAGCTCCTGATCCAATCATCCAGGAAGGATGTCATCTTGAAATACACACCTATCTGCCCCCTTTCCTTGCAAATTCCTATAAATTCTGACCCCTTTTCCTGCAGGGGCATCGGCTAGATCTTATTGCCTTAGGGAAGGGTTGTTATTGCAGGAAATCTGAAAAACCAATTTTTGTCTGTTCAGTTCCTGGTCACTGAGCTTTCCAAAGCTGAAGCACGCCGGTGGGAACCCGGGAGGCCATCCAACAGTGACGCCTAAGAAAATGGTTCTGAGTCCTCTCTCCAGCTGGGGCTGAGGGCATCGCTCTCCAGGCCGACACAGGGGAGAGCCATGGTCTGTCTACAGAAGGAGGCTCTGTGCTCCGCCCCTGTTCTCTCCAGAGTCCTCAGGAGCCCAGGTCAGGGCGTCGAGGTGACACAAGTCTAAGAGCAGAGGGATCTGTAACCTCTCTCCTGAGCAAAGTCTAGGGAGGTCGTGACATCCTCAGTCCCCTGCAGGTCAGCGGGGCTGGGCAGCAGCTGCAGCAGAAATAGCCACTCCTCGTCTGCACTGTCAGCCCACGGTCTCTGAAAGCACCCGCCCCAGAAGCAGCCCAGTGATTCCGTGGATGGAACTGGGGTGCAGACAGAGTCTAGAAGCTCCAGCAGGGTGCCTCGTGCCTGGCGTTGGCACAGGATGTGAGAAGAGCCACGGCACCCAAATGGACTTCTGTCAGGGTGTGAGGGCGGGGGTCACGCCGCAGACACGTGTGAGGGCAGGGGTCACGCTGCAGACACGTCTGTGAGGGCAGGGGTCACGCTGCAGACATGTGTGTGAGGGCGGGGGTCACGCCGCAGACACCTGTGTTTGTCTCGGTGGCTGCCGACGTGGACAGTCCACAAGTGTGCACCGGTCCCTCACCCCACACTCAAGGACCTGGCTGAGGACCAGAACCCCAGCCCACCAACGGGGCCCAGGAGGTCTGTCAACCAAGACTTCTTAATATGTTCAAGAATAATGGCGGAGCGAGCCCAGAACTTCTCAAGATGCAACTTCAATTTAGATTTTTTTATTTTTTAAAGTTCCATTTCTTAACATTTTACATTCTGTCCTGAGATAATTCTACCCTGACATATCTTCAGTTCTTTCCCTCTGAATACTTGTTGGGAGTTTGACAATACATAGTGATTCCATGGGGAATACTTTAATAATTACAGGAGTCACAGTCAATACTGTCCCCAAAACATTAGTGGTCACACGCACCAAGAGAGACCATGGATTTAGAACAGCACCCAAAGCGAGGTTTTTCACTGAGATTCTGAAGAACACAGGGAAAGCCACCTGCCCATAATCCATTCAAGCCACCACTCCCCTCATTGCTGATGACCCTCGCAGGGATGTGCTTGTGGCGGTTGATAAAGAACACTTTGACCATACCAGACCAACCATTCAAATGTAGCTGAGCATACACAATAATTTTATGAATAACATTTCTTCTTTTTCCCTTGAAAATGACTTAACTTACAAAATAAAAAGTAATCATATCTAGAATTTATGGCTCTCACCCCTTCCCGCAGCCATGGCTCGATTGGCCCCGGGCACTGAGGATGTCTCTATGGTGTCTACTTCAGGTGCTAAGAAGAGCTCGGTTGCTGAGCAACAGAGCAAGGGCCCCAGATGGGCAGAGCATCGCCCCCTAGTGGGCTTGCTGGGTGGATCCCAATTGGGACACATGCGGGAGTCTGCCTCTCTGCTTCTCCTCACTGAATAAAAAAAAACAAAAAAACAAAAAAAAAAAAGGAAAAAGAGAAAAGAAAAAAAAGAAAAAAGAAAGTGGACAGCAGACCCCAGTGATCTGCGTCATCAAAGAAATAAAAGGGAAACTTGTTGACTGGACTTCTTCTGTGTGCAGACACTTTATATGCCATCGGCAAATTATGTAAAAGCATACATTAAAAAAAATCAAACAAATTAATTAGAGGTCAGGTAAAAAAACAAAGCCTGGTAGTGACTGAATGAAACATAGGACTTTAACTATTGTTTAAACTATTTAAAAATTAATTCTCAGTCAATAGTAATTGGATGCTTCCTGTAGGGCACTGTTCCCAGGGCTGGGGACAGGGGCCCCGCCCAGCATCGCAGGTCAGTTTACCTCAGACCTGCTGAAGGTTTTCATCACTTGGTTAATGTTCATAAAAACGCTCGGGGACCCCCCCCCCCCCGGCTGGGAGTCTCTGAGGGTGAGGAAATGACATGGCAGGGTAGCAATGCCGACTGAGTCGGTGCTGTGGGAACACTCCACAGGCAGGTCAGAGCGGGCTTTCCGGACAAGAGCCGGGTGAAGACACAGCCTGGCCGATGGCCTGGACCGGGACAGGACGGAGCTCCCCAGGTGTGGTGGCCAGCAGGTGAGTCTCAGCAGAACTGTGCCCGTCTGCTCCTCGGGGTCCACGTCCGGCAGGAGCACCTGCACAGCCATCTGCTCCTCGGGGTCCACGTCCGGCAGGAGCACCTGCACAGCCATCTGCTCCTCGGGGTCCACGTCCGGCAGGAGCACCTGCACAGCCATCTGCTCCTCGGGGTCCACGTCCGGCAGGAGCACCTGCACAGCCGACGGCAAGGTCTGCTGTGTGTGGAGAACATCCCGGGGCTCCCTTCCTCCAGCCGGAGGGAGAACCCACAGGTGCACGCCTTTGCGAGCCTCATGCACTCGACTACTGGAAATACCACTTCCTCCAGCCCTTATTCCCAGGCGCTGGTGGAGCAGTGGTGCTGGTCTCTCTGCTCCTCCTCATGGAGATTCCCCGCAGGATCAGAGGCGGCGGTTCAATCTGTTCACAGGCACAGACCTCTGGCGTGGGTCTGAGTGTGACTCAGACATGAACGCTAGACCCCATTCGTGGCCCCAAAGGAAAAAGAGCTCGTTAATGAGCGGTGATCATTGAGAAGCCCGCCACCAGGCAGTCCCCAAAGGAAGGCTGCGAGCCACAGATCCAGGCTCCAGGGTTGATATAATAATACCAGCCCGCACAATCCAGAGAATGAAGTCCGTGTGTTGAGGCTGGCCCAGACGCCTGTGGTTCACGCACCGGCTTCTTCAACCCAGCGTTATAGCTGGGTCCCATCAGCGCACGACCACCAGCAGTCCCCATGCCCAGCACAGGGACTTCCACTGAGTGATGTCCAGGACACCAGTGTCTCTCTATGAACACGAGTGCACCGGATTGCCTACGCACTGCATTTCACGCAGGACCACTGCGGGGGCTGAACCACTGCGTGGGCTGAACGGTGCCTTCCTGGCGTGTGCACGGCTCTGATCTGGCTGGCTGGCATGAACCGTGCCCTGGCGTCTGTGCGGCCCCATTAAGATCAGTGATGTATAGTTTCAGGGTGACTCGGAAGGCGAATTAAGATCGGTGCAATTTATACTTGACTGCATATTTTTGCAATATGTATGAGGCATAAGCTTATAGAAATGTAAGTTTTCTTCTAAAGGGATATACATATTCATGTTAAAATTCTTTTTAAAAGTACTCTTGTTTAATAATCGTGGCTGATGTTACCCCATGTAATCTAGAGTCGCTGGAAAGATACAAAGTGCTACATTTCTCCATCTCTGTTCACAAACACGCAGGACCTCTGGCTGCGTGCTAACCGCCTACCGCAGATATTCCCAACACGACAAGGCAGCTGCCCTTCTGCAGAAGGGTGCGTGGAGAAAAACTGGTCACCTAAGGGGTAGTTCTGCCTTGGAGATTCCAGTAAGGGGCCACCACCTCCCCCACAAATTCCTAAGCAAGATACACAGCCTTTTCTGTGTGTGAGGGGGAGGGGTTGCTAAGTAGCTGAACTGGATTAAAACCCAGCAGCTCCTAGTGTTGCTATATTTTATACGGAACAACAAAACCAGCTGCCACCAGAGGCCAGAGGGCGGGACGTTCCCTGCCCTGGGACATTCACTTCCACCCCAGGGGCTGCTAGAGGCAGCCCTCCTCGCAGGACCCGCTCCCGCTGCTCGGCGCCTCCCTTCCCATCACTCGCTCCCTTATCTGAAGGGAACGGCAGCCCAGGAGGACCCGGGGCTTCCCTGGAGACAGAGGCAGTGACAAAACACTGACCTTTGTCCTTGCCAGAAACGTGGTTTGACCTTGAACAGAAGAGGAAGGATGTCCCCACGCACCTAGAACCTGCCGTCCGCCAGGCGCTCGGCGGAGTGCTTTAGAACACCTCCCCAGCGCGCCTTCCTACACACACTTCACAGAGGAGGCGCTTTGCAGACGTGCTGGGAAGCAGACACGGGGGCTGTGTGTCTCCCTGCCCCACCGCCCAGTCAGCGGCTTGGCCGCCGTTCCTCCTCGTCTCCTGGGGACTGAAAGCTACATGTGCCTCTGTCTGGCTCGCTGTCCTGTCTGCATCTTCCTCCCGGGGCCTGGCACCCAGCCGGTGCTCAACGAATATTCGCTGAATGAAGGAATGACGCCTCCCATTTACGCTAACCTCAGACTGAGCGTTTACCAGCTTAACTTCTGTTGTCCTTTACTGAATTCATCTAAAATCTGTGTATTGCCAATGTGCCAGCTGATCCAAATGAACGGAACCCATCGGTTTCACCGGGAACTCTGTGGTCGTCACCATTGATTCCCAGATGGAGAGACAGGACACCTAGATAAGAGACCCAAATACCGGGCCAAAGAGGCCAAAAATCGCACAGCGGCCATGTTACTATTCCTCCAATAGAGATAATGAGACTTTTAAAACTTTAAACTTTCTGAGCACAGAGGGGAATTAAACACATAGTTCCACTGAATTGTCTTTTGTGTTACCGTCTCCTTTCAGTAAAGGCCAATTCCTATCGAACAGAGGGCTTCCACTCTTAATTAATGTTAAAAATAGGCTATGTCTCTTCAGGCATAAGGAGCAATAAAGTATTTATTTTATAAGATGTATTTTACATGAAGCTTCATATTGTTCTCTTTTGAACTCCGAGAGAATTGCATCAGAGTTTAATTTATGAGGAACATTGTATAAATAAAGAGGCCTTTTTAAAAGAAAAAGGTAAGGAGGCATCTGGGCTGCGTCGGCAGAGAGTCTGAAGCTCCTTTGTACGAAATCACATGTCACAGGGAAAGTAATACTCAGTGAAGAAACATTTAAGTAGTACAAAAATTTTAATATTAAATACAAACCAAGGGCCATTCTATAATGAATCCTAGTATACTACAAGCTAAAAACAACACACTGTGTGATGTTAGAGGATTTTTAATTAGTCCCACATGGGTTGGTTCTCGCTCCAAACTCAAAGGCCAGAAGAATTTCAAATTTCCCTAATAGTGTAATAAAATATCTTAATAACACGATTGATTCTAATTCTGTACACAAACAGAGGAATAGAGAGACATCGATTGTATATCTTTCCCCTTAAAAATCACCAGAAAAGTGTGTCTATTCAATACTCTCAATAAAGCATTGTTCCATAAAAATAAATATTTAGCCTTACTTATTAAAATGTTTCTTGACATTACTTTATTTAAAAAAGAACTAATCGAGCCCTGGCCGGTTGGCTCAGTGGTAGAGCGTCAGCCTAGCGTGCGGGAGTCCTGGGTTCGATTCCCAGCCAGGGCACACAGGAGAAGCGCCCATCTGCTTCTGCACCCCTCCCCCTCTCCTTCCTCTCTGTCTCTCTCTTCCCCTCCTGCAGCCGAGGCTCCATTGGAGCAAAGTTGGCCCGGGCGCTGAGGATGGCTCTATAGCCTCTGCCTCAGGCGCTAGAATGGCTCTGGTTGCAACAGAGCAACGCCCCAGATGGGCAGAGCATCGCCCCCTGGTGGGCATGCCGGGTGGATCCCGGTCGGGCGCATGCGGGAGTCTGTCTGACTGCCTCCCAGTTTCCAACTTCAGAAAAATACAAAAAAAAAAAAAAAAAAAAAAAGAACTAATCATTAAGATGGTTTAATGTCTCTTCTCTAAGTTTTACATTAAACATTAAGTTTCTAGTACTTTTCTTATTACTATTCATATGCATGGCTTTTAAAACCTATTGTTATCACTTAATCTCTTATTTCAACATTATAACATTATTTATTTATTTATTTATTTATTTATTTTAGAAAAAGGAAGGAGAGAGAGACAGAAAGATGGGAACATTGAGCTGTTCCTGTCTGTGCCCTGACCAGGGATTGAACTTGCAACCTGTGGGCTTCTGGACAACTCTCCAACCAAGTCAGCTATCTGGCCAGGGCTTAATATTTTTTAAACTTTTTTTAATTGATTGACTTTAGGAGAGATAGAGAGAGAAAGGGAGAGAGAGGGGAGGGGAAAGGAAGCATCCATTTGTTGTTCCACTCAGTCTCACATTCATTGGTTGCTTCGCATGTGTGACCTGACCAGGGATCAAACCCCTGACCCTGTCATTTAGTGATGACTCTTCAACCAACTGAGCTAACTGGCCAGGGCCAGTTTTACTGTAACAATGTGAATAGTGATATTGTATCTCCTCTACACTTTTTTTTTTTTTTTTCATTTTTATGAAGCTGGAAACAGGGAGAAACAGTCAGACAGACTCCCGCATGCGCCCGACCGGGATCCACCCGGCACGCCCACCAGGGGCGACGCTCTGCCCACCAGGGGGCGATGCTCTGCCCATCCTGGGCGTCGCCATATTGCGACCAGAGCCACTCTAGCACCTGAGGCAGAGGCCACAGAGCCATGCCCAGCGCCCGGGCCATCTTTGCTCCAATGGAGCCTTGGCTGCGGGAGGGGAAGAGAGAGACAGAGAGGAAAGCGCGGCGGAGGGGTGGAGAAGCAAATGGGCGCTTCTCCTGTGTGCCCTGGCCGGGAATCGAACCCGGGTCCTCCGCACGCTAGGCCGACGCTCTACCGCTGAGCCAACCGGCCAGGGACCTCTACACTTAATAGGTACAGGCATCTGAAATTGTATTTATAATTTCCCTAATATAAAAAGTCTGAGAATTTTAACCCACTAATTCCATGCTTTTCCTCATATTATTTACCACTGGCAAGTACATTCTAAATTTAGTATTAATATAGTTAAGCAAACATAATTCTCACCTCAGGTAAAGTTCCAAAAATAATGTTATAAGAAATAATTTAAAGTATTCAATTTAGCTACTATGGTGCCAGTTGCAATGTAATAGTTTAGGGATAGGAAACTGTTCACTGGTAAATATAATTCTATAAAGAAAAAGATCATCAATCTTTATCTTTTAAGGAAGCGCAAAACAACTTCTGATGTTATTTATATGCTAGACAAGAAGAATAAAGGTCAACCTCTGGGCCAAAAGGACATCGCCTAACATTTCCTTAAAACATGTCTCTGACATATAAATACATCTGCTGGATATTTGATCCTAGTCGGTACACGTCTGATTGAAGACTCCTGAACATTAAAGTGATCTGATGTGTACAACAAAGAGGGGAAAGTGGTTCCTAAGATTCAAACCACCCTGTGGGGGAAGTGCAGATTCACAAACAAGATGAATCCAAAGACGATCAAATTCAGACTCGTCATCATTAACGTGTCAAAGTTAATGACAAAGAGAGACTCTTAAAAGTAGCAAGAGAAAAGCCGTTAGTTACTTAAAAAGGCATTCCCATAAGACTGTTAGCTGATTTCTTAACAGAAACTTTGCAGGCCAGAGGGCATTGGCATAAAATATACAAAGTAATGAATAGCAAGGACCTGCAACCAAGATTACTCTACCCAGCAAAGCCATCATTTTAGAATCAAAAGACAGACACAGAGCTTCCCAGAAAAGAAAATGCGAAAGGAGTTTATTACCACCAAACCAGTATTACAAGAAATGTTAAAGAGTTTTCTTTAAGAAGAAAAAGACTGAAGAAAAATATGAATAATAAAATAGTAATAAATACAGATCTATCAGCAATCACTTTAAATGTAAATGAATTAAATGCTTCAATGAAAAGACATGTGGAGGCTGAATGAAGAATAAAACAAGACCTTTACATGTGCTGCCTACAAGGGACTCACTTTAAAAAGACACACACAGATTGCAAGTAAAAAAATGAAAATGGGAATAAAAAAAATACTAGGGTAGTAGTACTTACATCAGACAAAATAGATTTTAAAACAAAGGCTATAACAAAAGACAAAGAAAGACCCAGCAATTCCACTTCTGAGTATTTATCTGAAGAAACTCAAAAATACTAATTTAAAAAGACATGCACCCATATGTTTGTTGTAGCATTATTCAGTAGCCAAGATATGGAAGGAACCTAATTGTCCACCGATATACGACTGGTTAAAAGAAGTGGTGTATACACACAATGGAACATGACTCAGCCATAAAAAAGAATGAAATCTTACCATTTCATGGATGGACCCAAAGGGTATGATGCTAAGTTAAATAAAACAGAAAAGACAAATTCCATAGGATTTCACGGATATGTGGAATCTAAAAAAAAGAAAAATGAACAAACAAAACAAATAAACTCACAGGTGCAGGGAACATTTTCACGGCTGCCAGACGGGGCGGGGGTTGGGGGTGGAAGAAGGTGAAGGATGAGAAGTGCCGATTGGTGGTCACAGGACAGTCCCAGGGACGTAAGGACAGCAGGGGAAATACGGTCAATAAACCGTTCCTAACGATGGACGGTGCCAGCTGGGTGCCACCTCTGTCGCGGTGATCATTTCATAAGTTCCATAACGTCCAATCGCTACGCTGTACAACTGAAACTAATATGACAATATTGTATGTCAACAGTAATTGAAAACCAAAGAATTATTTTAAACAATACGTCGTCTTGTTCCTGGATGTGTCTGCCTGCTGGAAGTTTCCGTCACCATGTCCTCATGTCCTCCGCAGTTACAGGCAAGAAGGAGGGTGGTTTTCAGTGGAGTCTCCCCTTCCACTGTTGACGTATCAGAGGAAAACGTCAGTGTGGCTTCAGGTCTCAGGGAGCGCATGTACAGTGAGGCTTCACTGCACCTGTTTTCCTCCGTGATGAACCCCTACAGCAGGGGTCCCCAAACTTTTTACACAGGGGGCCAGTTCACTGTCCCTCAGACCGTTGGAGGGCTGGACTATAAAAAAAAACTATGAACAAATCCCTATGCACACTACACATATCTTATTTTAAAGTAAAAAGACAAAACTGGAACAAATACAATATTTAAAATAAAGAACAAGTAAATTTAAATCAACAAACTGACCAGTATTTCAATGGGAACTATGGGCCTGCTTTTGGCTAATAAGATGGTCAATGTCCAGTTCTATATTTGTCACTGCTAGCCATAACAAGTGATATGACGCGCTTCCGGAGCCATGATGTGTGCGTCCTGCGTCACTGGAAGTAGTACTGTACGTGAGCCACATATAGGACTCCAGGAGCACAGGATGCGGATGACCACTAATGAAAGAGGTGCCCCTTCCGGAAGTGCGGCAGGAGCTGGATAAATGGCCTCAGGGGGCCGCATGCAGCCCGCGGGCCGTAGTTTGGAGACCCCTGCCCTACAGTGCTGGCCTACGTACAGAAGCTCTACCCCTGCGATGGCTGTATCCCATGGGGTTATAGTGACACCCGGAAACACCATGACATACATGGCGTTTGCCTAGGATGGAAGGGACAGTGAAGGAGCCAGTAGCCAGGAAACCTTTTCTAAGCTTGGGCTCTCTCTAGGGAAGGGGACACACACACACACACACACACACACACAAACACAGACACACACATTCCTTCTCATCACAGTCCATTTCAGACTAACGTGATGCGGAACAATTAGGACAGACCCAGGAGCTCAAGCTCCAAACAAACGGCAGAAAAGAGAGGGAGAGGAATAAAAAGCATTTCTAAGACTGAACAGTCAGAAAGGATACACCAGGTCACACTGAAGAAAACCCTCCCTAGAAATGCAATCGTGGAAGACTACTTAAAAAATACGACTTGGAGCATTAGTGGATTGCAAGAGTAATAACGGTCTGCATTTGGCATGAGGCAGCCTGGGGGAGGGGACGCCCATTACGGTAGAATTCAGGTGGGAAGACCAGCCTGGGGCAGAGAGGAGGGACAGGGGCTCACGCAGAACCTGCGGGAGAGAAAAATGTACGAGAGAATAAAGGAGGCCTCTCCTCCAGCCACTTCAGGCCAGGAGTTGTAAACACCCCGAGACAAGATGAGGATCTGCAAACAGCACCCTCCACAGGAGTTACAGTTGCGTGTGTCTGCGTGTGTATGAGTGTGTATGAGTGTGTACCCGGGTAGGTGCTGCACCCCATCTCCTCCCTCTCCTGCCAGGTGCTCATGGGACAATTCTGACTGGCCTCTCCCCACAGTGACATAATACAGGCAAAGATCCACACTTGGAAGGCTCCTCAGGCAGAGGTTCGGACAAAGGAACCGGGAACCTCTGGCCGAGGCCGCGGGCTCCCCTTCGGCTTTGCACAGGAGTCCTGACTTTGAAGACTGTCAGTGTTTCCCCAGCCTAACCAGTCACCTGTCACTCTGTCTCTCGTCTCTGTTCTCTTGTGTGCAGACCCCGTGGATGGAAACTCTAAGAAGGAAGGCGGCCGATGACCAGATTCGTGCCCCGAAAGCCCTAACTGATAGAAAGAAACAAGAAGTTATATGAAAACAGTAACAGAATAATAGACAAATTGGCAGATGAAGTTTGAGAGAAAGATAAAAGCACTGTGTCTTATTAACAAAAATTCTTTAAGGTATCTGGATACTTTGGGGGAGGGGAGAGCAAAGTTTAAAGAAAGTCTCAGGACTATCTGACAACCTATCTTGCATCCGAGCTTGTTTTTTATGCCCTCGTGTTTTGGCCTGATCTGAGTCAGAACGCAAGACGGTAAGTGTCAAGTAGTCTATTCCAATCCGGAGGGCGTGCAAGTCCCTAACACAATCAATATTGGCAATGTGGGGTCTCACACGCAAGTACAGGAGCAGAAGCAGTCCTTTGTCAGCCATAAAACCTCTGGCTAGCTTGGTTTAATTTATGGAAGAGAAGACAAACTTGAGTTACGAGAATGGTAGGCAACAACACGCCTGCTGACCTTACTTCCTTGTCCTCAATAATGTTGGGCCAGCATACTAAATTACTTTAAAGGAAGTCTGATAACAAGATGTGATGGGAATCACTTTCAAGTCTTGGTGTCAAACTGGGTTTTGAGTTAACTGGCACGCATGAGTATAGTGAGCATGTTTTAGAAGACAGCATCAACTGTGTTCGGGTGGGTCAGAATAAAATGCAACGTACTTATGCTTTAGTGCCTTTCACGGCATTGAGGATTTACTTGGGATCTAAACTATCTCAGCGGATAGTGTCATGCCAAAGAGAGTGACCAGTGACATCTTGCAATGGTCTCCAGTGGTCTCTAAATAGGTTTTGCTTCAGACATTTTGACAAATGTATGCTTCCCTGTTATGGACCAGAGTACACAACGGCATAGCCTTTTATCAAAGACAATTAAAGCGTTTCTTGCTGACCAATAAAAACTTATTCAGAGCTAACGCATACTCATATTTGCTGAGGGCATGAAAGGCATGGTCGAATGAGAACTACTTCCCACCACTACCTTTTAGGAAATAATGACGTGGGACCATCTTTAATGAGCCAGCCAGTCAGTGGCTTCTTCAGTATGTGCTGTGCCCTCAGCGGCATCCTAGGTACTGGGGACGTGGTAGGAACCCAGATGTGTGCCCTCACAGAGCACGTGGTCCATCGGGCAACTTTAACTTACGTCAACCATTACCTGAAAAAAAATGACTTAGAAATTCATTACTCTTTATTTATTGACTGATGATCAAATTTCTTATGCGCAAATGATGCACTTAGATCAGGGAAAACATGTGAGGAGCAAGCCCAAGCTCAGCATTCCTGGACTCTTGAGTCTGAGCCTGGTTTAGACTCACACTGTACATGACTTCACTGCACAGGAAACTAGTTTTTGTACTTTTACTTGTTAATTGACTAATTATCTTTTGGAATATACAAATAACGCTGAGCTTCTGACCTTCTGATATCCAGACCTTGAGGCCACGACCTGTATAATAATGAGAGATGCTCATTTCTCTCGGCTTCTCCTCAGGCAAACTGTCCTGGGAAGACTGGGGTGAGCGGTGGGTGGGGCCAGAGACAGTTGCTAGGAAACTTTAGATGCCTATACCCACAGTATTTCCTGGTTAGGTTTTTCCCAAAATAATCCAATTATAGGAATGACCTACTTACCTCTTCTCTCTTATGAAGGTTTCCTATAATTTATACAAGTTTCATCACATTTTTGGGGAGGAAGTTTCTGTTTTCCTAATGTATATAAACATTAATGTATATAAATGTACGCAAAACATATCCTTAATGTAAACATGTGCTCCTTGCCGCATTTTTCCAAATTTGTTCAAAGAATTGGTAGACACAAAAATGTTAAAGTGTAGCTCATTCAGACTAGGTATATATCATTTATTTAAAAAGCCAAAAGACTGGGTGAGGGGGCAGGAATGAAAGGTCTGGAAATGAGTGAGTTCCTCACAGACCGAGTGAGTGGGGAATGGTAGATGTAAGTATCTCCTTCCTTCTTGATTCTCAGTTCAGCACGGGTAATTTTGGTATACATTTGTCATAATAATAGCAGTTGAGTATTCAATTATTGGCAATATTTAGTTAAATTTATGAACCTATATTTAAATAATGAAGATATTTTAATAATACATGTATTAATTGACCTATATTTCCCCTAGATTTTGGCTAATCTCTCAAGAAAACACAAACAGAAAATAATACTAGCCTGACCTGTGGTGGCGCAGTGGATCAAGTGTCAACCTGAAACGCTGAGGTCGCTGGTTTGAAACCCTGGGCTTGCTGGTCAGGGCACATGTGGGAGTTGATGCTTCCTACTCCTCCCCCCTTCTCTCTCTCTCTCTCTCTCTCTCTCTCTCTCTCTCCTCTCTAAAATGAATAAAGTCTTAAAAAAATTAGAAACAAATAATACTAATGCCCCTCGTTGGTCAGTTAATAATTACCCAGTAGTCTACTCATTGCTTTGAAAACTTTCCCTGTAGTTTTTATGTTTTCGTTGCCTTTAAAAACATTTTTTTATAAAGACATCGATCTGTGGTTCCACCTATCCATGCAATCATTGGTTGATTCTTGTATGTGCCTTGACTGGGGATAAAACCCACAACCTTGGGATATGGGGATGAGGCTCTAATCAACTGAGCTACCCGATCAGGGCAAGCATTTCCTGTATTTGAGGAATACATAAGCAAGTACGTGATGCAGGGACGCATGAGAGGGAAGAGAATGACAGTCACCTGGACGTCCAGGGCAATAAAATATGGGGGAGGCACCACGAATACCTAATTTTCATCCAGGGGCCTTTCACAAAAGAACACCCACCATGCATAGCAACATATTCTCAAAGCTCCCCTAGCTCACCCGTTGCACGATCCGCCTTACTTCTCTGAAACCCTGGACTACAACTCCCTCATACAGTGGATCAAGAAAAAATAAAGTAAGAACGAACCTGAAAGATCACACAAAATGTCCTATAAACTCTCAAGGGGACTCGTTTTCAGGTACATTTTAATTACCTGCAAATTACGATGTTTAGTCTGGGAGTCATAACAACGCGCTGCGGAGGAACCTTTTCTGCTGAACGCTGCCGTTTTCTTCTGCATGTGGTATTACTGATAATGAACTCATCAGGAGTCAGGCTTCGTACTTCCTAGCTTTCCAACTTGGAAATTATATTAAAAATAAATCTGCGACATCTTACACACTCCGTAGAAAACGCCGGAGGCATTAATTTTACCACAGTAAACAAAAGGGGCCCGCAACCCCGCCGTGACTTCTGTAGCGATCACACCGATCCCCGCAAGGGCAGAGCCACGTTCATTAGTCTCCCGCCTATCTCTTTACGGAACACTTTTTTATTTTTATTTTTTTCTGACAATAGGCTGAACAAGAAGGTTAACGTCATGAAAATTAAATCTCATAAAATAAGGATTAGCAAACTCGAATCGAATAACAGACCGTGGACTCTACGTCTCCTTTTGCTCTGATTTATTCTTGTTCCCGGATAATGGCTCTCGGCCTCTTACAGACAAGGCCCGCTGTGGGGCGCGCTCAGCAGACACGCGCCGAGGCTGGGAGCGCGCGTCCCCGGGCTCAGCGGAGTCAGACTCAGAGGCCGCCTGGGCCCGAGGGATGCGGAGAGGCGGGGAAACCCCAACCCCTCAGCCGTCCCCTCTCCGCACTCCGCACAGGCTCCCTGGAACGATGGTGACCAGCGGGTCCTCCGCTCGCCACGCTCCTCTGCACGGGTGGTGCTTACAGAATAAAGAGAAGAAGAAATGGCGCCAGGCAGACTCACGTGGGTCCTCCTGCAGGAGCTGCGGCGTCTCCGCAGCTCGGGGTGAGTTCGGCCTCCGTCAGAGGAGTCCGAGAGGAACGTGACTGCAGCGCCCAGCGGGAAGGCTGGTGTCCGTCTTCAGTGAGGACTCGGAGCGTGG
The DNA here is from genome assembly GCF_036850995.1 of Saccopteryx leptura. Lineage (NCBI taxonomy): Eukaryota > Metazoa > Chordata > Mammalia > Chiroptera > Emballonuridae > Saccopteryx > Saccopteryx leptura. Next base: position 2,546,518 of record NC_089505.1, on the reverse strand, counting down.
GCTGTGACCCTTGTGACCCTGGACGGATCCGGCTACAGGAAGAGCGGGGGCGGGGGGGTGTCCCCAGCAGGCCAGGTGTGCACGCCGACGGGGAGGGGTGCGGAGAGGGACCTCAGGCAGGACAGGACGGGCTGGGGACAGCCGGAGGTCAAGCATGTGCTCCACAGAAGAGGTTTGGGGACCTGCCGTAAAAGCTAGAAGGTGGTGGTGGCGGAACAGGGGCTCCTCTCCGAACAGGGAGGGTGGTGGTGTCTCCGACCCTCAGGCCTCAGGGAAGAACAGCGCCCCAGGGGCGGGGGCTGCCGGCAGACCACCTGGCTGACCGCTGTGCTCGCTGGGGCCTCGTCACTCTCTGGGTCTCCCCAGGAAACAGGCATCCGTGCACTGGCCTCCTCACAACAACCCTGACACAGTCTTGTTTCTTCCACTCAGGGAGAGGAAACTGACGTCAAGCCTCCATCAATAAGGGCAGAAGCGGGACTCACAGCCCATGCCATCGGGTGGGGACCCGTGGCCTTCCAGGGCAGCGTGCCGGTCTTGCAAGGACCGGAGCAGGCTGGCCTCTGGGCGGCTCTGAGAACACCATGGCGGAAGGTACAGCCCCACAGGCGTGCGCAGAGGCCGCTGCTGCCTGGCTGGGGCTGCCCGGAGTCCCTCTGCTGCAGTCTCCCCGAGGCAGCGAGAGGGGAGGGTTAAAATGCAGGTCATCTACAAACGTGAAGTCAGCTTGGAGGACAAAGGGCACGTGACCCAGGCTTATTTCTTCTCTATAATGTTATGGATGAGAAAAGCCACGGTCTGGAAGGTTCTGAAGATTGTTCTAGAGCAACGAGCAAAGCAAGGGTTAGAGTGAGGAGTTAAAGCAAGGTCCTGGGCCTCTGGGACGCTGGACGCCTCCTGGGACCAGGGCTCCTTGGGGGCCTCTCCTCCTGCAGTGGCGATGGCTGTGTCCCGACTGGCAGCAGGTCCCTGGGATTCTAGCAGGGCCACGATCTCCTTCTCAGGAGAAAACTTTTATTATGTTAAATCTGGATCTCATATGGGCCAATTTTTTGAAGAGGACTACATTTCTCTTAGGGTTAGTTCTTGTTTGTTTGTTTATAATATATCTCAGGTACACTGTGATTATGCAAAGGTGGGACTACTGAGAGTCAAGTTGCTGTGACAAGAATGGCGAGTTCTTTAATGTCCCCGAGGCAGGGGTCACAAGCGAGGCCCCCGCAGCTGGCAGGGAGCCACAGCGAGAGGTCCGGCCGTCATCTCTCCGGCAGCGATGTCCAGGGTGGGCGCTAACTGTTCACCCCTCTGCCCCACTCCGAGCCCTCAGCACAAATACAACCTGCTCCCTTTAGTTTCTACGCCTAGAGGTTTGGGGGACAAATGGCAACAACAATGATGGAGAGAGAAACTAAGTAGATCCCACAGCAGGAGTTTGAAATCAAAACAAAATCAGGGCAAAACGGAGAAAAGAAAAGAAAACCTCAACCAAGGAAACACCGGTCAGGGTCCCGAGACTCCTGACAGCAGGTGGACGAAGGCTCAAGACATTGTAACAGGGTGCCCAGACGGGCTAGAGGACTGGGGGCATCCAGGGGACATGAGTCCCGTGCGCCCTCAGTGTGTAACGCTGACCCACCACAAAGGGACTCTCACTGGGGGGGGCAGGACCAGGAGCAGAACTGCCCTCTGCTGTTCCCGGGCAGCCCCAGGCAACAGCTGAACGTCACTTGCACCCTGCTTTCAACACTCAACAACTATGTATCACACACCTGTCATGTGACAGCCCAGAGACAGAGAACCACAAAGGAAACACCTCCCGGAGTTCAGTTCACAGAGGTTTGCTTTTCCTGATGCACTGATTACTTCCTTTAATCACACGTGACCAGTGGAACTCCTGTTTCCTATTTTGTTTTTCCTGTCCTGTCCTGAATAGCAGCAGCACCTCTCAGTTTGAGTGCAAATTGTATATATATATATATATAGATTGTATATTTTATATATATATATATATATATATATATATATATGTATTTTTTTCTGATAGAATTCTTCTTCTGCAGGCCAATCCCTTTTCTAGTTAAGACTCTTACTCCATGGGTGCCTTCTAGGTTCCCTCCTGTTCTTTTTGGAAATCAGAAAGTCGGTAAGTAAATGAGATAGGTGGTGGAGAAATCCTCCCTGTAATGTAGAGATTTTTTTCTCCATGCATTCAGTAAGCCTCTCCCGAGGAACAGGGAGAAGTGAAGGCAGTAAACCGGCCAGTTCTGAGAGTCGGGAAACTCCAGGAAGACCAGCTCCGGACAGGGGGTCCTACGTAGCTATGGGCAGCACCTTGCACGCACGTGTCACCAGACTGGACATATTCACTTCCCACACGATGGTATAATGGAGAATATTTGGAGCAGAGGGAAGTTGGGAAGGACCCTGGAGGCAGCAGGTGTCTTTAGATTTCTGGAAAAGGGAGGTGGCCCCGGGCAGAAGGGGAATCAGCTGGCAACGGCTGAAGAGACAGGACTATGTCGCCCGCTCCCAGCAAACGTGAGGCTTCCAAGACAAGTATTGTGAATGGGCGGTTCCTCTCACCGAAGGCACTGACTGCTTCTGTTTCTCTCCCACGAGCGTTTCCATCTCTGGCCCATCTCACTTGTTAATCTGTCTAATTAATTAGAATGCTCAGGTGAATGTGGGTTTGGGTTAACTGAATGAAGAGACTTTCGGTGTGATGACCAGGAAGACCTCCGTTGCTGGAAGTCTTCTCAGCATCTATTAGTTCCTTTTTCCGCCTTAGCCAGTAACAGTGTATCAACATAATTTAATATTACTTTCAGGAGTCAGGGAACATCGGTGTCCCGGGTTCGTTATTTTACACGAATCACAACCGCATCGTTGGCAACCAGAAACCGCGCCAGCTACGTACTGACCCCGGCCCCGAACCTGAAGGCTGATTTTCTGAAAACAAATCCTCGTTATCTTGTTTGTTTTCTGGTAATTTTATGCTCTCTCTGTGAAAGTGGAGCAAAAAGGGGGGCGGGGAAGAATCGAGTTAATTAAAGGTTCTGTTTAGCTGTGTGCTAGTTACTGAGTCTCTCTCAAATACTAATTGCAGGAGGCAAGTTAAATTTATTCTGGAGGAGACGGGACTTTGGTGGCAGGCACACACTTGCAGGTCACGTAACGGGTTAGCAGACGTCCTCATCTGGGCAGCTGCGGTCTACGCTGTAGAAAATCTTCTTTAGTGAGTTAAAAACGAATCAATATATAGTTGAAACTTGATATATACATTTACTTTCTTAATTAAATTTAATTAATGGGGTGACATTGATCAATAGGAGTATATAGGTTTCAAGTAAACATTTCTATGGCATGTGAACTATTGATTGGGTTGTGTCAAATCATTTTCTATCACCGCATATTTGTCCCTCTTTACACCTCTCCTCTTCCCCCTGCCCCTGGTCACCACCTCACTCTTACCTACCTCTGTGAGTCTTGGTTTTATATCTCACCTACATGTGAAATCATATCCTTCTTAGCTTTCTCTGATTTACTTATTTCACTCAGTAGAATGTTCTCAAGGTCCATCCATGTTGTCGTAAATGGCAATAAGTCATCCTTTCTGATGGCTGAGTAGTATTCCATTGTATGTATATATATACACACACCACATCTTCTTTATCCTATCCTCTATCAAGGGACACTTTGGTTGTTTCCATGTCTTGGCCACTGTGAATAATGCTGCAGTGAACATGGGGGTGCACGTGTCTTTGCATTCCAATGTCTTCAAGTTTTTTTGTGTAGACACCCAGTAGAGGTATCGCTGGGTCATATATACATTTTTTAAAAATTAGGTTTTAATGTGAAACACCCAGATTTTCCATGAGAAACTTTAATGTACATTAATTACATCAACAGGTGATTTGCATAGTCTAAAATAGTAGGTAAAACAGCAAACCTAGCTCATTCCGCAGAGATATGTAATTTTCTCAATATACATATGTATCTTAAAAAAAAAACAACTTAATATCTTAATTCGATGAGAGCCAAAGTAGACTGGATAGCTACCCCACAAATTTCTATGTCCAACAGCGTTCTGACCAGAGCGGCGTCCAGGTCTTAAGTAACAAGTACATGTCAATTATTGTTGAGAGTTACAGTCCAGAGCAAAAATTTGGCCATTTTCCTAGATTTCTTGAGGTTTTTCTACTATCTTAGAGGTTGCACGTGACATGTGGTCATAAATGTTCAGTTAACATTGTGTAACTGGCAAGAGAGGGTCTAAAATCCCAGGGGTGACCGTAGAGTGTTTCCTTAACAATCACTATCACGTCCGAATTCATTTCTGCCCCCAACCTTTTCATTCTTTTTGGGGCTTTTTGGTTAAAAAGTTCTTTGGACATGATATGAAACCAAATGTAATAGCACAGCTTTACAGATCGGTGGCTGGAATACATTGTAATAAAATAAGATGTGGAACCTGCTTACAATGAATCAAGCATACGTCGTCAGTACTCGGGGAAAGCATAGGAGTCATTAAGGCGGGGAAGTCTCCTTCCTCAGCAGTCCTGATTTTGTCAGAAATGATTATCCTACCAGCTAACGTGTTCTTGGAGTTAACAAGTCAATACTCGTAGGGCCTGAAAGTTTAGTCTAGTGAACGTTAAATTTTCCAAAATATGTAGAGATGAGTCTATTTAAAACAAGAATGAGAGCAAAAGTAAGCCTGTCAGGCAGGTGCTTTTTCTTGAGTTCCTTTTCTCATGAAGATACAGGGACAGACAGAAAGGCAGATAATGGCTCTGTCTTATTTTATATCTTTCTTTGGCCTGTTTGTCCATCTGTAAACTCCTGCGGTCAGCGAGATGCTAGGCAGTATGGGGTCTGGAGCAATGCCTGATGCATAGTAGACAATCAACCAACAAATATTTATTTGGTTAACCTAGGGTATTTTTTTTAAGGTTCACTCTGTTGCTTTAATAACGTCATTTCTTTGTAGAATAATATCTTTCATGTCAAACTATGGTTTCATTACGGAAATCAAGCGGCCGAACATGGATTGTTGGTAGTCAGAAATTTTGACATAGAAATACTTTTATACAATGAAATTGACTTGCATAAATAAATGACTTAATAAAAAGTCAACAGGAAACACAACACAACACACAACTGAAAGGTGGAGTAAGACACACAAAAAGACAATTACTCGAAGGTGAGAGAAACAGTAGGGTGTGTTTGGATTTCTGTGCGCTCAGGAGGGAGGGGGCGCCATCTGGCTACACTGGCAGCGGGGGGGGGGGGGCAGACACAGCTAGGGGCGATTTCGAGAGGAAATAATGGAAGAGCAAGAGGAGGAGGAGATGGAACAGAAGTCTGGGATGGCGATGGTGCAGAGTAAAAACTCATGAAAGAAAGTGAGAGCAGAGAGGTAGACGTCCTGGAGATGACGCACTACGTAGGCAGGGATAAAGGCATGCACAATTTGCTCAGCCCGACATTCAAATCTTGGCTCTCTCCAGGTATTATCTATGCGTCCTTGGGCAAATTAAGGTCTCTTCCTGAGCCTGCTGTCCGTCTTTATTAAACGCGGACACCCCGCGCACTGCGACCTTAAGGATTTCCGAGAACGCCCTGTGTGAAAAGAGCTCGCCACGCCACAGCGTATGCTCTGGGACAGCCAGGCGTTGCTCATCGCTCAGATGGGGCCCCATGTGTCAGCCTCTGAGTTAACATTTCTCAGCAGCTGCCCAGCCTGTAGTTCAACCCTGTCTGGGCCGCGCCATCCTCTCGTTTGTTTGCCAGAGAGAGGAATCAGTGTTCATTTGTGAAATAAAATGGATACGTTTCTGCCCACCTGTTCTCCCAAACGCCTTTTAAAATGGTAATAAGGTGGGTTAACATGTAGCGCTGGTAGCCTGAGGCTGCCTTCTCTTTGAAGCCCACAGTCGTGGATTAAGGCGTGCATCCATCCCTGGACGAGAAGGGACCCAGAAGTTGTCTAGACCAGCTCTCTGAGTTCACAGATGGGGAAACTGAGGCACAGTGAGGTCACGCTTATTCACGCACTTATCTGATTATTCTCTCGATAAACTTTGGTTGAGCACATGCTACTTTCAGGCGCAACGCTCGGTGGGAGGTGGGAGTTTCACAGGTGACGGAACCCAGGGCCTGCTTCGGGGTTTCGGGGCTCCGGTGCCTTGTGTTTGTCCAGGGACCTGTCGCCAGAGCGTGGACTCAGGTGGGATCCAGCCCAGGGCTCCCCCCACGCTGAGTACTCTGATGTGTATCAGTCTGTTTTCACCCAGGACCCAGGTTTGAACTAGACGGGACAGACGCGGGGCCTGAAATTTCTGTCCATTACTGACCCGCTGAGGCTCTCGACAGGAGAGGGTTTCACGTTAACCTTCCATCAAAACCTAAGCTGAGCAGAAGGAGCGGAATAACGCAGAGCCCTGGGCAGAGCCGGCCGCTGGGGCCGGGCGGGATGGGACGGGACCCAGCACTCACACGGGCCAGGAGGAACAGTGTCCCCGGGATGTGACATCAGAGAGGCCCCTTCACCCCGTCCTGCTCCGCTCTGGGTCTTGCCATCTTATTTCCCGTGCGCAAGGAGGTGCAGGGGCTGAGCGGGGAGGAACAGGCAAAGCAGATCACCGCCCTTTTCCGAGGGTGTGGGGCGGCTTCTTGCACGAGACTGGACCTTGGCTCTTTCGGTCTAGGAGAGGTCACACTGTCCCCAGTTTATAAGGACGGCCCCTTAGCCAGCATCACGTGGCACATTAAGTTCCGCGTTGGGTTCACGGGGTTCAGGACACGTCCCTCCGATGTATGCACACTTTGACACCGGGAATATTTCACAATCTGAGACGTGGCAGGTGCCAGAAGGAAGGACTCTCTGACCCTCCCCCGAAGCAGGACGTAAGACCCTTGGGGGAGGGGTGCCCTCCCTGAGTCCGGAGGGAAGGACCAGCCTCCCTCCAATGAGGAGGGCCACCGAGAGGAGTCTGAGTGGACAGGCCTGGCAGGGTGTCCCCAGGTAACGACCCTGGCTCAGAGCCTCTGTCCTTCCACACGATGGACGTTCTCCTACCCCCACCAACTCCGGTATAAAAACGCTCAAGCGTAACCCTTTCTCCAGGTCTCTCTCTCTGAGGAGCGTCGTGGAAAGTTTATGTGAAATACATTTATAAGCTCTCCTATTCGTCTGCGTGGGTCAGTTTAGTGACCTGGGCTAGCCAGGAGCCCTAAGGGGGGCAAAGCTCTCTCCCTCTCCGTGGTGCACTCGGGCGCTGTCAGAGACCGGCATTACTCCTCGTGTGCCTGGGATCAGCCGCCATCCCTACATCACTCCCTTCCGGGGAGTCTCCTGTCCTCTGCTGTGTTTAGTTCTCACTCACCACAGGGGACAAAGGAGGTCTCTTCCGGACTGTTTGCCCCCCCAATTCCGTATGTTGAACCCCTCCCTGTCCTGTGGGGGGTAACAGGACTGGATGAGGGCAGGAGGGTGGACCCCGTGGGGCTGGGTTCCTGCCCTCCTGAGATTGGCGGGGTGCTGGCATCCTCGCTCCTGCCCTCCTGGGATTGGTGGGGTGCTGGCATCCTCGCTCCTGCCCTCCTGGGATTGGTGGGGTGCTGGCATCCTCGCTCCTGCCCTCCTGGGATTGGTGGGGTGCTGGCATCCTCGCTCCTGCCCTCCTGGGGTTGGTGGGGTGCTGGCATCCTCGCTCCTGCCCTCCTGGGGTTGGTGGGCATCCTCGCTCCTGCTCTCCTGGGGTTGGTGGGGTGCTGGCGTCCTCGCTCCTGCCCTCCTGGGATTGGTGGGGTGCTGGCATCCTCGCTCCTGCCCTCCTGGGATTGGTGGGGCTCTGGTATCCTCGCTCCTGCCCTCCTGGGATTTGTGGGGTGCTGGCATCTCGCTCCTGCCCTCCTGGGATTGGTGGGGTGCTGGCATCCTCGCTCCTGCCCTCCTGGGATTGGTGGGGTGCTGGCATCTCGCTCCTGCCCTCCTGGGATTGGCGGGGTGCTGGCATCTCGCTCCTGCCCTCCTGGGATTGGTGGGCATCCTCGCTCCTGCCCTCCTGGGATTGGTGGGGTGCTGGCATCCTCGCTCCTGCCCTCCTGGGATTGGTGGGCATCCTCGCTCCTGCCCTCCTGGGATTGGCGGGGTGCTGGCATCCTCGCTCCTGCCCTCCTGGGATTGTTGGGGTGCTGGCATCTCGCTCCTGCCCTCCTGGGATTGGCGGGGTGCTGGCATCTCGCTCCTGCCCTCCTGGGATTGGCGGGGTGCTGGCATCTCTCTCCTGCCCTCCTGGGATTGGTGGGGCGCTGGCATCCTCGCTCCTGCCCTCCTGGGATTGGTGGGGTGCTGGCATCCTCGCTCCTGCCCTCCTGGGATTGGTGGGCATCCTCGCTCCTGCCCTCCTGGGATTAGTGGGGTGCTGGCATCTCGCTCCTGCCCTCCTGGGATTGGTGGGGTGCTGGCATCCTCGCTCCTGCCCTCCTGGGATTGGTGGGGTGCTGGCATCTCGCTCCTGCCCTCCTGGGATTGGTGGGGTGCTGGCATCCTCGCTCCTGCCCTCCTGGGATTGGTGGGGTGCTGGCATCCTCGCTCCTGCCCTCCTGGGGTTGGTGGGGCGCTGGCATCCTCGCTCCTGCCCTCCTGGGATTGGCGGGGTGCTGGCGTCCTCGCTCCTGCCCTCCTGGGATTGGCAGGGTGCTGGCATCTCGCTCCTGCCCTCCTGGGATTGGCGGGGTGCTGGCATCCTCGCTCCTGCCCTCCTGGGATTGGTGGGGTGCTGGCATCCTCGCTCCTGCCCTCCTGGGATTGGCGGGGTGCTGGCATCCTCGCTCCTGCCCTCCTGGGATTGGTGGGGTGCTGGCATCCTCGCTCCTGCCCTCCTGGGATTGGTGGGGTGCTGGCATCCTCGCTCCTGCCCTCCTGGGATTGGCGGGGTGCTGGCATCCTCGCTCCTGCCCTCCTGGGATTGTTGGGGCGCTGGCATCTCGCTCCTGCCCTCCTGGGATTGGTGGGGCGCTGGCATCCTCGCTCCTGCCCTCCTGGGGTTGGTGGGGCGCCGGCATCCTCCCCGCTCTCAGCCCTGTGAGGACACAGAGGTCTGCAGTCTGCAACCCGAAAAGAGGGTTCTCAGAGCGCAACACGAGGCACCCCGATGGTGGGCTTCCACTCTCCAAAACCAAACAGTGAGGGAGGAACGTCTGCTGTTCGTAAGCCCCCCTGGGCTGTGGTAGTTTGGTAACAGCAGCCCGACCCGTTGAGGACTTCGTCCCAGGAATCTCCTGCAGTCACCGCCGGCCTCTCATCCCTGAGCTTTGCCCACGTCTCGCCTGTGACTCTGAATCTTGTGCCGAGTGGCACCGTGGGGGAGACGGAGTTGGTGTGTGGGTGAGACCCTCCGAACCCGGCCCTGGACCTGCCTCCTCGGTTCATGGTGCCAAATCTCTTTCCTGCCAGCACGTGCCCAAGTCAAGCAGAAGGCGATTCTTTTACCTAAAAACCAAAGCTGTTAACTGACACATAGCAGTGCGTGGCTGACCCCCTGGGCAGCAATTCGGCTCTGGGACCTTCATCTGTGGACGCCCCCGTAGACGGAATGTTCTAGGCTTCTGGGCAGAGACGCCAAGTGACTTCACCAACTGTTGGCATTCGTGTGCTTGAAACAAATTCATAAAAGCTGAACTATCCAACACTTAACTACCCAGAGCTCCCTGCGGCATTGCTGCAGGCACGCCGATCATCCCTGGAGAGAGAGAAGTCGGTGTTTACAATGAGGGGCACGTGGTCAGGGAGAGGGACGTGCCTGTTGGGGCGACCCCACCCACTTCCCAGCGTGCCTTAGGTAATTACTGCAACCAGAAGTCCTTTCCCTGAAATAGGTGGTTAAGGACACTTGTGCTACGTGTGTGTGCGCGCGCGCGCGTGTTTAAGATGGAAATTCAAGGAAATAATACACATTTGGAGAATATGACACTATTACATGCTCAATATTATTGCTATCCTAATAGATACGAAATCGAAGGTTAAATAATATTTTGATTCTGTCTCATTATTGTCACATTCTTAGAACATGGCAATCTTAAAACCGCCGCCTTTCGTAGGTTTTTCGTAGGTTTTTCTAACCTGTGAATGAGAACTGGGAATATAGACTAGGCCACTGAATAGGACAGCGGCCTCCCAACACATTCATTTTATTTAACAGTAACCAAGAGATTCTACTTCCCCTCTTAAATTCTGCACGTTGGGTTGGCGTAGGTCACAAAGATGCCTCGGCTGGGCGTGAAGCGCTGTTCTGAGAGGCTGCCGCCCGCTGGGGGGGCCACGCAGACCCTTCTTGCAAACTGAAGTACCCACCCCACCCGGGCTTTTAGGAGGAGCAGTGAGCCCTCCTTGGGCAGACAGGGGCCTTGCTTATTTGCATCTGTATTGATGTGTTGGTGAGCAGGAAGGGAAGCAACTGATTTCAGTTCAATCAGGGGGAAAAACGAACTCTCCTCCGTCTCTGAAGCCACTATGGCGAATCTATCGGGTTTCTCAGCCATGTTCTCTGACACTCAGAACCTCCGTCCCTCAAAGGCAGTGTGAGAACAAGGACGGGCAGCTCACCCACTCAGACGTTCCATGACGAGAGAGAGAGAGAGAGAGAGAGAGAGAGAGAGAGAGAGAGAACATCTCTAACGCACGTCATGACATTTCAAGTTGACATCTCCATTAAAAATTTGAAATCGGCAATAACCTATTGACGGGTCAATCAGGAGTTTGAGATAAACCGTCAACTACTAAATCCCAACTTACAACAACAAATGCAGTATACTGTCAAATCACAGAAAAGGCGATAATTTTGGAAGGTAACAGTAACAGCCACAATTATTTTTAACTCACACTCATTACAGGTAAGAGACTCCAATTCATTAGCTGAAATAAAACAATGGTCATCTAATGAGATAAACAGAAACTCAGCTTTATCTTTTTAAGCAGTCAAGTTGGCAAGCTGAATTACACAGAGGACGGTATTTGGAAGAAAAAGCCAAGGCTATACAATTCACTCTTTCCTACATTGTTTGGTATATCTCTGTTTCCATAAAATCCATCTGCTGAGAACTACTAGAAGCAGCTTCTAGTTATAACTCACTCGCTTTTAGAGAAATGAAGTACAGATTGATAGATATGTACACGTGGAAGTGTGTCTTTCTTGCTACACGGATGTTTCATTCACTTACCCTCATGAGGAAACTAGTCACATTAGTATTTGCTTCCCTCTACAGAAGATGACATATGATGCAAATTATTTAAAATAAAAAGATGGCTATATAAAAATCTATCGTTTTCTTTATTTCTTTCACTTTTTTCTCTTTCCTTCCTCCTTTCCTTCCTCCCTCCCTCCCTCCCTTTTTTCCTCTTTCTTTCTTTCTCTCTCTCTCTCTCTTTCTCTCTTTCTTCTCTTCTCCTCTTCCCCTTCTTTTAGAAAGAAGAGCTGGCAAGATCATAAGAGAACCTTCTGCTTCTCTTTAGGTCAAAATCTGTGCTGAGTTTCATTTCTAGTCATGTGAATTCAAGGAAGAAAAGGTAGCTCCTTTGGGTCCACGTACAGAAAACAAATTAGGCAAAAATAATGAAACTCCTGCCTAGCAAGGCGGAGTTCATCCTACTAGGCACTGGCATGGAAGGTTGAGGCGTTTAGCAAATTTCCTGCAGCAACAGGCCATTTTATTAACCTCTATTTAGATAAGGAAAGAACGATGCGAAATGGTAAACAGGAAGAAGTTTACGCTCAAGACGTTTCCAGTTCAAGCGCGTTTAGAAAAAAACAATTATGGGGCAGGTGTGCAGATGTGTTTCTACCTCACACTCCCGCCTTATCACAGGCCTCCAATTATTTCGGGCGGAATATAGTTTAGACTTTGCTCAGGAGCCAGACACAACACAGGCGGGCGGTTGAGAGTTAACATGAGTCAGCACAGCGATACTGACACGGCGGGGGGGAGGACCATAGGTGCCCCGCTCTGAGACCCTCTTTTGAGTGAATCAAGCTGTTGTCAGAATCACAACCTGCATGTCTCTTTGCCACAGGAACGACGGGACACTGACTCTTGCCCACCCTTGTGTGCTTAGTCAATTAATAGTTAATGCTTAACAGTAACTTTTCATAATGCATTTTCCTGTTGGGTAGTAACGACAACAGGCCCCTGTTTATTCTTTTAAAAGCTGTCAAGCTGTATTAAGAGCAGGTGGCGATGCTACTGACAGAGAAGATGCCTCCTACCAGGTGACGCAGCGCGGGCGCCTTCCTCCTACAAATGGAATTGCAGGCGACAGAACGTATTTTTAGAAGCACCTGAGACCTGGGTTCTGAAAGGGACCCTTAAAACACACACAAACACATACACACACAGAGAGAGAGCAAACACATCATCTGGAGAATTCAGAGACTCAAGTGATTAATTAGACCTTATTTTGTCTTGAACAGATTTACTAAGCATTTTTCAAATAGCCACATTGTTTGTAATTACCCAAATCACACCTCCACGGGCTGGCCTGGGCTCCTTCATGCTCCAACAACAATCTGATTGAGCACTCTTGTTAGGGCCCCATTCTTCATTGTAATTAGCCATAATCATAGCCTTCCCGGGCGCATGAGAATGTGCAAGCCGCTATTCACCAGCTCGGTCCATTTGAATATGAATCTTCTCAGCGAGGAGCCGCAGAATAGGGGAGAGGCAGGGCCTTTCTCTAGGGAATTCTGTATGGCCTCTCCGCTCTACTGCAGCCCCCTTCAACGCGTCCCCTCTCCGGAATCTGGACTCTATTTGCTAAAACAAGGGCGGCTTAATGAAGACAATGGTTTATTATTTCCTAAGTGACACAGGAGGCCCAAGTCTTACAGGCTGAGTTCTTTCAGTCCTTGCCAAGGACATGAGGAACAAAAGAACAAGCAGTTGTGTGTGTGGAACAGAGAGCCGGGACCAGGCTCTCCTTTGTGACCGCTCTAAGACGGGGCCCTCTGCGACTCCAGGTCTCAAAGACTGGTGCTTTCTTTCTCTTCCTTTCTTAAGTCCCCTCCCCCTTTATCCCATAAATGACTCAGACGTTATATATATTTATAAAAAATAAAAAAATAAAAGGCTCAAACAGGGACTGAAAACAAAGGCCGAGTGGAGGAGGGGTGACATTTCCGATCCCGTCCCAAACACATTCACAGTGAGCCACCTACCGGCAACATCACCTCTCCAGCTCCGACTTGTGGGCTCGCCTCACCTCTTCAGGGCAGACCCTGGGGAGCAGGCTGGCGTCACTCCCATGCCTGGTCAGCCAGAAGCGCGGGAAGGCGACTTCCAGGGGCCAGAGCTTTCAGGGGAGGACGGAATCTTCCCTAGGAAACTCGCCACCCCAGGGAAACTGAGGCTCAACACCCGCTCGAAAGAGTATCACTTAAAATGCTATGTGTTCTGCAGGAAAACGTAAGAGATTATTCCAATTACTTAGAAGGAACAATCGCTTGGCCAATAAAGCGAAACCAGCTAATCACTTAAACTAATTCGATGACATTAAAAGTGCCTTGTGGTGCCTGAGAAAGATCTCAGGTCTCCGTGTGTGTGTGTGTGTGTGTGTGTGTGTGTGTGTGTGTATTGAAACATGACACTTACTTCATAAAGTGCCTGTTTATGTTCCATGCTGCTGTGACAGTACGAGATGCCCAAGGGTTGCCGCGTGGCACCTGATTGTTCCCGGATAATCTGAAGGGTTCAGATCCCGCATGATCTTGTTAAAGTTGACTTTGCTGAGATCACACAGCCGGTTGAATGCCGTCCATTGAAGTACCGGTCAATGTGAGGCCATTGCAAGCCAGCACCTAGCACTCTGAATGAAACCACAGTGTTGGAACGGGACAAGGCTACGTGACCCTCGGGACGAGGGGCGCGTAAGGTCTCGCTCTGGTGGAGGTGGCTCCGGAGACTGCGGAAGAGGCCTCGAGGCAGAACCAGGACTCCGTGAGAAGAGGGGCCGTGATCCCCTGGTGATATCGGAGACTGGTGCCCGAGGAAGGCCAGTGAAATCACCTGCCTCCTGCCCGATGTCCACTGCGTACAGGGAGCTGTGCTGGGCGCCACCGCGGCAACGCTAAAGGAAGGAAACACTAGAAAACTTGCTGTCCTAAGGAGGTCACAGGGGACGTACGCGGAGCCTGCTGGTACCAGTTTTCAGAGCACTCGTGTGCCGTCTGCAACTCCCACTGTACATCACACCCATCCCGTTCCTGCTGACAGAGGGCCTCTTCCTGGGCACTCGCGTCACTGATATTTTGGGGGTTATTTAATTTTTAAATCCATTTTAATATTTGGTAATGCCAATCACCCTGCTTTTCTTCCTGCTAAATTTTTTTTTAGAATAATAACGATTTAAAACAGATGTCTGTAATAAATGATTAGAAACAAATTTACCATATTTGCATATCTTTGAGAAACAAAAATTTTTATGACATTAGAAATTGGTCTACACTAGAGGAATTTGAGGCCAATGTTTCACATAATTGCTTCAGTGTTACAGATTATCATTGTAACATGAGCATCAGTTAATATGCTCTTACCGTGTGCCAGGTAAGGTGCTAAGTGTTTCCCACGCCTTGTTCCACCTCATCCTTACGGCAGCCCAACTAGGGGGCCATACGGTGTCCCAATTTCCCCGACTTTACGAAGGAGTCAACAAGAGACCAGGCGAGTTTCAGTAACTCGCCCCACATCACACAGCCACTGCACAGCCGGGCTGGGGAGGAATGACTCAGTCATGGCCGGCTCTCGCAAGACCGAGTCAGGAGCTGTCTGTCCCTAGGTAAGCACCAGCCAAGGTCAGCGGCTCCAGCCCACCTCCAGCACCCAGGACCCGACCGTAAGTCAGGTCTCCGCGCGGGAAGCGCGCCAGGATTCCGTGATAAATAAGGACAGCAGGCTTTCTGCACTCCGCAGAGCCTCCAAGGGGACAGCCAATGTAGAATTCGATGGCAAGTCACAACAGAGGACCGAAAAGGGCGCGTGCTAAAACCAGGCCGAGAGAGAGAGAAATTGCTAATGTACCGGGAGGCCTGTTCGGGTGCAGTTAGAACGGCATACGTTTCATAGTAGGCTCAGTAGTGTCCTAGTCGGAACCGAAAGATCTGCGACAGAACTGGCGGTGTGGGGGCGTCCTCAGCCATGCTCTCATGAGTACATAGCGGCGGATGTCAGCGGTATTCCTTATCAACATAAGTGTTATTAAAACTTACATACACAAAGCACATCTGCTGTGATTTCTCTCTCGCAAAAAAAAACAGTCTCAACCCCTCCACTCACCACCCCCCAAATTAATGTAGGACCAGTCACACTTGCTAAATGTTTAATCCCTTTGGTCTGATGTCTCATTATGCGTCAGATAGCACTTATCTGGGGGTCACATAAACCTCTAATTCCTGGAGCAAGTTCAAAACATCTTTCATCTTTCAGCGTAGCCAGATAAACAAACGTTGCAGGTGTTATTGTTCTGTGGAACTATGCAGGTAGAAGGTTCTGTTACCGACTTCATAGACCATTTGCCACTCGTGGGCTCTTCGCAGATAAGAAAAGGTAAGCTTTTACATAATGCAACTCCACAAGCACTCGCTGAAGCCTGCACTGTGCAAGGCATGAGATAAGGTCAAGGAGGTAAACAAGGAAGAATACGATAGAAGTCGTCTTATTTTTCTTTTCAAACCAGAAAAGAAATCATCCCCGATCTCCAGAAATTCACAAATTAGAACTAAAGACATAAGTCAAATACAAAATAGGTAACTACAGTTTAAGGCAAAATACCTGGGAGGTAATATTCAGGAAAGTATAAATATATTAATAATATATTTCCTTCTACTTTTGACCATAGACTATGTTGGCAAATTTAAACAGTGATAAAATGATACTAATAATGCCAATAAAACAATAGTTAATACTTATACCGACCACTAACCGTGGATCACACACTGCTTGCTCTAACTTGAAAATGCATTATCTCATTTAACCCTTACAACAGAGGACAACCTTATGTTGTCAACACACTTATAGAGGTGAGTATGCTGAGGCACAGAGAGAGGTTAAGTACCTTCCCAAAGGTGTCATACCTGGTAACATTGTTTTATGTGTTTCTTACAGAGAATGTTGATCAGCTATTATTGGCTGCTATATATATAGTAAACAGAAAACATGACTTTGCCCTTTGATATATTTTAAGTCATCCTTAATTATTTAGATATTTTTCATAATCTGACACACTGGTTTTCATCCACCAGTCCATGGGTCTTTAATCTTCTCCTAACATCGGGTGGCTGACTTTTTCGCAGACCGGCACGGAACTTCTGGGGGAACAGCCTGGATCCGCGGACGGGCAGTTGAAAACCACTCACATAACACGTAAGTTACAGTTCTCAACTTCTCTGATTGTTTTACTCATTGCCGATACTAAGTTGCAGTTTTCAGTGGTCTCCACAGTTTTTAGAAAACTGACAAATGTGAATCCATAGAGCAATTCAAGCAGAGCAATCCACAGTTTGGTAAACAGAGAGAGGAAACGTTATATGGTGTAGACCTCCCAACCCGAGGTCAGCAGAAAGAGCCCAAACAGACCACTTAGGCCAGCTGACCCCAGCGAGGGCTCTCACACCGCTCCCCTGGGGGTGCAGCCTTTGGCAGTGGGTGGTCCCTGCCAGCAAGACACTCCTACCACAAATGGCTATGGCAGGGAACGGACTGGAGGTACGGAACTGTCCACTGAGATGACTGACCCTTCCCTGTCTCCTCTCTCCCCTGAGTCCATGCCTTATCGTAAGTGTGTACGTCAGTGTGAGTGATAACCCATGCCTCTGTTAAGTGTGTGTATTACATTAACACTTTACAGCTGTTTAATGGGACCCTTTTTTAACCTCTTCACTTTTTCTCCCAATGCCATTAAGTTGCTTACTTGTTCTGTAGGGATGTCAAGGTCTGGGATGTGGTCTCTCTGAAAAGACTGTCACTTGCCTGCACTCCTTCCCCTAGTCTCTTGTGTTTCTCTTGACAAACCTCCAGTTCCCATTTGGCATTGACTTAATTTCCCTAAAGTTGCTCTCTCCTCCTCCTTTCCCAAGCCCTTGAGTTTCTACATCTGTTACAAATGTGCGTTGTTGTTGATATTATTATTAGCATATGGGGGTTCTTCTTCCCAAGTCACTGAACTTCAGAGGGCAAAGGCCACTTCATGTTAAGTATCCACACTTCTAACTCCTAGTATAGTGCCTGACACATAGTATACATTCAGTAGGTGATTATTCTTATCCAATTGATCTGACATAAAATAAGCCATTGATTAAAGTAAGGCCACACTGCCACCGTTCGTGAATCCTAAATAAAGTCACAAGGAATGGAGACAAGTTGCTTTCAGAATTCCCACTCTTCTTCATAAAAACTGGCTTAAGGAAGCCTTTGAAGGAATAAAGGTAGCTACTTTGATTTGAAAGCCGGAGACAGACTATTCTAAGTATTTTCCCAAAGCCTTTCTGGGTATCCTGTACAGGGCAAAGTACTTATTGTCAGTGCGCTTTGGTAGATTGCGAGAGGAGGTGTCTTCAGCCGGGGGAGTGCCCCAGCCATTCTGCAGCGACGTTTCCCGTGGGCGTGCGCGCCCCGCCGTGCTCACGTGGTACCGTGAATCCTGCTCAGGCTCCGAGCAGCTGGCCAGACGGATGCTGCCTCTCCCCTTCCTGACTGCACAGGCCCCGCCCCCAAAGCTGTGGGACACATTTCAACAAGAGCGAAAGAAGTAATTGTGTGTCACTGCTGGAGCTGCTCTGGGGAAGGCCCTCTCCTGGCCCTCACGGGGTCACGGGGTGCTTTCCCCAGACCTGTCCGGTGAGCTTATCCTAGTCTTAGCTGCTGCTCTCATAGGGACACAGACGTTAACATGGGGACTTTATCCTTACTGATACTGGCATATAATCAGAAGGTGGTATTTAGTTTTAAAAAAAAAAGGGAAAAAAAGGATACAAAATATTAGGTAGTGTATGATAACATGTAAATTAAAATGCAGAGGTGGAAAGAAGCAAACTGGTAATTAATTTTAGCAGCTGGAGGTAAATTAACACTTTTCTATTAAACTGTAAACACGTAATTCAAGAAACTGATTTGAAGGAAGCTAAAGCAGAGCTCGCAGGTGACAATCCTCAGCCTCCGAGGAGCGCGGCGTGAGCCTGCGGGCGCCCGATGTTAGACACGTCCAAGGCAGCGGCGGGCAGCCCGTCCCGGGGTAACCGGAGCCCCATTTCAGCCCCGTGCACGTTGACCGCAGCAGGCGTTACAGATAATGTATACATCGAGTATCTAAAAATGGACGTGTCTGAACATCTTTTATTATATATTTTATCTTGACAGTAAAAATTACTTCTAATTCTGTATGTTATGACTTTTTCTTTTTTACCTAAAAGTATGAAAACTCTCCTCCTGCCCTAAAAGATAATACTCTCTTCTTACACAGAAATGGTGGTTTCGCACTGGGGCATTCCCGCACGCTGTTTTGGATGTGATTCTGTTTTCCATAGTTTGAATTCTGGAACATATTATTTTTATGTCCAGAATTTTTTTTTAATTTAATGTTATGTCATATTTTTTTTTGACCATGTTGCTAGTCTAACACTAGGAATGATAATATCTCAAAACTAGCGAAATGATAACATAAAGTTTATGGGGCTGAAACACAAATACAACATAAAGTCGATGTATTATGATTTAATGAACTATTACCCAGCTGTCAAGATTCAGACTGTTTTCAAGTGTTCCTGATGACAGTGACCTTCCCGGAGTCTTCCTTCTCTGCATCTCTTCCCAGGGCGCCCAAGGGGCGGGGTTATCAGAGAGAAGAGCATATGAGCTTCACGGCTCTACGAGAACAGGCAAGGACCGAGGTCACACTGAGTACAAAATAATAACAATAATAATAATCACATGAGGGACCCTGCTTCTAGCGTAACCACACGGAAACCTTATTTAAGATGAACTTCTCTCCTTCATCCTGGCCTCGCCCAGCACCCTGACTCACCGCCTCCTTCACCCTTGCACACCCACTCAACCCTACGCCCTCAGGACGGTGAGGTCCTGCTCAGAGTTATGTCCTCCTGGAAACAGAGCCTCGGGTTTGTTGACCGTAGAGACGGAGTTTGGTCAAGCTAGAGATAATAACATCTAGACCTCCATTGTGTTTCAGCCCCGGACCCAGACGTGCGGAATAACCCCCATGGACGATACCTGCGCAAAACCAGAGAGAGAGAGCGATGCCGCGTCTGACATCAGAACCAGATGAGATGATCCACTAACCCCTATCCTACCACTGACCAATCAGTAGAGACCACGAGCCTCACCAAGACCTTAACGCCCTTAGTTGCCATGATCAATGATTTCCCTCCGTAGGTAACCCGTCACCTAGAAGCCATTGGGAGCCCTATCTCAGATGGAGCAACCCACCTGTGACTCTGGTTTGGTGACATTTCCTTAAGTAACCCTTGACTTTCTTTGTTGAAAACTCCTGTTGGCGTTTGAATGAACTTTGTTGCACTTTATTTGGTAACACTAGCCTTGATGGAGTCATTGGCACTGAACCAGCCGTCACTTCATAAATAAGTATAAAACTGGACAAAGTATAAAAAATAGCTGTTTTAAGATAAACCACAGATAATAAAGAATTGTAAACTTAAAACAAGGCAAACATATGCCAAAATTCAAGATTTAGGAGAGGAAACTATTCAATAACAATGAAGCAAAAGAAGACAGATCAGGATGTGGGATTTACAATGGACCAAACAAAGGAGAAGAGAGGAAGAAAGAGCCTGTGTTATTTTGAATCGCTTGTTCTCCTGCTGGAAAGAATGACTTTACTAATAAATTTCACACAAACAGCATGAGACATCTTCCTTAAAATTTGTAACAGCAGACCTTAAAAGAGTTGAAAAGTGGCAGCGAATCATTATTGTTGTTGAAAATTGTCCAGCATAAGATAGCACGACCTATCACCGTTTTCTTTTCCTCAGTGACATGCACCTGCACGTGCCCATGTGACCAAGCTGGCAGCAGAGACCGAGAAGCACAAGCTGCAGACATGTAGCAGTAAACACCTCAAGACCGAAACTCCCAGGCTGCTCTGCTTCATGCAGGGGAGGGGAACAAAGTGTGGCCAACCTAAAGCTGCCTCTCAGGATACTGGTTTCAAACTGGTTATTAAGAAACAAAAACTCAGAAGGAACCTTTGACTTTCTCCCCTTTCCTGCCTAAAATGAGGAGGAAAGCCTGGGCAGGCAGTGGCACAGTGGATAAAGCATCGGCCTGGGATGCTGAGGACCCAGGTTTGAGACCCTGAGGTCGCCGGCATTACCACAGGCTCACCAGCTTGAGTGCAGGATCACAAGCGTGAGCATGGGATCATAGACATGACCCCTTGGACACTGGCTTGAGCCTAATGGGTGCTACCTTGAAGCCCAAGGTCGCTGGCTTGAAGCCCAAGGTCACTGGCTTGAGTAAGGAGTCACTGGCTCAGTGGAGCCCCCCAGTCAAGGCACATATGAGAAAGCAGTCAATGAACAATTCAAGTACCGCAAGAACAAGTTGATGCTTCTCGTCTCTCCCCCTTCCTGTCTGCCCGCCCCTGCCCCCCAGTAAACAAATAAGTGCAGAGGTAAAAAACCTGCGTCAGGAAGGGAACTTCCACATAATGCCTTTAGCATCAGACAGGAATCCTCCAAGAACCAGCCCACCTGCTAGACAGCCCTCCCCACCTGCATCTCCTGTGTCTGGGATTGCCCAGCAGAAGCTCCTCCCACCTGCATCTCCTGTGTCTGGGGTTGCCCAGCAGAAGCTCCTCCCACCTGCATCTCCTGTGTCTGGGGTTGCCCAGCAGAGGCTCCTCCCACCTGCATCTCCTGTGTCTGGGGTTGCCCAGCAGAAGCTCCTCCCACCTGCATCTCCTGTGTCTGGGGTTGCCCAGCAGAAGCTCCTCCCACCTGCATCTCCTGTGTCTGGGGTTGCCCAGCAGAAGCTCCTCCCACCTGCATCTCCTGTGTCTGGGGTTGCCCAGCAGAAGCTCCTCCCACCTGCATCTCCTGTGTCTGGGGTTGCCCAGCAGAAGCTCCTCCCACCTGCATCTCTTGTGTCTGGGGTTGCCCAGCAGAAGCTCCTCCCACCTGCATCTCCTGGGGTTGCCCAGCAGAAGCTCCTCCCACCTGCATCTCCTGTGTCTGGGGTTGCCCAGCAGAAGCTCCTCCCACCTGCATCTCCTGTGTCTGGGGTTGCCCAGCAGAAGCTCCTCCCACCTGCATCTCCTGTGTCTGGGGTTGCCCAGCAGAAGCTCCTCCCACCTGCATCTCCTGTGTCTGGGGTTGCCCACAGAAGCTCCCCTGCCCGCTCTCCCTCAGCTGCCTGCGCGTTGCCTGCTTCCTTTGAAATCCCCAGACCTCTACCACCACTTTCTCTTCTGTCCATAATGACATATATCTACCCAATTTTACCTTACGGTTTTTGGAATTTTCATGCTTATGTGAATTCTCCATAGGCATCTATTAAAAATTTGATGTTCTGTTCATCTGTCTCTGTTGATTTGATTATCAGCCCAGCTAGAAGAACTTAGAAGGTGGAAGGAAAAGGAGTTTATATATATATTTTTTCAGCCCCCACAATAAAATTTAAGTCCTTGGTTTTCTTGACTGAAAGATATTTCTTACCAAGCATGTATTTTAAGATATATAATTAAATAACTTCATAAAATACACGTATGGTTAATAAATTATTTGCAAATACTTTGACGGCACTCACATGACTCCTGTTTGGCGGGGTTTGTGGCAGGCAGTTAGACAGGAGCAGAGCAAGGACAAAGCCAGGTGCAGAAGGTCCGCCGGGCAGAAAGCCTCAAGTGCCCGGCAGCGGGCAGGGCTGGAAAACACGATCTTCCCCTCACCCTCTCTCAGATCCCGGCCGTGCAGTCCCGGGCCTCCCTCTCCCCCTTGGCATACCGTGAGTCACGTGATGTTAGACACCCCCCGCCCCCGTGGGGGAGTGGACAAGGGGGCCAGAGACCAGGCCGCAAGCATTAAAGCCCCCAGGACAGGGAGGCTCTGACCCCCATCAAATACATCTAGGCCTCAGTGTGTTTCAGCCTCTGGCCCAGAAAAGCAGCAAAACCAGACAAGCGACACCTTGGCTGACCTCAGGACCAGCTGCATTGACTGACCACCTGCCCCAGCTCCAGCCAATCCGTGGAGACCATGACCCTCCAAGGACGCACATGGAGAGCTGATCAATATTCTGTTGAGATCCTCCCCTGGGACCTCCCCTAAAGCCCCCAACCTTCGAGTCCCTTAGTACTCAGCGCCCAAGGCACTCTCCCTTTCGAACGCATGCCCACACGCAGACCTGCTACCAGGGGCGCCGTGGGCAGCGGCAGCTCGTCCCGGGCTGACCCCCTGACCCTGTCTCCAAGGCCCCCTTTACTCTGACCTCCTCGTGAGCCAAAGAGGCCCTGCCCTGGCTCTCCTGTGGTTTCTTCTGTTGCCGGCCCTTCCTTGGGTTCCTGTCCCCAGCTTTAATAAACTTAACTCTCAAAATCACCCAGGCTCGTGTTGTGAAATTTTTCCAGCATGAAGTCAAGAGCCCACACACAACCAGCCAGCCCTGGGCAGACCGGAGGGGCCAGGTCCCAGGCCTGGCAACGGTGTGTTTATCTTTGTCGACTGTAAAGTATGTATCAAGGAATATTTCCTAATCTTGTCAGGGAATGACTCAAGACAGTGCTTTGTTCTTGATTACTAAATTACAAACAGCAATAAAAAAGAGTAGGCAGGCAGAAGGACCAGATCATATTGTTATCTTCAGTTTAGAAATGGAAGTTACTTTATAAACAAATATGAAAGATAACCAATGGCAAACAGAATAAAATTTAATGTTAGGTTTTGGGTAATATTTCATGTATATTTTGCATATTAAATCAGATAGGAATGACTGATGAAACCTTGTTTTATTAAATAAGCCCTTTCTAAAATATATTCATCATCAGAAAAGTGTACTTGGATAATGAAAGAAGATAAGGTTTAACTTGCATAATTTATCCCAAACCTCAAACAATGGAAGAAAATGCAAAATATAAACTTGGGCAAAAGTCCTTGAAAGAAACCTGAATGATACCAAGAAAGATAGTAAAATACTAAATAAGTATATACCTATAAGTTACTGTTAAAGCTTCTTTTAAATTAACATACCAAAATAAAGAAGATTTAATCTGTAGTTCAACCAAGAAAACTCCTTTTGGCTCAAATTGTATTGCTAAGCATTACAGTAGAATGACATCTTGGATTAACGTTAGAGTAGGATAAGCCTTCATCACTCTCTTTAACGTGAAATTGCGGCTTCTGGGTTTGAGTTGTCACAAAGTGACAAACACCCGAGGTCAGTACAGAGACCTGCGTGGAGACAGGACATACTCTCTGAGGCAGGCAGTCGCTTCGAGGCTGGTAATAGGGCCAAAGATCTTGAGGCTTAGCTAGATACTTTTCACACTTACTCAAATTTTCTTAGAAAGCAAACAATTCCAAGTCTTGGGAAGAATAGGAGAAACTAGGATCTTTGTTGGTGAAAGTGTAAATTGAATGCAAACGTATGCAAATATGTGTGCGTAAGTACCAGTGCCATTAAACAGACTATTTGAAAAATGGCATATACATAATTTAACTGGCCTAAAATAAACACATGCATTTTTTAAAGCTTTATAACCTTTTAAGCACATGTTCACTGTGTACTACATGATAGTTTTATACCGGGTCTAATCACTCCCAACCTCCTTTTCCTATGTTTTTCTCTATTCCCCATCCCACCTCCTTTGCTGAAATGGTGTTCAAATCTATGTCTCTAACACTCTTGGAGGTCTTCATTCCTTTTCCGGGAGTCCCCCTGTGTGCACAGAAAATAAATCTGTCCCCTGCTGACTTGCCTTTTATCAATTAAATTTGTATTCTTCAGTCACTAAGCCTCAGAGGGTAGAGAAAAGTTACCTTTCTCCCTCACACCCACATAAGTAACAAAATAACTTTAACTGTATATCTAATATATATACTACATCTTTTATGAAATTCATTGTGCTCTTTCCGTAGAGAAAAGGTATTAGAACGTGCTAGCCAAGGGCGGGGCAGCTGGAGGAATGGGAAGGTGTCTTTCAGGTATAGCGCTTCACTTTGGCAACATAACAGGATTCTGGGGAGCAGCTGCACACCATGTCAGTGTACTTCGTATTTGGAGGGTGGGCACCCCAAAATATGTTGCTCTGCAATGCCAAATAAATCTTACTGCCACAGCCTAAGCTTCGGATGTGGCTCCTTTGAAATTTCTCTCTCGACACCGCACAAGAATCACGTTCCCACCAGCATCCAATGAGCTCTCTGTGGGCAGCCCTTGTTAGAATAATTCACATTTTCCTTTAGATGTTCCACGTACTTTAGCTACTTTTCCACAGTTGCCTCTTTTTGTTCAACCTGTTATCAAAGTATGTGGATCCCACTAATGTGTTGGGTCTTTGCGTCTTAGGAGGGCTCCCATCTCATTTAACACTCATATAAACTGGTAGGTTTTTTTTCTGCCTTGTCTTATGTCAACTTAGTTCTCAGGCCCAGAAGAAAAAGCTGAGGAGGGGGGAGGTAAGAATTTGCCTCCCCTCCACCCTACTGAACTGTTTACTGAGAAAAAGTTCCATTAAGATGGTCAAGTTTACAGTATCTGTGTGTTTTACTGCATATGTGTATATTTTTAAGAGAACAGCAAGAAGACTATATACCAATGCCTATTTCAAAGGCACGAGTAAAGATAACATTGTTATAACAGAAAAGAATTTTATTATTTTTAAAATGTTTTTAAGATTTTTTTTAAAGAAGAGCAGAAGAGTTCACCAACAGCAAAAAACTTCACAAACAAGTTCTGGGGCAGCCAGGGAGAGAGAGAGTTCTAGGCTTCAGAAGTGAGAGGAAGTCTTGCACTGTCTTCTCAGGAATGATGGGGGAAGAGACTCTTTCCAACCACAGGAGAAGTCACATGCTCCATTACCCAAGTCCAGGGAGTCCTCGGGTTACCGCACCATTCTGCTCCTACGACAGCGACGTAACCCGAATTTTGGCTGTTACATCAAAACACACCCTAGCCTAAGTCACTTACCTATCCTAACACGGTTGTCAAATCATCGTGTAGAACATAAAAACACAACTCAGCCACAGGAAAGGGAAAAGAACAGAAATATACTGGACTGCGTGTTCTGCGCGCAACCAAACTAGTGCGCCCACGCAGTCTGTAAGTACGACGCTAACGGCCTAAGCCAAAGCACTCACGGCTCCATGTTCTCAAGTTTTTACAGGAGTGAGCTTCGTCAACTTGAAACGTCGTATGTCGAGACTGTCGTAACCCGAGGACGCCCTGTATTGAGGTAGCAGCGCTTTACAAGAACCCCCAGCAGGCTGGCAAAATGACACTGGCTAGGCAATGAAAGCAGGCTAAGTGGTCCTGAAACTAGCGAGAGGCAGGCTGTCGAACCCACCGCGTAGGCGCCACGAGAAATGCAGCACATCCTCATTAGTCCATGGGGGAGAAATGTTAACGCTCTGCACGTAGGCCTGGAATACTTTGAGAAAGCTCCAGAAAAAATCAAAAGAGGTCACTGCTTCTTTCAAATGCACATTACACCTACATTTCATCATTTATACAGAAATAATTTTTTTTTAAAGTAGAGAAATTACTTGAAAAACTATTAAGAGTTCGAAATCGCTGATTTTCATATGTAGGACAGAAAACTGTTGTCTTAAACTATAGTGCATCTGGAATCATCTACTATATTTATTGGAGAAAAAAAATAAAAATAAAATAAAAAGATTGTTTTTATGTGCAGAAGGTTTAGTTCCTAGGAGAAAAATATTTCACTATTAAACCCCTGCACCTGAGGATCGTTCTGTGCCAGCGCGCGTCCCCCCCGTTAGGAGGAAAACGTATGCAGAAGCTTGTCCCTCACAGATGCCACTTATCAGCATAACGGGAGCGCCACTGTTTCCACTTTCCTTTAAGCAGCAAATCCCACCGGAAACCGAGAAGATAATAGATGTGGCGAAAGTCGTTTCGAACTTGGAGATGCTACTAACACATGCTGATCATCAAAATCACTTGATACCAAATAGGGCAAGAATTGTGCTCAATCTCAATCAACTATTAAAAAGTTAAATTGACAAGCCACCAACCCATGCAAGTCAGAGGACTGATAGGACTATTTAGATGTTTACGGTTATTAAAATGATTGATTAACTTTCTTTTTCTTAAATGGCTTCGCTTTGCTCTACCACCAGCCCTTTAATAGGGCAGAAAGAAAGTTTAATCAAAGAAACAGATCATGAATTGATCAGATTTTTCCAAAGCCCAAGGCGATCATTATGAGATATCCTGAGTTAAACTCTCAGACAACTAAGATGCCTATTTTGAGAAATATATATATTTCTATCATATAAAAAGGCCCAAGCACCTTTAGGGCGAGGACTTAGAGGCTGAACATCCAGGATCTAATTAGTGCCTGGTATATCATAGACCAGGGGTCGGGAACCTATGGCTCGCGAGCCAGATGTGGCTCTTTTGATGGCTGCATCTGGCTCGCAGACAAATCTTTAATAAAAAAGATAACGTTAAAAATATAGAACATTCTCATGTGTTACAATCCATTCACTTCCTACCGCTCATGTTCATGGTTGCGGGTGGCTGGAGCCAATCACAACTGTCCTCCGGGACAACACCAAATTTTTATTGGATAATGCGTATGTACACAGGTCGTTGTATGGCTCTCATGGAATTACATTTTAAAATATGTGGCATTCATGGCTCTCTCAGCCAAAAAGGTTCCCGACCCCTGTCATAGACACTCAGAAAGTATTTGTTGAATGCAATATAATAAAACAGTGAACATCAGGAAGGATAAATTAAAACTCCATCACCTTTTAATCATGAAGACCTATCTTAAATCACCACCTGATTTCCAGTCTGGCTACCTGACCCAGCTCACTGTCTCCCCTGGACATTTGGACAGGCAGAAATTTAAACCTTGACCACTTAGCCACTCAAGTTTGGTCTCTCCTAACTCTGCTTGTAGCTTAAGTCCACCAGAAGCTGTCCAAGCAAACCAGTAGATGCTTTAGTGTTGCTTTATAGAAAGGGGGGGGCAGGAGGTAAGAGAAGAGGAGAACGTGGTCATCATCACCTGAAACTCTCGACGGCATTCTGAGAGCAGGCTCCATCCTTCCTTCTGTCACAGAGACAGTGCTAGCACCCCCTACCCACACACACTCACACACACACACACACACACACACACACACACACACACACCGATTTTGTATTAAAGTCCCATTTAAATAAGAATGAAAGAGAAGACCAAGAGACTCTCAGGTCCAAAATATGCCAGAAGTGACAAGAGTGGCTTTCTAGTGCTCAGACTTTGGACTTGATCATATTTTTCTTTTCATACATTTGCCTCTTCCATTACTTTCTCCATAAAAAATAATATATCAATATGTCATCTGCTACAAAACTCTCATCAGTTTTTCATTAAGAAACATGAACATTTTTATGCTGACAAACTAATTTATAAAGCAAAATAAAATATTTATAATTATACAAAATTTAGATTTTTTTTTTTTATTCAGTGAGAGGCGGGCAGGCAGAGACAGACTCCCTCATGCGCCCTGACTGGGAGCCACCCAGCAAGCCCACTAAGGGGCAATGCTCTGCCTATATGGGGCGTTGCTCCATTGCTCAGCAACCAAGCTAACTTTCAGCTCCTGAGGCGGAGGCCATGGAGACATTCTCAGTGCCCAGGGCCAACTCGCTCCAATCGAGCTATGGCTGCAGGAGGGGAGGAGAGAGAAAGATGGAGAGAGAGAGATGGAGAAAAAGAGAGAAGTGAAAGGGGGAGGGCTAAAGAAGCAGATGGGCATTTCTCCTGTGGGCCCTGACTGGGAATCCAACCCAGGACCTCTACACGCCAGGCTAACTCACTACCACTGAGCCAACTGGCCAGGGCCCAAAATTTAGATTTCTTTTTTTTTTTTTTTTTTTTTTTTTTTGTATTTTTCTGAAGCTGGAAACAGGGATAGACAGTCAGACAGACTCCCGCATGCGCTGGACGGGGATCCACCCGGCACGCCCACCAGGGGGCGACGCTCTGCCCCTCCGGGGCGTCACTTTGTTGCGACCAGAGCCACTCTAGCGCCTAGGGCAGAGGCCAAGGAGCCATCCCCAGCGCCCGGGCCATCTTTGCTCCAATGGAGCCTCGCTGCGGGAGGGGAAGAGAGAGACAGAGAGGAAGGAGAGGGGGAGGGGTGGAGAAGCAGATGGGCGCTTCTCCTGTGTGCCCTGGCCAGGAATCAAACCCAGGACCTCTGAACGCCAGGCCGACGCTCTACCACTGAGCCAACCGACCAGGGCCCCAAAATTTAGATTTCTGATATGTAATAATGTTCTATCCAATTGATTTCTCAAGCATGTTTTCTCTATTAATTTTATGGCTCACAGTGGGACAGGGATTTTGATTTACAGTTTCCAAAATACAGGTAATTTTGCATAATGTTAAGTTACACTTTACTTGTTTCACTTATGACTGATTGCATACACTGTACAGAGACCTCTATCACCAACGACTTTCGCACCTAATAAATGGCAACCATCCAGTGTGTGATGGATAACAAATGCTGAGAACAAACAAATGAAGACTGTGTGTGATTAATACTCGGTTTCATCTCCTTACATTTAATTCTACTAATTTCTGATATATAACAGGATAGTAGGCAACTGTCATAGCAAGTACCTTGATATGCTCATATGAAAAAAAGAAAAGTATTACACTTTGAATTCATTGAATTGTGTCTCCAAAAACAGATACATCAATCTTATGTGTGACTTGCCTGGATTGGACGCTCGTGTTTTGTGTGACCCATGTAAAGACAACGAGGATGCAACATTTCTGCGACCAGGTGTCCGCTCAAGTGTGTCTCATTATTTCTCGTTCATTTATCTAACTCTTTTACTGGTGCTGATTTTGCTTTCAAAAGAAGAGAGAAATGGGGCATGAAAATAAATGGATTTGTTTGGTTACTTAGGCTTCCTTATATTTAAAATGTGAGAAGTACTTTTCACAAAGGAAAGGCATATTTGCATATGCTCATACAATATTTATGTTGAGATATATAAAACACAGTCATTCATGACCCCTTAATTAGTATAAGAACTTAATTAAAACATAACTTGTTAATTTCTTAATGTTGGGTTATAACTTTGACACTGAGTTTTTAGTAATTATAGGTCCTGAAAGCACACCGTTTATTTGGTTGTTTACATAATAGTTTCTCTGCAACACTTTCTTCTTTTGGATAACATTACATTTTGAAAAGTGAAAGCCATTCAGTAAGGACAATTATGTAAAAAATATAGACAATATTACCACATGGCCTCTACTACGTGCATTATTGTTAAAGGAATCTCCCCTGACCAGCCCAGAAAATCGTACCCTATCCCTTCATGATAACCTCTATCACCCTGCTGTTTTCTTTGTAACATCACCACTTGCCAGACTCCATGTCCGCTGGTTTTGTTGGTGGTCCTGTGCTACTTTGGAAGCTCTATGAAGACAAAGAATTTGTCTGCTTTATTCATTGCAGAGCAGTGCCTGGCACAGTCGGCTGTCATTGAATAAAGAGCTGCTCCTTACTAAGTTGCAGGGACACCAATTAAGATGGCATGCAATTAAATACAGCACATACATAAGAATATAATTTCAATATGAATCAGATGCTAGAATTGAAGGAAACGGATTCTATGTAACAGCTATAAGTAATATTCAGGGAGTCAGTCCCAGACAGGTCCTGAAAGGATTACAAACTACATTCCATAAGAAAACAGAAAAATAAACGGCTATCCAAAAGTTTGAAAAATAAAATTTAAAATATGTACAAGATAACCTACTATGAGTAGATAACCTACTCATAGCTACTGAGTAGATGAAATTCAAACTGCTATCAAACAAGACAAAAATGTTAAATATAGTAACGTAATACATTAAATGAAACATCAGCTTTAGAATATTTATTCGTGACATGCGAGGGGTCCCGGCAGGTGAAAGTTCAATAGTACCCTGCCGCAGTCCACCTTCACAGGGGGACACGTGAAAACCGATGCCTGTCTCACTCAGCACTGAGGCCGAAACAGGGGGACCTGGTCGTCCCAGAGAAGGGCAGTGAACCATGAGGAAAGGGTCCGAGGCAAGACCCAAAATGGTACGTTTGGAAATCCACACACACACAGTTTTCTGATG
Organism: Saccopteryx leptura; assembly: GCF_036850995.1. NCBI lineage: Eukaryota > Metazoa > Chordata > Mammalia > Chiroptera > Emballonuridae > Saccopteryx > Saccopteryx leptura. Next base: position 2,516,130 of record NC_089505.1, on the reverse strand, counting down.
AATGAAGCACAAGACAGCAAACGATGAGAAAAAAAAAAGGTGATTGTTTAAGAAGCCAAATAGTGATGCTTTACGTTAAAAAACATGCAAAAAATCTGACCAAAAACGTTTTCTACAATGCTAGCATATTCCATAGAAGATGTACTCATTGGATATAGAGCTTACTATTTCTGAACACTGACCTGAATTCTAGTATTACTGACCAAACCAAATAGCACTGGAGATATTGCAACTAACCGGTTGCATTTTCCTCACCCCAGGAGTCCAGTCCCATCACGAGAGTCTGAGTTTCTTCTTCATAAAATGGGCCGTCTGCTAAATTGCTGCTTGAGCTTTGAAGCCAGTCCCATTGTTAGTTTATTAAATGTAATAAGTTACAATAATGAAGTGCTGAAATTATAACTCACACAGGCAGAGTAAGCTAGAGATTCCCAAATAGAATTATAAAAATCGTCACTTTTATATTTTTTGACTTGTGGTTTTAATATTACCAGTCTAATGCACTAGTACTTCTCATTCTTTCATTTAAAATGTATAAAGAAAAATGCAAAAGAGCCACCTTTTTGTGCATATACAAATATATCATCATCCAGGCAAGTCTTCAAAAATATAAATAATAAAATTAAAGGGAGTCTTTTTTTGGAGGGTGAGTAAAAAAACCTAAAATTTATTCAATCTAGTCTTATCTTTTGCTGATTTAAAAAAATAATTGATGTTTAGTAAAATTTTATATAGCTTAATGAAAATGGAAAGCTTTTTTTTTTCAATAGATGGTTAATGCTTCTCAGAGACTCACTATTACCAGATTTTAATAATAAAAAAGTAAAGGTCTTCTTAGGGTCACCCACACACCTTAATTATCTGGTGAAATTTTATAGAATGAACATTGAAATCTTCAGTTCTGAAACAGAAACAAGATACCTCTAGGCACAGACACGTACGCACACACAACACACACAAACAAGAACTGCGAGTGGGCATTACATCTTGTCTTTTCCTTGTGATCTGTCCAAACCCAAATTTTATTGTCTATAAGAGATTTAACCCATGATTACACACACACACACACACACACACACACACACATACACACACTCATACCCTCACACAATATCATACAATACACACTTGCTGATTACATTTGTCTATACAAAAGGACTTCCATGAGAAACACAAAGAACATCTTCAACCATTGACTTTTTTTACACGGAAAAATTTTAGAATTGATCTTAACAATGGAGTCAGATCGTATCTCAAGGTAGCTCTCTTTTTCTAAACAAAGATATTAAGCTCATTAAGGAAATGAGATTACAGATAGACCTCTGGTCAATATGACCAAAGGAGTTTTACATTCTGGAGAAAGAGTTACAAAAATATTTAGCCATTCTCAAAAGCCAGAAAGGCAAAGACCAAGTTCTCAGGTAGTGAGCGGTGGGCGGGTGGGGGACCCGGGGTCCTGATTCACGTACCAGTTAGTTCCAAGCCGGGGCCCGTGGACAGACACACCCACTGGACAGCACGCCACGGGGATGGCTCCACATCCCAGAGTGCCCGGGAGGCCAAGGAAAGGAGGGCCCCCAAGTGGGAAGCTCCCTGTTAAAACGTCAAGCAGAACAGCTGAGGATAAGAGCTCGTCGTCAGACTCAAAACACCCCAGGAAGTAGAGAACAGATGAATGCGAAAGAAACTTCAATTAAATATATTTAAAATATATAACCTGGTAAAGACAGGAAGAGAAAACATAAAGCAAAAAGACCTTATGAAAAAAAAAAAAAAAGAAGAAGTAGATCTTTTTAAGAAACAAAAAATAAATTCTAGAATGGACAGGTATTAAAATCCCGTACATAGGTTAGCTAGTAGATTAAACCTAACTGAATTATTACATTGGAAAACAGGTTTGAGGAAATCACCTAGAAAGAAACACAGTGAGTTAAAGAGATAGGAAATAAGAATAATAAAAAAAAAGAGAGAGACTGAGAGTTTGAAGGCTATAATGAGAAAGGCCAGCTTGTATTTAATAGGGACTCCAGAAGCCTTCACTTTGAAATCAGATTGATTCTAAACAGAATAAATCTTTAAAATTTATACCAAGGTAAAAACATGACTATGGAATATGTTTCAAAATAGAGAGTGGATTTTAGAGTCAGTGACATCTCATTGATATTCAAGATTGCATAATATACAGGCATACATACGCATGTGAATCCATCACCTCAGGGCCATTTTAAAGGTAAAATTTACTATTTCTTTATGTACTAACAAACAGACTAAAGTAGAAGAAAAGCCATTCACTACAATTTATACAAATATATAAACTGGTAAAAATGTTATGGTCTCTCCATTTTAAAAAATTTATCTACAGAAAGTATTTGAGGCAGATCATAAAAATAGCAAATGCGTAACAGATCCTAAACACAGGATTCAGAATTTATGGTTTATGCAAGAGAAAGCAATCTATTTTAGAACTTGACGTGTACTCTTTGGACCCTTTTTAGTTTCTTTGTTGAATAGGGATCTATTCTAGTCAAGAAGCTGCTCAAGATTAGAGCCCTTATTCCCCGGGCTTTGGGGCCCACTGCTGGCATTACTCCTGACAGAAGCAGATGAGTCACTGTTGCCTAGGTGTTGATGAGATCACATTAGTTCCCTCTAATGGAACACAGTCCAATAAGGGACTAAACTAAATTGGACTCAGCTGATTTCAACAGCATCTGGACAAGAGTCTCTGGCGGTGTCTCTCAACATACCACACAATGACTTCTGAAGATACAGAAAAAGAGGAAAACTCAACATGCAACTGAAAACCAGGTATAGTGATGAACGTACAGGCAGAAAGCGAAGGACTTTTTTTCGGATACCGAGGCCAATGGAACCGGATAGAAAACCCCCATGACGCCTGGGAACCCGTTCTGCAACCGGAGGCACCCATCCAGAAGTCAGTGGGTGGCTTGGGCAGCCCTCCTGCCATGGCTGCCGCTGGGTCAGAAACGTCAGGTGTGGAGCAAACTCGAGGGGGGGGGGGACAGTAGGCACGGGCACCCTCCCTTTATCACCAACTGTATGGAAGTTGATTTTTAAGAAAAAGTGCTATTTACTTCCCCATTCCCATCTCCACCGATATCACTCCTCCATCGCCGAATCTCAGAAAGGGCTGACCAGGAAGTAGGTTCACAGACCCCGGGGAGCACATGGCGTCGCATCCGGTAAACGAGGGCACTCAACAAGCAGAATGTTGTAGATAAGGACAAAGAAAAACAGAACCACGTATGAGAGCATCCTAGGGGCTGTGGAGTTTCATCTCCTCCATCTTAGTACCGTGTTTTCCCAAAAATAAGACACTGTCTTATATTAATTTTTGCTCAGGTCTTATGCTCAGGGGATGTCTTATTGTTTCCGTGAACGAGAATTCACAGGTATTGTAGAACAAAAAAATCAACATTTGTTATTATACTGTAGTCATGTCATCACAAACATTAGCATTACCAGCCAAACTCTGAATTCATCAAGAATTTCTTTGTGACTCTATTTCCACATACAACAATCTACCCTGTTTCCCCGAAAATAAGACAGTATGTTATATTAATTTCTGCTCCTAAAGATGCACTAGGTCTTATTTTAGGGGAGGCCTTATATTTCTAAGCTTGAAAAAAATTGAACTAGGTCTTATTTTCGGGGAAACAGGGTACCAGATGTCACAGAATGTCCCGTCGTAGGCCAAGAGGCCAGTACCTGGTGAAGCATGTTCATACCAGACACTGAGTATGAGCTAGGAGCTGGGCAGTCTACCTAAATATACCTGGTGAGAAGAGCTCACCTGTTCCCAAGCAAAGAGTAAGTGAGGTCAAGCACTACTCCGTGCTCTGTGTCTTGGTGAACATCAGTTCCAGACTGAGATAAAACCAAAGATATACAGTTATATGTGGGTTTCATAAACATCACCATAAAAAAAAAAGGAAATGGAATATCATCTTATAGACTTGATAGTAAGAAAGGCCCTTTAAATTCACTTCTGCAGAAATCATTGATTTTTAGCAATAGGCACACTCAAGGATTCAAGAAGCCAACCTTTATAAAAGAAGAGCAGAAGTCCTTATTGTGATACAGGTTGAGGCAAAAAGAAAAGGAGGTTTTATCCTTAGGGAATAATCAGACATGTTTGCAAGACATTATATATGGATGTGTATATATGTGTTATATGTCATACAATGACATTGATAATAGTATTGCTTACAATAGCAAAATATTGAATAAAAACATAAATATCCAACAATAGGAAATTGGTTAAATTATGGAACACTAAAGAGTCTCAAAATGGTTTTTAAAGTACATATCCATTGACATGGAAAGATAATTATGACTTGTGATTAATTAAAAAAAAAACAAAGTATGAGTAAAATGTTTCTTAAAATTTGCATACACACACACACTTGTATGTGCAGTGAAAGAAAGGGCCTGAAACTTAACACCAACAAATGAATAAGGGTTATCTTATCTTAGGGTTGTGGGATTATGATTCATTCCTGTTTTTATTTTCCTTATCTGAGTTATAAAATACAGATAAAAAAATTGAAATATTTTTGATGATAAACTTGCCTGTACAGTAATTTTTAAGCCAATGTGTATAATAATATCATTGAAGAAATGAACAATATAAGACTTGCAAGGCTAAATATAGCAATGGAAGTAAAATTTGAATCAAAGCAATAAAAATGGATACTAAAGAAAACATAAAATATAAGAAAGCTCTACTACAAGTTTTTTTAAAAATGAACCAAGAACCTGACCAGGCGGTGGCACAGTGGATAGAGCTTTGGACTGGGACACGGAGGACCCAGGTTCAAAACCCTGAGGTCGCTGGCTTGAGTGCGGGCTCATCTGGGGTTGAGCAAGGCTCATCAGCTTGAGCCCAAGGTCGCTGGCTTGAGCAAGGGGTTACTTGGTCTGCTGTAGCCCCCCCCCCCCCCCCGTCAAGGCACATGAGAAAGCAATCAATGAACAACTAAGGTGCCACAACAAAGAATTGGTGCTTCTCATCTCGCTCCCTTCCTGTCTGTCTGTCCCTCTTTGTGTGTCTCTCTGTCTCTGTCACACACACACACACACACACACAAATTAATAGAGATAAAAACATTGAGTGAGACAATGATAGAAAAAATAATAAGATAAAATATGTTGATAGTCTACATATAATATTTATTCTAAGAGGGAATATAGAAGAATGGTGACAAAAATAATAATCTATGACATTACAGAAGAAAACTTTCCTCATTTGAGTGAAAGTTTCAAGTAAGGAGACAAAATAAGCTGATTATATTAAAAAATCAATGAAAAGAAAAAAATATACATAGAAGCAACTTTTAATTATGCAATAATAGTGCAATTACCCAGACTGTCAAAATAAGCAAGAAGCAAGCACAAACAGATCAAAGAGATGAAAATTAGACTGGTCTTAATCTCTCAGCGACCATATGGTAGACTACAGCAATGCTAAATGTTCAGAGATTTATTTGTAGGGGAACGGTTCTAATTTAAGCATGTTAATTTTGATCAAATCATGGTTCATATATGAAAGTTGAAAAAAATATATTGTATATTTTTAAGAAATTCAAGAATTCAGAAATAGTCAACCCATGTACCTGTTATCTATATAAAACATACACACACACACACACACACACACACAACTGCTCAATGATATACATGGATATAGAAAGATGATTCTAAATAAGAACTCAAGAAATGGAAATGTATGGCTTGAAAGTTTTGTAGATTTTTCTTTATTCAGACTGCAACACAGTCTTTGAAATTCTGTAGGATTATTTGTTGTGATATATCTTAGACTGAGGGCTGAGATTTGGTTAATAATGATTCTGTCAATGGGTTTTTTCCATTTGTATACTTTTTTGAGTATCAAGAAATGTGTTTCATATTTAATGTCTTCTTCTTACTATCTGTTGCTACTCTCCACAAATATATGAACACCATGCTCACAGTGACAGACCGGCTGCTGTGGCTGGCCCCGCGGCATCCGCATGCTAAGGAGAAGCCGTGGGTGACCAGACTAACACTGAGCCATACAGAGACACATACTTGCACGAATCTTCTCCAAAGGCTATTCGAGACTTTCAAATGCATATTAATGACTACTGGAAATCTTAAAATGCATATTAAACTAGGGCTGTCTTTTTTGTTGTTGCTGCAGTTAAGTCTGGAAAAAACTATTAATAATGAATACTCCCCTGCAGTTATGTCCATTATTAATCTCTTATCCAAATTCGTCCTTGAATGTTCCTCTGAGCTCCTTAAAAATAACCGCAGGAGCCATAATTTCAACAAACATGCATGTAGAAGAAAGGCTGGCCTGAAGCATCCACACTGTGTAACTAAAAGTTGTTAGCACAAGGTGAGTATTATCTTCTGTATAAATGTTATCCTATTTCTCAGTGTTCTACAGTAATCATCTATGTATTACCATAAAACTTTAAATCAGAAAATTTAATAAGTGCCTACAATTTTTTATATCACATACTGACAATTTTTTAAAAAGTATTGTATACACCACCACACCACATTCTTGGCTACGCGAAAAGAAGAAGACAGAGAAATACTTTGAAAAATAGTAACAGTGACATCCAGCACATGGAGGAATGATAAATAATTTATTTATTCCGTCTACTTTTCAAAATTTTATTTTATAAAATAAACATGCATATATTTTGTATTAAGAGTAAAATCTTAACAATACAGATAAAAATTTTATATATATATATATTTTTTTATATGAATTTAACTGATTACCTACCTATAGTAGTTTTCCATAAAACTTTGAAGGTCAGGATAACCTTCTTTGTGCTAAAAGTAAAATTTAGTTTCCTAAAATCGTTGCCTTGACTAGTGATTAAAATTGATATTTTTCCTTAACCTAGTACTTAGCTTTTACCGAAAAGGAGAAAACATGGCTCCCACTGCAGGGCCTGGACACTCACTGCGCTCCTCGGTGCCTCACATGGAAAGGCACTTGGACCACTCCAAATAAAAACATCAAGTGGACATCGATTTTTTTCTTTTTTTTCTTTTTTCCACTATCTGATCCCCTTTGTCAAAGAACCTTTGATCTCGCAAGTGCTCCGGTAGAGAAAAGGGATGTGTGCTCAGTGCTCAGATAGAGAGGAACTGTTCATTCAAACACTTGCTGGATCAGAACCGGAGAGTCCCTCTCCAGACCTACGGGAGCCATCACCCAAGTCCGGTTTCCGTTCCCACGCGGAGTATCCGGACAAGCCGCGACAGACCTGTTCCGTGTGAAAATCAGAGTACCGATACCCCTGACTGGACAACATCTGAGTGGGAGACCAAACCAGGTCTTCGTGGATTAGGAGGTGACAATAAGGTGTCTTAGCGGTGGCATCCTAAAGCCACCAAGGCTGCTCCTCCCGTTCCGCAGCGGGGACTTGACTGAAGAAGTGGGAGTGATTTGTTCTTGCTCCAGTTTTCTGGGGACCAGAGATCTGAGACTTATAGCCCAGCCCATTTCCCCGGGACCTCGGGGGACTGTGAATTGCCATCAACCGGTGCCTACCAAATCATGTCAGAGAGCGGCGGCCGACCTTTCTCTCCAATCTGTGCACTTTCCGGGAGTTATAAATCAGTTGACTTTCAAGCTCGATGGGATGGCATATGCCCTCGCTTGAAGAACAGATGGAGGCTTGGGGGAAAATTGTTTCTGCAGGCTTGCTACAAGCAGCGGCGCTCCATAAAAGTGAACCATTTGCACTAATTTCTCACATAAATTACGTAGGCAGCGGGGAGCGCCAGCCCATTCAGCAGAAAATCTTTCATCCGGCTCTCAGAGGTCATCTGACCCATTTAAATTAAAGTTATGTCTTGATGCACGCTTGTATTGTCATGCCGTACACTTCGGAGACGCAGCAATTTGCGTCCAATAAAAGAACTGCACTTACTGAGTTATGCGGTCCCCTCCTCGGAAAAACGCACAACGGCACACTGCTGGCCAGAGGGTCATTTTATTTTTCAAGACTTCAAGAATAAACTCTTGTCTAATAATTAATCACAAAGGAATTAATAGCGTAAACAAAAATCAGGTAAGTTGTCACTTTTCTTGTAAAATTTACCTTACACATTCTACAAAGGCTTGTTGTCCAAACTTAGGCTTTGGTCATTATCAAAAGAAATACAATTCCAAGGGACATTTATGCTTCTTCATGTGAAACAAATCATTCAACTCTTTTGTAAATTTTCCTACAAGATTTAAAAAATGGTATTGGATTTACTTGGGGGGGATAATAATCTTAATTTTTTTTGAATTCTCAAGATATTGAAACATTAAGAAACTCAAGGCCCTGGCCGGTTGGCTCAGCGGTAGAGCGTCGGCCTGGCGTGCAGGGGACCCGGGTTCGATTCCCGGCCAGGGCACATAGGAGAAGCGCCCATTTGCTTCTCCACCCCCCCCTCCTTCCTCTCTGTCTCTCTCTTCCCCTCGCAAAGATGGCCCGGGCACTGGGGATGGCTCCTTGGCCTCTGCCCCAGGTGCTGGAGTGGCTCTGATCGCAGCAGAGCGACGCCTCGGAGGCGCAGAGCATCGCCCCCTGGTGGGCAGAGCATACCCCCTGGTGGGCGTGCCAGGTGGATCCCAGTCGGGCGCATGTGGGAGTCTGACTGTCTCTCCCCGTTTCCAGCTTCACAAAAATACAAAAAAAAAAAAAAAAAAAAAAAAAAAGAAAAGAAAAGAAAAGAAAAAAAAAGAAACTCAAGGAACCAAAGGACTAAAATATTAATGGAAAATTATAGAATTTTGAGAAGAGTATACTGAGGGTTAATGGCCCAGGTATGATATCACAGTGTGATTACTTTAAATTAAATAGCATTTATAAACAATGAGCTATCATGTTTTGGGGCTGGTTTTAATTGTAAGAAAATTAGAGCTCATTTAATAATAATTATACTCAGTGACTTTTCCTGGTAGAAAATTATCAGTTATATCAACGAAAATAAACCACCTTGGTGGGTTTTTTATAGTTCATGATAACAGTGCTGATCAGAACTGAAATAGAGGAGAATACACCGGAGAAGAAAGCTGATTAAAGCCACATGGGTATTGGCAATTTGGAAGGCAACACAGAACTCAAGGCGAGGTCCAGCCACCTTCAGTAGGAGTTTTTAAAACCACTTTAAGCATCCCCTTGATTTCTGCCCAGCATTTTGTCTATTTGTATGTTAGAGATGGATGTATAGTTTTAGTCATTTAGAAAGAGAAACAAACATGTCATTTTGAAATGTAAGGGATTTAAGAAATAAGTCGTCAATGGTAGAGCACGTACGAATGCCATCGGGAGGCTTTTCGTGGTCGAAGTTCAACCCACTGAAACGACCGTCTGTGACTCTGGACCGTGTGTGCAAACCACGCTGCTGGTATATTCATCTTCCCGTTTGTTCCTGGAAGACTTGGTCTCTGTGCCTAACTCCTAATTGATAGCTGTTCTTTGAAGTATTCTGGAGCATCTCAAATCTAGTTATTTCAGTCATTATGAAACAACCTTTCTTAGAGCCCCCAGTTAAGAAGAGCCACATCAGTCATCCAGTGCCTGGCGTCACAGATACAGTGAGGGCCAGAGAGCGAGGGATATGGTCCATGACGCCGTGTCCGGAGAAGTGAAGGCTGAGGACGATCAGCACCAGGAGGCGGACATCCATTCGGCACACATCACTGGGCACCTACTCTGGGCGGCGCTGCTCTCCGCACCGGGAGAAATGGACGAACAGGCCCGGGAGACAGACAGCATGTCAGGCTGCGCCCTTTTATTAACCTCGACATCCGCACCATCGCAGGACTCTACCTGGTTTATATTTTTCTTATAATATTCTAACTGTGCAAAACGGCTTCATATCTTTCAGCAATAAACTGGGGTATAAATATAGAAATGAATAAATCTATATAACCCACTGGTTAAAAAAAAATGGAAAAGTGTGTATTTAGTTACCTGATTAATATTAATTTCCAACGTCACTGGTTAATAGAAAAACAAAGTCTTGTCGTCCAAGTTGTAATCAATAAGTAACTGTATCGTCGACACAATAGGCTCAGGCGAGTAGGTTAACGGTGGGGTTGCGCACATCTCCTGAAGGCCAGTGAGGAGGATCTGTGCCCGGAGGTCAAGAGAGGCCCTCTGATGTCTACTCTCACCCGCCCACGTGCATCCATTCTGGATTTAGTGATTTCCTTTCAATACTATCGTTATTAAAAACCATTGACATGGCAAATAAAGGATAACAAACCAAGAGTGCAGAATGCTGGCCACAACATGGGGGCCTAGAGGAGGGATTACAGGGTGCAGAGAATAATCTGATCTAGAGAAGGGATTACAGGGAGCTGAGAGGAGAATCTGATCTAGAGGAGGGATTACAGGGTGCTGAGAGGAGAATCTGATCTAGAGGAGGGATTACAGGGTGCTGAGAGGAGAATCTGATCTAGAGGAGGGATTACAGGGAGCTGAGAGGAGAATCTAATCTAGAGGAGGGATTACAGGGAGCTGAGAGGAGAATCTGATCTAGAGGAGGGATTACAGGGAGCTGAGAGGAGAATCTGATCTAGAGGAGGGATTACAGGGAGCTGAGAGGAGAATCTGATCTAGAGGAGGGATTACAGGGTGTAGAGAGGAGAATCTAATCTAGAGGAGGGATTACAGGGTACAGAGAGGAGAATCTGATCTAGAGGAGGGATTACAGGGTGCTGAGAGGAGAATCTGATCTAGAGGAGGGATTACAGGGTACAGAGAGGAGAATCTAATCTAGAGGAGGGATTACAGGGTACAGAGAGGAGAATCTAATCTAGAGGAGGGATTACAGGGTACAGAGAGGAGAATCTGATCTAGAGGAGGGATTACAGGGTGTAGAGAGGAGAATCTGATCTAGAGGAGGGATTACAGGGAGCTGAGAGGAGAATCTGATCTAGAGGAGGGATTACAGGGTGCAGAGAGGAGAATCTAATCTAGAGGAGGGATTACAGGGTACAGAGAGGAGAATCTGATCTAGAGGAGGGATTACAGGGTGTAGAGAGGAGAATCTGATCTAGAGGAGGGATTACAGGGAGCTGAGAGGAGAATCTGATCTAGAGGAGGGATTACAGGGTGCAGAGAATAATCTGATCTAGAGGAGGGATTACAGGGTGTAGAGAGGAGAATCTGATCTAGAGGAGGGATTACAGGGAGCTGAGAGGAGAATCTGATCTAGAGGAGGGATTACAGGGAGCTGAGAGGAGAATCTGATCTAGAGGAGGGATTACAGGGTGCTGAGAGGAGAATCTGACCTAGAGGAGGGATTACAGGGAGCTGAGAGGAGAATCTGATCTAGAGGAAGGATTACAGGGTGCTGAGAGGAGAATCTGATCTAGAGGAGGGATTACAGGGAGCTGAGAGGAGAATCTGATCTAGAGGAGGGATTACAGGGTGTAGAGAGGAGAATCTGATCTAGAGGAGGGATTACAGGGTGTAGAGAGGAGAATCTGATCTAGAGGAGGGATTACAGGGTGTAGAGAGGAGAATCTGATCTAGAGGAGGGATTACAGGGAGCTGAGAGGAGAATCTGATCTAGAGGAGGGATTACAGGGTGTAGAGAGGAGAATCTAATCTAGAGGAGGGATTACAGGGTGTAGAGAGGAGAATCTAATCTAGAGGAGGGATTACAGGGTGTAGAGAGGAGAATCTGATCTAGAGGAGGGATTACAGGGAGCTGAGAGGAGAATCTGATCTAGAGGAGGGATTACAGGGTGCTGAGAGGAGAATCTGATCTAGAGGAGGGATTACAGGGTGTAGAGAGGAGAATCTGATCTAGAGGAGGGATTACAGGGTGTAGAGAGGAGAATCTGATCTAGAGGAGGGATTACAGGGTGTAGAGAGGAGAATCTAATCTAGAGGAGGGATTACAGGGAGCTGAGAGGAGAATCTGATCTAGAGGAGGGATTACAGGGTGTAGAGAGGAGAATCTAATCTAGAGGAGGGATTACAGGGTGCAGAGAGGAGAATCTAATCTAGAGGAGGGATTACAGGGTGTAGAGAGGAGAATCTGATCTAGAGGAGGGATTACAGGGAGCTGAGAGGAGAATCTGATCTAGTGGAGGGATTACAGGGTGCTGAGAGGAGAATCTGATCTAGAGGAGGGATTACAGGGAGCTGAGAGGAGAATCTGATCTAGAGGAGGGATTACAGGGAGCTGAGAGGAGAATCTGATCTAGAGGAGGGATTACAGGGAGCTGAGAGGAGAATCTGATCTAGAGGAGGGATTACAGGGTGTAGAGAGGAGAATCTGATCTAGAGGAGGGATTACAGGGAGCTGAGAGGAGAATCTGATCTAGAGGAGGGATTACAGGGAGCTGAGAGGAGAATCTGATCTAGAGGAGGGATTACAGGGTGTAGAGAGGAGAATCTGATCTAGAGGAGGGATTACAGGGTGCTGAGAGGAGAATCTGATCTAGAGGAGGGATTACAGGGAGCTGAGAGGAGAATCTGATCTAGAGGAGGGATTACAGGGAGCTGAGAGGAGAATCTGATCTAGAGGAGGGATTACAGGGAGTAGAGAGGAGAATCTGATCTAGAGGAGGGATTACAGGGTGTAGAGAGGAGAATCTGATCTAGAGGAGGGATTACAGGGTGTAGAGAGGAGAATCTGATCTAGAGGAGGGATTACAGGGTGCTGAGAGGAGAATCTGATCTAGTGGAGGGATTACAGGGTGCTGAGAGGAGAATCTGATCTAGAGGAGGGATTACAGGGTGCTGAGAGGAGAATCTGATCTAGAGGAGGGATTACAGGGAGCTGAGAGGAGAATCTGATCTAGTGGAGGGATTACAGGGTGCTGAGAGGAGAATCTGATCTAGAGGAGGGATTACAGGGTGTAGAGAGGAGAATCTGATCTAGAGGAGGGATTATAGGGTGTAGAGAGGAGAATCTGATCTAGAGGAGGGATTACAGGGAGCTGAGAGGAGAATCTGATCTAGAGGAGGGATTACAGGGTGCTGAGAGGAGAATCTGATCTAGAGGAGGGATTACAGGGTGTAGAGAGGAGAATCTGATCTAGAGGAGGGATTACAGGGTGTAGAGAGGAGAATCTAATCTAGAGGAGGGATTACAGGGAGCTGAGAGGAGAATCTGATCTAGAGGAGGGATTACAGGGTGTAGAGAGGAGAATCTGATCTAGAGGAGGGATTACAGGGTGTAGAGAGGAGAATCTAATCTAGAGGAGGGATTACAGGGAGCTGAGAGGAGAATCTGATCTAGAGGAGGGATTACAGGGTGTAGAGAGGAGAATCTGATCTAGAGGAGGGATTACAGGGTGCAGAGAGGAGAATCTGATCTAGAGGAGGGATTACAGGGTACAGAGAGGAGAATCTGATCTAGAGGAGGGATTACAGGGTGTAGAGAGGAGAATCTGATCTAGAGGAGGGATTACAGGGTACAGAGAGGAGAATCTGATCTAGAGGAGGGATTACAGGGTGTAGAGAGGAGAATCTGATCTAGAGGAGGGATTACAGGGTGTAGAGAGGAGTATCTGATCTAGAGGAGGGATTACAGGGAGCTGAGAGGAGAATCTGATCTAGAGGAGGGATTACAGGGTGCTGAGAGGAGAATCTGATCTAGAGGAGGGATTACAGGGTGCTGAGAGGAGAATCTGATCTAGAGGAGGGATTACAGGGAGCTGAGAGGAGAATCTGATCTAGAGGAGGGATTACAGGAAGCTGACAGGAGAATCTGATCTAGAGGAGGGATTACAGGGTGCAGAGAGGAGAATCTGAGGCAAAGGCAGGAGGCCACGTGGAGCTTCTCCCTTGTTGATACAATGTGAAGATGTAGTTGCCCTTGGAACGGGGTTGGTACTGTATCCTCATTTGGCTGGAGAGTGAGAGGGCCCCTGTCTTTTATCCAACCCTCTCAAACATCCAGGGCATCCTTATCTCATTCCTTAGAGACTTGGTGGGAAGTAAGACTCTCTTCGTGTAGGTCACGTTCTGTCACACGGCATGACTTCATGGGCAGATGGAGCGAGGTGCAATATTTCTAGCAATATTCACCACATCAAAAGGCTTATAAAGTGAAAGAATTCAAAGACATTTTACTGTAGTTGCAGCTGTTTTGATCTCCAAAATAAATAAATGGTTTATAATGCTGTTTAGTTATTTTTAAAATCCAGCATGACTATGATAATTTTCTCCAACTCTTTCTCCCAAGGTCTGTATAGAAGTGGTTATTTAAAAATAACTTGTGTTCCGGTACTATTTTTAAACAATGGAATTTATAATAGAAACAGAACCAGAATTTATAATAAAAATGCTCATTTACACAGTGCCTGTGATTCATACTTGTGCTTCTCATTAGCTGTGTAGGTAACGATGACAATTTCTCAAGTTCCTTTGGGTGACCACAGCACATGACCTCAGATTCCCGCTCAAAACAAAACACTCAGGTTGACTCCTGGCTCCCTTCTCCAGAACTGACCCTGGAAAAGCGAGAGGGGGAACATGGGTTCCCTGAAGTAATAAGAGGAGGAAAAGAAGGAGTAAGGGGAAGTCCGAGGAGGCAGGGACAGGAAGAGGCCGAGAGGATAAACAGAAAGAAGAGGCGAGGGGGGAGGAGGAGGAAACGGGGCCTGAAGGCTGTTTTCAACTGACTGGGAAGAGGGAGTGGAGGCGAGGACGTCCCCAAGTGACAGCATTTGACTTCGTACACCTGGTACTCACGGACAGAGCACCATGAGGGCTACGGGTCATCACCTGCAGGTGGACACCACTGAAAATGATATCAGAGAGTTACTCGACTCCCGTGGCAAAGAAGTAGCCAGTGAAGACCTCATGGACCTAGAGACAGATGACAGCATTTAGGGAAGAAAACAGGGACCTAGAAACTCCAGAACTGGAAACAGTTTCTATAAAGAGTCAGCTGATGCTTTTCGTCTCACTGGACCAGGAATGGCAAAGTTAGAGGAGCAAGATCCCGACACAGAGAGGTTCACCAAAGTTTCCCGTGCAGTTACCGAAGGCCCGAGATGATACAGGACCGTTTGTGATGAGAAAAAGAAAAGCTCTGTACAAACCTCCCTGATGCCGACTTCGAGAAACGGACCCCAGCCGCGGAATCAAACCCTGACTCTCAACACCAGTCCCGTCCTCTCCAACAAGTCCGTCACCTTCTGCATCACCCAAGACTGGTTAGGGTTGTATTTGAAAATGTTTAAGTATTTATGAGCAGAGAAAGGAAAAAATAAATATACT
Source organism: Saccopteryx leptura (assembly GCF_036850995.1). NCBI lineage: Eukaryota > Metazoa > Chordata > Mammalia > Chiroptera > Emballonuridae > Saccopteryx > Saccopteryx leptura. The sequence continues at coordinate 2,500,855 of NC_089505.1, read as the reverse complement.
ACTGTTAAGAAAAACATCTAAGTGGCAATCAATAGGTAATTGTACCTGTTCCAACTTACATACAATTTCAACTTAAGAACAACCCCACAGAACCTATCTCATTCGTAACCCTGGGACTGCCTTTAGTTTACAGAAAAGCAGTGTAACTCCCGCATAATTTCGTATTTCCCTACAATTCATGCTTTAAGGTGCATATAAAAACTCCACTCCTGCGAAGGGCCACCTTCTACACCAATGCTTCCCCTTCACCCCGCCTGCGGGCAGAAGAGGTGGGGACAGCACACGGAAAACTTTGCAAGATTGTGTGACATTCCTTCTCCCTCCAGAATGCCCACAGGGAAGACCCACTTCCACGCTCCTCAGTGTCCTTGTCACATTACAGGAGTACAGGAAATTGGGGAAAAAAGGGGAAATGTAAGATGAGGAAACTCAAACAGTTTTTAAATGCCCACTGCTCCTGCTGATGATCAGCTTCGTGAGGTGTCAGGATGGCTGTCAGCGTCGCCATTTCTGTCCCCTGCACTCTGGGCGGGGAGACTACCACCCACGAAACAGGCACGTTTCCTGTGAGTTCGGAGAGCCGGAGGAACGCAGACAAGGGGGCAGACTGAGAATTGTAAAGTAACTACGGTGCGTTTTCATGACTTTAACCGTTGCCAATCACGAGTTCCTCGCTATCTATAGAAGATGAATATTTAAAAATAAAAGCGTATGGCAGAGTTTGCCTGGTGGGTTTCATATTCTAGGTCAGACCCATCCATCTTGCCGCTGATGAGAACAGAGGAAATTCCCCTACAGATGGGTCGTGTAACTCTTCCGCATTTACCAAGGACTGGAAGCATAGACAGCCATGACACAAAGGCCCAGGTCAGTTCATCTGAACAGTCATTTGCACATAGCTAGAGTCATCTATCCAGATAGCCGGTTCAGGCATTTAAAAACAAGAAAGAAAAAAAAATCCACTGCCATTATCTTAATCTAGAGCAGCACTGTCTAATATGGTAACCATGTGGCCATTTAAATTAAAATTAATTAAAATTAAAATTTCAGTTCCTCAAGTCTCACTGGGCACATTTCAAGTGCTTAATGGCCACATATGGTTAGCCGTGATGTATGAAGTGCAGATGGGGTTTCCACCGTGGCAGAAAGCTGCACCACGCGCCGCTCCGATCGCCAGAGATTCCGCGAGGAACAGACCAGCCGGCGCCGCTCGTGGTGGTCGGCCTGCCCTGTGGTTCGGCGGATAAAATAAATGGCCACTCCTGCGCGCACTAAACCGTGATGTGGGTTCAGGATGTGGGTCTAAACCTAAAAGTGCAAGGACGTCGACCATCTCGGAGTCTCATTCCTGCTTTCTGACTCCACTGGGTCATAGAAGACACAACTATGGAATCTTGTTACTTCAAGACTCTGCGGTGACTGCTGACAGGGCGGCGATCCGCCAGCGCCTCCAGAACGAGGAGGGAGGGATTTGACATCTTGGGCGGGGTCTCCCATCGGCGCTTCACGGACGGGACGGAGCCGGGAGGCTGGCCTGCCTTCGACGTGGTTCGGGGCCGTGACTGCTGGGCTCTGCAGAGTCACGGGCCTCCTCACCCCTGAATTCACTAATACCCCGTTTCCGGTCCTTGGTGTCCTGGGGGTATCACAAGGAGTATGGAGAAGGGACCAGGAGTATTTGGGGGGAAGCACAGCTACTGAGGAGTCTACGATGAGGGCCGTACTATGACATGAATGGAGACACGTGTCTGGCCAGGCACCTCCACTCTGTCCGCATGGGAAGTGCAGCACAGGAATTCGGGAATTCGGGCGTGACTGTGTGCATGGTGTGTGTGTGTGTGGGGGGGTGTATTGGGGGTCCCTTCTTCCATCAACATCCAAGACCCTTTCCCTTAAAGAAGAGTCCTATGCTCCTACCAAGTACCTGGCTGTCACCACAGTGAACGTGCCAAGGAGTAAATAGCAATATGAAGCCTATACCTAATTATGTTAATGTTTTATTCTCAGTATTAAAATAGCACAGTGGAAATGTGTTTAGCAAAGGCTTCAAAGAGAGACCCCTACGGATTAGAGCAGTGGTGGTCAACCTGGTCCCTACCGCCCACTAGTGGGCGCTCCAGCTTTCATGGTGGGCAGTAGCGGAGCAACCAAAGTATAAATAAAAAGATAGATGTAACTATAGTAAGTTGTGTTATAAAGATTTATTCGGCCAAACTTAGCAAAAATCCGACATAAAGTACTTGGTAAGTAATGATTATTATATGCTTTAACTTGCTGTAACTCTGCTTTATAAATTTTATAAAGTAAAGTTACTTCCCTACTGTATAACTCACCATGACTGTGGAACCGGTGGGCGGTTAGAAAATGTTACTACTAACAGAGATACAAAAGGGGACGGTAGGTATAAAAAGGTTGACTACCCCTGGGTTATAGGATGAGATGTTTCTTTAAATGAACGCTATTGTTCTACCAGTGGCAGCAAATAAATTGCTTCCTCTTTGTTCTCAAGTTTCAGATTGCTGAGTCAGGACTATAGTCAACAGTAGCTTAAAAGGATTAATATAGCTATAAAAAAGAAAAGCAGTTTATACTCCTGACTGCTGGGTTATCAAAGATAAAGCAAAATGATTCATCATACATTATTTTCAAGATGAATTTTTTTCTAGTCTCTTGACATTTCTAAAAGTTACTCATAAGATTATTTGAACAGGTCAAAAAAATCTATGAATTCATTCTTATTGATATGATTTTTATGTGCTCTAATTACTTAAAAGACCAAATCTACTCACTTTTTATAAAGAAATATGAAATATTCTTTTAACTCAAAAGGAGTCAGGTTTTAAGAACCTGCACTGTATTATCATGTATGAAACAGTAACTAGACAAACAAACTTAAAATCCATATGTAACATATATAAATAAACCTCAAAATCACAGCCAAGTGTTGGGAATATATACTTGTCTAAGACTAAAACATCTTAATTAATTATACACCTGCAATTTTTTTCTTATTATATGCACATTTTCACACAACAAATTTCACACTGTAATAGAGACAATTAAAAGCATGAGAATAACGATCTTCATTGTCCTAACAATTTACAACAAAATTCTCTTGCCAAAGAATCTGTAATCTTTCTAAGTTTTATAACTGAGTATCAGCTGTCCGCTCAAGAAATGCTTGATAATTATATGAAAACGCTTAAAGATACACTAGAAATAATGCAAACAATTCTTTCAGTTTTTTGATAAAGAAAGAAAGAGGGTAATTTTTTTGTGGGGGGGACAGAGACAGAGACAGACAGGGAGAGACTAGAACCATCAATTCTTCATTGCGGCACCTTAGTTGTACATTGACTGCTTTCTCATACGCGTCCTGACGGGGGACTACAGCAGACTGAGTGACCCCCTTGCTCAAGCCAGTGAACTTCGGCACAAGCTGGTGAGCCTTGCTCAAACCAGGTGAGCCCGCCCTCAAGCTGGCAACCTCAGGGTTTTGAACCTCGGTCCCCTGCGTCCTAGTCTGAGGCTCTATCCACTGCGCCACCACCTACCTGGTCAGGCAAGAGTGTAATTTTAACGAATCTTTCTTAGATACTTTCACGAACTCTTCAATTTGATCATTTTATCTTTCAATGTAAATGTATCTGTTAGTAATTACCAACATATTCTACGTTCACCTCTAGACACTACTGTGATAGTTTTAGGTCAATGTGGTCAATGCTTAATTTAAATGATAATTGGCCAAAAAAAATCCTTAACCTGACGTGATACTCACAAGTGTGCCACACTTTTTTGTTTCTAGGAGGAGGAGCCCTTTCAGCTGATACATATCACCCAAAACCAAGTCGATGTTAACAAAAATAATTAAGTAGCAGAAGCTGGTTAGAGACCAGCTTTCATTTTTCAAATTAAATGTAACAACCTTCTCCGGTTAAGTGACTGGCAAGTTTTTACAAACAGCATCAGGGAGCCTTTTTCCAAAGAAACACAGCCATATTAGAATGGAGCCATAAGGCGATACATTTATTTTGAAGCCAATTAACCTTTTGTCAGAGAGGTGCCGGGGCTGTAATGGTTTTGGCGGCTGAGGTCACCTGCTCCCAGGGCCCGTGTCTGGCGAAGGTGCCTGCTGCACACAGAGGAGGGGACCTCGCCCGAGAGCCTGCCCTCTTTCTTATTCCACTCTGCTCGTCTGGGGCTCAGAGGGGCCTGACCCGCCCGTTTAGGGAACTAAAGCTTCCATTTGGAAGTGTCCTGCAGGAAGGTGAAACCCGGGGGAGATGAATGTCGCTGGCTGTCCGTACCCAGCCCCCGAGCCCGCCGTTTGATGGGCGGCCTGGAAAACAGGCTGGGCTGCCCGGCTCTCATGAACACAGGGACGGACTGGGCACCAGACAATTCTCTGAGCTGAAGCAACCCTATCCTTGCCTTTTGTGCGGGCTATAATTTAATTGTCAGTGCAGGTGGACAGCTGACACAGGGGGCTTCCTCTAAGAGCTCACCCACCACCTTCCCTGTGCTGAGAGATGGCTCGGGTTGATTGACTTGTCCGCCCAGGGTGCTTGGCCGGGCACGCGTCACATAGGCGAGCACGGCTGGCGGCCCCCGCTGCGCCCTGACTTACCTTCCATGCTATTTTGTTTCCTTTCGAGTCATGCTCAAGGGCAATGGGGAAGTCGCCCCGCTCATAGAATTTTCGAAAGGCTGTGGGCTTGGTTGGTCTTTCTTTAAACGCTCCTGCGGCAGGGGGACCTCTCACCTTCAGAGGGAACAGAAGAGAAGCCAGGTTTTAAAACCAATGGAAGCACACACAGTGAAAAGTCTGGTTTTCCGTAATTACTGGTCAGCATAAACTAGTCCGCATGATAAATACCAAGTTACTAACAATGGACAACAAAAACCTCACCAATACAAACCTCTGGAGAAGAAAAGCATTTTTTAATCACTACGTGTCTTTATTTCAGGCTACTTTAGAAAGCATTCCTAGAAAATGCCATTTTAAAATACCACTTTATAAAGTAGAAAAGCCTAAACATTAGTTTAAAATTTTTTTTAATAAAGTCATATAAGTTCAAAGTGTTAAAACTTCAAGTGTCCTAATTGCAAATTCTAATCTCAGATCTGATTTTACTTGGCGGAATACTGAAGTGATAAATTTAAAATATCTCCCTTATTCTACATACATAAAATGGTAGGATATTTTCTCACATTAAGAATATTAATAACAAAAAATAAATATTAATAACAAAACTGCAAAAATTTGATATACAATTCACTAAAGATAAATGACACTTTAAAAAAGAAAAATGGTAATCTACTATGTGTATAGCACACACTTGATAATATGAATTTATTGATATAGAAAATAACACTAGAATAGATTACATGAGAATCTTCCATCCCCCAAATTGAGATATTTATTAAAGAAGAAATATTTTCTATTGAGTTACTCACATTGAGTACATCTTTTAAATGTACATTATTTATTGGTACATATAAACTAATTCATTAGGTTACAAAATTCAAAGTGATTAGTGAGCTTTGCAGAAAATTAAAGTTCCTTACATAAAGCCTAAAGTCCCTGCTTAAGAAAAGAGGTAAGTACTAATCACTCATTACTTTAATAAAAACATGATTACACTTTTAAGTGTTACTATGGACACAATAGCCAATAATGTATGTAGTATTGCAATATTTTAAGTTATGTTAACTTTTAATATTTCCTTGAAAAACTTTAATTAAAAAAATTATTGATGGATTTTAGAGAGGGGGGCAGGGGACAGAGGGAAACATTGATTTATTGCTCCACCCATTTGTGCATTTGCTGGTTAATCCTTGTATGTGCCCTGACCGGGGATCGAACCTGCAACCTTGGTGTATGGGGATGACACTTTACCCAACTGAGCTCCCCAGCCAGGGCTAAAAACTTCAATTCTAACATAGAAATTTATAAAACATATGCCGGATCATAAGTCTATCAGATCATGACAAATATATCTTATCGAACGGACATCTGAGGGCTAACACTAGGCACTGAATGGGTTATTGAGAACTCTCGCAGGAAGCTGGCTAATTCTGGAGTGCGGTTGCGGAGGGAGGCAACCCGAAGGCATGCGTGGGTGTGTGGGTTTCTCCCGCCAGACAGCACAGCATTCCCAGCAACAGTTACACAAGTGACGGCCACTCTGGGCCACCGGGAAGCCCGGTTTCCTCTTACTCATTGACAAGGCGAGATTTTTTCTGATATTAAGAGTTATTAGCCAACTTTTTCAGCTAAATTCATTTGATGATTGAATAACAACATGTATACAACTCCTCTGTGCAGAGCTCTGAGTTGGAGGCTGAGTAAGGAGGACATTCTCAACGGCATTCATACAATGGAAACTGGACAGCTTTGATTCCTGGACTTCCGCAAGTCATGGACCAGTCGATCTTGAATCACATTTTGGGGAACTGATAAAGAATTGACAACTCTTTATTTTGCCAAGAAGTTACATTTTAAAAAAATACCATCTCTTATCATGTTACCATTTTAATACCCCCAAACGTGGTAGAACATAGTCTAAAAAATGAAAACTTACCCACATTAAATCAATGTGCCTATATATTTACAGAAAGTTACAGTGCATTAGTGCATGTGTGTAAAAACTTATTGGATAGTACTGAATAGTAGTCAGAAGATATGTCATTTCTATGTTTTTTAATTAAACTTTTTGTGGATAAAAAATGTGGTATCTATACAATATTATTCAGTCATAATAAAGAAGGAAATCCATCTGCAACAACATAAATGAACCTAGAGATATTACGCTAAGTGAAATAAGTCAGACAAAAAGACAAGTAGTGTGTGATCTCACTTATAGTGGCAACTGAAAAAAACCACAACTCATAGACACAGAGTCTAACGGTGGTCGCAGGGGCTGGGGAGGCAGTGGTATCTATTGACTCTCTTTTCTCATTTGCTTTGTGATCTTCCTGATTCTTGGATTGATGACTGATTTTCTGTTGAAACTTGAGTATTGGTCTATTTTGTAACTGGGTCTTAAGCCTTCTGTTTTAGCTGGTTTACTCTGACATCACTCGGGCAGACATTTGGGGGGGTACCATCTCATTCCTGCCAGTTTGGTGTAGAGGTCCCGGCCCCCTGCCCGACCTCTGCTGACCCCCGCAGAGAGAGATCCTCATTGAATGGGTGAAGGTTGGGTTGCAGCACCCCTAGGGCACCCACTGACAGCCCCCCAAGTGGGAGGAATGCCCAGTTCCTGCTCCCCTCCCCAAAACACACACAGAGGGGGTGACCTCATTTCTGCTGGGAAGCAGTCAAGTTCCTGACTCCATGACAAAACCTTTGACACTGTCTCAGCAGGAAGGGGGAAGAGTCTGTCATTACTGCTGGCTGGAGTGGCAGTGCAGCACCCCCATGTAATCCCCACTGACACTGTAGGTGATGGGGGCCCCCTGGCTGCTCTAGGAGAGATGAGAGACCCAATTCCCCCCTTAAAAATGCAGCTACAACCATTATTTATATTTGTGTACTCACCATCTGCTAAGTACCATTTTGATATTTTCTAGATACTAAATTATTAATATTTATGTTGTTTCCCACTTGTTTAACTGAAATGAAATTTGTTTGAGATGATCCGTCTTTCTCTCTGTTCTTTGTTTTATCCTAACATAAATTTATTTTTTCCTTTTATTTCTTATTATTTCTTTCTAAATATACTCCAATCTTCTCAACACTAAAAGTTCTAACTGTCCACACTTTTCAAGGAATGAACACATTTCTCTTTAAGAAGCCTACAGGTTGTTCCTTAGTTGTTTAGATAACTTATCCATAGCAGGTGAGAACTGTTAATACAGCAGGGACTTTACCTAATTCTATGCAGATGGTCTGCTGTGCTCGCATTCCTGATGAGATATATTTTTTGTGTTCCAAATACAAATGGATCACTTAAACCTTATAGGAGGACCTAGTATTTCAAAAAATATTTTACACATAACCCATTCCAATATTCCAAGCAATTCTAAAACTCTATACATAAAAAATCCAGTGAAATAGAATTGATCTCTGGAAAGCTAATAAAGACATTATTACTGGAAATCATAAAGGAGGCAGTGACCTGACTAAATAACTCTAAACACAAGCAAGAATCCTGTTAAGAATCTTATGTAGGTCCCACGTTTGCAGAACTACTGTAAATTTTAACGTCTTAAGAATTTTACTCTACTTTACTGTGATAAATAATATGGAGCATTTAAGGAACCATAAATCCAACTAGATTTGTGGGAAAATGCAATTAGGATTTGCCTGAAAGGTGGGGGCTAGCCATAAACCAATTAGGAAGAGTGGATGTTGCAGCAGAATGCTTTTAATAAAATCTAATGCACTAGGGAGCCGTGGGATTGAATGCACTTTGGAGCAAGTACAGATGCCAGAGTGCTTTAAACGCCTGCAGTTATTGAATGTGCTATAATGGATGAAAGACTTAGGTCACAGTCCCTGTCATATGGTCACTGGAGTAATAATAATTAGTAGGAAGAAATTCAAGACTCTGAAACTACATGACAAAGATTTTTCCAAAGTTTATCAGTGGTTCTATTTTTTTTTTTTTTTTTAGCATGACAAGCTGCTATAAAAAAAAGAAAAACCTTTCTCTTTAAGTGGGATATTCACATTGTGTCATTCTAATTGATCCATTCACCCAACTCGCTAAAATTGAAACAATGAAATGCAAAGACATTAATTTCCTCTTTTCTTCAGTTGCGGCCTGAAATCTGGAATCATGAAAGCACGTTGGTTAAGCCTCTGGCGGGCAAGAGCTGCTTTGTCTCTAAGCTGCGCAGGGCCTGGGGTGCCCGCGCTGGGGTGCCCACAGCCTAGACTTCTGAGTAAAAAGTATTCTAATTCAGAATTATAATTCAGTGCCTGCCCCAATTGCCAGTTTCAATGGTTTTACTACATGAGAACTTTTGCAACACCTATGGTCACCAAATGGTCAGGACATCAGGACATTGCCTGCAAAATCTCACACCACGCAAATCTGACTGGAATGGTGGGTGCAGCACCCCAACATGACCAAAGTGAGCTCAAGTGACCGGGTAGCTATTATAAGAAGCTTTAACAATGTGACAATTTAATGATACACCATAACAAAACATTATGATCCCAATGTTCTTGTTCGTAACAGGCAGAAAAAATAAGAGCTTATATGAATACATATATATATATATATATATATATATATATGTATATGTGTGTGTGTGTATGTATATGTGTGTGTGTGTGTATATATATATATATATATTCAGTATACATACACTACTCCAGAGTCCTTAAAAGTCAGGCCCTCCAGGTAATAGTAAGTGTTAGAGAAAACTACCAAGTGATGTGGGAACCCTATTTTGGGAAGATTACTCCACCGAGAGCTAACATGGATGGCTTACAGTTAGGGGAATACAGAGTCAGGAAGACCAATCTCAACTTCATTGCAGTGGTCCAAGCATAAGATGGTCAAGACCTTAACTGGGGTGGGGGGGTATCAAAATAGTCCATATCTGCTAATGTTTTGTTCATTACTTTCTAAACATTATTGGTGTCAGCAAAACCTGTATGAAAATGGTCTTACAGAGGTCATAGAAGCTTAGAGAGAACATTCGATAACCTGTCAGGAATCACAGAGCTAGTGCATAGTGGGGAAGAGATTTTGAGATGGCGACGGGACTAGAGCCTGGGAACAGGAAATACTGGGTGGCCAGGATCCAAGTGAAGACCAGGTGGTCAACAGGGACACTTGATAAGCTGACAGGCCAAAAAATGTCACCACCCCTCCACTCCCGACTCAAACACAGAGGTAGAATTTATCTCCGTTTGACGTCCCTGCTTAAATCGACCCACATGCTCAGCTGACCTCTACACGACCTCCCTAAGGGGGCAGGACTGAGCAGTCCGCCATCTTGCTCCATAGCCCAGGCAAGGACATAGTGACCAAGCAACACAACTGAGGAAGGAAGTGACGGGTCCTGAAAAGGGAATTCTGCCAGCCTGCCTTTCTGCATAAACCCACTTACACAGCAGTCCCCAGCTTCAAAAGCAAACAAGCGGAGCCAGCACTCAAACCAGCTCAGACATTCTTGACATTTGCCTGTGTTGCCTCCCTAGCGCTTAAGCATAAGCCTAATAAAATCTGTCTGGAAATTTCGCTGGGGTTTTCTATCCATTTCTGTGTTGGAAACCCAAGAACCCCAATGCCGACAACAATTTGGCTTCCCACCTCTCTGCCTCTAGAAGAAGGGACCTCTGTCACTGTACCAGAGGGTTGGGTCTGTGCCAAAATCTAAACAGAAAGTATCTAAGGCACATGGCTGACTGAATGAGGTCAGCCAGACACAGAGATCAAACAGGCTTCAGACAGCAAACATGCAAATTCTCTAAGTTACATAAAAAATAAACCGAAGAATGGAGGAAAATATTAAATCACTCATTATTCTAACATGTACTAATAATTTGTGCTTTCCTTTCTAGACTTTCAAAAAACATACACATAAATAGCATATTTTTACATTTTATGTTTTGATGTTGCCATTGATATCAAAATTTCACTTTCTATAACTAGGCAATATTTTACCAATAGTTTGCAATTAATTATATTTGGAATTAATATTATTTTTATTTCTTTGGCTTTTGTAACGACATTATTAGAAACATCTCAGGCATATTGCATTTTTCGTATTTTATCTTTTTCCTTGAGAGTCCCCAACATTAGATAACAAGGTCAAAATTTATTAATATTTAATGATGGCTTGATAAAGCAATTAGCTAATTTAGGAAGATAACACGTCTTCTTTATTAGCCTGCCCGGGCTGCTCTAACAGAATACCATAGACTCGATGACTTAAGCAACAGGAACTGATTTTCTCATAGTTCTGGAGGCCGGAAGCCTGAGACCAAGTAGCCAGCAAGGTCCGGCTCTGGGGAGACCCTGTTCTTAGCTGGCAGATGGCCGCCTTCTCCCTGAGTTCTTCCACGGCACAGAGAGAGACCGCTGCTCACTCTTGTCCTCCTTAGAAGGGCACTAGGTCTATCATGGAGGCTCAACTCTCATGGGGTCATTTCATAAACCTTAATGACCTCCCTAAGGTCCACCTCCAAATACCGTCACACGGGGAGTTGGGGCTTCAGGATCTATATAAGTTTTGGGGGGACACAAACACTCGGTCCACAGCATTTTCCTGTTGTCCAACTTGGATTGCCATGTTTAACAAGTGAGGATGAACGATTTCTCATTGGGATTCAAATGCCGTATCATACATGTGTGAGTATATGTTTATGTCTTTTCCAAATTAATTTCAACTTGCAGGACCTTCTTTCTAACACTGAAACTGTATCAACCATTGATTGCTTTTAGGGCAAATATCTCACCATCCTTATTTTCCATTTTTTATTTATTTAGTGTTTAAAGATTTAAAATTTTTTTTGTAGGAAAGTCTTATCTTTGTCATTTTCAACCTCTAGCTTTCTCTTCTCTACATCATTCCTCTGTCGACTGCACAATACATATTCTAATAGACTAATTAAATCATATCTCCCATCTAATTATAATCCATAAGTTATTTCCCATTGACATTTTGACACAAAGACATTAGGTAGAGCATCGGCCTGGCATGTGGAATTCCCAGATTTGATTCCTGGTCAGGGCACACAGGAGAAGTGTCCATCTGCTTCTCCACCCCTACCCCTCTTGCTTCTCTCTCTCTCTGTATCTCTCTCTCCTCTACTTCCACAGCCATGGCTCAGTTGGAGCAAGTTGGCCCCAGGCGCTTAGGATGGCTCCATGGCCTCATCTCAGGTGCAGAAATAGCTCAGTTGCTGAGCAATGGATCAGCAAACTCAGATGGGCAGAGCATTGCCCTGTAGGGGGCTTGCTGGGTAGACCCCAGTTGGGGCGCATGTGGGAGTCTGTCTCTCTGCCTTCCTGCCTCCCACCTCTCACTATATAAAAAACAAACTTGTCATCCTCGCTCATCCCTTCATTCCTGTTACTCCAAAAAAAACTACTAATCACCTTCAAGATTCAGCACAAATATCTTCTAAGAAGCCTTTCCTAATTAGGCATAACCCTACTCTTCTTCACATTAGCCTTGAAATGTCCATTGGACAAACAATTAGCCTCGGCCATTAAACCACAATCTGTATGAAGATCATTTGGGGGAGGGGTCATCTAGGCCAGTGGTTCCCAACCTTTTTTGGGCCATGGGCTGGTTTAATGTCAGAAATTTTCACAGACTGGCCTTTAGGGTGGGACAGATAAATGTATCACATGACCGAGACAAGTGTCAAGAGTGAGTCTTAGACGGATGTAACAGAGGGAATCTGGTCATTTTTTAAAAATAAAACATCGTTCACACTTAAATATAAATAAAACGGAAATAATGAAAGTTATTAATTTTTTTCTCTGCGGACCGGTACCAAATGGCCCATGGACCAGTACTGGTCCACGGCCCGGGGGCTGGGGACCACTGATCTAGGCTATTGATAAATTTGTCTACAATCAAAACAGTGGTTAAATCCATGGAAATTGCTAATTTTTTCAAAAGAGTATATGGTGAAAAAAAGTCTGAGAACCTGAGCTGTTACGGAGATTTCTTTTTCTTTTCTTTTTTCTTTCTTGATTTTAAAAATTTTTACTTTTTTTTTGTGACAGAGTCAGAGAGAGGGATAGATAGGGACAGACAGACAGGAACAGAGAGAGATGAGAAGTATCAATTCTTCATTGCGGCACCTTAGTTGTTCATTGATTGCTTTCTCATATGTGCCTTGACTGGGGGGCTACAGCAGACCAAGTGACCACTTGCTTGAGCCAGCGACCTTGGGCTCAAGCTGGTGAGCCTTGCTCATACCAGATGAGCCTGCCCTCAAGCTTGGCGACCTCGGGATTTAGAACCTGGGTCCTCCATGTCCCAGTCCAATGCTCTATCCACTGTGCCACCACCTGGTCAAGCTAAAATTTTTACTTTTTTCTCTTATTTTGAGGGAGGCAGGGAGAGAGAGAGAGACAAGAACATCGAGCTGATCTTATTTGTGCCCTGACTGTGGAATTGAACCAACAACCTCCATGCTCTGGGATGACACTTCAACCAATCAAGCCATCTGGCCAGGGCTTAATTATTTTTTATTTTTTATTGATTGAGTTTTAGAGAGATAGAGAGAGGAAGGAAGAGAGGGGTAGGGGGAAGGGAAGCGTTCGTCTGTGGTTCCACTCAGCTGTGCATTCCTTGGTGGTTTCCCGTGTGTGCCCTGGGCAGGGATCGAACCCACAACCTTGTGGTTTCCAGATGACACTCTTAGCAGACTGAGCTAACCGGCCAAGGCATCACCTGGAGATTGAACAGTAAGCGGGCTCTATGGGAAAATAGAAAGAATAGTCAAGATGGCAAGAACATGGGGAGAGGATGGTGTCAGAGAAATCAATGAATGACAGGGACACTTTTTAAAAGGCGAAAGATTTATGTGATCTGAAGAGAAACCAGAGTATGAGGGGATACTTTTTAAATGATGCATGGAGGGGAATTAAGAAGAGGACTGACAGTCCTCTGAAATTTCACCAGCTTGAGTGGCATGCTAGAGTGAAAGGCCGACCACAGTACCTTGGGGAGCAAGTGGGAGATGAAATTAAAACCAGACGGACTCTCTGGGCACCTCCTGCCCGCGGCTGGTCAAAGCCTGAGCTGCTAGCAAGGTGTGTTAAAGAAGGATATAGTTGCCCTGGCCGGTTGGCTCAGCGGTAGAGCATCGGCCTAGCGTGCGGAGGACCTGGGTTCGATTCCCGGCCAGGGCACAGAGGAGAAGCGCCCATTTGCTTCTCCACCCCTCCGCCGCGCTTTCCTCTCTGTCTCTCTCTTCCCCTCCCGCAGCCAAGGCTCCACTGGAGCAAAGATGGCCCGGGCGCTGGGGATGGCTCTGTGGCCTCTGCCCCAGGCGCTAGAGTGGCTCTGGTCGCAACATGGCGACGCCCAGGATGGGCAGAGCATCGCCCCCTGGTGGGCAGAGCGTCGCCCCATGGTGGGCGTGCCGGGTGGATCCCGGTCGGGCGCATGCGGGAGTCTGTCTGACTGTCTCTCCACGTTTCCAGCTTCAGAAAAATGAAAAAAAAAAAAAAAAAAAAAAAAAGAAGGATATAGTTAACGGTGACTGGAAATAGAGAAATAAAAGAATATCAGCAGGCATACTACTTGAATCCATACACTAATCCCTTATGGAACCCCATTGGGTTTTACTACAGAAGATACATTTATAACTAATCCACTTCTCTAAAAGAGCCAGCAAAGGTAAAGCGTACGTTTTTCAGTGTTGGAAACCTACAAATGTGAATTTAAGAACCTATGGACACAGAAACATATATCTTAGAAGCAGAGATAAGAAATTGGCTCAAAAATAGATCCTACCTATATCATCTGTGCATTGAAAAATGTAATGACTACATAATATTTCCAAGTCACTAGGCTTGGTGTCCCTGGGACACAAAGGTCAGATATCTTATCCTCAAGCTAGAGGTCATTTAGAGGAAGAGGGAAGGCTACCCCTCTAATCTTCTACAAAAGTAAGAATGTGATAAATGCTACAGAAAGATACATAGAATTCTGCTCATTCAAAGATAAAAAAACATGGGCCTTAAATTTCTTTTCACTAGAAAAGGTTACTTAGCCTTACAAAATACCTATACCTTTCAGTTGAACCAAGTAGAAATAAATTGTAATTTCCTGTGAACCTGAATTCTGTCCATGTTAATTAGAAATAATTATCATGGAATTTGGTTGCTGAACCATGGATTTTTCTATTTATAGACTTTGTGGTTATTAATTATTAAATAAGAATTGATTTCCCTCTATTTTCTGTATATTGTTAGTTCTAAATAACTAGCAATATTGCCACAAATTTACAGCCAAAAATGCACTACCAATAAGACAAAATGTGTTTTTTCTTTCTATGCATAACCTTTGGCATTAAAACCCAGAATTTTTATTTTGTGATTCGCTTGTATAAATGAGAAAATTTTGCTAAAATCTAAGACTGTGTGATACTTAAAATGAAGTAAATTAACCTCAAGTGCTAGCAGAGACTAGTTTAAATATGATTAGCATTAATAAAATCTAAAATTAGTATTGTGGATGTTGTAACAAGTTACATTGAAACTAGCATTGCCATATGATGGAAAAGAAAAATAACTTATGTCGTTGTTCAGCTGGGTCGAATAAGAAAGACAGACAGATGAAGAGAATAACCTGGAGCTAAGTGACAAATATTTCCATTAAAGAATGTAGACGTTAGTACTAGACTCAGTTTTTCTACTTGACAATAAACTATGCTTTGTCTCATTCCCTGAAGGATCTAAGGGGACCCAGGGAGAGACAGGCAGCACAGACACGGGCAGATGAGCTGCCCCATTCCCTGAAGGATCTAAGGGGACCCGGGGAGAGACAGGCAGCACAGACACGGGCAGATGAGCTGCCCCATTCCCTGAAGGATCTAAGGGGACCCGGGGAGAGACAGGCAGCACAGACACGGGCAGATGAGCTGCCCCATTCCCTGAAGGATCTAAGGGGACCCGGGGAGAGACAGGCAGCACAGACACGGGCAGATGAGCTGCCCCATTCCCTGAAGGATCTAAGGGGACCCGGGGAGAGACAGGCAGCACAGACACGGGCAGATGAGCTGCCCCACGACATGGCCTGCGATGGGCCCTTCAGGCCCTCAGCCTCCTCACGTGTCAGATTAAAAAATTACGCTGGCCGACCTCCACGATCCCCCCTCCACCTCTACAACCTAGCGTGTGTACCCCTTGATTCAACAGATATGGAGGGTGATATAATCAGAGAGTTTACCCACTTGCGGAGCTAAGAGGGACCTCAGAGGGCACACACTCTCCTTCTTTTACTCTTTTTTTTTTTTTTTTTTCTGAAGTTGGAAACAGGGAGGCAGTCAGACAGACTCTTGCATGCGCCCAACTGGGATCCACCAGGCATGCCCACTAGGGGGCGATGTTCTGCCCATTTGGGGCGCTGCTCTGTCGCAACCAGAGCCATTCTAGTGCCTGAGGCAGAGGCCACAGAGCCATCTTCAGCGCCTGGGCCAACCCTGCTCCAATGGAGCCCTGGCTGCGGGAGGGGAAGAGAGAGACAGAGAGGAAGGAGAGGGGGAGAGGTGGAGAAGCAGATGGGCGCTTCTCCTGTGTGCCCTGGCCGGGAATCGAACCTCGGACTCCTGCACGCCAGGCCGACACTCTACCACTGAGCCAACTGGCCAGGGTCCTTCTTTTACTCTTGATCAACTGAAATCCAGAGGAACCAGGAGAACGCACCCCGGTCCACAGGCTAAGCCTTATTTTTCTCAGCTCTGTCATCTTAACAGTGACCTCAGTTTCAGAGATACCAGCCTTCTTCCAGGTCAGCACCCAATAACTAGATTCAGAAATGCTTCTGTGGTGATGGAGGACCTAAGAAAGTCTTAAAGCTTCTAAGTAATTTACAGTTACGTCATTTTAAATGTATACCTATTTTGAAATTAGGGCCCTGGCCAATAAGCTCAATCGGTTAGAACATCATTCCAAAACACCAAGGTTGCAGGTTCGATGCCCAGTCAGGGCACCTAAGGAAAGCAACCAATGAATACACAAGTAAGTGGAACAACAAATGAATATTTCCCTCTCTCTCTCTCTCTCTCTCTCTCTCTCCCTCTACCTCTTTCTCTCTAACATCAGTCAATTAAAAAGAATTAAAATAGAGCACACTTGGATTTGCGATTTTGTTTCAAAATGTCTCCACAGTCTAAAATACTCCTAAAAGCAGTGGTTGGCCTACATCCTTTCTATTAAATTGTTTTGTCTAAAGTACTAGGTGCTGGTGTTCCTTTAACTTCTCTGAGCAGAAAAAGAAAAAAAAGAAAAAGAAAAAAGATTGACAGTCTTTCCTAACAACATTAGCTCCAACAATCAAACGTTAGAGAAGAAATCTGGACGTGGGAAGGCTAAGAATGTTGACTCGAAAGCTGTTCTCTTCCTGCGGTTAAATATAGGGAAATGCCGCAGATTTAAGTGCCCAGGTGTGATTCTTGCCATCAACTCGTCTCCAGAGAGTCATCGGAGATTTCAATTTAGACCATGCTATTTAGCATCCGTCTTGGAGGACGGATAAAACACTCGAGTGGCGGGGACAGCTCGGCAGACGCTCTGTCTCACCCAACACGGAGGTCACCGCCACCAGCGAGCTGAATGCGAAGCGCGAAGAGAGCGTGGAAGGCGTTCTCCTCCGCTCACGGTTAATGTTTAAAGCTCGGCAAATAGTTCCTGTCTCCACATCCATCTTCTTTGTCTGGCCGCAGTTCTTCCTCGCTGAATAATTAGAGTGAAAACGTTGTTTTTGTGAATGCGAGGAGACCCGTTACCATTTGCATTTTACATATCATGAATATTTTAATAGAAAATTTAAGAAGCCTTGCATCTAATGGTGCAGACTGATATTCTCCAGAAAGAACTCGCTACTTAATAGAAAACAATTTCTTGCACGGTCTACAATAAAAGATATTTATATTGGTAAACAAGAGTCCTGCTATTCCTTCAGTCTGCTGGCTCCCTCTAAAAACTTACTTGGAAAGTTCATAAATTGACAAAGAGAGTAAATAGCCTGATTAAACTTTTAAGCTCTTGTGGATATATTAAAGGAAGAAATAAATGTGCTAAAACATGTAGGTTATCATGCATGCAAAGCATGCATATGACAACTTAACTAGAAGATAACATAATAAGCAATACCCGATTACAGCTTTACAAGTCTGGGTCTTTCTCCACCGTGGTTTCCACCACCGTTTATTCAACCACAAGAGAAATGCTAAGACTGGGAAAGAAGAAGGAGGGATGAAGATGCATGTGCATAGTGTGTTGTCTACCCTAGGTCAAGGTAAAGATGCAGCATACACGATCCAGATGTACTATGTTTTTATTTTTGTTTACTTTATATTTGTAAATAAAGTGCCTTTTTTTCCTGAGCCCAGATCTTCATCCATGAAAACTAGCTGAGTTAGGTCAGCTTGTGGCGAATATACAGCCCACTTGTTCACACGGAGATAAACTCTTAACCTCTTTTCTACAAACACTAAGATAGTGCTGGCCAATCCAGACACTTTCATCAGTAGCTTCCTTCAAGTTCAGAAGTGTTCTTTCTTTCCTACATCGCCATAGTTTACCTTAGATGCACGCTTGTTATTACGTGATTTGAGGAGACTCTTTAAGATGATTTGCAGTATGTTGGATATTATCATTAGAATCTTATACCAGCAAGCCATGGACTTGTGTAAGTAATGTATACACACTCACACACATTCACATATGCCCCTGAGTCAGTGGAGAGGTTTCTCAGATTCCTTCAATACATGTTATTGTATCTTTGTTTTCACTGAACGGTGAAATGTGGGCTCACTTGCCTGTAACCTCAAGTGCAGGAGATGCTGAGAAATGTCCTCTGTCCCAGCCTTCTTCAGTTCCTTGGCACCTAACGAGTACTCAATCTCAAAAGTGAAAGTGACTTCCAGGGTGACTATTTCTCTCTTCTTTGTATTCTAAAATTATACCAACTCAATAAGGGGAGCAGAAACGCATTATGAACTTCACTGAATGCAGTGGTAGGAGAAAAATTGAGCATCAAAAGCTCGCTACGTACGATAAGGCGCGTGCCACGTGGGAAGAAGGAAGAGAGAAAATGCGGTGAGTGACGCGAGAGAGCTCTGATGGATTCCGGAAAACAAAAATGAGGCTTTCGATTCAGAAGCCAAAGTCAGTTCTGGCGAGGAAGTCCCATGAAAGGCACAAGAATGGGTATCAACAGGGCTTACTGCAAAAGACCTTTCACACCCACTTGGAATCAGAGAAGCGGAAGAGAAAGCCACCTAAATAAACACATAAACAAGTGATATTTGCAACCACCTTCCCTTCTGAAAGCAGAGAAAGATTTTAGACTGCAAATCCCGGGAGAATTCTACCCTCTACCAAGGCCCAGAAACCTACTTTAAATTATAGCCTAGGACAGGGGTCCCCAAACTTTTTACACAGGGGGCCAGTTCACTGTCCCTCAGACCATTGGAGGGCCGGACTATAAAAAAAAACTATGAACAAATCCCTATGCACACTGCACATATCTTATTTTAAAGTAAAAAAACAAAACGGGAACAAATACAATATTTAAAATAAAAAACAAGTAAATTTAAATCAAGAAACTGACAGGTATTTCAATGGGAACTATGGGTCTGCTTTTGGTTAATGAGATGGTCAATGTGCTCCTTTCATTGACCACCAATGAAAGAGGTGCCCCTTCCGGAAGTGCAGCGGGGGCGGATAAATGGCCTCAGGGGGCCGCATGTGGCCCGCGGGCCGTAGTTTGGGGACCCCTGGCCTAGGAAGAGCCGACTCACTGCATGCGCATGTCAACGGGACCCAGCACGTCGTCAAAATAAGGACACCGCAGAAAAGAAATCATTGGTGAGCAGTACCGCGCAGAGGTCAACGCTACGGCCGGATATTCTGCCAATTACCTAAAAAACTCGACGAAGCAAGCACTTCTTTGAAAGACAACCAGGAAGCAGAAACAGGACGGTGAGGGAGACGCGAGGCCGTGAGGGAGAATGCAACATTGAGTCGACAGAACTCTGAGAACGAGGAGGAAGAACCATCTCACAGTATGAAGGTGAGAGGAAGAAGCGAGAGGGAAAGGGAAGATTTTAAAATACAGAGAGGATACAGGCGATCGGGATGGGAAAGTGGGTCACGTGGAGGAAAAGGAAAGGCCCTCCCAGGAGACCTGACCGGCACAACGAGGTTCTCACAGAGGAAACTCCGAGGGATAAGGAAAAAAATACCAAGTACTGAAAACTATGGTTAAAAATCTTTTTTTGGAATAGGAGAATTGCTGACCTGAAATGAAGATAGAACGCTGGAAAATTTCTTTGAAGAGATGATCTGTGTCATTTAGGGGGGGAAATAGAGCAAAGCCTAACTAACCCTGAGTCACGTTGGTAAATTCCCCGGAAAAAAAACAACAACAACAAAAAGATCTTTCTATAGCTCATTACAACGACTTGTCATTTACAAGAATCAGGCTGAACTAATATTTTTCCATTTTTTCTTTTTTGTGCCAGAAGGCAATGGAAAAAACCCTAGGAAATTCACAAGAAACAGTAAGCCGAAGTTCGTACTGCAGGGGAAACTGCCCTTCACATCGCAAGTCTACATAGAAATCGTTTACAACATTCCAGTATTCAAAGACATTGTTGCCATGAACCACTCTTTTGTAAACTTGCAAGACAAATTTGAGAATGTCAACAGTACACCCGGGCAGAAGAAGATGCACACCACGTGCTGGTGATTCAACTGACCCAGAGGAGGAGAGGCTGGAGAGGCAAGGGGCGGGGCGTGGTCAGTATCTCATCTGCTACCGCTGGGAGTTAAACCATCTCCGCTTTAGAGCAGTGGTTCTCAACCTGTGGGTCGCGACCCCGCCGAGGTCACGACCCACAGGTTGAGAACCACTGGCTTAGAGCTTAAGGCGGTATTTAAGTGGTAGACACAAAGTAAGATACTAGTGACTAAAACTGGGTGGTGCTATACAAGGGAGAAGAGAAAAAAGGCGCCATTGTCATTGTTTACATTAGAGAGAACAGCTACTATCTAAAAATAGATTCTAGGTGTTACATGCAATTATAGTTGTAAAAATAACCATTAAAACAAAGGAAATATGCATATACCCTTTCCTATACCCACGGGCGATGAAAACAGAACACCTAATTTTTATAAAAGTAGAAAATGTTACAAAGCAATTTCACAGAACCCAGACCAAGCATCTCAGCTACCAATAAATATAATAGGGTTGGATAAAGGCTCAATCTGGATCACAACAGAAAATGCACCTCTACGCGAGGTGGTGAAATTTAAGTAGAAAGAATGGTATTTATTTTAAATTATTTAAGTAGAGGTGAAAAGCAACAGGAAGTAGAGGTGAAAAGCCAGTCCAAATGCAAATGAGAGACAAACACAAGTACCATCCATTAATTTACTAGACACGTAATTTACTGAGCATCTGTTGTTCTAGGTTCTAGGCACTTAGGGGTGAACCAGATAGGCAAGGTGCTTGCTACCCCAGCAGTTTACGTCACAAAAGGAACAGGCCATCTGTAACTATGACGTGTAAAGTAACAAGACAAGAGCAGGCATAGCAGGTATACGAACACATTGCTCTGACATTTTTGAAGATTTGCATGTTGGGAGTCGGAGGAAAGAGGGAAGTCAGTAGGGATGCTGAAGTCCTGGACCTGGGTCCTGATCCACAGAACCAGGAGCGTTAAGATGAACCACAAAGCAAACACGAGTCAGAGCGGGCAATGAAAGGCAAATGCACCCACTGAAACCATTCGCAGAAGTATCTATAGCATAATGAATGCTTCTTAATAAATCTCATACTCGCTACGAAAACATCTTAAAGTGTGTGCAATGACAAGCGCCACATCCATCAACTGAAAGCATCGTGCTAATTCTACGTCACTACCGTGTCATTCCAGGGAAAGACAAACAGGTTAGAAATAGTATGCTCATTTATACTAATAAAAAAAGATTCTTACTTCCTCTTTAAATATGTGCTTCTCCTTGGGAAAGTTTCCCTGGACGATAGACAGTAAGACAAGACTGAGGTTTTTATAAGCAATAAATCTTGTCATTTTATTAGAGCTACCTGGTCAAATGTAACTCCACATTTTAGAAGTGCAAAGTAATTTAAAAGATGTATTCAGATCTCTTCTGGCTTTAAGTTGTCTTTTGATACATAGCAGGATCAACTCAGATTTAGATAAGAGTACTCTTGGAGACATTTTAATGTTCAAATGACTCTTTGAAAATGCAATTTTTATCATCAGCCTCCTTAAGAATGTAAAATAAAATCATGTTTACAAGGTATTGGGGAAAGGGATATATGTGGTACAATTTTTAAAGGGCAGTACAGATGATTAATGAGCCAGAAAGACTGATTTATGGGGGAAGATTAGAAGCATTAACTATCTATGGAATGGCTAAGTAAGAAAAAAAACTACAAGGAGAAAATCATCTGACTTGTTACAAAACAATGGAACACACCATTAGGATATTTAAAATTGGACTAGAGAATGGAAAACTATACAAGCACCTGTAACGGTGAGGAGCATGCATGTGTGAATTACTTAGTTTTAATGAGATACATAAATATTTTCCCCCCAGTCCCTATGGTAACATCATTGCCAATTCAGAAATATTTAGTTCATGCCAACACTATACAACGGAAACAAGATTTTTTTACAATCATGTTAGAGCTAAAGATACTTAAATATTATTTAGATAGAGTTCACTACTTTGAAAAAAGTCAGATAAAAGCAGAATTTCTTTATACAGATAAAACAGAAGAATGACCTACTGTGTGAGATTCAGTTCTAGTATCAGTAGATCGATATTGGGAAATGGTGGACCATCGATGTTACAGACTGGTTTTGTGTGCAGACAGAAATATAGGTTTGGAGGACATGATTCAAACCACGATGAATTACAACCGAGCTCTCCCATGTTACTTTTCAGAGTGATCTAAATGAATCTTCACTCTCTCTGGCCAATCATTTTGGCACAGTTGTCTTACCCTGGTTATGTAGGGGAAAATAGTTCATGTAAAGTCACAGAAAATGTTCTATTGAGGATGTCCCAGAGACTTACGAGAACAGCTTCCATTACTGTCTGACGCTCTATTGAAAGATTAAGGTAGTTCGTGTAAATTCATGTATGAGAGTCATACAATTTGAAATAAACCTATTCAATTTTCAAATAGCTAAATATAATTAGGACGTAAGAAACCTCATCCTAGCAAAATAGAAGAAAGG
The DNA here is from genome assembly GCF_036850995.1 of Saccopteryx leptura. Classification (NCBI taxonomy): domain Eukaryota; kingdom Metazoa; phylum Chordata; class Mammalia; order Chiroptera; family Emballonuridae; genus Saccopteryx; species Saccopteryx leptura. The sequence continues at coordinate 2,477,922 of NC_089505.1, read as the reverse complement.
GAGGGTCAAGACCCGTTGCAAGAGGTTGTACTCATGCACCACGGACTCAGCTCTCCACCCTAAGTGACTTAAATAACATGGTCCATTTTTTCACCTCGGTTCTCCCAAATAAATATGGTCTGAAAAAAAAGGAAAGAGGAAGGAAGGAAGAAAGAAAGAAATAAAGAAAGAAAGAGAAGAAAGGAAAGAGAAAGAAAGAAAAGAAAGAAGGAAGGAAGGAAGGAAGGAAGGAAGGAAGGAAGGAAGGAAGGAAGGAAGGAAGGAAGGAAAGAAAGAAAGAAAGAAAGAAAGAAAGAGAAAGAAAGAAAGAAAGAAAGAAAGAAAGAAAGAAAGAAAGAAAGAAAGAAAGAAAGAGAGAGAGAGGGGAAGGAAGGAAGGAAGGAAGGAAGGGAGGGAGGGAGGGAGGGAGGGAGGGAGGGAGGGAGGGAGGGAAGGAGGAAGGGAGGGAGGGAGGGAAGAAACGTTGTTCTGTAACTTCACCAAGAATAATTTGAGACAGTAGACATTTCTTATTATCTCTATAAAGGAAAATATGCTCCTTAGTGTAACTTATACCTTGAAAATCAACATGATTATGGATTTTTATGATAATCTTCTTTGATTTTTTTTTTCTTCAAAAGATGAGTTGTTAGTTTCCTATAAATAATAGGTATGCTCAAATATTTGATGTACCACTATAGTTACACTATAAAACTAAATAAAAGACATTTATGTATTTCATCAAGGCTGTTACCTAGTGTTGTAGGATCTCACAACTGCTTGACAGAAATTTTATAAAAATGATTATAGCAAAGCTTAGTCAAGGTTCAGTTATTCTGAAAATGTTCCCAGATTTTTTGTTTGGTTTGTGTTTATAAACAAGAGTGTATTGGCCCTGGCCGGTTGGCTCAGCGGTAGAGCGTCAGCCTGGCGTGCGGGGGACCCGGGTTCGATTCCCGGCCAGGGCACACAGGAGAAGTGCCCATTTGCTTCTCTACCCCCCCCCCCTCCTTCCTCTCTGTCTCTCTCTTCCCCTCCTGCAGCCAAGGCTCCATTGGAGCAAAGATGGCCGGGGCGCTGGGGATGGCTCCTTGGCCTCTGCCCCAGGCGCTAGAGTGGCTCTGGTCGTGGCAGAGCGACGCCCCCTGGTGGGCAGAGCATCGCCCCTGGTGGGCGTGCCTGGTGGATCCCGGTCAGGCGCATGCGGGAGTCTGTCTGACTGTATCTCCCCGTTTCCAGCTTCAGAAATAAAAAAAAGGGGGGGGGGAAGAGTGTATTTAGAAAGGCACAGAGGTGGCAGAAGTGAGCCCGCTGGGCTGCGTGGGCTCAGGAAACAAGGTGGAGGCAGAAGAAGGGCTCTTGGAGCTCAGGAGAGGGGAAGCGAAGGTACGTGCCTTCAGGGAAAAAGAGATGGGAAGCCTCAGGTGTGCTTCACAGGCAGCGCGTTGGGGAAGGTACCGCATGCTCAAGACAGAAGGAGCGTGTGCTGGATTCTCCATCCTGAGGGCTTTAAAGGGCTGGGATTTTAGGGAGGTCCCAGGGGAGGACCTCAATGGAATACTCATCAACTCTCCAGGTGCGTCCTTTCAGGGTCGTGGTCTCTATTGATTGGTTGGTTCCAGGGGCAGGGGGTCATTAGTCATGGCAGCTGGATCTGACGTCAGCCATGCTGTCACCCCACCTGGCCTTGCTGCACATCTGGGCCTGGGGCTGAAACACAGCTGAGACCTAGGTGTTATCTCTAGCTTGACCAAAACTCTCTCTCTGTGGTCAACAGACCCGAGGCTTTGTTCCTAAGATTATTTGATGCAGGCCAGAACCTTGTTGTCTTGAAGCCTTAATGCTTAAGGAGGTCGTGCTGGGGCTTGCATGGGAGTCCTATGAGGCTCCTGTCTGGCTACCATGTCTACCTTCTAGGGGGGTCTACCACATGACTAACGACATGCCAGGGAGGGAAGGTCAGGGGAGGAGGGGCCAGAACATGTCCAGCAATATGAAAGGTCAGGGGGGTCTGAATGGCATGACCAGCAATATGCTAGGTCAGGTAAGGTCACCTTGGGTGAGGTCCCACCCTACAGTTGTCCGTTGCTAGGTACCCAGAGCTGTCCACCCTGGAGACACTGCACACCTGGCCTGTTCTTTCTCCACTGCTCACACCTGTCCACCTGCCTGCTCCACTCCCCTCTCAAGGACTCGTGTCTCTGGATAATTTAAGGAAAGGGGCACAGGGTCTCCTCTGTAGCTGCTTCCTGCTGAAGAGGGTTGATGTTCCAAGCTTTTAAGAGTCAGTTACCTTCCTCGGGTCCAATAATCAAAAAAGGGTGGAAAAACTGTTCTTTTCGATTCCTTGCAAATGAACATATCTTAAGCTTTACAACAAAATAAAAGACAAACTATTTATTTCAATTAATCTTTTAAAATATTGCCCCGAGATTTTAAAAACCCAGAGTACTTGTTCAACACTGACACAAAACTAGCTTTAATTTGTTTCAAAAAAAAAATTAAAGGAAAACACCCTATGCTTTCCAATTTCATAATATTAATATTTTATAGTGTCTTCCTAAACCGTGCTGTTGATTTTTAAAAATATTTTACCCATCTAATAACAGACAATAGCATGTAGATTATTTATCATCGTAAACAGATATTTAATATCAGCTTCCGACAAAGCTTTGCCTAGAAAATTCTATATATGAAACTATGTACACTGCTCACAAAAATTAGGGTCTATTTTATTGCGTCAGTATTCATTTTGAAACATCCCTTAATTTCTGTGAGCAGTATACATAGATATTAGATAACATATACACGTTAGACCTCCCTGTTATTTTTTGACAAGCATTTAGAGAAGTTAGAACCTTAAAAAAAAAAAAAAGAAGTATAATTTCATCAGTCAAACGTAGGGAATTAATCTCAGAAATCTGCTGACACAAGGAAACATAAAGTGCTTGTTATTAAGGACTGCCAATACCTTGTCGCTTCCCCACCAGGTAATAAAACCACCGGTGCAGAGTACATCAGCAGTGCTGCTAAAACTGGCAGGTCATCTCGGTCTGCCAGGGTGAGAAATAAAACGCAGGTGAGCTACCCACGAATGAGTAACCTAATATCAATCACGTCTCTACGCTCATGCAAAAGCTAGGGTGGGTCATGGATGCTTTTTCCCGAGTAGAAACTATTACTCATGGCAGAGATGTCAGTATTTTTACTTGCAAAACTGCTACTCCTTTGTGTCATTTGAAATGGTTTTGAAAAGTATGACCGGTAAGTACATAGTTCACTGTGCACTGTATTAGACTTGAGAGAATTCTGCACTAACAATGCTTTTTTTTTTTTTTTTTTTTTTTTTTTTATGAAATCTAAGTCAAACTCAAGAGATACAATGCAATTGAAAACATTTAGGCAGCCTTTTCATAGTGGATTCTTGAACAACAAGGACAACCTCCAAATATTAAAAAGTGAGAAGGCAAAAGTTAACAAAATAAAAAAAAATGTATTAGTGCATAAAACCTGCTACTATAAACAGTCAATATTCCCAATCAACTTTTATTGTGGGAAAGCCATGAACATTTTGTTTTTTTCTCATCCAAGTCCACACAGACATCCGTGCCTTCTACTTGGTCATTCTGGGACTCAGACCCTCTGCCCGTGGCTCTGGCCTTATCCAGGTCCTGGGCATCTTCTTTAAGTCAGAGGACAGGAAAGAGAGAGAAGAGAGCAGTCCCCACCCACCGTCTTTACAGACTCTACGGGGAATGGCATTATGCCCACATACATTCCATTGGCTAAAATTCAATAAAAAGGCACATCTAAACACAAGGTTAGACTGGAAAATGTGGTCTAGCTGTGTGTCCAGAACCTAGAGAAAGCAGGTTTTGTGGGACTCGAGTCTTTGCTGAAGTCTTTTCCTTTTTTTCTCACCCACAGATTATAGTTTCCACAGACACCCCAAAGCTCCACCCAGGCATCAAATAAAGCTCAAAGCTGAAGATCTCAGAGTGAGGGGACATGTGTGAACTCATGTGACCTGCCCCTCTGAGCGTCAGTATACAATGGGGAAACAAGACGAGGTGACCACAGCGAACAGCTCCTTTAGGAGAGGAATACAGAGACACAGCAGTTCCTCCCCGCCAGGGCGGCGCTGGGAGATCCCTCGGTCATGGTCATGGTCATGGGCATGGTCACGGTCATGGGCATGGTGGAGAGAGAAATCCTGTGACTGACCCTGCTCTCTGCAGGGAACTCCCTCCCACACGCCTCGCAGGGGGCTGGCTGCCCCCTCTAGGACTTTCCTCCTCTATTATCCTATGTGAGATACCATCAGGATTGGTATAAACCATCTGTTTCATAATTTACTTTTTGCTTTGCCAGTTTAGGGACCCAAAGGCTTGTGAAAAGAATGAACAGACAAAGGCGTTTTTTGTTTTCGCTCGTTTTCTTTGGCAAGATATAATTATCAGCCAGATACTGTGGACTTTTGCATTTATTTCTAGTCAGTTTCATGTGTTAGTAACCACAGCCAAAGATCTTTCCTAGTGCGATTTCTCCAGCCTGATTTATTTCCTTCCTCCCTTGCCCTCATTGACACACACTCTCTACATGCATGTACACATGCATGTGTGAACATACGTGTGGCTACCCTAAAGCTCTCTGAAGAAACCAGATGGGGAAGCCATCTATGCGATAATTTGTTTAACTTGACCTTTGCTGCTAAGAACTTTCTAAAGGATATATTTTACTATGTTGGGGTAAGAAGCTGTTGCAATTCCCAAACCTGTTAAGGATTTTGATCACTGACATTTCTCCATGCCCATTTTTCTCTGCAGAGAAATGAGTGAATTCTAACCTGATCTCACCTCTTTCCTGTAACACCTTGCTTAAGGCACCAAGAGGAGCCAAGAAGCATTGTTCTTCTGGGCCCTTCCAACCACCTCCCCAGAGCCACAGTCTTAGTAGCGGGAAAGAAGCAAGTACAAGTATGGCGAGTGCCTGATGCACTGTTGAGTGCAGAAAACAGCAAAGCTCTACCGAAGGACATGAAGATTCAAAGCAGATTCAAATCTTGCTTTACTGTGGGAAGACAGTATTCTAAATTTGTTGTATTCACTTAATCTATAGAATCAATAAAATTATAATTCTGTTAATGAAATGTTTACAGAACTTGACCAAATGACTACAAATTTATAATACAGAGTAAAATATATTAACAATGGCAATGAACCATGTGAAAAGATCATGTTCTTATGCTCACATAATGTAAACAACAAGTCAACGTCATTTCCTCTTCGCCAGCTATCAGAAAGATATTGGTAATAGCAACTATTGACAAGAATAAGGAAAATACAATCACATCCTGTTAGAGGGACTCCAAGTCAAATACTTCTACAGGGAAGGAAGTTTGATAATAGTTCTCAAAATTTATGTTAATATTCTTTGATCTAGTAATCACACTTCCATAAATTTATACTAATGAGATAGTTGGAAAGTTCACAGACTTACTCTTGTTCGTATAATAATAATTATATTACATTTTAAAATAAGATAAAAACTATTAAATGCATATAAAGTAGAAATTAGTTAAATAAATTATGTCCTTAAAAAGAAATTCAAAACAACCACTAAAAATAACAACCTAAACTAATTATTTACATAGAATAAGTTGCCAATACATAGTGAAAAATGGAAACCAATAGCTATAACATGATTTATTAGTAGTATATATGTGTGTGTGTGTGTGTGTGTGTGTGTAGAGCAGAGCAGAGAGAGAGAGAGAGAGAGAAGAAGAGAGAGGGAGGGGGACAGAGGGAGAGAGAGAGAATTAAGAATTGTGGAAGAATATTTACAAAATATTGAGAGGAGATTTTTACGTAGTGTAAAGAGAATCAGTTGTTCCCCCAGTCCATACTCGGCTAGCGCGTGGATGTTTTATCATAGTGAGATGGCCCTATTTTATTTTCAGCAAATATATTTTCTAGTAAAACTATGTTAATAAAATATGTATTTCTTGCTTTCACCATCTTTACATGTTCATTTGTTCATTTCGCTATCAAACATTAGCTGTTTCCTAGTTAAGGGAATATTTCATCAATCACCACAAAGATGTTGAGAGTGGATATTTCTGGGTGTGGATCCAGATGATTTATGTCTTGTATAAGTTTCAGTATGAACTTAGTGGGAAATGATTGGATGTGGATTTCGTTGTCCCTTTCCGCTGCTATGTAGTTGTATGACTTCCATACATCATTAAACCATATGAGCTTGAGTTTGCTCAACTGTAGAACTGTAATCCCTACCTCACAAACTTATAAGAGTTAAATTAGGTAAAATATTTAAAACTCTCAGTATTTTCATTAAAATTAATTTAAAAAAAAATTTTTTTTTGGTCCTGGCCAGTTGTTCAGTGGATAGAGCATCAGTCCAGTGTATGTATATCCCAGGTTCAATTCCTGGTCAGGGCACAAAGGAGAAGTGAACATCTGCTTCTCCCACCTTCCTCTCCCCCTTCTCTCCCTCTTACCCTCTTGCAGCCAGTGGCTCAATATGTTCAAGTGTGCCCCGAGGCACTGAGGACAGCTCCATTGGAGTGCATCTGCCTCAGGCACTAAAAATAGCTCGATACTTGAGCACTAGCCCCAGATAGGGTTGCCAGGTGGATCCTAGTTGGGGAACATGTGGGAGTCTGCCTTACTATCTCCCCTTCTCTAACCTAAAAAATAAAAGTTTCCTAAAAGTTTGCTTCCATTAAGGCATTTGGCAAAAATGATTGGACTTTGGGATAGAAAGCTTTGAATTAAGTAAATATCGTTCATTTTTCTAGAACACCTTTCTTTATTCCCTGAAATTTCCCTTAACTAGGTAATTCAGCAGCATTGCACAACCAAATGCTGTAAATAAACCACAGGTGCACACAGACAGTGCCAGTTAAATTATTTTATTTTAACTTTGTATCATTATTTTAACTTTGTAAAGCATATGGCATTAGAAAATTTACATTTGGAGAAAGTGCTGTGTTTCACAAAGAAACATCACCTGCAATTTGAATTTCCTTAAACTAAGAGCTAACTGATTTACACAGTTTAAATTATGCTCTCTAAAATATAGCATTAATTGTGCCCCTCAACAAAACAGGTCAGAAAAAAATAATTTATTTGAATCAACACTTATATAGCAATAGTGAAAGTTTGTTATATCAATTGTGCTTTTTGTTCTATCCTCTTATTTGTGCTTTATCTGCAGTTCATCCTCTTTTACACTCATGTTGTTGTTCTTCATACTCAGTTTATCTGTTCATCTGCTGATGCACAGCTGGGTTGACTCAGCCTATGGCTTATCTTGATAAATGGTCCATGTTCATGCAGAAATAATGTGTATTCTGATGTTGTTTGTGGACTCTATGTATGTCAGCTCAATTGCAGTTCATTGTCAGCATTGGTCGAGTTGCCCATATACTTACTAATCTTCTGTTTACTTGTTCTAGTCATTATCGAGAGAAATGTGTTGAACTTTCTATCATTGTGGACTTTTGTACTTCTCCACGAAATTCTCAGTTATTGTTTAATATTTAAGATTGTTATATCTTAATGAACTGCAATCTTTATTATTATGAAATGATCCTCTTTGTTCTTGCTACTCTTCTCTGTCTTAATACAGACTTTGATATTATTTAGACAATGTGCCTTTATTTTGACTAGTGCTAACATGTTACAGCTTTTTCCATCCTTTTCATTTTTACCCAACTTATGTCTATATTATATTTCAGGTAGGTTTCTTTTTTTTATTTTATTTTTTTATTTTTATTTATTCATTTTATAGAGTAGAGAGAAAGAGACAGAGAGAGACAGAGAGGAGAGAGAGACAGGGAGGAGGAGCTAGAAGCATCAACTCCTATATATGCCTTGACCAGGCAAGACCAGGGTTTCAAACCGGCGACCTCAGCATTTCCAGGTCGACGCTTTATCCACTGCACCACCACAGGTCAGGCCAAGGTAGGTTTCTTTAGTCAGGAAATCATTAAGCCTTCCTTTTAAACCCAGTCTGATAATTAACCAATCTTCAATGGAAGTTTTTAAGCCATTTATATTTAATATAATTACTGATAATATTGGGCTTAAACATACCTACTGCTACTTTTTTTTGATTAATTTGTTCTGTGTTCTTTTTCTATCATTTCCTGCCTGCCTTTGTATTACTAGAGAATTTTATTATGCTTTATATCCTCTTTTTGGCTTATTAGATATAATGCTGTTTTAGTGGTTATTTTTAGGGCGTAGAGTAAATACTTTTTAAAATATTCCCCTGTGTATTTTCAAGTGATAAAATGCTATGCATCAGGCATGGAATATAAAAAACCTTCCAAACATACATTTACTTTTCTCCCCTCTGGGTCTTTATGATACTGTAGTCATAGATTTTGCTTCTACATATATTACACATCCTCTACTACATTGCTAGTTTTTTTTTTATTTAAGCAGATAAATTTTAAAGATTTCCATGATCAGCAAACATGAGGCATTAGCTAAATGATTAGAAAAATAAAGTACATTTGCTCTTGTAGCTTGTTTCTGTCCCTCGGTTCCTCCGTGTAGATCCGGGTTTGGAAGGTGAGATCATTTTCAACTTATGAGGGACTGAAAAAAGCCTATATTTTACAGCATGTCTTTCACTGAGGACATTGTAGTTTCTATCTCTGAAAGTGGGGTTTCTACCTTTTTATACGTTGTTTGTCTCTGCTAACATGCAAGATATTTCTTCCGGCTCCTTCAGTGCATGAAATACGGCCATAAGAACTGTTTTACTGTCCTATTTCTATCGTCTGTGTAATTTCTGGCTGTTTCGATGGATTAATTTTTCTCTTTATTTTGAATTGTAGTTCAGTGCTTTTGTGCATATCTAACATTTTATTGGTTGCCAGACATTTTGCACGCTAACTTTTTGGATACGAAAGATTTTACTGTTCCTATCAATGTTCTTGAGATTTCTCAGGGACATGGGTCCTTTTGGGGGGGGGGTACTTAAGATCACTTTGATTCGTACAGGTGTTGCTTTTAAGCTGTTAGGTGGATCCAAATCAGCATTTTGACGAGGGTTCATCCCTCCGCCCAGGGTGCAAGGAACACTCTTAGTACTCCAACCAGTGTGCCTTGAAAGACGAGGGTTTCCTCCTGGGCTGATGCAACAAGAACCATTTCCTGCCGTTGAGCCGCGGCCACATTCTATCTTAGCCTTCCAGGTGGCCCACGCCCCGCCTCTGCGAGCTTCCTGAAACCCGCCCACTGATCAGGACCAAGCAAAGACCTTGACAGGACTCCTCTGTAGGTCTTGGTGGTTTCTCTCTGGCACCTCATTCCTCCATGACGCCCTCTCCCATGAACTCTTGCTGGCTCCACTCCGCTGAATTCCCAGACCCACCTCCTGAGCTTGAAGGGACAGCATGGATCTGGTTGGGCTCCTGCCCCTGTACGGACAGCTCAGGCCTCTGTAACAAAATACCGTAGGCCCAGTTGGCTTCAACAACAGAAAAGCTTCTCCCAGGTCTGGAAACCGAGAGTCTCCAGGGTGCCGCTGCGGTTGAGTTCTGTGAGCTCTCTCTCCCTGGTTTGGGAATGACCACCTTCTTGCTGTGTCTCCTGCGGCAGAGGGAGGAGGAGAAAGTGGAGGAAACACAAGCCCTCGGGTGTCTCTTCTTCAAAGGGCACTAATCCCATCATGAGGGTCCCATCTCATGGCTCATCTAAACCTAATCAAGGGCCTCAGGTCTAAATATTGGGCAGTAGGGCTCCAACATGCAAATTTCAGAAGGAGGCACTTCCGTCTACAGCAGGGGTCCCCAAACTTTTTACACAGGAGGCCAGTTCACTGTCTCTCAGACCGTTGGAGGGCCGGACTATAAAAAAAAAACTATGAACAAATCCCTATGCACACTGCACATATCTTATTTTAAAATAAAAAACAAAACGGGAACAAATACAATATTTAAAATAAAGAACAAGTAAATTTAAATCAACAAACTGACCAGTATTTCAATGGGAACTATGCTCCTCTCACTGACCACCAATGAAAGAGGTGCCCCTTCCGGAAGTGCGGCGGGGGCCGGATAAATGGCCTCAGGGGGCCGCATGTGGCCCGTGGGCCATAGTTTGGGGACCCCTGGTCTACAGTGTGCCTCCGGGTCACAGTCTGGAAGCTTCCTCCAGGCAGTCACTTGAGGCCCCAGCAGGGCTCCTCCTTATTTGTTTCCCAACTCTCGTGGATCTCCGCCCTAAACTCCCGATGTCCAGGGGCTTGAGTTCACTTGTGTCGTGTACCTTGTCTGCTGTGGTCACAGACGGGAGGGTGAACTTCACGTCCTGCGGCCCCATCCTCACTGGAAATGGACGTCCCCGGTGCTGAACTCACATTCTTCTTCGTTGTTGAAATAGTCTGTCAGAACAAATACTAGCGGGGCTTATTCCGAGGGGAGAGTCAGGACTGTGTTTATGACTCTCTCTCTTTTCCCGGGCTTCTAGGCTCCTGAGTCCATTCTACCGGGACATTCTTTCAGGTGGCGTCCCAGTTTGAATTCCGGACGAGGCTGGGAAAAACGGGTTGGTGCCAAACTAGGGACGGACCAGAGGAGTAAAATGCCGTCCAAATAGGAGGGACGGTGAATTTTCTCTCTGTAGTTGGCTCGCTCAAGGTTGACAGCCGTGGAATCTCACAATGAGAGTGACTATAGGTTATACTTTTCATAGCGTTCCTGGTAACCAGATCAACGCGGCACTGCTGATGAAGCCATTATCTTTCAAGTAGAAATATATTTCTTTTTTTTTTTTTAACGTTGTATCAGAACCTCAGGGGCTATCCCACGCCAGGCCCCCTCCAAGTGCTAACAGGCCCGGGCTCGGAGAGAGGCCACGCCCGTGCCCCGCCCGTTTCCCTGAGGAACCACGCGGCCAGCTAGCAGGGAGGCTCTGAGTTCAGCGACAGGTTTTGGGAGGAATCAATCCATTTGCGTGATTGCTACTCAGGTTTCCTTGAGCATACTTTTTTTTTTTACCAGGGGCCTTGTCCTCAACAGTGTATTTTCAAGCCACGTGAATTCATCAAAAAAAACACACACACACACAAAAAAACAACAAAATATGTGTTCTTCTGGACCTCCAAGTTTGTACTGAATTCTTCTTTTTTAATCACAATGTAACTTAGGCATGAGGAAATAAAAAGATACTGTTGATACAATATCTGACATGTTATAAGTGCTTTATAATTGTTTGTTAAATAAGTAAGAAATAAACTATCTAACCTTAGGTAGATACTCTTTGTGGTTATTAACACTGCAGTGATGACAAAAGCCAAACAGACTCCCAGAGCATGTATTTAGACGAGAAGTGCACACGCCCCCTCAAACGCCCGATGTTTTTTACAAGAATGGAAGCTGTTCTGTTGAAGATGAGCCAGGACTCACGCCACGAGCACCGGGCCGGCTTCCTTCTCTTTCCGGTTCAGCACAGCTTTGCCAAGCGCACTGTGTGACCGCTAGGTCCTCACACCCACGTTCCGTTAAGATTACGGAAAAACCTTCACTCGGACGGCAAATAGTGAGGCTGTTTTTGACCGCAGTCACTGCAAATGCGTGTTCTCCACATTCAGATGGTGTGTGCCGTGCCAGGGACAATGACTACTGTCACACAAATAGTGTTTGGTCCAGAGGACACACACGTCGCTATAATGTGTGGTGGAGGGAAGAAAAGCGGGGAAGAGGGAGGGAGGGAGGGAAGGAGGAAGAAAGGGAAATCCTTCTTTTGCTACAGTTCAAGGCAAGTGCAGGAAACGGCTCATTCATGCAAACGGCACGTGAACCGTTTGGTGGGATTGATGGATAAGACGGTCATCTTCACTGTGCTCCAGAATACATTAATAACTAACTTCAGATCAACCTCTGAAATAAAAATCCAAAATATGACATTTCCTCGCTCAGTCTCACGTACCCAATAACAAATCCCAGGATGCACAGGGGGCTGCTTTGCCAGCCAGCCCAGAGCTGGGGGACGGGAGCGCCACATCTTGGGGAGCAGGTTTACGCAAGAGCGCGGCGGGGGACACTGGGCCAGGGGGACTCTGTCCGAGTGACTGCCCGCTGAGGGTGCAGAGCTTTAGGGGGGCGTGGCCCGGGGAGACAGGCACGGGTGAAACACAACACTCCTTTCCTAACTTAGCGTTTGCTTTCATTGATTCTATCTGAGTACTTAGCAGGTCAATCAATTAGGATGTTTTAAATTCCTAGAAAAAAAGGGAAATAACTTTTGGCGCTTTGCAAAGGATTTGCCATAGGCAGAGGCAGACAGTGAAATGCATAAACCTCAAGTTTCAGGGCCTCTCCCCCCCCCCCCCCCCCCCCGCTTGTGTGATATATGGACGCTCTCTGGAGACACAGGGGTCAGGTACCTGTAGGGACTGGAGCCTGGTCACCCTTCTGCTCTCACAGCAGGTGGCGGGCAGCCAGCACGGCCTCCCCACTGGACTGTGCCCCCAATGGAGCCCACTCGCTGCGTCTGGACACAGTCCCCTGACAGGTGCCAGCTGGGGCTCGCCAGGGCTGATGAAGGACATGCCACCAGAAGGGGAAGATAGAGATGCGGCCACAACTTTTCTAAACCATTCAAAGTAGAATGTGAGTTTCCATCAGCCATGCTGTGGGAGAGTCTCATTATCTTTGAATGCTTTCCATAGAAAATGACATTATACAACTGCTCTCATGAAGAGGAGATCTCAAGAAATAGGCAACTAATGAACATATGGAGAAAAATATGGTTGAGATCCATCTGTGAGACAATTTGGTACGAACGATGTTAATTTCTGGATTGTATTATTTTTTTGTGGGTGTTTGTCACATCCTTAATTTGTTTTTCTCAGTGGAAAGCAGTATTAAATTTCTTATCTTGGCCCTGGCCAGTTGGCTCAGTGGTAGAGCATTGGCCCAGCATGTGGACGTCCTCGGTTCGATTCTCGGTCAGGGCACACAGGAGAAGCGCCCATCTGCTTCTCCACACCTCCCCCTTTCTCTCTTCTCCTCCTGCAGCCATGGCTCTATTGCTTTGAGCGCATCGGCCCAAGGCACTGAGGATGGTTCTGTGAAGCCTCTGCCCCAGGCACTAAAAATCGCTAGGTTGCAAGCATGGCCGCAGATGGGCAGAGCATTGGCCCCAGATGGTGGTTGCTGGGTGGATACCAGTTGAGACACATGTAGGAGTCCGTCTCTCTATTTACCCTCCTCTCACTTGGAAAAAAAGAAAAAAGAATGCTTAACAGGCCTGACTGGGCGATGGTGCAGTGGATAGAGTGTTGGACTGGGATGCAGAGGACACAGGTTCAAGACCCCAAAGTCGCCAGCTTGAGCGCGGGCTCATCTGGTTTGAGCAAAAGCTCACCAGCTTGGACCCACGGTCACTGGCTTGAGCAAGGGGTTACTCGGTCTGCTGAAGGCCCACGGTCAAGGCACATATGAGAAAGCAATCAATGAACAACTAAGGTGTCGCAACGAAAAACTGATGATTGATGCTTCTCATCTCTCTTTGTTCCTGCCTGCCTGTCCCTATCTATCCCTCCTCTGACTCTCTCTGTCTCTGTAAAAACAAAAGAATGCTTAATGGGGATACTGAGTCAGGTAACAGAGAAGAGCTGTACACAAGAACAGGAGAAAAGGACCCCTACGTAAATGGGACAGCCATTACTTGTACTCATCACTAGCAGATGACAAAAACAACTCTCATGCCCGGAATCATCATGCTGGTGGAAAATACAAAAGAAGGATTTATGTAAAAGCAGTTCCACACCTACACATGCCTGTCATTTGAATCTCAACTATTTCTGAAAAATAGGACTTGATTTTTAAAGAAACAAAATGAAATGCTTTTTGCATGAACATTGAAACCAAATCTGTCTGGAAGAGCGCTAGCCGCCCGCTAGCTTGTAGCTGGTCTGTGACTTTAATTGACATGTCAGAGGGATCCTTGGGTGGAGCTTCTGACAATGGATCAGAGGCGGGTGCCTACCACAGGGACACTAGGGGGTCTGGTCTCGCGTCTCTTCCTAATGACATGCATTTATCAAAACAGCTTCCATTATAGCTGCTACATGCTGATGATACAGTAAGCGTGGTGAAAACTCAAATGCTTCCACACTAAATTATTCCGGTTGTTTTTATTAGTGAAAATTGAGCACTTACCTAATGAAAGAAACAAAAATAAATAAAATAAAAGTGAATTTCTGTATGGTTTATACTCTTTTTTGTTTTTATGCTTTTTTTTAAGGAAGAACTCTACCTTGATTAAGACCTTGTGATGCCATTCAACTGAGGTGTTTTTAGGATTTTGCAGCGAGAAGCAAGGAGCTGCCATTGCTTACATATGCCGATTCCTATAAAGACCTAAAACAGGATTTTCATCTAATCTAAGCAATGATAAGCTGTGAAAATAAACAAATACCTAAATATATAAATTTATTTTCCCGTGATATAAAAGCTAGCAAGAAACTACAATAGTTAGCATTTTTTTTTCTTTTCCAAGCGACAGGAGGTCGAGATAGAGAGACAGACTCCCACATGTGCCCTTACTGAAATCACCCAGCAACCCCTGTCTGGAGCCGATACTCTGCCCATCTGGGGCCATGCTCACAATGGAACTATTTTTAGCACCTGAGGCTAAGGCTCCGTGGAGCCATCCTCAGTACCTGGGGCCAATGCCCTTGAACCAATTGAGCCATTACTGTGGGAGGAGAAGAGAGGGAGGGGAGGGGAAGACTGGAGAAGCAGATGGTCACGTCTCTTGTGTGCCCTGACCAGGAGTCAAACCGAGGACATCTACATGCTCGGTGGATGCTCTACTACTGAGCCAACTGGCCAGGACTAGTTAGCTTTGTTAATACATGCACTTGTTTAGAAATACTTGCTAATATGTATTATGTATGTATATATGTATGTATGTATGTATGTATTGGGAAGAGTTTAAAAAGCAAGCTTAAGCCTGACTGGTGGTGGCACAGTGGATGGGGCCTTGACCTGGGATGCTGAGGTCGCAGGTTCAAAGCCTCGGGCTTGCCCCATCAAGGCACATGCAAGAAACAAGCTTGTTTCCTCTGGTGACACAAACATCTCAGTCAAGTTTTGTAAAGCTCTCCTTTAGGATGCTCACCGCCACACTATGGAAAACATAAGTACCACAGCAGTCCTCCACCCCCCTCTCCCCTCACTGCATGTCCTCTGGGAAACATAGATACCACAGCAGTCCTCCACCCCCCTCTCCCCTCACTGCATGTCCTCTGGGAAACATAAGTACCACAGCAGTCCTCCACCTCCCTCTCCCCTCACTGCATGTCCTCTGGGAAACATAGATACCACAGCAGTCCTCCACCTCCCTCTCCCCTCACTGCATGTCCTCTGGGAAACATAGATACCACAGCAGTCCTCCACCTCCCTCTCCCCTCACTGCATGTCCTCTGGGAAACATAGATACCACAGCAGTCCTCCACCCTCCTCTCCCCTCACTGCATGTCCTCTGGGAAACATAGATACCACAGCAGTCCTCCACCTCCCTCTCCCCTCACTGCATGTCCTCTGGCTCCATCCCACTGGCTTTCCCCTCGCCTGTCCCCCAGAGCTGTTCTCTCCGAGATCACAATGTCCTCCACACGCCAACCCCACCTCTCCTTCCCCAGTCGTCAGAGACCACGGTCTCTGTCATTGCCAAGAACTTGAATGGACAAGTTGTTCCAGGACCTCAAATGAGGAAGCTTAAAACTGAAATCAACCTTCACATTTTGCAGGAATTGCCACTTCAACTTTTTACTTCTGGTGCCTACGGATCCAATTCGTTCCCTTCTCTTGATGATTTTTCGTCCTCCGCGACTCCCACTCGCCCTTTTTTCCAAGGATCCTCAGCCCCTTTCACGGGTGATGACCTTCATTCTCTTTCCCCCTAACGCGCTCGCTGTGGCTGCCAGGTTCATGGCGCTGAAGGCAGAGGCTGCTGGCGAGCTCCGCAGACGCCGGGACTCAAGGCTCAGGAGGACAACCAAGGTTTAAAAAATACGTTTCAGGATTTGTTCGCCTGTCACTCACTATTTGGGAATATCTGGAGAAACCAGAGCCAGGAACGGGAAAGAAGGGACTTCCTTTCATTCCCACTGAAGTTTGATTAGAAATAAAACAATACGGCATGTTTAATACCAGTCAACAGAAAGGAAATCACTCTCTCAGTTCTTCTAGCGGTGTTCCGGGTGCCCATCGATTTCATAAAGACCTGTCTAAACACGGACCTCCTCATCTACCTCAGTTTGAAAAGGGAGTCCATAATTCATCCATGATTATTCGACTATCAGTGGTCAGAATGCTGGGAAATGAATTTTCGAAGACCAGAAGACGTGAATACCGTCAAGACTGTGCTATAAATTCAAAGGAACATCTATCAAGGGTTGTGGCTTGATGACACGAGACAGTCCTTGACTTTCATAATTCTTAAGCACTTTCTTTTATCATTTTGCTGATGTATGTTCTATTTTAAAATCGGAAGGGTAATGGATGTGCTTCCGAGACTGTAAATTAGGTTTTCCCTCAGAGCCGGGCCGGCCCCGTGCGTGACAGGTGACCTGTCAGGGGTCCGGTCTCTGCCGCTCTCCTTCCCGCCTGCTCTCAAGGACAGAGGGTCAGTCTTCAGCGAAGGGCGGGAGATTGCTGGATCCCTCAGGAAACATCTCCGGGCCATAATAACGTTTACTGCGAGCCATAATCACTTTATGTTCTCGCTAACGGCTTAAAAGCACGGCTATCCTTTGCTGTCACGTGTATTCTTATTAATCAAGGGCATTTAAAGTTTGAATGGATATTGTAAATTTGAAAGTCTGGGTACTTCTGATTTGTGAGAGGCAGGTCCTAAAATTTAGAAAAAAATAAAAAAAAATAGAGAAGCTGCCAGAACCATTAATTGGTTTTAAGAAAACAGAACCCAGGTGCATTTTTGTGGACATTTTTAGTTAAATATATATATATATTTTTTTTTTTAATTTTTTTTTTTTTTTTTTAATTTTTCTGAAGCTGGAAACAGGGTGAGACAGTCAGACAGACTCCCGCATGCGCCCGACCGGGATCCACCCGGCACACCCACCATGGGGCGACGCTCTGCCCACCAGGGGGCGATGCTCTGCCCATCCTGGGCGTCGCCATGTTGCGACCAGAGCCACTCTAGCGCCTGGGGCAGAGGCCACAGAGCCATCCCCAGCGCCCGGGCCATCTTTGCTCCAATGGAGCCTTGGCTGCGGGAGGGGAAGAGAGAGACAGAGAGGAAAGCGCGGCGGAGGGGTGGAGAAGCAAATGGGCGCTTCTCCTGTGTGCCCTGGCCGGGAATCGAACCCAGGTCCTCCGCACGCTAGGCCGACGCTCTACCGCTGAGCCAACCGGCCAGGGCTAAATATATTTTTAAATGTCATTGAAAAGAAAACCCAGCCCAGCGAGTGTCATCACAGAGATGAAACAGTGTAAGATCAGGGTAAACTAGTATAAATACTTAACATCAGGATATAAATCAAGGTAACATTTGGCTGTAAAATAATATTCTACTCAAAATCCTATCAGAATGGGAAGCAAAGACGGTGCTTTAAAAAAATACAAAACTAATCTGCTTCCTAAATGGATTATTCACTGCTCTACATGTAAAGTTGATTTACAGTTGGATATCTCCGGCATACAACACGAGACCAACAGGAACCTCTTCACACAATGTGTTAGCATCTAACTCGGTTATAACCAACAAATATATAGTTTTTCTTAAATCCTTTTTTAAAACACCCATACGCTATGACCCTTTAGACTAAAACCCACAAATAATAAAAACAAAAGGAGTCCCAAGGCTGTCATGATTACTACTCCTTAAAAAAAACCCTGCCTGCCCCCACCCTCCCCCCACCCTCCCACCCCTCACCCCCCACCACAGGCTCTCCGTGTGGAAAGAACGGAGCACAGAGGTCAGGTCCTAAACCATCCACCATCAATGATCGTTCCAGCCTCAATTCTAAGTGTTTCTGAGAAGAGAAACCATGCCTCTATGTAACTCCTTGGGTTCATTCAGTGTCTCCGGGGCTTGGAACAGTGTTCCTGGTTCTCAGCATGTCGAAATCCTTCTGAGTCCTGAGTCTCAAAGACCCCCTGGAATACCATGACCACAATGACACCCCCAGTCAGAGCCCGGTTCTCCTTTCTCCAGGCGTCCACTGCCCCATCGATAATGACTTAAAACAGACTGACTCATTCATCTAACAGTTATGTATTGAGAACTGATTACATGCCAGTTAATGTAATGTAATGTTTCCTTATATCTTTAAAGACATTACAAAGTATGTAAGTCCAGTGTTACCTTGTGCAATTTACTTAATTCTAGTGAATGAATTTCCTCACTGATAAACTTGGGGTATTACATTCTAACATGGGGGCTGTTACAACAAAAGGGAGATGTAACTGTAGCTTAGCCTGGATTGGAGCAAAGTGAAACATTATTAAAAACCAGAACATAGTTTGGTCTCTAAAGGGAATAAAGTACTTCATATCAGTGGGGAAATAAATCTTGACCCCATCCCTTTCTGTTTAAAGAGAACTGTAGTGAAGAGGAAAAGCAACGGCAATTTATGAGATGTCCAGCTGGTCACCTACATTGCTAGAAGGTCAGGCCCGGCCATCAGTGGCTCTTGTTTAGCACTTCCCACCAAAGGCCAGTCTTTGGATGTGCAGACAGGGACCCAGAGACACATCCAAAGGGAGACCTGGATGGTTTTTCTTGGGAAAAGTAGAGGGATTTGAGCTTCTAGGGGCGGCATGGGGGAAAGATGTCTGAACCCCAGAGAAGCAGGGACAGTGAAGGCACCCAGCCATGTGGACAGGCTGGACCCCGCAGAGAGAAAACACGAAGTAATACTCTTCGTGTTTTGAGTGTATTGTCTTAGTCTTTTTTCTCTGTGAGGTAGGTACTCTTCTCTTGTACAGGTGAGGAAACTGTGAGAGAAAAACCTCAGCACACAGACATCATAGCTGGGACTTCCAAGCCAGGCAGCCTCTGCTGTCCATGTTCTTAATGACCACAGTATGAGTTCAAATCCCCATTTGTAATTATCTACAGTCTATACAAAGTACCATAAAGAATGACCTAAAAAAATCATATGATAATATGATTCAAAACGGGGCATATAACAGATGACTCAAAAACTGGGCAAATTGAGATCACATAGAAACATTTAAAAATCCTACACATCGGCTGAAAAGGTGCCGTCATCAAGAGAAAACAAAGGACTTAAGTTCATGCATATTTAGAGTCGTGCATCGGCCTTGGCTGTGTGCCTGTCTCAGGAGTCTGGGGCTGGGAGAGGCTGTAACAATAATACATTTCAAATACCTCATTTTATACAGAAGGTAGGAGATCAAAGGAAATAATCACTTGCAAGAAAGTACACAGCTGTCTGATGAGAAAGCTAAAAATAAAACCTTAGTGCTTTGACACCCAAGCTGCTGTATCTTACGGTCTCATTTATCCATAGCAAACATGTCATATTTCTATATTGAACTACATCTCGTCCTAGTTTCACTTTACATTTACAATATGCAGAGGTAGAGCGAAGGATAATGCACAAAGGAAACGTATAGGTCAGTATCGTTTATGAACACAGATATAAAATTCAGAAACAAAATGTTAGCAAACTGATTCCTAGCATGTGATCATCTCCATAAATATAAAATTATACAAACCAACAGCTAAGATATTAACCTTAAGCAAACTGGAAACAGAAGAACACTGTAATCATTTCAATAAGGGAATCTAGAGCAAAACTATAACAAATATCCTACATGATCATGAAATGGTGGAGCCTTTCTTTGTGGGATTAGGAAGAAGGTAAGAACGGCCACTATTACTTATGTATTCAACAGAAACTGTAGAGCCAATCCTATTCAGTAGTAAAAACATTATATGGTTGGAAAAGAATACAATTGTCATCCACTTGTATCATTACGCATGCAAAAAGTCCAAAAACTCAACACATACAGTATTAAAATTAATAGGCAAACTTTACAAGTCTCTTGTATAATAAATAACTGTATATGTATATTAAAAATTATAGAGAAAACACCTCAAAAACTAGAACATCTACACTGGCATAATCATGTACTAAGGAAAAAATATCAAGAAATATATGGAAGCTCCAGCCTGTTGGCCCAGCAGTAGAGGATCAGCCTGGCATGTGGATGTCCCAGGTTCCATTCCTGGCCAGGGCACACAGGACAAGCGCCCATCTGCTTCTCTACCCTTCCCCCTCTCCTTTCTCTCTCTCCTCTCTCTCTCTTCTCCTCTGGCAGCCAAGGCTCCATTGGAGCAAAGTTGGCCCAGGTGCTGAGGACAGCTCCATGGCCTCCACCTCAGGCGCTAGAATGGCTCCGGCTGCAATGGAGCAATGCCCCAGATGGGCAGAGCATCGCCCCCTGGTGGGCATGCCAGGTGGATCCTGGTCAGGCATACGCAGGAGTCTATCTCTCTGCCTCCCTACTTCTCACTTCAGGAAAAAACAATATCTATAGATATATCTATAGATATATATGGAAGACCTCTATGTAGAATATCATGAAACTTTACAGGGAGACGTTAAAGAAGACCTAAATTATTTGTGATATAACACATTCGTGGCTTAGAAGATCCATATAATAAAGGCACCAACTCACCACTGATGTGTACATATCATTGCAATCCCAATCAAAACCAAACTTTTTTCTGTAACTTGTCAAACTTTACATGGAAATTTAAAGTTTATATGAAAATGCAAAGGGCCAAAAATATCTCAGTCAATTCAACCCTGAAGAAGAAAAACGTTGGAAGACTTATTCTTCCAGATAGCAACATACAACATGAAGTTACAATAAGCCAGACAAAGACAGCAGAACAGAACCTTGGGTCCAGAAATAAGTGCAAACATATATGATTACTTAAGTTGTGATAACAGTTGGGCTGGGAAGCCACGGGGAAAGAGTGGTGTTCTCACAGCAACGCGGTGCTCGGTTGATTGGAAACAGAGATCGACAGAAATGAAACCTGATTCTATCTCACAGCTTATCAAGCCCCAAAAGGCACTCACCGTGAATGAAAAGATGGATAAATTGGACAATCTTAAAATTAGTAAATTCTGTTTATCAGAAGACTCAAGTCACTGAGTAGAAAGACAAGGCTCAGAAAGGCAGGAGATGTTTATAAAACATAGAGTCAGCAAAGGATCTGAAGAGCTCTAGGATAGAGCTCTCACAGGCAATAATAAAAAGACAGGCACCCAACAGAAGAATGGGCAGAAGGAACAGTGGGCAGAGTTCCCAGAGGAGATGCCGGGACGGGCAACAGGCTAATGGAAACAGGCTTAGCTTGGTTAGGAAGGAAAGGAAGGCAAAATAAAACTGTGATATCATACTATACAACTCTCCGATTTTGCTCAGACTAGGAAATCTGGCAATAATCAATGCATATGCACATATTTACGTAAAATGCACAAAATATTCCATATGACACAAATATCATAGTAAAGGAGAAGTGGATGGAAAGAGTTTTCAGTGTGTGCCCTTCCGACTTTTAAACTATTCATTACCTATTCAAAACACCACCACCAATAAAATGAGGACTGGACAGCTCGTGTATCTAGATAGAGGTTCTTCTCCCCTCTGCTTCACTTAACAAATCTCATTTTACCTGTGCTCCAGGGCGAACAGTATACTAAAACCGCTGTATACATTTTGCCTGCGTCCCAGCTCTTCAAAGGAAGACAAGAACTCGCTTCTGAAGGCAGAGTGTGCTAACCCCTGCGCAAAACCGGCTCAGTGGTCTCGAACCTCCTTCTGAAGTGCATGGCGCCACGAAGCACCCAAGACTAGAATCTAAATGTCCAGCACCCGGATCTCAGCAATAAAAAGGTGATGCATCATTTAGATTATGTCACACACATATAAAGATATTTTACTAATTTTCTGCTGAAGCTGAAAATCTGTCCGGTGTCTGGAATGGTTTACAAAAATGAATCTGGAGCAAGCTCCATTTTTGCTTATTCTTGCCCCGAGAGCTGAAGTGTGTGACCAGTCAATCTCTCCTCATAACGTAGATCCTGTGTCCTGTTAACCCTTCTTCAGCAGGTGATCCTTTGGTTTCCCAAGATTTATACAGTGTGTCCGTAAAGTCATGGTGCACTTTTGACCCGCCACAGGAAAGCAACCAAAGATGATAGAAATGTGAAATCTGCACCAAATGAAAGAAAAACTCTCCCAGTTTCATACCTATTCAGTGCAGTTCGATGTGGGCTCACGCACAGATTTTTTAGGGCTCCTCTACAGACTCGTCACTGACTAGTGGCCTACCAGAATGGGATTTCTCCACCAAACTGCCGGTTTCCTTCAACTGCTTATCCCACCGAGTAATGTTATTCCTATGTGGTGACGCTTCGTTATAAATGCGCCGATACTCACATTGCACTTTGGTCACGGATTCGAATTTAGCGAGCCACAGAACACACTGAACTTTCCTCTATACCGTCCACATCTCGACTGGCATGGCCGTGGGCTGCTCCGCTGTATACACGGTGTTCCGTCATCATCTGTGCATTGGCACATGCTGCCACATCATCCTACAGAAACTGGGAGGGTTTTCCTTTTATTTGGTGCAGATTTCACATTTCTATCGTCTTTTGTTGCTTTCCTATGACCGGTCAAAAATGCACCATGACTTGACGGGCACACTGTATTTCTAAACTTTAGAAGTCCCAGATAATGTTTTAGATCTGTTCTTGTTGAAATCCGGAGACCAAAGGCAATCTCCGGAAAAGCCGGTGTTGACGGAACTTTGTCCCCACCCCCCACCCCTCCTGGGACTATGCACGGTCCTCACCACTAGTCGCTTTGCTCTTCTTCTTTTTTACTTTTCTCCTCATTCCTTCTGCTGACTTTCTCTTTCTGGACTTGATACTGAAGATTTACTTTGGAAGACAAACAGAGCTTGTTTTTGCTTCCACACGGTAAGCGGCAGGATCTTGTTTTTCTATGTAAAACAGAGTTCTCCTCTGGGCTGTCTTCACGACCAGATGTTGAGGATTCTTCCTGCCACTGGAGTTTTGCACATGTTTTACGTCTTCCCGTTAGGCAGCTGAAATGTTTCAGGTGACTGGCTTCTAAGTAACTGATACTTTCCCTGCTTCAGATTTGCTTTTCCTATGATACGCCTTGTAAGTAAGTATGAATAAAATGGAAACTAGTTTCATTTGTATATATAAAATAAGTTTAACATGGATGAAATTAGCCTGTATCACTCATCTGAGAGGCTCTGCTTGATATCCACAATTAAGAGTCTAAAAACTTAAAAATCTCTAACAGAAGATAAACCACGTTTTACAGATAAGAACAAACTCCTACCCTCTTTTTCCATGTCTTACAAAGAACAAACTCCTACCCTCTTTTTCCATGTCTTGCAAAGACACCAAAGGTATCAGCACTGCTGCTAGATAAACGGTGTCATTTAATAATATACAGCAGTTGAGCTGAATTAAAGAGAAACAAATACAAGACGCCAACGCTTGAAGGACTAATGGAAACGAGTCATTTCCATCATCTCCATTTGTTTGGATTAATGCATTTAGTTGTCAAGTTAGAATCTAAAATAGATATAAAATTTTTCTTCTTATAATCTTATGATTTGCTTAAAACATAAGGATCATCCTAACCAAGTACAACAGAAAACAAGAAATAACCAACATGATAAGATGTTATACTAATGTCAGTGTGCTTCCTCAAAAGTTAACGAAGCCATTTATAAAATTTGCTTGACCCGTTCATGTCACATAAAATACAACGACCGTGCGTGGCTTGGAAGCACCTTTCACCAGTGCAAACCTCTCAGCAGCGTTCTTCCTTAGCGAATCAGCTGCACTTGTGACACCAGGTCAAGGCCAACGAAGGGACTGCGCCAGCGCGGAGGGGACCTCAGCGACTCGCAAGCACTCCTGTGCCTTTCTGAGCACACAGCTCGCCCCTGAGAGTGGCTCAAAGAGTGAGGGTGTTCGAATCCTGTAAGGTTCCTAAAGGCCTGTTTCGTAGGCTAGCTAGGCCAATGACGTGTTCGACGGTGTGTGAAAAATGTAAAACCACCAACTCGTGGGCACTCCCGTGTGGCTCCCGCGTGACTCCCGTGTTGCTGAGCAAGCGTCTGTCTCTCACTGGGAATATTTTGTTGATTCTCCATGGAAACCCTCTGAAATGGTCCTAGTGCACCTCACTGCTGATGAAGCATTTGAGGCGTGGTGACAAACCATAGCACTTCACATAGGCATAGCATTCCAGATACTGTGCAAAAGACTTTCCAAGAACTTTAACTCTATTAGCTGAAGGTGGGTAATCTAGTTACAAATGCCTATGCTAGAAGTCGGGTCAAATCATTTGATCACCAGAAAAGATATGTTGATTTTCCTTTTTTTTTTTTTTTTTTTTTCTTTTTAAGCCTTAGGAATACATGCTGTCACTATGGTCCCAGAATAATTTTAATGAGTAGAACGACAGTGTGAATGTCTAAGAAATAATTTTTTTGAATGCGATAAAAAATTTTTATTGGTTCATTATTCCAGTTTAATGGGCTCTCGTTCAAAAATTTTCAAATTTCACTCAATTGCATATCTGCATCTAGGTCAGCATGAAAGATAGCTGTAGGCCTTCGGTGGAAATAAATTTATGGTTCCTTATAAAACATGAAAGATTCCAAAGATATTGAAAGGAAATAAATGAAGGCAAACATAAATTTGAGTTTTATGTACAAGGAACAAATAAATCTCGGTGAATGAAGCAAAATGTTAAAAGTGCTAACTACTCCAGTTTTTAATGAGAAATTCTAAACGTTGATGTATGCTGGGTAACCTATCATGGAAAAAGCGAACATCAGCATAAATACATTTAGTAGAGAAAATTATGAGCACTTTGTTTTCATAATCTAATGTAATGATACTTCAAGAAATCTCATAGAATAACTGTATGTTCAATCCATATATAAATCAACTGGGTTTTTTTTTCCTTTATGAGAATGCTCTGTAGACAGTGATACCATCTATACTTATGAAAATAAGAAATAAAAGTGATTTTTCCTTTATTCGATGTATTGATATTACTGTCCTAAGAGAACAATGCTCATGGAACTGTATTTTTCGCTTCATAAGACGCACAGGCATTTCCCTCTCCACTTTTTTTTTTTTTTTTGGGGGGGGGGGAGCGCATCTTATAGAGTGAAAAATATGGTATCTTATTAAATATTTTAACACACCATTTGATTCAGAGTATTTTTTTTTCTTATGTTTGTTCTTAAAAGCCTAGGTGTGTCTTATGGAGTGAAATATATGGTAATAATCAGGCTCATACACGCTCTGTGAGATCAGAGACGACGGGGACGAACCGTCTCTAACCCTAATAATAATAAGGTCGTGAGCCAGCCCAGGGCAGAGCAGACATGATGCCTCTCTGCCCCTTGACAGCCCGGACCGCTGGTTGTGCCCCTCACAGGTATTGAATCAAGGAAGACACACTCACTCTACACAAAGCCGTGCCCACCAATGCCCACGGCAGCTGTGTTTTAACAGCCATACACTGGAAACAACCCAGACGTCCACCAGCGTGTGGCTGGACACACTGTGCCCTGCCCACTCAGACGAAGGACTCCCCGCAATACAAAGGAACGAGGTATCCACACACGCAACAACATGGATGCATCTCAAAAGAATCATGCCGGCTGCAAAAGAGGCCAGGAGAGAAACAGTCTGTGAGAAACAGAGTCTGTGCTGCAGGATCCCACCCAGACAACGCCAGAAAACGCAGACTCGGCTCCAGTGAGGAGAGGAGCTTGTCGGTCCACCAGAGCTGGAACAGAGAACGCAGACTCGGCTCCAGTGAGGAGAGGAGCTTGTCCGTCCACCAGAGCTGGAGCAGAGAGTGAGGGGGTCTCAGAGGCACAGGAGAACACGGGGTGGCGGATGCTCCCGTACGTTGACTGCTGAGATGGCGTCCCAGTTGTATGTGTGTGTCAAAGCACATCTAGCTCTATGTTTGAGGTTACAGTTGGTACCTCAATTAAGCTCTTTGAAGAAGAAGAAATAGCCCTACAAGCATATTACTGTACTTATGCATTAGAAAGAACTGTATTACACTATTGAAAATTAGAAATGGTTCAAAGTGGTAGAACTGAAGAAGGGAGGCCTGGGGAAGTGGGTGGAGACACGGGATGCGGACGGACAAGCCCCGGTAAGCTACTCGCCACAGCCTCACCGATCAACCCGGGGCACCTATCACATCGACACTTTAACAAACAATTGTCAACTTGAAAAGCCAATGATGATGTTGCCATGAGATTATATGGCTCTTGCACCATGAACTGAATGTAAGTTCTAAGTTTGCCAATACGTTAAGCAGTTTCAGCCAATTTACTCCCCGCTGCTTTCCTCACTGACACGTGTCACTTACTCTTGTTTGCGGGTGGCTGAACCGGGCCAGAGGGGAGATCTCTATCATTACAAAACAGACATCAGCCTGTGCTTCTCCTGACAGTAGACTCAAGGTTTCAGTACCTTTTTGGCTTGGCTGAGCCTCCGCCCTCCTGTCACTCATCTTTTCTGACTGAATCTTGGTTCACTTTGGGACCAAAGGTTTGGATTCTGACTCAAGTGTTCGCCTCTGCTGGCTCCCACGTTCTTCTCACCGTAAGCCCTACCCTGGCCAAATCCATCTGGTATTGGTATTGGCTCCAGACGAGCCTCCTGTTTGTACTGTGTAAGCCCCAGAGGGCTTGCACTCATGTCTCCTTCTACCTTTGAGATCCACCCAAGGCTTTTTATTTTCATGGTTGAATAGGTCCTACTCTAAAATTCTTGTGATTTTTTTTTTCATCAAAGTATCAGGCGTTGACAAGTTCCAAATCAATCAAACTACTTTCTACTCCCATAAACAGAAGGCCAAATGTGATCTAGAGAAAGGTCTTTTCATCTACGAGAGATTTTTTTTCATCCATCCATCACCTACAGTTTTTTCGATACGTAATGAACACAAAGGACGTGTGGAACAGGTGCAGATGGACACGCACAGTTGATTGACTTTCACAAAATAAGTTAGGATTAAACAACTGAAAAGCACAACCGAGCATCTCTGATGCATGGAACACTGTGCACAGTGTTGAGCAATGCAGGGACAAACAGTCACAAGACATTAGCCATTTACACTTCACTTTGATAAGATAAAAGCTATATTGGATGAACATTGTTTAAATTATTCACTCCTAAAACCGACACAAATAATTTTGCCTATGCACATCTCTGTGTATATGTTGTACAACCTATGATTCGCACAAGAATTTCCACAGGGAAATACAGCATCCACAGAGGCATCCCTAGTTGTTGCTGAAAATTACTAATAGTTATTTTATGCAACTGTTGCTGTTGGGTAATCACTACCTTACATAAATTCTGTAATATATTTAAATATCGTATCATGTTAAATTCAAATAAGATTTTATGGTCATGTGAAAACAATGAACAGTGTGTCATTTTTTTTCTTAATTTTGAAGTAAAGTGAGAGTGATTTGGTAAAGGATTTACCGTTTGTCTCAGGGACTACTTATTCATAGCGACTTTAACTCAGGACGGACAGTCTGTGAAATATACTCCTCTCTGGATCCTCTTCTCGGTACAAACCACAAAAGGAAGGTAGTTAGTTACTGTGATCTCCTTTGTACTTGTGATTTTATTTGGCATTTACTATATAATCATATGTTTTCTAGTTTTACTTTCTCTAGCTTATGCTACCATCAAGGACTTTAACAATTTAAGTTCAGGGGGATAATTCTAAAATATAATTTATTTATACAATGCAATTATTCTTTATAAGATCAATTCGGATGTCTTTTCCTAAGAGACAGTAACTTGGGTAAACAAACCAATCCATAGATAATGTTATCCTAAATTTTTGTTTAGGCAATGATTCTTATCTGCAAGAGTTAACAATCTTTCCCTGAAAATAACACTGCTGTACCACAGACAAACTGAATTACCTTACACAGTCTTTAAAGTTTCACTTCTTGTACCCTAAACACTAAAACTAAACATCTTTTGCCCTATTCTCTAGGTCCCATAGAATCAGCGGTCACCCTACCTTGGTGTCAGTTAGACCCTGGCGTGCTTGTCACCAGTCCATGGTCACCCTCTGATCAAATATGTGTCCAAACAACCTCCCTCCCCCTCCTCAATGTGCCAGATGGGTTTGAAAGTCAAGTCTTACTAAGGAGGCAGAGCAAAAATCAGTAGGCCTTTCTGAATCCTCCTTTTTTAAAAGATTTTTTTTTTGTATGTATTAATTTTAGAGAGGGGAGAGAGAGAAAGAGAGAGAGAGAGACAGAGAGCGAGAGAAGGGGGGAGGGGCAGGAAGCATCGACTCCCACATGTGCCTTGACCAGGCAAGCCCAGGGTTTCTTTTTTTTTTTTTTTAATTTAATTTTATTATTTATTCATGTTTGAGAAGAGAGAGATAGAGAGGGAGAGAGAAGGGGGGAGGAGCAGAAAGCATCAACTCCCATATGTGCCTTGACTGGGCAAGCCCAGGGTTTTGAACCGGCGACCTTAGCGTTCCAGGTCGACACTTTATCCACTGCGCCATCAGAAGTCAGGCAAGCCCAGGGTTTCGAACTGGGGACCTCAGCATTCCAGGTTGACGCTCCACCCTCTGCGCCAACATAGGTCAGGCCTCTTTTTAAAAAACCTTTTTAAGGGCATTAAATATGAAATATACACACTGAAAATATAAATAAATGCCTTCCAGAAAATAAAGCAATAGAAATCCTATAGACACGTACTAGAGAGCCAGGTCCCTGCAGTAAGTAAGAGCATGTGGGTGTGCCGTCCCTGGGTCATTCTCTGAACCCCTCAGCCAGGACTCAGCAGGATCCCTGCGATGTTTACAGAGAAGTGAGAGAACACATCTGGGTGCAGTTCCCTCCACTGTGTTCTGGGTTTTCATGTAGTCGGTTTTCTTTGTGTTTCGCCCCTTACTGATGAACATCACAAGAGCCACAAACATAATAGATTGTTTCAGTTAGTTTTATATTTTTAAATCTTCATACTTAGGTGACCTAGACAAAATACTGTTTTATGGATATTAAATAGGTGTTAGAGAAAATAAATAGGAAGAAATACCAAAATGCATCAGCTTATTTCAGATTTGCTTAGGATGGACCTAATCCTTACCATTTGTGACTTGAATCTGTTTTCAAGTTTCCATAGAACGTTTTTAGAAAATGATTCTGTTCTAACAAATAACTTGAACAAACACTAAGAAGGTAAAACTGTAGAAGTCAAATCATATCACCATCAAGCAACAAGTTTATTAATTTTTAAAAATCATAATAGAAAAATAATCACAAAGCCCCAGATATGGGGAGAATCATGCCTCATAACGTACATACATTCATATAAAGATATAAAGCAAACAAGTAGCCTGACCAGCCAGTGGTGCAGTGAATAGAGTGTCGAATTGGGACGTGGAAGACCCAGTTTGAAACCCTGAGGCCGTCAGCTTGAGTCTGGGCTCATCTGGTTTGAGCAAGGCTCACCAGCTAGAGCCCAAGGTCGCTGGCTTGAGCAAGAGGTCACCCGCTCTCCTGTAGCCCCCCGGTCAAGGCACATATGAGAAAGCAATCAATGAACAACTAAGGAGCTGCTACGAAGAATTGATGCTTCTCATCTCTCTCCCTTCCTGTCTGTCTGTCCTCATCTGTCCCTCTCTCTGTCTGTCACACACACAAAAAAAGCAAACATGTAGTTGCATGTCCTTTTCAATAACAAGAATAATAATCTGAAATAAAAATAAAGGTATTTAAAAAGAAAGATATAAGGAGATCAAGAGAGAATATAATATGTAAATGTAGACATAGAATTCTGTTGTCAAAACCCAAAGAATTAGTATATAACTACAGAAGGTAACATATGAGGAGAGAAACAAAGGAGCAAGACAAACTATAAGTAAATGTAATAAAATAATTAATAAGTTAGCAATGAATATATATTGGCAGGGAGTAAAATTCTAAATGTATTAACAATGTATGCACAAAATGACTCTAATTGTTTTATACACATGCCTGTAGAGATGCTCTCTGAGAATAGTTCAAGAGTAATAAACTCGTATAAGGGATTTGAAATTTATTTTCTTTTCCCCCTTTTAGGTATTTTCCTAAAAACCACATAAGAATTCTTGCCTTTTATAATAAAAGTAGGTGTTTAAAAACACTATATCAAAATAAAAATACATTGCAATTCAATAAATTACTTATTGTGGAATGCGAGTGTTGTACCCATATGTAATGTTTTTCCTAACGAAAAGATTCTGGTATTTGGATAGGACACCTTTGGGAGGGAAGCAGAGTTGGGCGAGGTGATGAGAATAGGGCCCTCAGGAAGGGAGGAGGAACTTCATAAGAAGAGTAAGGGACTCTCTCAGCACGTGCGGAGGGAAGGGCGCGAGAACACAAGGGTAAGTCAGACCAGCAGCAAGCCAGGAAGCAAGTCCTCCCAAGAACCAATTTCACCAGCCCTTTGATCTTAGACTTCCAGCTTCCAGAACTGTGCACAATAAATTTGTGTTCTTTAGACAGCCAGTCTAGAGCATTTTGCATGGCAGCTGAGCGGACGAAGATACCACTGGAGCAATAATTCCTTGACAGAGGGCTGCTGGTGGCTTACCAGAGGGGATTTTGCTCCCTGAAAAATGAAAGAAGTACCAATAATCTATACTTGCTTTGTAAGCGAACCACATCATAATTAAATTGTATGCAATAATGTAAGGGTGATTTAACATTACAATACCACCTATTCATTTAATTAACATTGTATTAACATTAACAGACTGAAAGAGAAAAACATTATGATCATCTCAATAGATGCAGAAAGTGTTTTGATAAAATTCACTACACACACACACATTTTAGCAAAGAGAGATTACAAAAGATGGTTACTGTCCCCAAATCATCCTGCACAATTCTAAAACTTTTTTTGGGATTTTCATGAGAGGACATTTACCACAAACCCCTACAGATGGTGAGATTCCAAGAATGTCAAAAAGGACAGAAATACATGCCTATTTTATTATTTTTTATACTAATTTGTATCTTTGCATTTTTCAAAATGTGGGAATAAAACATGGTTCAATGGGAATATTATTAGATTTAAAAGCACGTTATTAGAAAGTTGGATATAAAATATCTAAGCAGTTATTAAGAAAACAGATAACAGTCTAAACACGAAGTGATAAAATACGTTACAACTGAAAATATGAGAATATTTTTCTAAGTGATTTACATGATCATTGCAATTTCAAAGGAATATTTCAGTTTTGGGTTTGTTTGTTTTTTTAGTGAGAGAGACAGACAGGGACAGACAGACAGGAAGGGAGAGAGATGAGAAGCATCAATTCTTCGTTGTGGCACCTTAGTTGTTCATTGATTGCTTTCTCATATGTGCCTTGACCGGGGGGGAGGGGGTTACAGCAGAGTGAGTGACCCCTTGCTCAAGCCAGCAACCTTGGGCTTCAAACCAGCAACCTTTGGGCTCAAGCCAGTGACCATGGGGTCATGTCTATGATCCCACGCTCAAGCCAATGAGCCCATGCTCAAGCCAGTGACCTCAGGGTTTCGAACCTGGGTCTTCAGCGTCCCAGGCAGAAGCTCTATCCACTGCACCACTGCCTGATCAAGCAATATTTTAGTTTTGAATACTATTAAAAAGTCACCTGAAAGAGTAAACTGGTAAAAAAGTTAAAATTTAAAATCGATATTCTGGGTATGAATTAATGGGAGAGATTAGCTTTACCAGTTTCTAAACATATTACCACATTATAATAATTAAAATTGTGTGACACTGGTTAAAAATTCCTCTTGAATATCTCCGAGCTGTATGTATAATTATAATACAAAAGAGAAACAGAAATCAGTGGGGAATAGAACATTGCTCTCAATATATTTCTGGAAAAACCAACTAGACCTCAAGAAAATAAGTGTTTGAGATCTTCCTGAATACTTTGTCCCCAGATGCTCTGACTCCCTACCAGGCTCTCATCACACAACGCTGAGAACAATTACAACCATTGTATCAGACTCT
Organism: Saccopteryx leptura; assembly: GCF_036850995.1. Lineage (NCBI taxonomy): Eukaryota > Metazoa > Chordata > Mammalia > Chiroptera > Emballonuridae > Saccopteryx > Saccopteryx leptura. The sequence goes on along the minus strand of NC_089505.1, from coordinate 2,445,750 downwards.
CCGAGGGTGGGACCCAGGATTCAGTATTTTTAAGGTCCCCAGGTGAATCCATTTGCAACCTGAGAAAAACCACAGCCTTAGATGTTTTCAACCCATTTCTAATATGTATCATGAGTGTGTTTCAGACATGCTAAGATGTACAGATCCTCTCAACACGCAGCCGGTGAGGAGGGCGGCCGGCAGGTGGGGTCCGGGGAATGCGGGACCCCCAGCCCAGGACCCCAGGAGAGGTGACAGCAGCCCAGGACCGCAGGTGGCCGTATAAACCAAACCTTCCTTAGAGTTTTCAGATCCTTAAAATCTCTAACCCAGTCATACTACTTCAGAAATTGTATTTCAAGAAGATATGTTAAAATACAGAAGAAAATTTTACGTGACAGCATTCATTTCAATATTATGTATAAATAGCAAAAAGAACTGAAAGAAAATTTGGGTAAATGACTAAGTAAATTATGGATAGAACTTTATAAACCTTCTAACTGCTTATGAGGCGTTTGTAATGTCATGTAAAATGTTGCCATGGAAGGAAGAATCCATAAAATTTCATTTAAAGTATTATAATTTTACACAATATCAACTAAATATGCAAGCTGCAAAATGTCTATGTACGCTTCATAGAGTATGTATATACTTTGCCTCTATAGTTGATAGAAATATATACAATTAAAACATTTTAAACGTGTATATAACGCATAGAATTCATGACACAATTATTTTGTTCGAAGAAAGCAGGCAATAAAGACTGACCAGCGAGTGAGCAGGACACCCCGGCTGTCCCATCCCTGAGCCTTTGCGGAATCCCCACCTCTTGCCCTGGGTCCCCCTCAGCCTGCATATTTCAGCAAACGTGATTGTGTCTGGGAGCCTCCCAGACCTACCCTCTCTCGGGTCCCTGTCTGTGCTCTCACAGCGCCACTTGGGTTCCCTCTGCCACCGTGTGAACCAGCACCCAGCTCGCCCCTGCCGTAGGATGAACTGAGCACAAGCAAGGCTGCGGCACACACAGTCTACCCTCTCGTGCGGGCATTGTTCGTCCCCATTCCGGCCTCCGACTGGACCTCCAGGAGCCCACACACACATGTGCCACGTTCATTTCATCACATGCAAAAGCCAGTTCCCTACTATGACACTTGCTACTGGAATTCTTGCAAGACATTGAAAATGATAGCTCTGGTGTGTTGCACGGACAGTACGTCCTCCATGTCATCCAGAGCTTCTCGGTAAGTGTTCTCCGGGGCTAGTTGATGTAAACAAGAATTGTGTTCCTATAGCGTATTTCTGGTCACAAAACCATCACCAAACATCCAGATAGAGACCCGAAACACCTCTAATATTAAACACTGGAATAAGTATGAGCTCTGTGCACATTTAAGAAAGATGAATGAAAATAAGGGGAGCACTGACCAGCCTGCCTATTCCACTTCAGGGTCTCTGGTGGCCGGCCTGGAGCCTGTCCCCATAGCTCAAGGTGCCAGGCAGGACCCACCCTGGACAGAGTGTGGCCCCTCCAGCCCGGGCCCACTCACACCCACTCACACAGACGGGCCGTGGAGACAGCCACTCACCCAACATGCACGTCTCTGGGACGTGGGGAGAAAGTGGAGAGGGAAGAAAACCCAGGCAGACCTGGGGGAATGCAAACCCCACGGGCGGCCCCCAGAGGGATTCCATTTGCTTTCTCATCCACATTACAAAGAACCCACGTTGACTTTAAGGACTTGAACGAAACAATGTTAATGGAGAACCTGCTGTATTTAAAATGCTTCCTGATCAACTTTTCTCTGAGAAATCAACACAGGGAAAGCTTAAACTCCCTACAGGGACTGATAGACTGCTTTCTCTTGTGATGAGAGGTGCAGAATGTTCACCTTTCAACAACAGGTGCCAAGAAACTCAGAAATTTGAACATCAATCAATAAAAACACTGATCCTCAAGAATGGCAAAAGCAACCAACCCCTCTTAACTAACCAGGCGGTGGGGCACAGTGAATAGAGCATCGGGCTGGAATGCTGAGGACCCAGGTTTGGGACCCTGAGGTCCCCAGCTTGAGGCGAGGGCTCATCTGGTTTGAGCAAGGCTCACCAGCTGGCTTGAGCAAAGGGTCACTCGGTTTGGTGTAGCCCCTATGTCATGGCACGTGTGAGAAACTAACCGATGAACAACTAAGGAGCCACAATGAAGAAGTGATGTTTCTCATCTCTCTCCCTTCCTGTCTGTCCGTCCCTCTCTCTGACTCTGTCTCTGCCACAAATATATATATAGCAACCCTTCGTTTCTCCACCACAGGCTTTGTGCTGTAACTGCTCTTTACTGCATCGTCCCACGATTGCCTGTCTTACTCCTGATCGCCCAGGTGATCTTCAACGCCTTCTGCCTTTCCGTATAAAATTACTGTGAGACAATTAAAACTGGCCGAGGAACACAGCATACATAAGTATATAAATAAAATAGCCAAGATACCTTTTTTTCCTCACAAAAGATCATCTTTTCTTTTTAATATTTTAAAAAGAGAGGGATAAAGATCAGCATTAAGAGAACCAGAAGGAAACTCACAGAATGGGAAACTATACTCGCTATGCATACAATTGAGAAACGACCAATATCATTTAGAATAGAATACAAAAAATTCTAAGTACTACAAATTAGACACAGCAAGCCAAGAAAAAAATGGATGAAAGTCTGGAAAAGACCCTGCAAAAAAAAACAAAAGGAGATAAATAGCCAATAAATATATTAAAAAGTATCAAACTTCGCTAGACACAATAAATATAAATAATAAATCCACAATGGGATAGCATTATAGACCCACTAGAATTCCTAAAATGCATAATAAAGGAAACACTCATGATTGGTGAGACTATAGAGCAAATGGTCCTCTCGTATAGAACTGGCAGAGTTTAAATTTGAAAAATCAATTTGGAAACACTTTTGATATAGTTACTGAAAGCAAACATATGGACACCCTGAGGTCCACCAATTCCCAGGTATATATCCTTGGATATTTATACATATATTCTCCAAAAATGTCCTTGAGTTTTCCTAGTAGCGGTATTTGTAACAGTCCCAACGTAGGAAAGTCATACAAATACTCTGAGTGCTGGTGAAACCAGTGTGCTTGTTTAATATTTCTCAAACGATATATTCAATATGTGTATTCTGTTTGCATATTATACATCATCCCAGGTCTATTAAAAAAAATATCAAGAGAAGACTAGTCCGAGTTGGAAAAATCTAGAAATACAGGTTCTATTTCTTGCTAAGCCATTTAATGTGTCCCAAAACCACAACAATAAGAAATTAAATTGTCTTAGATTTGTACGCCACATGGGATAAAAAATAGTCTGCCTGCCTCCTCATAGGATTGGTTGGAAAGCCAAATAGAATGGAGATGACTAGTCCTATGATATGCTCAAGTTTATATAAAGCTGCTATAATTAATATACATATGGCACTGGTAGATTATTCAAAGCAAATAGAAAGCTATTGATATAATTTAGTGAAATTATACCTAAAGATTCATGTAATAAGCCTTTGGCCAGTTGGAAAAAAATTTTTTACCTCACTTCTTAAACCAAAATAAATCAAGATAAAGCAAAGGTGTAAAAAAAAAAAAGTAAATTATAAGAGGACTAGGGCAGGTGGGAAAAGGCTGACTCTTTTCCCATAATCTTAGCTAGGAGAAAGCCTTTCTAAGCCAAACTGTTTTAAAGTTTTATAACGGGAGCGTGTAGAACTTACATAATAAGCTCATTAAAATATGGCATACAATTTTGTAAGTTAATTTAGCTCCGATATTTTATGTTTATATAACCCCATTAGCATTTTCTTGAAGCTGCCAATGCCAAGATGACTGTCTAATTATAGCATAAAACATCATTCATTAATTCGTTTGACCCCCTCCCCCCCCAAAAAAAAGGGTAGAGCACCTGCCAAGCGTCAGGAACTTCCCTAGGGCTGGAGACAGAGCAGCGGTCCCCAGGAGCTCCCCGCCCTGAGCGTCCTCCACGCCGCAGCGGAGGCCGGCAGGGATGCGCTCGATTCGTCCTAAAGGGGGAGACGTCTTCAGGAACAAGGACAGAATGCGTAGAGGGTACGGCTGCTGGGGCAGGGAACGCAGGGGGTCACGGAGAGGTTGAAAGTTTGAACCGTCAGGGAAGTCGTCACTGAAGAGTTAGCTTTTGAACAAAGGTAGAAGGATGGGGAGATGAGAAGAGGTAGGGGCAGAGGCATCTCAGGCAGAGGGAGCAGGAACCCGGGCTGCCAGGCAGCTGGGTACTCAGGGGACCGCAAGGAAGCTACCGTGGCTGCCACGGAAGGAGGAAGGGAGAAAGGGCTGAGATTTACGGGGGGAAAAGATACTGCCGTCAGATCAGGGCCTCCGGGGAGGGCCAGGACGTGAGTGTCTACTCTGAGAGAGATGAGAAGGCCCGGGGGTGGGGGGGTGACCAGTGTCATGATCGGGCTGGGTCTGCAGGGGTCCTCTGGCTCCTGAAGTAAAGGCAGGCGGTTAAAAAATAAACCCAAGCGAGAGGGAGATGACAATCAGAGCGACAGAACAAGGGAGGCAATGAGATAAGAAGGAAGTACCCCGTAGAACGGCTTTCCTCCGTTCATCAAAGATCTGAGCGCACTTGCTACCTGCAGGTTAGGACGACAAAAATGAGGGCCACCCAGAGCCCACTCTTCCGGGCAATGCCCGCGAGGGGATGAAACAGGAGCAGAAATCACCCTGGTACACAGTAGAAAGCAGTGAACAGAGGACACGGTTCTGTCCCGGTGGACAGAGGGGAAGAGGGGAAGCAGCTGGCATTTCGGCGGCTGCGGAGATACAATTGTGGCCGCTGGCTCCCGGCGCCTACAACAGTGCTCAGCGCGGTGACAGGGGATGTCTGCTACCCAACCGCCGAGGAGTTGCTGGGTGCAGACATGTAGGGAGCAGGGCACACACCCAAACAAAGCAACATCAGCGAAATCACAACTATGAAGAGTCACAGCTTAATTGGGTGGCAGCCAATGAGAATAGTGGGAGGTGACATGAACTAGAACAGGGCTGGGTCCCAGAAGGCCCTGTATGGGTCCTGTGCAGATTCTACAATTGTTTTTCCTTTCTCTGTAAGGACTGAGGGTCTCCAAAAGCTTTCAGCAGTGCTAAGAGAGCAGTGTACCAGCATGGTGAGTGGAACAGTGTTGATAGCGACGGGGACAAACCAGCCACTTGGTGGATGGGGGCTCGCAGCTCGTGTGGGTGGCACTGTGAAAACCCAGGCGAAAGCTGACGAGGGCTGCCCCTTGGTCCCTTCACCATGAGTACGTCCACCATGCTGAGTAACTGTGGGTGCGCATTTATTCGCAATTATTTTACTTGTCCCTGTCCTTTTCTTCACTAGAAACATTCAGTACCGGTGGGGGACACCTGTCATCATCCTCCGGTTTGTTACAGTAGCAAAGCACCTCGGGCTTTCGCTGGACACGGAGCTCACGGAGGTCATGTTCATCAGATTCTCTCGCAGCTGGAAGTTTTGGCGATGGGAGGGGAGCAGAAGGGTGCGCGCACCTGCTGGGACAGCCCTTCTGGGGAAGCGTCTTGCTCTCCATTTCTGCCTTTCTTTTCGTCTTGCTCTCCATTTCTGCCTTTCTTTTCGTCTTGCTCTCCATTTCTGCCTTTCTTTTCGTCTTGCTCTCCATTTCTGCCTTTCTTTTCCGGCAGGGCGGGCGGCCCCTCCCCCTCTTTTCCTCCTCCAGCGTGACATAGGTGTTGGAGATAGATTGACGCACTTTGGGGACTGGATAACCTTTCTTAGGCCTTTGCCTGGTGGAATGAGGATGGAGGCCAAGAGTTGCTGCAAGGATCTATCTGTCTTTCATTGCTTTTGCAAAGAGAGAAAATAGAGGCCTGTGAGTAAACTCTGTCCAGTGGGACGTGAGTGAAAGTATGGCACCGTGTCTGGGTCCTGCCCTTGAAAGGAAGTTCTCTGCTTCCTCCTGCCTCCTTCTCGAGGGGAGCGATTTGACCCTGCTGGGGGTGAGCCCACCTTGACCCAGGACGTCATCCTATAGGATACAGAGGAAGGACATATAAGATTCCCGTGTCCCTGGACCGATCCCGTGTGGACGCAGGGCCCAGCCTCCCTGGACTGTGTACAGATACGGAATTTTCTACGGGAGAGAAGCAACTTCCATCTCCGTTACGCACACATTACTTGGCCTCTGTTAACAACAGCCAGATCGGTATCTTAATACACAATTTATACATGTTGACCATCACCACTACATGTTGAATGAATATGATTGTAAGTACACAAGTTTCTCTATACGTAAACTGATCATAAAAAATAATTTTTTTCCCACTCCACTGAGCTTTGAGATATCCGTAGTCTATTGAAAAGGAAAATAGTAATATACAGCTTAAATTGCAGTCAACCTCTCTATCATAGCCTTGAGCCAGCATCCTAACTGGCTTTATCATGAGGTAGATTAGCACAGCGAGTACCCACTCTCTGCTGAGATGAAGCCAGTACACTCTGACCTACTGGTTTCTGATTCTAGGCTGTGTCACACCACGAACAAAGCGTTTAAAGAGAAAAACAAAATCTTCTCATTCTGAATTTCATATTATTCTTTTCAGGCAAACATTAGAAGAATATGAATTTGAACATTATTATCTGATTGCAGGACTCCTGCCACTGCTAGTTTTCATATATACAGAATGCAGCAACAATTGCAAGGAAGTCAAGAACTACTTACTATTGAAGAAGAACATTTGACACTGGGATTTAAAACATTTACATCTACATTTGTTATTGTGGACAAGTCCTGCTGGGGAGGGGGTGTGAGGACGACGATGGAGATGCAAAGACCTACTCCGGGGACCAGGTTTAGTGACGCAGCTCCACTTTTTCAGGAAGTAAGCTAGCTTATATACATGGGTTCAGCCTATAGGGCAGGGGTCCCCAAACTATGGCCCGCGGGCTGCATGCGGCCTCCTAAGGCCATTTATCCGGCCCCTGCCAAACTTCCGGAAGGGGCACCTCTTTCATTGGTGGTCAGCGAGGGGAGCATAGTTCCCATTGAAATACTGGTCAGTTTGTTGATTTAAATTTACTTGTTCTTTATTTTAAATATTGTATTTGTTCTTGTTTTGTTTTTTTACTTTAAAATAAGATATGTGCAGTGTGCATAGGGATTTGTTCATAGTTTTTTTATAGTCTGGCCCTCCAACGGTCTGAGGGACAGTGAACTGGCCCCCTGTGAAAAAAGTTTGGGGACCCCTGGCCTATAGGGTGTTACAGCATGTCCTTCATAGCCAATGGCTGAAAAGATCAGGTAGCTGCCTTGTTGGCGCTAAGTCACTTCCTTATAGCGGGTGAGCTCCCTTCCTGGGTGTGCCCAGGAGGCTTCTGGGAGCTGGAGTGTTCTCACAGCCTTGCATCAGCCACAGCTGCTAGGAAGGCGCTCTGCACCCAACCCACATGTTATGTTGTAAATAACTTCGCATTTACATATATAAATTAAGGCTTTAAATAAGGATTTCTGCTTGTACAGCTCATCTGATCACATGTGTTCATGACCAGGTTGTTTTGCTTATATTACTAAAGCACTTTCAAAGGAAACAACAGGAGTGACATATAACTCCTCAGGATATATAGGTCTGTATGTCTTTTGAGGAAGAACGTTGGAATGGTGACAGATTTAATTGGCAAATGTTTGAAAGAGGGAACTGAAGGCAAGTCCTAATACTAGAAAAATGGTTTGGGGGTTGGCTTTTAGAACAAGGGTTTGTAATTAAGAGATGCTGAAGACAGGCATATTGTTTTCTGAGTAAAAATAAACCTCAAAAGAAGAGGTTGGTTTTATATTGCCAAAAAGTCTATACTGTCGAAGACAGACACAGAGAAATGTAAATATTGAATAGGAAAAGGAAAAGGTTTTACTCCCTATACCACTGAAGTTAGTTTGCATAAATAGTATTAATAACTTTCTTTTAATTACGACTTTGCTGTTGGTGATGGTTTTCCTTGGAATAGTAAGTGCATGGACTTTGTTTTGCCAATCCCAAATTCCCAGAACTGTGTTTAACAAGTTATTAGCTTAGCTTTAAAAAAAAAAGAAAAAAGTTGTTGAATGGCTGAATAATGTTCATGTCTGTGAATTATGATTTCCACTAAATAAACGGAAACAATTACTCATCATGTTTTGAAAATCCCAACAGTAAAGTAGATATCACACAAAGAGATTTTCCTTAAAAATATGAAAATAAGATAATTTATCTCAAATAAGTTGCTTATAAAGAAGGCTGCTTCATAATCAGTTTTTTGAGTCTGGTAAATATAACAATTAGCATTACTGAAATATTTGATTTTCCTGAACTATGACGTTAGCGTAAGGCCTTTGAGAATATAAAGATCATTATGAACATAGGTTTAGAAAAAGGAAGACTCTGACCAATATTTTATTACTGCTGTGAAAAAAATATAACATCAAAAAGTCACTGTTTATAATCATAAATACTAACTAGAGGGAAAAAAAACAATTAACTTGAACAAATATGGTATTCTGTATTGCTGGTAACTAGTCATCTTGGCTCCCATGACCCCTATTCATGTTAAATGTACACAAAAGGACCTAAGTAACAACTAGCAGGAGTTTTCGTATATCTTCCATAATTTTAACTATTGTAAACCAATCGACACACATCCCAATAACCAGAACATCATTTGTATAGAATATGGAAATCTGGCCTAGGGGTCTAGAGGTAATCTGTTTCATTCATGTGTTCATTAAGAATGTGGTTTCGGAACAGGTTATTAGTTTTGCAACATTTATGTAAAACAAATAATGTGACACTGGAAAGCAGTACTATTCATTTAACATAATGAGTTGCTATGCAATAAGTCAGATCTTCCCAGAGAGTAAATTATACAAATTTGAAAGCTGCATTTATTATTTAATATCTCATTCCCAGACAGGTGCTTACTCAGTAGTAAAACGTGGTTTAGCATTCCAAATTCAAAGCTGTTCAACAGATAGGACTGCTTTTTATAAAACAAAAAAAACCCCCCAATAACGTATCATGTATGTAGCTAAACCATTTGTTCCTTTTTTTCCCTCAACAGTATAAAAAACTATTTTAACTACCATGAATAATAAAAATGATATATGAAAAGTATTAATAGCCAGAGATACTGGAACTGAAGCTTGGATTTTTAAAAAATTTATAATTTAAAAGGTGTGCCTTGAAAGAGACATATTGAGTTGCCTCTCAGTATTCTAACAGGCTGATACCATTTTGTAAGAAAAAAATGTAGTTAGAGCCAATGCTGGGATAGTCTGACATTTCCTGGGTGAAATGATGAGATTTCTTATTGTAGATGATTTAATGAGTTTATGTTCCCAGTTGTACACATAAGCACGTCAAATTTGCGAGAGAGTTTAAGATTTCTAAGAACTCACCTGCTTTCTAGAAGGCTTTTTGCGGAGTGGGGCTAGTTTAGAAATCTTAAAGGTTTTTTTTTCTTTTATAAATTGTTTAGAGTCATCTTGGATCATCTGGAAACCATAAGTTATTAGGAAAATGCTTTATAGGGGTTATAGGGGTGCACCTACTATACCACTTGCTCAAGATCCTTTCTCATAAGCTAGCCTGGACCTCCACACTGTTGGGCACCTTCTGCCACTGGCTGGGTGATTGCTATTTTGGGCAAAGACCACTCAGAAGGACATGGGCTCAGAATCCAGGCTGGGGGCTGGCCAACCTCTGCAACCTGGTGTCTGTGGACTCGGGGAGGGGAGTGCATTCAGTTCAGGAAGGTCACTTACGACTGAGTTTTTCATCATGGCTTTGACTGTGAAGCCCTCAGAGAGTCTGGAGCGAGGCTGGTGCACTGGCAGCGGCTGCTGCGCCAGCAGCTGCGTCCTCCTCTGCGGCATCTTGTCTGGGCACTTGCTTAAGCTCAGGGTCTCTTTTTCTGCCACCATCTTCCCAATGTCTTGTTCTCACACAACGTGTAGTACACGAATCAGTGGGTTTTACGGATGTGAGGAGGAGGAGGTCGCGAGAAACCGAACCCGGGCGCCGTAAGGGTAGAAATGCAACCCCTCGCAGTGCCCAGGTAGATCCAGATGTTTGGCAGCTCCTAGGTGAAGGGAGTTGAGGGGAGGGGAGGGGCGGGAAGAGGGCAGGACCTTGGCTAGTTCTGCAACGAGCTTCCAAAGGTTAGCCTCCCGGTTGCTAAGCGACGCATCAACACTGCGGAGGAATGGCCCCACCCCCCCGTGACGTAAACGTCTTGGGCCTTAACCAGGAAGAGTGGCGGGCGGCTGGCGGCGGGCCCGGAGGGGAAAGTGCGCGGCTAAAACTACAACTCCCAGAAGGCCATGGGCCGTCGCGGTCTGCGCATGCGTAGTCCGACGGCCGGGCACGTGGGGGAGGGGAGTCCTGGCGGATTTAACCTCGGAACGCAGCGCTGGTGGGAGGCGCGGGCGGGCGCCCTGTGTGCTCAGAGGTCCCTTTCTTGTCCAGCAGTCTGCACCCGCCCAGTGACCATGATCGGTACGTGGTGCCTGTCAGGTACAGCCTCTCTGCGCCGCCCCGCGCCACGCCGTTCCTCGGACGCCGGGGGTCCCTGGGTGCCACCCCCAACCCCCAGTGCCAACTGTCACGGTGACAGCGCGGCCGCGCCCGCGCCGCCGGCGCCCCGGTGCCCGCTGTGCGGACCGACACTCAGTGTGTGTTGCTGCCAGCCCCCGCCCGCCCCTGGTTTGACAGGCAGCCCACCGTGATAGGTGGGCGAGGGAGCCCCGCGTGCGCCCGGGCGCCCCCGGGGTGGAGGCGCGCCCCGCGGCCCCGCAGCTCCGCACGCGCGGACGTGGTCGTCTGTACCGCCGTCGGTGGGACTCTAAGGGGGACCCCCCCCCCCGGCAGAGCAGTGACCTCTCCTGGAAGGGGGCGCTGGTTGGGGGGACGGGTTGGGATCCTGAGAAATTCCTGCAGGTGCATTTAGACTTCCTGTTCCCTCCGATTTTTCCCTATTCAATCTCTCGCTGGCGGTCTGACATGAAAGAATAATTAAGAGTCAGTAATAGCAAGGATGAAAACTTTTTTTTTTCTTTTTGCGTAATGAATGTGTCTAACAGATGCATTATGAAAAAAATTATTGAGCACAATATGACCTAGGTGCATTATTGTGAAGAAAGCTTTGGAAGTGACTCTTGGGAGGGTTTGGAAACACTGGAATAGTAAAGTGTGACATTAGGGAAGTTCCTCTATAACAGAATGTTAATTCAAGAGTTATTTTCGAGTTTAGCTCTGAAAATTAGTGGAGATGACCCACGTCATTAGAAAACATTGCTTCCCAGTGCCCACCGTGATTGGTCAGGGGAGTTTGGGCCATTTATTAGCTCTAGAATGTGTGTTGGTTTGGTGAGCTAATTCAGGGATGATCCCGATGACCGTTATTTATGGAACACTTGATTGCGGCCCTGGCATCTGACGTCAGATGTCCTAAATCCAGAAAGATCAGAAGTGGATTTTTAAAATGTGTTAAGTTTGTATGCACTGCTGAACTCTTCTTGTCTTGCATTTATTAAATTAATGATAAAATGTCAAGCCTGGTAGCTAACGGGAGAATCACGCCTGTTACCTGCCGCTGTCCAACCCGAGGAGGCTGTCCTGTCTTCAGTTTCTAGCCTGATGTGACAACATAACTAATTAAATTCATGCCCCACCCTAAGAAAAGTACCTTACATATAACAACTATGAGGACAATGTGCAGTACATTATTTTGTATAACTCGTGTCCTACATCTACCTGGAGGCACATTTTTTGTTTGTTTGTTTAAAGTCCTGTGCTACTCAGAACTTGCCCATTTCATGTCTTTGTTCTCATTCATGGCTACAGCATCTTTAACACAAATAATACTCTTCCACGTTATTTAAATCTTGGCTCACTTTTGAGGAAAAACAAAAAAATGGGTGTCTTGATAGAAAAGGAATAAAGTATTACCTCTCTACCAATACAGTTATCTTCCTTTTACTTTCTTAAAATCCAGATCTCCCTCTTGGCACTGAGAGTGTTTCAAAAGCATTTACATTTCTCACTTGGATAGTGATTGATATGTTAAATGCCCTGGCCTAGATAGCTACAGAAACACAATTCAATTGAAGGCAGTGAAAAATTATGACTTCATGAAAAGTATGGAGAACTTCAAGATCATATAAACCAGGGGTCCCCAAACTACAGCCCCCGGGCCACATGCGGCTCCCTGAGGCCATTTATCTGCCCACTTCCGGAAGGGGTACCTCTTTCATTGGTGGTCAGTGAGAGGAGTACACTGACCATCTCATCAGCCAAAAGCAGGCCCATAGTTCCCATTGAAATACTGGTCAGTTTGTTGATTTAAATTTACTTGTTCTTTATTTTAAATATTGTATTTGTTCCTGTTTTTTTTTTTTGTTTGTTTTTTTTTTACTTTAAAATAAGATATGTGCAGTGTGCATAGGGATTTGTTCATAGTTTTTTTTATAGTCCGGCCCTCCAACCATCTGAGGGACAGTGAACTGGCCCCCTGTATAAAAAGTTTGGGGACCCCTGATATAAACAGAATGGAAAAAAACCTTAAGAAAATTCAACATAGAAAAATGTAATTTTGGGCACCTCTATTTTTTTTTATTTGACTGCCTTTACTCTTTCCTTCATTGAACCCTCTTTTCATTTGGGACCACCCTACTGTTGTCTGTGTCTGCAAGTTTTTGTTTGTTTCTATTGTTCATTTGTTGCTTTTAGTTTTGTATCTGACCTATGAAGGAAATCAGATGGCTCTTGAATTTTTCAGTCTGACTTGTTTCACTTAGCATGGTATTGTCAGGATTCATTTATATTGTTGCAAATGGCAGTATTTCATCTACGCTTATGGTTGAGTACTATTCCATTGTGAATACATGCCACATCTTCTTTATCCTGTCCCCTGTCGAGGGACACTTTGGTTGTTTCCATGTCTTGGCCACCGTGAATAATGCTGCAGTAAACATGCAAATAAATGTTTTCAAAATTTTCTAGTAGATACCCGTAAGAGGAATTCTGGGTCATGTGGTAACTTTATTCTTTCATATATCTGTTGGTCATTTATATGTCTTCTTGCTAAAAGTGTTCAGGGCCTCTGCCTGTTTTTTAACTGGATTGTCTTTTTTTGTTGTTGAGCTGTATGAGTTCCTTATATATTTTGGATATTACCTTCTTATTGGAGGTGTTGTTTGCAAATATCTTCTCCTATTCAGTTGGTTGGCACCTCTATTAAACATATATTTCACCTTTTTTTAAAATTGAATTTCTTTGTGTTTAAAATTGAATTTTAGTAGTGGTATTTGTATTCTAAATGTGCTACAGAATGAGATTTAGGTATTTGAGTAGAATGAGATATTAAAGTGCGTGGATATATGTACAACATTACCAGTACTGAAATTCAAGTTCAATGTCTTATTCTTTAAAAAGACTTTTGATTTAAAGTAACACAATAACTAGGACATAGTCTCTTCTGTACCTTGTTTAACTTATCCTCTCTTTGAAAACTTGAATAGCTGCATGTACAGATCTACCCCATGGTAATTCCTGCCTAGTCTTTTATTTTATGGATGTACATAAATTATGCAAATAATCTTCAATAAATGAACCTTCTGTAAGTTTACAGACAATTGCTATCTTTAGCAATGTTTGTGTCTATATCATTTTATTTGCATATGTTAGCATATATGTAAAGTTAAAACCTTATTACAATTTCTAGGTATGTTTTCTAGATGAAGCCTTTGTAGACTTTGAATTTTGCCAAGTGTTCCCAAATTGTTCTAAGGTAAGTGATACGGATTTACACTCCTATCTCTGCAAGGTAGCAGAGCTGCCCAGCCCCTCAGCCTGAAGGATTGCAAGAAGACACCCTCCCCAGAGCATGACCTAGGGCTGTCTCTCCTCTTATGCCCCTCCCCTCCCTGGGGCTGGAGCCCTGGAGCAGTGTGCAGGCTGTTTAGCTGTCCCTAGGGGCCCTGACCTCTAGGACCGTGTTTATAAGACTGTCTGTTTCCACCCCGGTTCTAGAAAATGTTCTTTTTGCCTTCTGACAGATGAAAAACAGTATATTTTAAAGTGTAAAACGAATTTATGAAGGAAAATACCTATTACTTCTCATCTTATAATGCATTTCCCCCCTCAAAAAGCAGATGCAATAGTTGAGCCCCTGCTGTGTGCCCAGTACTGCTCCAGATGCCAGGGATACATGAGGGAGAAAACAGAAACAAAAGCAAAAACCAGAAGAAATCGCCCTGTCATCACAGAGGGCCGCCTAGCTTTACTCTTTACTTATTTAGTTAGTTATTGCGTATGGTGAATTTTAAACTGTCAGAATTCATGTTTCTAGTTGAATATACTGTGTGCTGTTACTTGCCTTACCATTTCAATAATTTGGATGAAGGGTGACCCGACATCTCAGTACCAGAGAAGGTCCTAAAGCTTCTGTTTCTGATGAGGCAGAATTGTGTCACAAAGAAGTTCTACTAAATTTTTGCAAAGGAGATTTTGCATAATTTTATATAGCTTTTTGAGTCCATAAGCTCTAAAGTAATGATCTTATGCCCTTTCAAATTTTGGAACTATTTCTAAGGTTTTTCTTTTTTCTTTTTTTTAAAGTTTGCAAGCTTTATTATTTATTTATTTACCTTTTTGTGAAACCTCTAGCTTTGTTGCTTGCAAATGAGACAATGAAAGTACTTTGTACTAAGGTACACAAGTCCATTTCTACTCTACCTCCAAAGCTTCTTTGAAAAATGCAAAAAGAAAAAAAACCTTATCCTTATTTCAAAATGCTTCATATTCATGAAAGCTGTTTTCAGCGTCGAATACTTTATTCTGTTAGCTGTTAGCTCTTTGATCAGTGAAAATTGTTTCTTACCTGCTGTTTCTTCAGCCTTTAATTGTGGCCCAGTGCTTATTCAGTGTTTCCGTTTTAATTTGCATTAATGAGCTCATTTAAAAATGTTTCTTTGTGGTAACCTGAATCGTTTCTCTCTTAAGTTGTGTGATATTGAAGGAACAGCTTTATGCGGCACTTGGCTGATGTATGCAGCCGCTGGCCTTGGGGGCGGTTTACTTGGCCCTACAGGAGAGTCTTGCTTGAAAGGGATGGAGCAACACACCTGCTTCCCCCAGTACTCGTGTCCTCATTGTCCAGGACTTCCACCCGGTTACAACCAGATTTGTTTTCACTAAATAGGAAACATTCTTCCTTGGATGAATAGCTGACTCAGTTCACAGTAAAGGTTTTGGTGTCCTCTCTTTCCAAGGAATTGGACCTGGTGGTGCCGTGCCGGAGGCGGGGGGTCCCTGGTGGTGGTGTATGTGTGCATGTTGCCTGTGGGGAGGGGACGCAGAGACATATAAGACACAGAGAAATATTTGATCACGTTCAGAAGTTAGTCACCAGAAGTCCTGCCATCCTTGGAGAGCTTGTGGTGGCGTTGGACCGACAAGACTCACCTTTGGGGGAAGGATGCTACATCTCTCCCCAGCAGACGCAGGGAAATTAGGAAGAAGTGAGTGTGTGTGAGCACCTATGCGCCTCCACACGTGACTTTCCACGTCTCTGTTCTTTTGCTCGTGTTGCTCCCCCAGCTTTGAGTGCCTGTCCTCCCTGTGGTACTTCCAGAAACTGCTGCTCATCCTGCACGATCCCTTTCACGTGGCACCGCCTGTGTAGAAGCATTCCTCTACACGTCCACCTGTGTACCGGCCTGCGCCCATTCCTCAGTCCGAGCAGTTAGCTCCTCCTTTAGAAGCGACCAAGAAGTTAGCAACTGCCTTCCTTAGGTCCTTGCTCACGGTGTAGAAAGCGTGCAGAAAAAGAAAGATGTGCGATCCTACGTAGTGAGTACTGTGATGGAAGCTTGTACAGGGAAGACCCGGACATGACGCCTAGAGCCCAGGTGCCCACTGTTCGCAGTGCGGAGTCCTAGCTGTCCTGAAGGACAGGTGGGAATGAATGAAATGCAGGCAGCGCTCTCCACTGGGGAGAAGACGGGCTGGGGCTCGAGGGGAGAGAGAAGCACAGAGTGGGCAGGGCGCAGTGAGGCCGAGGGCAGAGGAGGGGGAGGGGGAGGAGAAGGAGGGGGAGGAGGAGGAGGAGGGGAGGGGGAGGAGGAGGGGGAGGGGGAGGAGAAGGAGGGGGAGGAGGAGGAGGAGGGGAGGGGGAGGAGGAGGAGAAAGAGGGGGAGGAGGAGGAGGAGGGGAGGGGGAGGAGGAGGGGAAGGGGGGAGGAGGAGGGGGAAGAGGAGGGGGAGGGGGGGAGGAGGAGAAGAAGAAGGAGGGGGAAGAGGGGAGGGGGAGGGGAGAAGGGGAAGGGGAGGGGGAGGAGGAGGAGAAGAAGGAAGAGGAGGAAAAGGAGGGGGGAGGAGGAGGGGGAGGAGGAGGGGGAAGAGGAGGAGGAGAAGAAGAAGGAGGAGGAGGAAGAAGAGGAGGAGAAGAAGGAGGAGGAGGAAAAGGAGGGGGAGGAAGAGGAGGGGGAGGGGGTGAGGAAGGCGGCACCAGTCTCAGACCAGGTGTGTAAGCAATGCCGTGTGGGTGGGTTTTCATCTGGTAGCAAGGAGGAGTCATTGAGCCATTGTATTCACAGGGGCATGATGACCGGCTGGCGTTTTGGAAGGATGTCTGTGGACATACGGACTACTTCTGTGTAGTGCCAAGAGTGCTGAGACATCCAGGTAGTCATTGATGGCTTCTGTTTTCTCTCAAATGGGAGATCACCCACTGAGAGTGCTGGGGCCATCGTGAGGTTGGAGATTGCTGTTCTCAGGGTGATGACATTGATTTGATATGTCACTAACTCCTCTGTGATCAAGGGCTGTGTTTCTAAAAAAAAAAAAAAAAAAAAGGTTTTCACTTTTGTAGAATGCATTATCTTTTGTTGACAGATATGGTTTTTTTTTCATGCTACTAAAGCTTTAAGTGAATTTGTGTTCCCAAAATAATCCACACATCCTTTGACATGTGGCACATGACGTGTAGAGCTCTATTTTTAGTTTCTTTAGAGGAGAGAACAGTGTTGCTGTAGTTAAAGCTACTGACGGACCAGCAGTGCCGAGTACAGTTCCTTCCTCTTTGCTGTCTGCATAACTTGTATGCTTGGCCACGTCCTAAGAGCATCCGTGAACAAATGTTTGTATCTTTAAGAGTATTGATAGGTTTTTGATGATTTCTCCAATATAACTGTAAGACTTGAACAGTGTTTCCCATAAAGCTTACTGCTAGAGTCCTTAATATTGGAAGAGAGAAAAATCGCTTTGTACAACATATATAACCTCACCCATCCCTCAAATCCCCACCCTCACCTTCTTCAAATTAGGGGAAAAAATTACTGATTAGGGAACTAATTAGTAGTGGTGTTCCAATTGAGATATTTTTATTTTTGTCTATATAACTGAGGAATAAACTCATCATTCCTTTTATTAAATGTTTTGGGGTCTCATTGCATAAATGAGTTGACCTGCGATGAAGCCCTTTGTAACTATGTGGTGATTTCTCTGAGGTCACCGTTCAGAATAGATTCGTTTCCCAGAAGGTGAAAGATGGGAATCAGATGTCTGAAACTCACTCTGTGCTATTAGAAACAGGGCGACATCAGACTGAAGATTAGTAGTATGTATTTGTGTTTCCTAGGCGAACCCTTGGTTTAGCATCCACCTGCACTGACACCAGCCCTTTCCTCTTCATTATTTCTTCTTCCCACCTTCCTTGATTTTCTCAGGAGCTGGAATCGAACATCACCCTTCAGCTCACAGGAGCAGCATGTCTGATAATTAAGAGGTGAGCTCTTTGCTGGCCGTCTGAGTTTCCACCAGGCTCGACAGTTGGGCATGGAGTGTTTCAGAGGGTCATGATGGTAGTGGCGAGATGGCACCGCCCAGGAGCCACCGTGGCCCGCCCCATCGAGGAAGCTGTGTGCCCTGCAGCCACTTGTAGACCCAGGCTCCGTGTGTTGCTTCCGGAGGACTCTGGTCCTGCTCACGTCTCTTTGTTCCTTAAACCAGGGTTTTGAGGAGTGATGACCTTTGGGCTGGCCAGAGGATAGGGAATAGTTAGGCTACTGCCTAAAGAAAGACAGACTTAAGAATAGCAATTCATGCCCTAGGTCTCCTCCCTACCCTTGAACTGTGGCTCGGAGCCCCGTGCAGCTCCTGGTGCGGCCTGGGGAGCGAGACATGCCCATTGAAGCTCACAGAAGCGGCAGTGTGTGGGCTGCTGGCCCAAGAGTCACTGGCAACCACCAAGTGGTGATTTGGGTAATTATGTATGATAATTTAATACCTAAAGATGTTTTTAAATGAAGGTGCCTGAATTCATAGTGTTTGATTGGAATCGTATGTCTTTTATTGTGCAGTCATTTTGAACAGGATTGTATGGTACAAATAGTGGAGATCTGATACTGGCCTCCCACCTGTTCATTTCGGTCAGGAATTGGTGAAATCCCAGCTAGTGGTGGGTATGGGAATTTCTTCCATTATCTTGGTCCTCTCTAGAGTTTTCTTTCTTCTTTACAGTCCATTTTGTGTATGTGTGTGGCACATGCAGTTTCTCACTACAGGCAAAGTGTCTACCAAATGTGTTGATTGTTTTCCCTATCAGCTCAATTTCAAGGAAATCACCAAATAATCTTATTCTCAATATAAGTCGGTCGCTAGAACTTTATACAGGGTCTATATATTTGTCTTTATTTTATTTTATTTGTTGATTTTAGAAAGAGAAGAAGAGGTGAGAGAGTGAGTGGGAGAAAGAGAGAAAAAAAGACTGATTTGTTGTTCCATCTATTTCTGCATTCACTGGTTGATTCTTGTATGTGCCATGACCAGGGACCGAACCCACAATCTTGGCTTCATGGGACAATGCTCTAACCAACTGCACTACCTAGCCAGGACCTATATACTTGTCTCTATAACCTGGAAAATACTGCATACTACAGAACATTTTATAACTATTTTTGGGGAGTAAAGAGGTTCTCTAATAACTTCTATTTGGGGCTTGATATCTAAGGAACTTCTCGACTGGGTCTAGTTATGGTTGTCACAGTCCTTTGTGTATAAAATTATTTTAAAAATCCCTTCTAACTTCTGCATCCAATTTAATTATTTTAAAATAATTAGAATGCCAGTTATGCAGGTAAAGCTAGTTAGACATGTGGTGGGTGCCATTTGAAGTCAGGTTTCTGGAGTGACATGATTTTTTTTGTTCTCAGGTAATAACAATAGGGTGATTACATTAACAACCTAAGACTAATAAATATATTTGAATTTTTTGATAGTTAAGAAATTGTTTTTAAAAAATATTAACATGCCTGACCAGGCGGTGGCGCAGTGGATAGAGCGTTGGACTGGGATGCCGAGGACCCAGGTTCGAGACCCTGAGGTCGCCAGCTTGAGCGCGGGCTCATCTGACTTGAGCAAATAAAAAATGCTCACCAGCTTAGACCCAAGGTTGCTGGCTCAAGCAAGGGGTTACTCGGTCTGCTGAAGGCCCGCGGTCAAGGCACATATGAGAAAGCAATCAATGAACAACTAAGGTGTCGCAACGAAAAACTGATGATGGATGCTTCTCATCTCTCTCCGTTACAGTCTGTCTGTCCCTATCTATCCCTCTCTCTGACTCTCTCTCTGTCCCTGTAAATAAATTAAAAAAAAAAACCATTTAAAAAAATTAACGTAAGAACTTAGTTACTATAACAGAAAGCAAGGTAACATTAATTGCCATTTATATATGAACTATATATTGGGAGATGTACCCCCAAATGATTAACTTTGGGTTGTGGGATTTTTTATACAGTGTGGTTTTCTATGTTTTTCAGATCTTCAACATTAAGTACATATAATATTTTTGGAAATACATAAATGCAGTAAATGTTACAAATACAATCTTAAGGATAGGACAAACACATCATCATTGTAATATATGTAGAACTGATCATACTTTTGTGGCAAATTATGCCAGATAAATAATGGTGGTAGTATTGAGCAGTTTCATGTTTTGGTCATAAAAATGGTGTTTCCTGGAAAAGAAACCTTACCACCATGATTGCACTAATTTTTGTTGGTAGTGTTATGCACTATGGAGGCATGGCTCAGTGGCTGTGTCAGTTTCCTGCTGCTGCTGCAACAAGGGCCACAGTTCGGTGGCTTACAACAACATTGAGTCGTCCTCTTACAGTCCTGGAGGCACAGGTCCTGGGGGAGTTTTAAGGGGCTCACAGCAAGGTGTTAGCAGGACTGGTTTGCTTCCGGGAGCCCAGCAGCGAATCCTCTTCCGCTTCTCCGGGCTCCCTCCTGCGCCCCGCCCCGCCCTCCCGTCTGTTTCTGCAGTCGCACTGGCTTCTCCTCTACTGTGATCAAATCTCCCTCTGCCTTCCTTTCCCAGGAACATTTGTGATTGCATTCAGGAGCCGCCAAGATGATCTCGCCATCGCACGGTTCTTAATTTAGTCGCCATCTGCGAAAGTCCCTTTTGTCCCAGGTCCCAGGTCCCAGCGATTAGGACAGGGGCGTCCTGAGGAGGTCCTCGTTAGCCCAGCACAGTTACCCCTGAGGCCGTCACCATTTGGGAGCCGGTTTTGAATTGTATCATGAACTAAGGATGGCCAATCGAGGACGTGGCGTCCGGAGCCACACTACTTGGACTTGCCCTTTCTGAGGTCATTTAGAGGCCACGCGGTCATGTTGCCATGAGGGATCTAGTGCGCTTGCGTGTGGGGGTAGTTGATAAACCTGGCCAAGGGCATAACTCACTTTTCAAGGTAGCATTCCCAGGTGGCCGGGAACAGGTGGCCGCACTCCAGGACCGATCGGTGAGTTACAGCTGGGTAATTTGCTGTGCCAGGTTGCTCATTTGTATCCTGTAGAGCAGGGGAAGCTTTGTTATGCTTCTGACAGGAGATATGGCTTCACACAACAGCACATGATCAGGCAGAGTGGGAGCAAATGGCCACTTTATGTACATTTTGATTTCTGATTTGCCAGTTCACTACGAACGTTAGACATAATGCTTCTGTGGAATAGTTTAACATTGTCTTGCCCTTCATAAATAGTAACTAACCTGCCTTGGTTGGAAATTACCCGGTTAGATGTTTTAAATACAGTCTAGTAAAGTTACAGAGAACAACAATAACAAAAAGAACAAAATTGTGTAGCTTAATTTGCTTCACTTTTGCTATTAAAGGTGTCAGTATAGAATTTGGTTTCATGAGGCAGTTTCAGCTGAAATATAGTTGAAAATATTTCACTACACATTATTAGTACAGTTAGAAACTAAGGGAAATGTGAAGTAAATTTTTAAATGATGCAGAATCTGATTTTTAAGAAAAGGAAAAGTTCATTTTTTGTGTTGGAATATGGTAAGAAAATAAATGTTACATTCAGCAAATATTTGTTGAGAGCACAAGGTGCAGGACCTGTGACGGTCATGGAGTGAGCATTTCTGGAAGGGGAAGGCACAGGTCAGCGGAGATCCTTGGACCCCGAGTGAGCATGTCTGGAAGGGGAAGGCACAGGTCAGCGGAGATCCTTGGACCCCGAGTGAGCATGTCTGGAAGGGGAAGGCACAGGTCAGCGGAGATCCTTGGACCCCGAGTGAGCATGTCTGGAAGGGGAAGGCACAGGTCAGCGGAGATCCTTGGACACCGAGTGAGCATGTCTGGAAGGGGAAGGCACAGGTCAGCGGAGATCCTTGGACACCGAGTGAGCATGTCTGGAAGGGGAAGGCACAGGTCAGCGGAGAGCCTTGGACCCCGAGTGAGCATGTCTGGAAGGGGAAGGCACAGGTCAGCGGAGAGCCTTGGACACCGAGTGAGCATGTCTGGAAGGGGAAGGCACAGGTCAGCGGAGAGCCTTGGACACCGAGTGAGCATGTCTGGAAGGGGAAGGCACAGGTCAGCGGAGAGCCTGTGCAGCAGCCAGACAACAGCCTTGCGAACGGAAGCCGTGATGGAAGCTCGCCTCCATGGGCCCTGTGAGCACAGCCCGCAGGGGAAGGTGTAGTTGGTGGGGCTGGGGTCTGAGGGGCATGAGGGGCAATGCGGGTGGGGGGGGCAGTCCAGGCAGGCTCCGTGTCCCCCTGCAGAGCCCCGGTTTCACTTTGTAATGAGGGCCTCCTCGGTCCTAATGCCAGGAACAGGCATGGTCGGATTTATTCTCAGGCAGATAGCTTTGGCAGCTGGGCCACGTGACATCCCACTCATTGACTTTGGCTTGACAGAGAAGTTGTGACAGTACTGAGCTGGTCCACCCGAGTTATTCAAGTGCAACAGGTCTACGACGAGCGGTCCTCCAGGTTGACATCTAAGGCCCATTTGGGCAGAGGAAGTGGACTTCAGTGCCCATGGTGCTCAGGGGCGAGGGAGCATAGCGTGGCGAGTCCGGGCTCCTCTCAGCACAAAGCCGCAGTGCCTGTGGCTGATTGACAGGGGCACGTAATTCAAACAGAAGAACGAATGAAATCGGCAGTAGCTGACCACAGCAATGTTGAGTCTGCTGCAGTGCTCCTCCTCAGGATCTTGAAGCCACTGGGACAAGCCCACCGCCTTTCACGATCAGAATAAACCAATCCGTCAAGAGGCTTGTGTGCCTGATTACTTTGACAGGATCATTTTCCTGCTGAAGTTTAAAGACTTCATCTCAGTCCATTTTGATGTTGTGTGTTTAGTTACCCAGATCCCTCCCGGGAAAAGAAGCATGCTTGTCCTCAATAAATCACTGTTAGATACATGACCGTGTGAATCAGAGGGGAGGAGATCCTTGTCTTCTCCCCATTCAGTTCTCTCCGAACTCCCTTCCTGTGTCTGCGGCTGGTACCCCATGTTAGGAGAGGCCCAGCTCTCCTGAGATGTCGGAGCGGGGGGCGAGGGGGGTACATTGCATTTGTCTTTGTGACCCCCAAGCCCAGCCTCATCCCAGGCAGGGTTGAAATGGATAAAGGAACTCAGAAATAGGGGTAGTGACTACACTATGCCTTGATTTTGGTATATGCTACGTGTATTAAAATATTTCATATCCTGAGAAGATGATTCATTAATTTTAGGATGGAGATTGTGCTCTGTCACATTTTCTTGCACAACATTGGCGCTGGCACAGAGCGATGACTTTTTTCATCTCCTTCCACTTAATGCTGTTTCTCCTCCCCGCTTCTCTAATGCATGCCCTAGGAAGGAGCCATTCCGTTATTTTAATTTCGGTATGAGCCAAGATATTAAAGCAGTTGCTCCGGCAGCCCATGATGTTTAGAGGATAAGTCACAGGGATACATTGTCTCTCTTCCACCTTCAGCTTCTTGACAGCAAATGTCTTTTTGCTGCACAGAGGTCTGTATTTACTCGCTTCCCTAACGCGGCTTTTCTCCGTGGAGCACTCCCGGTAGAAACATATGCTCAAAGCTTCAAAGTAATTACAATATCACTAAAAGCTTCATAATCACATTACTGAAACTAAATGTTAAAAAATTTGATTTTCCTTGATCCAATCATTTCAATTTAATTGTAGGCTACTGCATGATTGATTGAAGAAACCTGGCGGGCCTAAGTCAAGGGTGTTTGTAATGCCCCAAGCCCCGCACAGAAATCTGGAAGGCGATTTGATTTGGGTAGGAATTCATTTTCATTATCCGGAGGGATTTTTTTTTATAGAAGAAATAGATTTGTTTCCATGCTCTTAGTGTTTGATGGGCTCTGACGTCATCCCTGCTGTCCTTTCTGCGGGGTCTTCACGCACCCCTCCTCAATCTGGCTGGACTGGACCCCGCATGGTGGAAGAGGCCCTGTGCCAAAACAAAGGACCACGGTCCGGCTTTTTCCCGTGTGTTCTAAAGATGGTCTTACAAATGATTTATAATGTAGGGTTAAGTTCTAAATGTTTTTGAAATTATGGAAAGTTTTCAGGTATATATTTGCAAGCACAGCTCCAGTATCTGGCATTGCCTGCATCTCATAGCCGGGGTGGGGGTGGGGTGGGGGGATGGGGGGCGGGAGGATGCGGGTCGTCACATACCCGGGGAGAGGATACGGGGCATCACCACCTACAGGGATGGGGGGAATGCAGGGCGTCACGGACCCTGGGAGAGGTTATGGAGCATCACACACGGGGAGGGGATGTGGGGTGTCACACACCTGGGGGGATCACACCTGGGGGGATGCAGGGCGTCATGTATGGGGGGGAGAATGCAGGGTGTCACACACCCGGGTGTATACGGGGCATCACACACGGTGGGGGGGGGATACGGGGCATTACGTACCCGGGGGGAATACGGGGCATCACACACCCGGGGGGCATTCGGGGTGTCACACACGGTGGGGGGGTATGCAGGGCGTTACCTCCCTGGGGGGGGGATGTGGAGCCAAGACCAGTCATCCGGTAAACTCATGTCTGTAGTTCTCAAAAACCATTTATTTTATTTATTTATTTATTTGCATTTTTCTGAAGCTGGAAACAGGGAGAGACAGTCAGACAGACTCCCGCATGCGCCCGACCGGGATCCACCCGGCACGCCCACCATGGGGCGAAGCTCTGCCCACCAGGGGGCGATGCTCTGCCCATCCTGGGTGTCGCCATGTTGCGACCAGAACCACTCTAGCGCCTGAGGCAGAGGCCACAGAGCCATCCCCAGCGCCCGGGCCATCTTTGCTCCAATGGAGCCTTGGCTGCGGGAGGGGAAGAGAGAGACAGAGAGGAAGGCGCGGCAGAGGGGTGGAGAAGCAAATGGGCGCTTCTCCTGTGTGCCCTGGCCGGGAATCGAACCCGGGTCCTCCGCACGCTAGGCCGACGCTCTACCGCTGAGCCAACCGGCCAGGGCCATTTATTTTATTTTTAATTAATTGTGGAGACAGACTTCCTGAAGCAATGTGGATTTTCCTCATTTTTAGCCCAGCTTATCATCACACACTACGAAGCAGTCCATCTAGAATGTTTACCAGTCACATTTGATGCTCAGATGGAAGGCTGGACATAGTAGTTTCATGTTGGCTTTTATAATTATATTTCTAAAATGTTATTTCATTCTCTTTAAGTTTTCTTTTTCTTTTTGCTTCTAACAGTGAGTAAGTAGTAGCTAATAGATAATTTTTTTGGCAGTTAATTATATAATAAGCCCTTAACGACATTTAAATCTTTTTATTAAATATCTGAAGGTGAATTCTGAACCCTAAATATTTTGCTTCGGTAGGGTTTTTGATAATGGAAAATAGAAGTATATATTTTTAACTCTTTTTAATTCCCTGAATCTGACATGCTTTTCCTGCTTTCCCTCCCTTTTGACAGAGACCTCGATTTATAAATAATGGCCTTTTAGCCATTTTCTGCATCTGTGATGGTAGGCTTATTATTTGGTTGGTTGGTTGACTGATAGTACTTCTGAAAACCGGGCTTGGAATGAAAAAAACATGTATTGTCCATGGTTGGTATCACTCCTTACTCACTTCTGCTCCTGTCCAGGCCGTATCCTAATCACCCTTCCCTCTAAACTAGAGTGTAGCAAGCACTACCGCATATACTTCAAATTTCTTCTCCACACGATAATGAAGTGACAAGGAAGTAACAGTGCCCCGTCGGGGTTTTGCTCTGGGGCACTGGAGCTGAAGTGAAGAATTTCAGTTTTATGTGGAAGTCCCATAAGAGAACCCGTAGGGTTAGGTTGTAAAGACAGGCAAGTGATCCTGACTTTCACCTTGATATGTTAAAGGTTTTCTCTTGTTTACGTCCAAGAATCTAGGATGCATAGCTTCAACTTCAGAACATCAGGTATGGCGATGGTTGCCTGAACTGGACTTTGTATCAGGTGTCATAGGTGGTTCAAGCGAGATGTAAGCATGTTGGGTCTAGGAATTGATTTTTACTCTACTTACAAGCTAATAGGTTTGCCTGTTAATTATCATGGATACTGGCAGAAGATATAAGACTCATGTGTCAGAAAAAAGGACTTATTACTCATGGTACAGCACATTCCATAAGCATTACCATATTTATGCCAGTTTCCTTTGACCTGAGACCCCACAGGGTGATGTGATACAGCCCAGAGGGACTGTGTGTGCAGCGGCTTCACATTGTACATGCGGTCCATTGACTGGGCTTGCTACAGAACCCACCACATCTGTAGCAAGCAGTAAGCAAACCTTCCCTTTGTCTGAGGATAAACATGACCTCATTTCTTATGGTTATAGGATGCATAGACACCTGGCAAAGGGCCCAGGTACAAGGGAAGTCAGGCCATGCATTCTTGGTCCACTCGGTCACACGTGCAGGATTGTGTAAGGGACCCAAAGCAATCTCTCTCCCACTCACCAGCAGTTTTCCCTACACCATCCTCAGTTGTGATGAATTTTCACATAAGTATGCCATGCCATGGTCACTCTGATTAATTGAGCCAACAGAGACTGGGACCACATCTATTCAACTTGTCTCATACAGCATTTAATTTGAGCTGTGATCAATAGGACCCCAAGCAGCAGACGAGGCCACCTTGCAGTATTGACTCCATTCATCTGCCTCCCCACCACAGTCCAGGGTGTCTGACTCAGCCTATGGTGAATCAATCCCACACAGAGACCTGGAGGTCTTAATTAAGACTGTCTAATTCAAGTCTGTTATCTGTTATGACTTGTACAGGAATTTTTTAATGCCTTGTTGATCTTTGGTGTCATTGTCAATAATAATAAGGGGCAATAAATGGTCGTGCCCAACAGAGAGCCATTTCATGGTCTACTCTCCCCACATAGGGAGCACTGGTCACTCTAATTTGGGACTTGCTGCTACACTTGATTTAGATCGCCATTACTCTCATTTGATTAAGCCACACAGACAGTGTTTGGAGTACCTGCACCTTGGTCACCGTACATGGCACAGTCTAAGGCTATCTTGGGGTTAGGAAGAGCCCGTGAGGTTGTACCAGTCAGCCTGAAACAAGGCTGTGCCCGGCGGGACGTCTGCACAGGTGTGAGAGGGAGGTCCCTGTCTGAGCTGCTGCTGGCGGCATCAGGCACAGCAGGGCCGTTCAGCACGGCCGTGTCCTCATGACTTCTTCTGTTTCCGTTGCTCACGAACGGGGTGACACACTTAGAGATGGGTCAGTGAATCCCTCAGCAGTGGGCCAGTGATGCAGCCACAGCCGCAGCTTGTCTCACATGGATCATATGGCGGTTTTGCCAGGGGAGGCACTGGATAGGGACAGGAGGGCATGAGTGACACTCCCAGGATGCCTGCGGTTTGCAGTGACCCCTCCCAAAGCAGCTGCCAGGTGTGCCGCTTTCTGTCCGCAGCCAGGACACTGTCATGTCCTTTCCCAGTGGCTGTGACTTTATCTCTTCCCCAGGCATTCCTACTTGTACCCAAACCTTTTGTCTGAAGGGTCAGATGCAAGTGGGACAAGGCCGCTTTTACAGAATTTGTAGAGACTCACGGTGTCCCACTGACCAGAGGTGGGGGCTCGGTGAGCAGTGTACTCAGCTCAGCAGCTGGGTGGTCATTCTATTTATGAACTAGCACCATGTGAGTCCAGTACAGGCATTTATGGCTGAACCAGAGATATGTTTGAGTCTTCTAGGGTTTCTTTCGGTTGGGGTACCACTGGAGGGTATACCAGTCATCCTAGCCTGGAGTTGCTGTATATTATATATAATCCATATGGAAAATGCTTCATGTCCAGGAATGAGCATTTTATTTTAGTCATCCTAGCCTGGAGTTGCTTTATATTACATATAATCCATATGGAAAATGCTTCATGTCCAGGAATGAGCATTTTATTTTAGTCATCCTAGCCTGGAGTTGCTGTATATTATATATAATCCATATGGAAAATGCTTCATGTCCAGGAATGAGCATTTTATTTTAGGGTACAGATCCTAGTTACTGACATATGTCTGTGAGTCTTCCTAAACTTTCTGGGGATGGCTGTATGTAGTGACCAAATTGGCCTACTAAGGTGTATATAGACCAGGAGGCAGTGAGAGAGCTAGAGTCAGAAATTGTTTTGATTTAATTTTTTAGCTACATTTTTACCTCTCAATAATGCTAGCAATGTGAGAATAGTAAAGGTCATGAAATGCCCATTGAACATTTTTACTATTGCCCCTTGTTGAGTGGTCTTCATGGCAAGAGATACCCCATTGTCAGACTAAGTAGGGAAAGCTCAAAACACGAGTTGACTGCAAGAGCCACAGCAGCGTAGCCAAAGTCAGCTGATTGGGCAGTCATCTGAAAAGTGCCAGCAGCGGTGAGACATTCGGGGCTTCCCAAAGTAAGAGTCAGAGGTTTGATGGTAGTTTGGTGGGAGTGGGCCAGGCCCCTGTGGCCATCTCACTGAGGGATAGACAGGCCAAGTTTTGGCAGGAGTTGTGGACAGGTGTGCAGAGGTGGCCGCTGCACCAGGAGCACCTTTCCTTTGGGTCATGTCCACGAGGGGGGATCGCTGCTCTTCTGGTGGAGTGGCGGGTCTCAGCTGTGACGACAGTGCCCGGGGCAGCATGGGCGTGGACAGCAGCTCTACTCCAATTGGTCTTCTCAGAGAATGGGCCCTTCCCATGGGCATCTGTCATATATACATCGGTGACCCAGGCTGATAAGCAGCCACAGTATATTTGCACAGCTGGTGGCCCTACAGAGGGCTGTCATCAATCTGCCACTCTTTCAGATGGCAGACTGGACAGACATGGAGGCCACTGGCTATCGTCTGCAGGTCTGTAAACACACAGAATGCCTGGGCCTTAAAGCACTGCCCAAGACGAGAGTGACAGCTGTCAGTTCAGACCGCTGTGCTGACCGGTCCTCATCACCCTGGTCCTCCCAGGCTGAGACGGGCGAGGCTGGCTGTGCCTGGACAGAGGCAGCCTCGGCTTCAACGGGCAAACCGTCAGGGAGCGGGGCCCGGTCACTGAGAGAGACCTGTGAGCACCCTACTGGACCAGCGGGCTTCTTTCAGACGGTGGAGTGGAGAATACAGTTCTTCCCAAAGGAGTGGCTGCCTTTTTTCTTCTTTTCTGTAATTATTTTCATAAGAAGATGGCAGTGCCCGACCCAGACCAGCTGCACTCCTGAATATTCCGTTTCCACTTGACCAGCAGGACCGACTGGGCCCTTCTCGTCTCATTCACCGTCCAGTCGGAGTAGACCCACGTGGACACGAGGGTGTCAGGTGCTCACTTTATGAAAGAGCTCAGGTGTTCATTAATAGTTATTTGTTTTTAAAACAAGTGGCCCCATCAGGAAGGTAAGGCTGCTGCTTCCTGGGAACTGACTTTCCACGGGCAGTGGTTCCCGGGTATGGAAACCCCTGTGACACTTGTGGGGACTGTGAAGTGCAGACATGGAGCACGTTAGTTCCTGTTATACAATCAGATACGGGAGCCACGACAACACACTTAACAGGCCCCAAGGGCTCCTCCCACAAGGTCACTTGAACTTCTCCTTCCCACTGAGAAGCACCAAACCCCGTCGCTGCATCCAGTGCTCCTTCCCTCCATGGGCGCAGGTAGGATGGTCAGTGGGTTTCTGTGTCCAGCAGAGCCGTTCAGCTTGAGCCCCTCTCTTCTCCATCCTACCAGGACTGGTGCGGATGGCGTTCAAGACCCCTTGGGGACAGGCAGACCTAGCATTGTCTTCCTTCTCAAGAACCTGAGGTCAGAGTGGAGGGGGGACAGGGACCAGGGTGTCGAGGGAGACAGCTGCTCCCAGTCAGATAGCAAGGCACATTGATGTTGGTTTCAAACAGCTCCTGCCTGGGGCTGGAGAAGAGGAACTTCTAACATTGATGTCCCTCTCAGGGACCAGTAGCAGGGTCATCATCAAGGACACCATGGCACTGGTTTGAGGACTCATTGACGTTGCTTCCCCCCCCCCACACACACACACTGCCTTCCTGTTGTGCAGACACCTTGCTGCCCCGTTGTCACGGTAACATCCCTTTCTCCACGGCATGCTGGAGAATGGATGAGCAACAAGGTAGACTGGTGTAGCTACTTCAGCCCTGCCTGCCTTCTCTCGGTCCCACTGATGGGCAGGGTGGTGGGCCTTTGTTCCTCCCACCCAGGCTGGGTTGGAGCATTCACTCAAAGATCTTGGGGAACCTTTTCATCTTCCCAGACCCATCCTGTGGGCCCTCCTTTACCCAGACTCTTAGCTCTGAGATTTGATTTCACCCAGACATGGGACTCCGGGTCGGAGACGAAGGGTGTTATTAACCATGGACCACCAGCAGTGTAAGCACCAGCACCTGGTCGCCAGCAGCCTTGCCCCCGGACCCCATGGTCCACACGGATGCAGGGACCTAGGAACTCTAAGCTTGGGGAGCTCACTGCTTTTGTAACCGGCAGTAACCACGCCTGCACTTTGTCTGGTGGGGAGAGCTTGCCTTATCTCTCTGCAAAAGCAACCTGAGAATGGCCCAGGTAAAAGCATAGTCAGGCCCTGGCCGCACTGGCATACTCAGTAAATGCTGAGGATTCCAGAGGCCAAGGAGGCTGCTTCCGCACGAGAAGCATCTTCCCGGAGCTTCCCTGTGATGCGGTGTCAGAGTGGGCAGCGTCATCTCCATAGCTGCCCAGAGTGGGGGAGGCAGTGGCTGGAGCTGGGTAGCACAGGCCGTCAGAGATGTGGCCATTGGCGTGGTGAAATAACAGACATTCCGAACGAGGGGAAATCCTCAGTGCAGAGAGAAATATGACAACTTCATGTTTCATGTAAGATTTCACCACTGTTTAGAATCAATGACATAAAAGTCCTGTTTGGTTGTTTCCGAGGAAATCGGCTCTCCTGCTCATTTCCAATTCGTTGAAAAAGTAAAATGTCTTGCTCTATTATTTGGCTTTCTCTAGTACTTTGGAAAATTTTATTTAATATTAATTTTATAAAAGATAATTAAAATAAAGATTTGATTTCTACTTCTTTTATCTTTCCTTGCAGACTCTTCTTAGCTTAATTGCTGGTCTTAATTGGAGCATAAAACCTGTAAGTTTCTAGTGTGGATATATGGACGTGGCTTCTCATACTCTTCAAATACTCTTACCATAAGCATTTATTCATTTTTCTTGGGACACAGCTGGATTGAATCATGAAGAATGTTAAAAATTAACTATAGTAATAATTCTCTTTACATTTTCTAAATAGATTTTGTATTTGTCTTGTCTGAGCCCATAGATACATTTTGAATACTAATCAACCATTTATTTGGGATATTTTACCCTTCAGATAGAAAATGTATTACAAAAAAAAGTGTGCTATTTCTTTAATATGGCAGTAAAATAGAGTATTTGTGGTTTTCTCAAAACCAAACTAGAGATTAGGTGGCAAAACTACAATATTTTAATTAATCCGTCATATTGAATAATCCTTCTAGAAGCGCATGTCCTTTCTCCTGCCATAGTGAATACAGTAGCCTAAACATAATTGCATATTGCTTTGTTCAGAGAGTATCTTTTATTCTATTGAAATCACCAGTTAGTGTGTAATAATGTAATAAGTTACAAAAAGGTAGCTTGAATGCCTAGCGATCCATTACTTGAATGCTGTTAGTTTTTGCATAACAATGATATTTATATATTGTATATCTTTAAAAAGAGGCTGCTCATATACCTTTCCATAGTACATGCATGTGAGGATTATGTCGATTGTATCCCCAGAGCCATGGTTTACAGCTTGTTGGGGACAAGCTCTGCTTTCTGAGTTAGGAAGCATCTTGTATAGTTATCTTAATTTTTCTTAAAGAAGTAAATTTTAGGTAGAAAATTTTTTGAATTCTTGATGCAGGGATAAAATTATCAGGATAATTTTGTTGTTGTTTTTTTACCTTACTCTGTGACAGCAAAATAAAAGAGAAATTGCTTTCACACATAAAAAAAATCCATCAATGTGACCAGAGACTAATATAACATTTAGCTCTGGCCATGTTCTGAAGACTTTTGTGATGCTCGTGTGCATACAGTGCTGGAGTCTCCGCCCGTCTGCAAGTGGAGAGTAGACGCAGTGGGTAATGGTGATGCCCGTGTGCATACAGTGCTGGAGTCTCCGCCCGTCTGCAAGTGGAGAGGAGACGCAGTGGGTAATGGTGATGCCCGTGTGCATACAGTGCTGGAGTCTCCGCCCGTCTGCAAGTGAAGAGGAGACGCAGTGGGTAATGGTGATGCTCGTGTGCGTACAGTGCTGGAGTCTCCGCCCGTCTGCAAGTGAAGAGTAGATGCAGTGGGTAATGGTGATGCCCGTGTGCATACAGTGCTGGAGTCTCCGCCCGTCTGCAAGTGGAGAGTAGACGCAGTGGGTAATGGTGGTGCTCGTGTGCATACAGTGCTGGAGTCTCCGCCCGTCTGCAAGCGGAGAGTAGACGCAGTGGGTAATGGTGGTGCTCGTGTGCATACAGTGCTGGAGTCTCCGCCCGTCTGCAAGCGGAGAGTAGACGCAGTGGGTAATGGTGATGCCCGTGTGCATACAGTGCTGGAGTCTCCGCCCGTCTGCAAGTGGAGAGGAGACGCAGTGGGTAATGGTGATGCCCGTGTGCATACAGTGCTGGAGTCTCCGCCCGTCTGCAAGTGAAGAGGAGACGCAGTGGGTAATGGTGATGCTCGTGTGCGTACAGTGCTGGAGTCTCCGCCCGTCTGCAAGTGAAGAGTAGATGCAGTGGGTAATGGTGATGCCCGTGTGCATACAGTGCTGGAGTCTCCGCCCGTCTGCAAGTGGAGAGTAGACGCAGTGGGTAATGGTGATGCCCGTGTGCATACAGTGCTGGAGTCTCCGCCCGTTCGCAAGTGGAGAGTAGACGCAGTGGGTAATGGTGATGCCCGTGTGCGTACAGTGCTGGAGTCTCCGCCCGTTCACAAGTGGAGAGTAGACGCAGTGGGTAATGGTGATGCCCGTGTGCATACAGTGCTGGAGTCTCCGCCCGTCTGCAAGTGGAGAGGAGACGCAGTGGGTAATGGTGATGCCCGTGTGCATACAGTGCTGGAGTCTCCGCCCGTCTGCAAGTGGAGAGTAGACGCAGTGGGTAATGGTGATGCCCGTGTGCATACAGTGCTGGAGTCTCCGCCCGTTCACAAGTGGAGAGGAGACGCAGTGGGTAATGGTGATGCCCGTGTGCATACAGTGCTGGAGTCTCCGCCCGTTCACAAGTGGAGAGGAGACGCAGTGGGTAATGGTGATGCCCGGGGTGTCCTGAGGGCGCGCGCTGGGTTAGGTTTCAGCTGCTACAATATATTTGCGTCATGCCGTTTAACCTTCACCTCCACCTCCACCGCCGCTGGTGATGCAGTCTGGCCGTCCTGTTACCCAGGAGCAAACCGAAGCCCTGAGGGGCAGCCCGCTCGCCCCGGGTTGGCCGGAGTGACCGCGCAGCTCGGGTGTGGGCCGAGCTTGTGCGGCCGGGAGGCGTCCGCCCACGGCCGCTGCTGCTGCCCACGCCTGCACTGGGCTTTCTTTTATTGCCTCTTCCCAGGTCCCTTATTTCTTTCCTAACGGGATCCCAACCCCCACCCCCGCCTCCTGAGTCACTTTGGAGGCTAAAATAGCAGATGAAGCAAAAAAGTTTCTTTGACTTATAACAACTTCCTCCAGAATTATCTTGTTGAAAGTAAATAGCCCATCTGGCCTCCCGCTCGTGTGGCGCAGAGCTCCTGGGTGAGTGTGTGAAGAGCTGGCCAGCTTCCACGCCGCGGGGGGCCCGGAGCAGGCCGGGCCCAATCTGCTTCCTCCGTTCCTGATAAAGGGAAGAGCGCCTCTATTCGCCTCTTTAATTCATGCCTTAAATGTTCTGTCTTTCTTCCTCACCATAGCAGCATTCCTGCTCTGTGTGTGTGTGTGTGTGTGTGTGTGTGTGTGTGTGTGTGTGTGTGTGTGTGTGTGTTAATATACGGGGAAAGTGGAAACTACATAGGAAATGCATTTCAGGATGAGGACACCGCAATGAGATAACATTACGACCTGCATTTTAAGGCCTTGACATGAGGTTGTTCGCTCTTCCGCTCCTGCAGGTTAGCAGGCTCTGGGGAGGGGGGCAGTGGCCGAGAGAGCTGTGTTTCTGCCCGTTTAAGGGGCCCGTGCCCCACATGGAGAGGCTGGTTTAGTGCTCTGCTCCGGAACGCACGGGAGTCAGAGAGCAACGCCCTGCACACCCTGTGCGTGGATGCTCAGTGTCCTCGGTCAGCATGCTGCTGTCCTCAGGCCGCGGCAGGGACAGCCTCCGCCCGGAGAACCACCTTCCCCTTCCCGCAGCGTGACCGGGGCTGCAGAGCGGGGGCTGCAGACCGCGCCCGAGCTCTCCCCTGCCCGCCCGAGGAAACCCTCTCATTCCCTTGTGTCCCGGAGCAGAGACGTAGCTCTCATGATCCCACTGCAGGGGAGGATCAAGCCTTGGTTTGTTTGTTTTTTTCCAATTAGAACATATTTACACTTACTCAGAAGGATTTATAAAATACAACATTGATTAAAGTTCCCGAGCTGATTATGCTATAGAGGTCATGTTGAGCGCATGTTTGGGACTCAGAATACGTTCCCAAAGGAATGTTGAGGCCCTTTGCTTCTCCAGAGCACCTACCAGGGGCACACTCTGGCCACACCCGTCTGCGGCCACTGGAGGGCACACCGGCTGGGGCAGGTGTGTCAGTGCTGACAGCATGCTCTGACCCTGCGTTCCCACTCGGTTTGCACTGGTTCTCTCTCGGGCCCCGGGTGTGAGAGCCCAGCCTTCCTCCTCTCTGGTGCTAGCCGGGCCCCGGGTGTGAGAGCCCAGCCGTCCTCCTCTCCGGTGCTAGCCGGGCCCCGGGTGTAAGGGCCCAGCCGTCCTCCTCTCTGGTGCTAGCCGGGCCCCGGGTGTGAGAGCCCAGCCGTCCTCTCTGGTGCTAGCCGGGCCCCGGGTGTAAGAGCCCAGCCGTCCTCCTCTCTGGTGCTAGCCAGGCCCCGGGTGTAAGAGCCCAGCCGTCCTCCTCTCTGGTGCTAGCCGGGCCCCGGGTGTGAGAGCCCAGCCGTCCTCCTCTCTGGTGCTAGCCGGGCCCCGGGTGTGAGAGCCCAGCCGTCCTCCTCTCCGGTGCTAGCCGGGCCCCGGGTGTGAGAGCCCAGCCGTCCTCCTCTCTGGTGCTAGCCGGGCCCCGGGTGTGAGAGCCCAGCGGTCCTCCTCTCTGGTGCTAGCCGGGCCCCGGGTGTGAGAGCCCAGCGGTCCTCCTCTCTGGTGCTAGCCGGGCCCCGGGTGTGAGAGCCCAGCAGTCCTCCTCTCTGGTGCTGGCCGGGCCCCGGGTGTGAGAGCCCAGCCGTCCTCCTCTCTGATGCTGGCCGGGCCCCGGGTGTGAGAGCCCAGTCCTCCTCTCTGGTGCTAGCCGGGCCCCGGGTGTAAGAGCCCAGCCCTCCTCTCTGGTGCTAGCCGGGCCCCGGGTGTGAGAGCCCAGCCGTCCTCCTCTCTGGTGCTGGCCGGGCCCCGGGTGTGAGAGCCCAGCGGTCCTCCTCTCTGGTGCTAGCCGGGCCCCGGGTGTGAGAGCCCAGCCGTCCTCCTCTCTGGTGCTGGCCGGGCCCCGGGTGTGAGAGCCCAGCCGTCCTCCTCTCCGGTGCTAGCCGGGCCCCGGGTGTGAGAGCCCAGCCGTCCTCCTCTCTGGTGCTAGCCGGGCCCCGGGTGTGAGAGCCCAGCCGTCCTCTCTGGTGCTAGCCGGGCCCCGGGTGTAAGAGCCCAGCCGTCCTCCTCTCTGGTGCTAGCCGGGCCCCGGGTGTGAGAGCCCAGCCGTCCTCTCTGGTGCTAGCTGGGCCCCGGGTGTGAGAGCCCAGCAGTCCTCCTCTCTGGTGCTGGCCGGGCCCCGGGTGTAAGAGCCCAGCCGTCCTCCTCTCCGGTGCTAGCCGGGCCCCGGGTGTGAGAGCCCAGCAGTCCTCCTCTCTGGTGCTAGCAGAAGGAGGGTGACTGACTCTGTGTCCCAGCTTTATTCGTCCCCGGGCCCTGCCAGTCTCGTCAGTACGGTGCTTTATGACAAAGCACAACGCTGTCTTCCTCCCAGGCAGAGGGGCCACGTCTGTGTCTGGTCCATTGCAGCCCCCACATCAGGACAGTGCTGGCGTTGACTCTCAATCGCGTTGAATCAATGGAGGAATAACTGGACGTGATCTAACACCTTGACGTTTACTGACAGCTGGAACCAGGTCGTGCCTCTAAAGATAACCCAGGTGAAAATAACTGCGACCACAGGGCGTGTGGATTCTGCATTCCAGTCTTCCCCATGCAGAACTAGGTCCGACCCGTTTCCGTCTATGTGACTGTGGCAGGGGCCTTCCTCACCCTCAAAGTGGGGTGGTGCTGTCTACCTCTCTGAGGCCTCCCGGATTGAGTATACACTTCTGAGCCCCGTGCCTAACGCTCAGTTAAACTGGACAGTGGTCTGTGTGAAAAGCATGGGAAAACAGAGGGCCTTAGAGCCGGCCGGGTGATGTTTCATTCGCACGGCTCTCCCTCTGCGAAAGTCTTTGTTTTCCTTCCTCCCAAGTATTTAGAAATATAAACCTGTTTTGGTTTTGTTCATAGGATTTTAAAAACCCAGAATTGAATAGTATGGTTATGAGCCCATTAACATAAATTAGACAGAGACGAGGGATGAGTAAAAAATGTTCCAGTTTAACGTACTAAAGATATTTTTCTAAGTTTTTTTTACAGATATTTTAGAAGTTTTTTAGTTTGAAGAAGCCTGAAGTTGGTTTCAGTGTTTTGTGGTTGTGTTTTATTAGAATCCGCAGATGTCGAAGTCTGAAACACGCTCTCTCTATTGCTTTTCAAATCCCATAGCTGCTTCTTAGTTCTTTCTTGTAGGGGTAAGGCGTCCACCACCCAAGTCTCTTCTGCTGAAACTGATGGAAAGGTCGACTATTTCGTAGTAGAGCAATAAAATGTAAAGTAATGTTTTCTTAGGAATGTAGCATCTGGAATACTATTAGAACCCACGGTAAAATCTTAAGTAAATATTTCAAATAATAAGTAAAAGTTGGGTCATTTAGTTTTTACTGAAATTAAATTTAAAAATTGGCTTTTGGTATGCCTTTCTGATTGAATCAGCCCTCAGATATCCATCAGCCTTTGGCGACGGGGCCTTTCTCTACTGCGGATTCATTAGGAAGGCTCATCTAAGGAGTTAAACATCTCTCACTTGTCAACACTGAGATAATTATGCACTATTAATTCTCATGTCATTTCAAAAAGTGCTATTTTAAAACTATTCATTTCATCAATCCTGAGCACGAGGATAAGGTAGACAGCCTGCTGTAAACCAATTTAAGATGTGATTACATCGCTTTATCCCTGCAATGCTGGAATCAGAAAGTTGATTTAATGTGAATACAGCTTTTGAAATGTTTCTCCCTTCATTTTGAGAGATGAATATCATTAGGCAACCTCGAGCTGACAAAGGACTCCAGGTAGAAGAAAGGAGCTTTAATTCATTCTGCTGTTTGCAGAATCAAGGTGGAGGGTGTGGAGGACTGAGGGGGATGTCAGGAAATGCTCGTTTCCTTTTGTCGTTTCATCTGAACGAACCTTCTGTGCGCATCTGCTCTTCTCCGTATTATTAGCTGAGTTTTGGAGTTGTCTAAACTTCTTTACAATGTCCGCCTATGGAAGAACTAACCTATGAATTTTTTCAAAATAGAAGAATTTTGTTAACTACTTAAAGTTCTGTTCAAAGGAATAATTTTGAATAAACCAACGAGTTAATAACAGAGTCAATGGCAGATTTTTGGAAACACTGAATTTCAACATCTTGCCAAGTATTCAGTACTTGATGTTCATTAGTATGCAGACTTTGCATAAATGTCATTGTATACATTTTAGGGTCTTTAAATTATTTTTACTAACTTCTTGACCTTGTAGAA
This sequence comes from Saccopteryx leptura, assembly GCF_036850995.1. NCBI lineage: Eukaryota > Metazoa > Chordata > Mammalia > Chiroptera > Emballonuridae > Saccopteryx > Saccopteryx leptura. The sequence continues at coordinate 2,407,886 of NC_089505.1, read as the reverse complement.
AATTGTCAAGATAATTTTCAGCCCTTGTTTTAGACACATTGATTTACAGGAGATACTTAGTTTTACAAAGACATTATAATAATGGTTTGATTTTTAAGTGCTTTGTTTAACAGGAGATGCATGGAAATAGTCTGTTTATAAATGAAACTGCTCTGTGTGAGTGTGAGTGTGTGTTTATTTGGAAATAAAGATAAACAAGATTTTATAGTTATAATTTTGCGAAGCAGAGAGATCAATGGAGAAGTCATAACCAGCCTGTTAAATGTTGATTCTGGTCATTGACTTAAGGAAAAAAGAGAAAGATTCTTGCTTGTAGATCCTGGTATTTCCAGGCTCATTACGTAGTTTTAAGCCCTGGTTAACCTGTCTGGCACAGAGGCGTGCTAGACTTTTGTAGATATGGACTGTTTTGCTCAGTTTTAAAATGATTGTTTACGTAAGTTACTGTTGTAGTAGAGTTCATCACAACCATATTTTTTAAGATGCATTTCAAACTAAAAAATTACTTTTAAATTATTTAAACTCTTGCTAGTGATTCTACCAACATTTGGATTTAAAGTTCATTTTTATTCTTAATTCTTGCCTTCTTATACAATTGTTAAATATTATGGTAAAAGGTCTTTTAGCAAAGTCCCTTATTTAAGCATTATTTTTTAGGTCCAACCAATTGCTATTGTTCATTTTAGGTAGATAACATTGGATTTTGGTTTTCTCTCCAAGTGATAGTAAATAAAAATGACATTTCCTAAATTTAACAAACACTGGGTTGATACTCGTCTTCAGATTTTTTTTTTTTTTTTTTTTTTTTTTTTTTTGCGTTTTTCTGAAGCTGGAAACAGGGAGAGACAGTCAGACAGACTCCCGCATGCGCCCGACCGGGATCCACCCGGCACGCCCACCATGGGGCGACGCTCTGCCCACCAGGGGGCGATGCTCTGCCCATCCTGGGCGTCGCCATGTTGCGACCAGAGCCACTCTAGCGCCTGGGGCAGAGGCCACAGAGCCATCCCCAGTGCCCGGGCCATCTTTGCTCCAGTGGAGCCTTGTCTGCGGGAGGGGAAGAGAGAGACAGAGAGGAAAGCGCGGCGGAGGGGTGGAGAAGCAAATGGGCGCTTCTCCTATGTGCCCTGGCCGGGAATCGAACCCGGGTCCTCCGCATGCTAGGCCGACGCTCTACCGCTGAGCCAACCGGCCAGGGCTTGTCTTCAGATTTTAATGGTTAGCCTCACCAGTTCCTTATTTAGCAAGTTTTTGTTGATCTCTGAGGAGGGCCATAGCTCAGTTTTTGTAAACCAAAGTCATGTTACACCGATTCTGCTGTTTAGAGACTCGTGTTTTAGTTGGGGAGACTAGCCATAAGTATATAAAATAATTAATAGCAATATATGTCATGAAGCATTTAGCAAAGGGAAAATCAATCAGTGCAGACTGGAGTGATTGTTCGCTCACCGAAAATCTGTGCCTTGAATTGGACCTTGAAGAATGTACAGCATTTGTACAGCTGAGAAGAATGGAATGGACTGGAGTGAAGATTGTGTGATGGATATGAACACATGATACTGAAGGATGGTTAGGAAAAGGTCCAGTCTGACGTCGAGACTCATGGACAATCAAAGCTGGGTTTCAAAAAGACAGACCATGCAGAAAGAGAGGAGGGAAAGATGTTAATATTTAATACCTACTCTATTCTGGGTGTTTTACATGAATTATGCTATTTAATTCTCAAAATATGATCCTGTAGTTTGGTATTCTGATTCCAGTTTTGCAATCAAGGAAACAAAATCTTAGAATCTTGCTGAAGGCTACCAGATGAGGAGGTGGGTGTCTTCTCGATGTGAATAGTCAAGTCTTTGTGTCATGAAAGCTCCTGTTGTTTTCTCTGTACAAAAAACGCTGCTCCTACAAATTGGTCATGCTGGAAATATAGCTTGCCATCTCTTTTCTTTCCAAGATTAATTTCTTCCAACTTATTTTTATTAATGACTTGATCGTTCTTCTAGTAACAGACTTAGAACATTGGAATCAGTTTTAGTCTTAAAATTAGCTTTCATTTCATACATGAAAGTTTAAATGAAAAATGTGTGAAGGAAAGAACAAAGAATAGATCACACATCAAATTGCTTGTTTTAATTATCTGTTACTATATAGTAAACCTAACCTATTGGTAGTCTCCAATGTGCTGAGTGTACTAATCATGTTTTACAACTTCCTAGAGTTATCTCTTTGGGCTTTCAGCATTGTACCTAGAAGAAGCTGATTCAATGAAATAATCTTACAGCCTTGTCTATTTTGTCATAATTCAGATTAGATTGGCATGCATTTTTTTTTTCATATTTTGGCATTTGATTATATATTGATTTCAATTTTTTTCTTCATGTTAGGTTTTTAAAATCTCAAATAAGAGTCTAAACAGGCTAAGATGATTTTATATATCTCCTCAGTATTTTTCCCACACTTTGCTCATTGGCTGGTGGTCAGTATGTATCTGCTAAATTAAGTTATCTGAAATTATCTGAAACATATTGACGTGGAAGACTCCTCTAGCCCTGTTTTGATTCCAGTGGCTACATATAACCAATCCCAACCAATCATGGCAAAAACCTGATAATAATATTAATACAATGTCACAAAAACCTTTTAATGGACAATGAAGAGCTCTTAAAAAAAAAATGCTGAAGTACCATTGTTTCTGTGAACTCTATTACTAGGTCTGGGTTTTTTTTTTTTTTTTGTTTTTTTTTTGTTTTTTTTTTGTATTTTTCTGAAGCTGATAACAGGGAGAGACAGACAGACTCCCGCATGCGCCCGACCGGGATCCACCTGGCACGCCCACCAGGGGATGATGCTCTGCCCACCAGGGGGCGATGCTCTGCCCATCCAGGCATCCCTATGTTGCGACCAGAGCCACTCTAGCGCCTGAGGCAGAGGCCACAGAGCCATCCCCAGCGCCCGGGCCATCTTTGCTTCAGTGGAGCCTTGGCTGCGGGAGGGGAAGAGAGAGACAGAGAGGAAAGAGAGGGGGAGGGGTGGAGAAGCAAATGGGCGCTTCTCCTGTGTGCCCTGGCTGGGAATCGAACCCGGGACTTCTGCACGCCAGGCCGACGCTCTACCACTGAGCCAACCGGCCAGGGCCACTAGGTCTGGTTTTATGAGTACCACTCTCGGATCAAGAAACCATTTATAGTAATGTCGTAGCAGTTCCTTAGGGCTCAGGTAGGAACGAAATGTAAGGGATTCTACCTTCAAGGCTAAGACCCTACTGAAATTGCCCCTTCCCCCTGCCCCTCTGAAAGGAAACAGCTATAAAACCAGATACAATACTAAAACAAATGGCCACAGGTACTGTTGGGTGAAGAGAGGCAGGAAGGCTGGTGGCATGTGACACTGCCAGGAGGAGGGTAGTTAGACGCAGAAGCAAGGCAAGTCTTGGGCTTTTCGCCGGGGGCCAAGTATAGTACCTGTGTGTGTACGGGGCCACAGATAGTCCTAGCCAGGGGCGGAAGAAGAGTGAAGTCTCGGGCTTTGGGAACCACAGTCCTTAGGGGTTGTCAGCGTCCTTGTGCTCATGTGATGGCTCCTAACTCAAGCCAGCACAGGTCAGGCTAACGTGTACTTTTAAGGATTTCCTGTTGGATTGATGGAACAATGAGTGAGTAAAATGTACCGTGCGAGTCAAGACATAGAATGTTTTTGCAGGTCTTGTTTTTTTTTTTAAAAGTCATGTCCTGGCATTTTTAAATGGGGCTATAAATTTAGTAATTTTCTTGGCAACAACAGGATATTAAATATGACTTTTCATTCCTGAAATTTTAGTTTTTCTTAATGATAGTCACCATTACTGAGAGCAATCAACCTTGAGAGTGTTTTTAGCTTCCATTTTGAGTGATGCTTGATACGACTTCAATTCCTGTGACCCAGAAATATTGACGTCCTAATTTTCTGCATTTAAAAAAAAATTTTAATGTTTTTTTGCCCTTGCTTAAATGAGCAAATGCTGGCTGAATGTCTTGGAGAACACAGTATTTTCAGGAAATGACAAGAAGTATTGATTTACCTTATTCTTCTTCCCTCAAGCTGAACAGCCATAAAATATGTTCAATTTCTTCTCATTTCTGTCTGCAGATTATACTGACCTGTGGTGCCGATGACAGGTATAGTCCTGATAGGAATGCAGTGATACTTCCCAGGATTTGACTTCAAAGCTTCAGAGCTGAGAAGCATCCAGACAAATCCTACTGCAACTTAATTATCGTGGCACTAAATTTCATTTGTTAGTTGTAAAAGTGATAGTAGGCCTGATATAAAGAAAAAATCCAGGTTAGAATCATCCTTTATACTAAAACTTAACATTTAACATGAAACCTGCTAGGGAACTATTTCAGAAAACTTAAACTATTCAGCACACTGTGTATCATTCAATTTCATAAAAGGTATTAAGAGAAAGTCAGTTCAATTCAGGTTCAACATTTCTGTATCAGATCCTGACCCTTTTCTTTTTTTTAAAGGATTAAAGGTTAAAATTTCACTTAATTTGACTCGTATGCAGTTTTCCAGTGTGTTAACCGTTCCTAGGTCCATTGCGGGTGAAGGAATTCTCCGGGGACTCATGTCTCTCTAAGAGGGACACAGTTTAACACTGGAGAGCTGTGAGTCCCTGAGCGTGGCGGTGCCGTCTGTCCGCTCGCCTCTAGGAGCACGTGTGCGCATGGGCAGCCTTCCCAGGGGCCGGCATTGCGCACACACATCACGTGAGCTTACTCCTCGTGCTTCCAGGGCCTCGTGTGCTGCGCATCGCTGTGGCGACCACCCTTGTCTGTGGCGTGTAGGATGGGAGAAGCCATCATGACTCCGCTACTGACTGCAACCATTGACAGAAAGGCCGCCGTTAGTCCGTATCTCCTCCGCGCGTCTACAAACACCAGTCCCTCCGGTATTTACCGCCGGCGCTGCTCTGGGTCAACAAGCACACATTTTTTTTTTCTTTTTTCTTTTTTTTTTTTCATTTTTCTGAAGCTGGAAACAGGGAGAGACAGTCAGACAGACTCCCGCATGCGCCCGACCGGGATCCACCCGGCACGCCCACCAGGGGGTGATGCTCTGCCCACCAGGGGGCGATGCTCTGCCCATCCTGGGCGTCGCCATATTGCGACCAGAGCCACTCTAGCGCCTGGGGCAGAGGCCACAGAGCTATCCCCAGCGCCCGGGCCATCTTTGCTCCAATGGAGCCTTGGCTGCGGGAGGGGAAGAGAGAGACAGAGAGGAAAGCGCGGCGGAGGGGTGGAGAAGCAAATGGGCGCTTCTCCTGTGTGCCCTGGCCGGGAATCGAACCCGGGTCCTCCGCACGCTAGGCCGACGCTCTACCGCTGAGCCAACCGGCCAGGGCACATTTTTTTTTTTCTTGCATATGCAGTAGCATGTGTATTATATAAACAATGCGTATGTAAGCTAAATTTACTGATTCTTTCCTGATATTTGCCTCCTGTTGGAATGATTCTTTTAGTTATTATGGACTTCTTCAAATAGCTCCTTTAAAAATGCTGCAATTAACCTTTTATTATGCACCAGGAGCTCTAAGGTACAAGGTGGAGAATTTGAATATTTTGAAGGATCTGTATGGAAGCAACCAGAGTGTCTGAGAAGCAAAAAAAAAAAAAAAAGAAAAGAAGAGAAGAACACCCTACTATTGGCATCTCATTATTTTGGCCATGGCAGAATGAAGTCTGAGGGTGGGGTAATTCTCCTTTTCCGGCTGAGTCCCCTTTAAGGCATTTGGGGGAGGGGCTAGTAAAGATGGCACTTGGACCCTGTGTGACCCCCCCTTCACATTTGTTATGGATGGCTCTGGCCCCTGCTCACTCTCAGCCCAAGACCACCTGCAGAGAGACACTTGAAGGTGAACACTCACTCCCCTTTATTGCCCAAAGCAGAGCTAACACCAGCTCCTTTGACTCTTACACCTCCATGTGGAATGTTTGGGTGTATCCCTAGCTCACCTCTCCTGGGCTGCAGTGTTAGTGACACGTTGCAAGGTGATAAATTGGACAGCACGGGTTTGGAGAAAGGCAATATGGCTGCTCCCAGCAGCCCCGGTGGGGCACATCAATCTTCCAGGGCTGACTGTATGAAGCACGCTGATCTACGCGGGGAAATGAATAGTCCTCAGCAGTAAGTTGAAGATGATCTAATTTGCAGTTGGTCTGCAGTTGGTCGGTCTCACTCATTTATTTTATGTTGATTTTTGAAATTAGTTTACATTTCAGAGGCTGCTGCTTATTTTTTTTTCTGACAAATATTGTATGAGCTTTTTCTTTCTGTGCATTTATTTCTGTGGAGACCTCTGGCTGATTAAATTTAAGGGATTCAATGGATATTAGGTGTCTGAACAGAGTGGTCAGGATCAAGGGGTTGGGTATTCGGTCTCACTCAATACTAGAGATTCCTGTAGGAGAAGAAAGACCACATTCAGATTCAATTCTTTGCTAGACGTATTTATAGAACTCAGACTAGCTCATAGCTATAGTTTATTACGCAAAAGATACATGTTAAAATGAGCAGAGATGAAGGGTGTATAGAGCGTAGTCCAGGCATGCCCATGTGCAAGCATCTGGTTGTCTGTCCCATTGGAGTTGTACGGAGTGTTAATTCTCCAGCAACAGATGTATGATGACACGCCTGGATTCTTGTCAGCCAGAGAAGCTCCCTGAGACATGGTGTCCAGGGATATTGCTGGGCTTGGTCACATGGCTGACCTTGGTTACTCATTCTCCAGCCGTAGAGGTCAAAATGATACAGTGTTGCCCAGGGTGCCAGGCAAACAGAAATAGATGTCCACCATAAATCACACTGTTAGCATGAATTATCTGGTGTGGTTCAAGGCACCAGGTAGAAAAAGACACTTGGATGTTCCAGAGGCTTAGAGGTTATATCCCAGGACTCAGTCAAGGGCCAGTCCTTTCTCTGAAGGTGCGGGGTTTGACCACCCTAGGCCTGCTGGGTCACACAGCCTCGCACAAGTCTCTGCTAGTGCACAGAACTCTCAGTTGGACTGTCTGGGTGAGGGTCTCCCAGGCAAGCAGCAGTCATCATAGAATGGCTAGACACCTGGGAGCAAGCACATACAGGCTTGTGGCTAACGGGTCAAACTGTGGTAGGAACCAGGGTCCAGGTGTGAGGGTCAGTACAATACAGTTTGTAGAGTAGACTCAGTCTGGACTCCCAGGTACTAGTGACAATAACTTCTTTGTAAGTGGACGCCCTTGCCTAAGCTGAGCACCGGCAGCCTCTGTGCCCGCTCCTGAGGCCAGGCTTTGTACAGGGCACAGCAGAGAGCTGTGGGTGTTCCCGTGATGATAGGGCTAAAGCAAAGCTCCCACTTCAGCAGTCCTCGCCATCTCGGGATGAAGACAGAGCGAGCTCTAACACTGCCGAGCACCGGTGCCTCTGGGGAGAATTCCCCAACGTGTCTGCCGCAATTGTTCATTTTAATGTTAGCAATTTATAAATCACTGGGCTTCTGTTTTCTCTTCTAAAATGAGGAGGAAGGGCCACATCATTTACAAGCTTTCTTCTTTCTCTAACATTTTGTAATTTTGTCCTAAAGGGTACCACATCCATCCATTGTGTTTCTTAACATTTTCATGTGTTTCTTGGTATTGTGTTATTTCTCTAATTTTTCTTCGCCTTCTCCATCTCAGCTTGGCTGCTTCTGTTTTGCTGAGTAACAGACATGGCTCGCAGAGATGTCCTCCTGCTGTGTCACCTAATCGCGTGAGGTGGGGAGCCTGATTGCAGTACCCCCACACCTGACCACAGCCTTGGCTGTCCACAGGAGGGGTCGTCCGGCAGGGTGCAGGGCGTGTCAGCACGGGGTCTGGAGGCTGCGGACCGTCCGTTCCCTGTTCTGTCTCCATGAAAATGCAGAGTTCAGATGAATGCTTAGACCGGGTTGTGTAAGTTTAAGGAAATTGAAGATGGTGGATGAGGGCTGTACTTGTTTTCTTCTCTCTCTCTCTCTGTCTCTCTCTCCCCCTCCCTTTCTCTGTGTCTGCTCTCCCCATTCTCTCTCTCCATATGTTCACTATGCAACTACCATGTTTCAAGCACTTATATAAGTGAGTGAAACAAAGAGACATCTCTGCCCTTGAAGAGTTTACGGCAGACACGTAGTATGATATATAATGTGACATATGTTGGTAGTTTTGTTGGGAAAAAGAAAAGCTGGGAAGGGAATAGGTAGGAGGCAGGGCGTGAGAGGCATGAATGAGAGAAGTGCTGACCTCCTAGTGACGTGGAGACTTTGGTGGAGGAGGAGGAGCAGGGGGAGGACCGGGGAGAAGGGGACGGGCGTTTCGGGACCTTCACTTCCAGGATTCCCTCTTCCTTCCGTCAACAGCAGTGTGTGCATCAGAACGCGCTGTTCCCAGGTGTGACTCCAGCATTGCTGAGTGTGGCACTTGGTCCGGGTGAGAAGGTTCTAGAACGTATTCACGAGGCTACAGGCAGAAACAGCTCCGTCTCCGAGTCCGGGCCAATGCACACTGTCAGGATTTAGCAGAATCACATGACCTCGGTCAATGTATCATTTGTAGGAGACCACGTGAGACAGAAAACTGTGCCTCTCTCTCTCTCTCTCTCTCTCTCTCTCTCTCTCTCTCCCCTAGGTGTTGTTACTAACTTCCCGCTGCCAGGCATCCCGAGTGGCTTTCTCGACTTCAGCTCAGAGCTATTTAAAGGGTGGCTGGTAAGCTGATTGTGGTTCAAGAAACCAATTCAGCAAGTTATAACCAGTTGTTATTTTTTTACTGGGTGAACTAGAAATAGAAAGGGGAGAGGTCTGTGTGGTTTCGTGGAACTGAGATTCAACTGAGGTGCCCGCGCATGAATATGTGTTTACTGAGCCGTGATGTGAAATGCGCTTCTTACTGCGTTTTGTGATCACACAAGCTTGGAGAGCCTGAGCCTGAGATGAGGAAGCTCTGTCTCATCTCCGTCTCTGTCCAGTCTTCCCGTACCTTCTATTGACATGTTTCAATAAAGCGGTTGTGCATCCATCCTTCCTGGCTGTCAGTTCTCATTAGCGTGATTTCTGTATACAATCTGTTCATGCATTTTTAGCTACAGCAAACAAAGAGAATGATTTAAACCCAGTCAGCCATAGCGGTCGCTGAGTTTGTGTTCATAGCTCCCGGTACCTCACCTACCTCTAAAGAAGCGGTAGGTTTTTGTGCTCTGTGCACAGGGACACATGGACTTTCATGGAAATGTTACCACCTGTGCGCTTACGAGCCCAGCAAGGGGCAGGTCTGGCGGCAGCGAGTTGGGAGTGGCCCTGAGGGTCTGCACAACAGATTTCTCTTGTCCCTGCTCGGGCTGCTGCTGCCTCACAGAGGTCAGGCTGTTTTTCCCGGTCAGCACTTGTTTTGAACATACAAGAATTCAATGAGAATAATGCATGGAGAGAAAACACTCAATAAATCTCCCCAATTGTGTTCCATGAAATAATGGTTTCCAAAGCTGTTAGTGGTTTGCTGAAAGGTTCTGGGTCAACTGCACTCGATAAACATTTGGTTTACAAGGTTTACTTTTTTCTAAAGCGAGAGTTCTCAGAGCCTTTAAAAAGATAAGCACATTTTGATTCCTTATGTTAGCCAAGCTTTAACTATAAAACCTTTTTCTTGGGATATATAATGAGGTGATTGTTTGGAAGAAAAAACAATGGGAGGTGCATTTAACCATATTGATTATTATCTAGAAATCTTGAGGCCGAGCTTTTGTTTTTCTTTTCTTTAGGATACACTTTTTAAATTATGCAAAAGTTGACATTATCTTGTGCTAATCTCTTATGCAGCATGCTATGTATCTGCCCCTAAGAGAGTGACCTATATTTTTAATTCACTGGAAAAGTAATTAAAATATTTGGTGCTAAAATATTTCATTATATTTTATTTATTTATTATTATTTTTTTTTTGTATTTTTCTGAACTTGGAAACGGGGAGGCAGTCAGACAGACTCCTGCATGCGCCCAACTGGGATCCACCCGGCATGCCCACCAGGGGGCAATGCTCTGCCCCTCTGGGCCATTTCTCTGTTGCAACCAGAGCCATTCTAGCGCCTGAGGCGGAGGCCATGGAGCCATCCTCAGCGCCCGGGCCAACTTTGCTCCAATGGAGCCTTGGCTGCGAGAAGGGAAGAGAGAGACAGAGAGGAAGGAGAGGGGGAAGGGTGGAGAAGCAGATGGGCACTTCTCCTGTGTGCCCTGGCCGGGAATCAAACCCGGGACTCCTGCACGCCAGGCCGATGCTCTACCACTGAGCCAACTGGCCAGGGCCTCATTATATTTTAAATGTGTGTAAATAGAGGAAAATGTTTTTATAGTTATCATGTTGAGGTATGCTCCCTCCATTCCCATGTTGCTAAAGGTTTTTAAACATAAAGGGGTACTAGATTTTATCAAATGCTTTTTTTGCATCTATCGGCATGATCATGTGATTTATTCTACATTTTGTTTATGTGGGGTATCACATTTATTGATTTGCGGATGTTGTACCAAATTTACATCCCCAGAATAAATCCTACTTGATCATGGTGTGTGACCTTCTTAGTGTATTCCTGAATCTGGTTTGCTAATATTTTGATGAGGATTTTAGCATTTATGTTCATCAGGGATATTGGCTATAATTTCTTTCTTTAGTGTCTTTATCTGGTTTTGGAATTGGGATAATACTGGCCTTGTCAAATGAGCTTGGGAGTCTTCCCTCTTGAATTTTTTAGAATAGTTTAAGAAGGATACTTGTTAATTCTTCTTTAAATGTTTTGCAGAATTCACCTGTGAAGCCATCTGGTCCAGAACCTTTGTTTTTTGGCAGTTTTATGATTACTGCCTCAATTTCACTGGCTATAATCTGTCTATTCAGATTCTCTGATTCTTACTGACTCAATTTTGAAAGATTGTATGTTTCTAGGAATTTATTCATTTTATTCAGATTGTCCAATTTGCTGGCATGTAGTTGTTTGTAATATTTTTTCCAATGCTTTGTATTTCTTTGGTATCTGTTGTTACTTCTCTTCTTTCATCTTTGGTTTTATTTATTTGGGTTTTCTCTCTTTTTTTCAGGGTTTTCAAGGCTTTCTTTCTTTCTTCCTCTCTTTCATGAGAGAGAGAGAGAGAGAGAGAGAAGGACAGGCAGGGATAGACAGACAGGAAAGGAGAGAAATGAGAAACATCAACTTGTAGTTGCAGCCTTAGTTGTTCATTGATTGCTTTCTCATATGTGCCTTGACCGGGGGGCAGGAAGTTGACTCATTTACAGGTTGTCTAAAAGTCTTTTCTTCTTTAGAACTTGAAAGTCTTCTGCTGCCTAACAGCTGAGCAGGTTGTCATTTATGTAGTGATGTTGGTGGAGGATTTTCATGTATTTTGTGTGGGATAAACGTCAGGTATCTTCTCTGAAACTGACTTTGGTCTTGTTAAGGAGGGACAGCAGTCCCTGTCCCCGGTGACGATCCTGTCCTGGGGGGTGGGCAGCCAGAACGTGACAGCGAGACCGAGAGCCAGCGTGGAAGGCAGCGTGGACCCGGTGAGCAGAAGGCATGAGTTTGAAGAGTGGCTTCATCTTCCATGGGCTGTGTGTCTGCTGGCAGATCATTGAGCCATTCTGGGGCTGCTTGGTTTTCTTATCGGTGACATGGCGGGAACAATAGTACTTCCTTCCCGGGCTTGTTGTGAGGATCATAAATGTGTCCACCCAAGCAAAGTGCTTAGAACAGTGCCTGGCACATGGTAAGCATGTGTTCCATTTTAGGTATTATTGTTACTGTTTTTAAGTAAAGCAAGGTTGCTTTTTTTAGTTTTTTTTATTTTTTTATTTTTCTGAAGCTGGAAATGGGGAGAGACAGTCAGACAGACTCCCGCATGCGCCCGACCGGGATCCACCCGGCACGCCCACCAGGGGCTACGCTCTGCCCACCAGGGGGCGATGCTCTGCCCCTCCGGGGCGTCGCTCTGCCGCGACCAGAGCCACTCTAGCGCCTGGGGCAGAGGCCAAGGAGCCATCCCCAGCGCCCGGGCCATCTTTGCTCCAATGGAGCCTTGGCTGCGGGAGGGGAAGAGAGAGACAGAGAGGAAGGAGGGGTGGGGGTGGAGAAGAAAATGGGTGCTTCTCCTATGTGCCCTGGCCAGGAATCGAACCCTGGTCCCCCGCACGCCAGGCCGACGCTCTACCGCTGAGCCAACCGGCCAGGGCCGCAAGGTTGCTTTTTACTCATATTCAGAAAGTACAAATTTTGCGTGAAAGTTTGTGTTCCTTTCTAAATAATATGAAGTGTATTTTCTCAGATACATCTGCAAGGAAATAAATGCTCTGACTTCACCAGCATGAATGTCTTCCATTTAGAGGAAAAATACCCCTTATTCTGAATCTTTATGTACTCAAAATAAAGACATCTGATTTATGCCGTGGGCCGGAAATGGGTGCCTACGCTCCCACACGAATGTCTGGCCTAGCAAATATTTTGTGTTGGTTTTGTCTTGTTTTTGGAATGCCTTCAAGCAGGACACGCAGTCAGTCACAGGCCACAGGCTTTGCCATGTTCCACTGTCCCCGACTCTTGTCTGCTTGTCCCCTGCAGGCTGCTGAGATGGCAGGTCCTGTCATCCCGATGTGTAGCCTATAGAGTATTGCTGTGAATTGTGCTCAGGGGCCTAAGCATACTCAGAGGGCCATAGAAGATGGGGCACTGTTTGTTCACAGTCATAGAAGACGTTGGGAGCCTTCATGTACTTTCTTGATAAATAAATAATGCCGGAACCGATATTTCTGCATTCTGATTCGTGTCACTTTCCTGCCCAGAAGGTTAGGTTGGAGAAACTGATTCCATAAACAGTATAATTATACCCCAGGATCGCTGGCTATTTCAACATACAACAGAATGACATGACTTTGAAAGAATTTCTGTGTTAACACAACCGATTCAGTTCTAACAATGGTTAGATTTAACCACACAGGCCGCATAAGCATTGGTGAGAAATGCTGAACATTTTCTTTTCCTTCCTTTTTCTTTTTTTTCTGCAACTGGAGCTCTTGAACAGGTCTTAAATGTCCCACAATTCACAGGGCTTCTTCTTGTTTGACTTGTGTGCTGTTTGTGTGCCCATCGCCCGTTAACGTCGTTCGGTGAGAATGGCACCCTCTGAGTAATGCCCTTGTTGTGAACTGAGAAAGACCCATGAATCATTAATGACCCGCAGGGCTGCCGAGCCCGGCAGGAGTGAGGACGCAGCAGCTCTGCTCCCTGATCTTGACAAATTAGGAGCATCGAAAACACGCTCCTGCTTGTTAATACAAGAAATGGGGGAAAGGTGACTTGGAAATGCCTCAATGTTTAGCCCTTGTGTAGAGTCTCCAAAGGATAATAGCAAACAGTGTTTCTTGGTAAACAGATGTCTCTCCTATCTCTGTGTTTAGTGTGGTAGGCTAATGCCTTTCTGTCATGTTAAGCTTTATGGTTCAATTTTGGCTGTATTCCTCCAGAAACAAGTAGGAAAAAAAAGTAAAAACACAATTATAAAGATGTCTGCTCCATAATCGTTTAGTGCTGTTTATAGAACTTGATCCTTTTCAAGTATATTTTCTCCTATGTGTCAAGACGATAGACAACGAGAGCAAATAAAACCCTTCACAGAAGTAGCAATTGTTTTATCAATAGCCTGGCTTATGTGGGATCTCGATGGGAGGATTAGGAGCGGAAGCCACCCTGAAATGTGGCATATGTGACACGGTGCGGCGTGAGGAGACAGGTGTTCATGCCTGAGTGGTGCTCTCCGCTGCTTATTCAAGTGAAGGTGCCGCTGGAAATTTCCTTCCACGAAAGATAAAGGCTATTACATGTTTAGTAGATAGTTGTCTAGTGCTATTGATCTGTTATTCATTGTTATTAGACGGTAATCTAACACTGAGACATAGTTTCTTTTATCTTAATGGAGGTGTGCCGTACTAACAGGGAGAGGCCCGTTTCTTGCGTGTGGAGCTCAGTACCTTTTTCATCTGTACACACTCACGCTCTCCCTGCTCGGTTAAGGTAGAGCGTCTGCCAGTGGTCACGAGGGCTCCCTCTCTCCCGTCCAGCCAGTACCCGCCCTGACAGTGACCACTCTCTGACACCTGTCAGCACAGCTTAGTTTTGTGTGACCTTGAACTTCATAGCAATGGAACCATGCATTGTTGTTTTTTTATGTCTGGTTTCTTCCAGTCAATTTTATGTCTTTGGAATTTATGTATACAGCCTAACCCTCTGTAATTTAGGTACTCACCTGCACCTGGATTTTCAATGTAGGCTGTTTTTAGTTTAAGTCAAGTATTGCTCTAGTTTGAGCAGAGTAAGTATAATATTCCCTGAAACACAGGTATGTGTAAGTGCTTTGTAACCATTAGAATCATTACCATAACATTTGTACTCCAAAGCCAGTCCCAAATAATAAGTATAATATTAATCTAAGGGTCCTCAAAATGTTCCTTTTTGTTGTTCTGACTAGTCCAAGAGTAATGGGCTCTCCATTGTGTAAATTAATAACACCTTAATATTTCTAGTTATTTGTTGCTTCATGTTGTAAACTGGCATTCTTGCAGCTTGCAGTCATACTGAGAATCAAATTGCATTTGGGGTAGGCGACACCCTTGTTACGCCATCCCACTGGTATGAGAATTAAAAATTCCTGCCAAGTTTGGCCTACATAAAAAAATAACACAGGTGAGAAAATTTACATACATGTCTTCAATAACAAATTGTTATAGCTTCTAAGAGGGCTAGCTTTTTATGTTATATAGATTGTCCATTATCAACAGAGTGATTACTTTTCTATCATATATTTATAAAATATAATATCATACATATATAAAATCTTCTGCAATATGACCATGTAAAAAAGAGGAATGACATTTTATGAACATTAACTTATATTTGTCCGGCTTTACCTCATCTCCTTCTGATAGAGAAAAAATAGAAGGAAACTCTTTCTCAAGAAAAGATGCCTTAAATGTTTGTCTCTTTCTTCCAAGATGTTCTCAGGAATCTATCATAAGTCCTTCTCCATGCAGCTTCCAAGTCTTCCTTCCATTTTATCCCAGTCTCATCCTGGTTTATGAAGGTAAATGAGGTCAACTAGTCAAGGTTATGAAACAATCCCATGTACTACCAAGAGTTCAGGGCCTTCCTACAGTGCAGACCCATTGTTGTGCTTGCTACTGTGGGTTGACTTGTACCCCACTCTCCATCCCTAATTCATGTATTGAAGCCCTGTTTCTGTGATGGGCCTTTGGGAGGTAATTCGGTTCAGTTGAGGCTGTGAGGATGGGGCCCTCCTTACAGGATTAGTGCCCTTATGCACAGAGACAGCAGAGGGCTTGCCCCTTCTCTCTCCCCCACCACCACGTGTTTGTGACCACCTGTGCTGCCAAGATTGCTACCAGTGCCCATTGACCCTGAATAGTCCACATCTTCATGATTTAGTTATCACAGTGCCATGGTGTTGGAGCCAGCCTCCTCGTTTTAGAGATGAGAGTATTAATGGTCAGGGATGCACCTGTGCAAGGTCCACAGCCAGTCCATAACGAGGCTTATTGGAACATGGGCAGGAGAGTGTCAAGACTTGCTGACTTTTCAATATGACAGGTGCAATTTATATAAATTGCCAATATTCTTTACTTTCTATTATAAACATGTTCATAAAGACTGTTATGTCCAAATTCCATTTTTAAATTCCATTTTTAAAGTCCCAGGAAGGTCTGTTTAATGGCACACTTATTCCCTTATTTATGTTTTTCACAGATCTGTTTGTTCATATTACTAGACATATTTAAGGGGAGGTTATCCTGCTGCGATTTGTTTTTGAATCACAGCCAGTATATTCTGGGTTTGTTTTAAATAACTTCCCTTATTAACACTGATCAGAATTTAAAATAAGTACTGTGCTCTGTCTGGCTCGCCCTTGCTGCCACACAGCCATTCCCCTGAAATGTGCCTTCTTACCAGCCCTTTCGTCAACACGCGCTCATCAGCACGGTCCTCAAATCCGAGCCTCTGACTCCTAATACCAAGCTCCTTTTCCTACAGTCTGCTTTCTAAATAGACACATTTTAAAGGTAGTCCTTGAGCTTATACTGTTTTAAAATTATCCACTGATAAAACTCCCACCTGTAAGGAACATTTAATAACCTTTAAAAATATACATACTTTTTGAATCATATAGATAGCTGTGGGGAATTAAAACACTTTTAAATGTAATTTAAGTCTCAGTACTCATAAACTCAATATAGTTTGTGCTGCCTCCATTTTCTCCACTGGGGTGTTGAGTTTCTAGTCTCGGGGTGAAAAGCGCGAACAGCGAACACTGAGTGCTCGGGGGTCTTGGCGAGCCTCACAGCGATTGCTGGCCTCCTGTGGTGCTCACGACGTGTCAGCGAAACGCAGTCTGCCCGTCGGAAACGTGGGCGGCCTGTTCATGTCAGGGAGATTGGAGCGTCTTCGTACAATGACAAGGGTAAATCAAGAGAATTAGACGGACACTCTAGGGACTTGTGTAACAGGTAATGGAAGGCCAGCGGCACCGATGTAGTCCTGGATAACAGTGCTTGATGTGCACACTCAGTTGTATCCTATTGCTTTATTCCACTGCATTTTCTCAAAGGAAGATGCATGTGTTTACACTCTTACATATTTGGCCACTTAAGTAATTTTAACACTGTGATGAGATGCAATTTTTCAGAAGAATCTCTCTTTTTTGGCCTTTTTTAAAACAGAAATTTAAAAAAGAAACAAGTTTTAAAGAAAGTATTATTGCCCAAATTCTCTTTTTGTCTTCTATTTGGTGCCTCCTGAAAACAAGCTATTGTTACAATACAAAAGCAGATTTACTCTCTGGGAAGGCTGTCTGCCTGTGGATAGAATTGTTCCATTGTAGGGTGAATTCTTGTCTTTTCAAGTCCATAAACACCTAAGAGACATGATTTCTACATGCGTCTGTTAGATACGGAAATAACGTCCCCAGGAAATTAACCAGGTCACCTAGAGCAGTGGTCCCCAACCCCCGGGCTGCGGACTGGTACCGGTCAGTGGGCCATTTGGTACCGGTCCGCAGAGAAAGAATAAATAACTTACATTATTTCCATTTTATTTATACTTAAGTCTGAACGATGTTTTATTTTTAAAAAATGACCAGATTCCCTCTGTTACATCCGTCTAAGACTCACTCTTGACGCTTGGCTTGGTCACGGGATACATTTATCCATCCCACACTAAAGATCGGCCCGTGAAAATATTCTCTGATATTAAACCGGTCCGTGGCCCAGAAAAGGTTGGGGACCACTGGCCTAGAGTACTGCTTGGTACCCCTGGCTGGCACACTGCCTCCCGCAGGGCCGGCCCCGCGGCCCCCTGAGCTGCTGGGTGGCACAACCTCGCATTCGGGCCTTCCCTCTGCAGGCTTGTGTTTCTGCTGATAACCAGTGCTCGGCGTCCAGAGCGCTCTTTCTAGCGGGCCTGTCGGGGTTGATGGAAGTGTCCTCCGTGCCATCTGGCACAGTAACCACAGGCCACGGATTACTACTGAGTACTGGGAACGTGCTTAGTGTGACTGAGGAACACTTTTCACTTTCATTGACTTGGATTAATTTATATTCAAATAGCTCCCTGTGCCTAGTGGCTGTTTTATTGGATAGCCCCAGCCTATAATGAAACGGGCTCTTCCCATTCACTGTTGGAGATGCATGAACAGATACATATGTTTTGGTTCTCTTATTAAAAACACCAAGCACTTTCCATTTTAAAGTAATATATGCTCAATAAATAACATTTGTAAAAAGTATAAGAAAGTAAAATAAAGATTAAAATTCCTGTATTTCATTGCCCCAATAAAACAGTTGCTGAAGTTTTTAGTGAGCGTAGATATCTTCACTGTCCTTTTGATTATATAAAACATTTTTAATATAACTGTAATTATCTTCTTGGTACAGGTCTGTATCTGACAATTTTATTTATTATTATAGAATTATCACATTTGGTTTGCAAGTAAAATTTTAATACCTGCCTAATAATGACCCACCATGTGAATACGCCGCACTTTACTTACCCAGATTTCTATTGTTGCACAGCTGGAGTGGTTCAGTGTTAGTATTGTACATCGCACCGCTATGTGCACGTGTGTGTGTGAAGCTTTTTCCAAATTTAGGATTAGTTTTTTAAAATATCTGGTGGATTCAGGGATATGCAATTTACTGGGTCAAAGGTATGATTATTTTAATGCTGTTGAGTATGTATAGACAGATTATTTTTCTAAAATGTCACATAAAAAATTATACCCAACACCAAGCCTAGGAGCCACTGCGGCTCTGTTCTGTTTACTTTCTGTCCTGACAGTTTGATTTCATGATAAAACTCCCCTGAGTTGTACCTCACTTACAAGTTAAAGAGTGAGAAGTCTTACAAGATTTGTCCTTGGTCCACTTCTGAGTTTTTTGCTGGTATGTTACTTTTTCTAACACTTTATTATTTTCTTGATGGAAGCAAAGGAAGCACGAGTGCCTCCTGTGTTGTTTGTGCTGTGAGGCAAAGAGGAGTTTTGGCTATTTTTAGAATTATTAAAAAATGTGTGAATTGAGAGGCTGAATAAGAGATCTCAGATGTTTTGCCTGTGTTTGTAATAATTTTTGTTGTATTCCTCCCTTAGGTTTTGAATAGTATCTACTTGAAAGAGAGGCTGGAATCTAATAGTACCTGTTTCAGTATTTGTCACCTTTGGTTGCTGTGAAAACAACCCAAGAAACAGTTTACATTAAACATCTCCTGTTGAGCACCATTAAAAATTATTTGGGACACCATGGTCAGATAAAGATTCAATGTAGATTGCTTTAAACAAAGCCTGTAGATGTAAATTTGAATTCAGGAAGAGAAAAAAAGGAATGGTTATTTACTCTACAAAAGTGTTTGTTGTAAGTTTATTACCTAAATAGTGAGCTTCATTAGTGAATTTGTTTTCTTTTAAATTGATTAGCACACCATTATGGTCTTATCTTTTGCATTAAGGGAGTGTATTGAAGTAAGCATTTTGCTGAAATGCCCTAAGACTGGAAACAGATCTGTTTCCCCCAAAAGATAAGTGCTGTTTCCTCTCCCAGCAGTTTTTCAAATCTGCTCTATGGACAGAGTTGCAGCAGGAAACAAAGTTTGCATGTGCTAGCGAGCTTCCGATTGGCATGGCAACAGTGGTGATACAATAGCAAGTATATACATGCATGTTTCTACTTAATACTGTTTGCAGGAGGAAAGAAAAATCTGGTTGTATGCATTTGATAATTTTGGGAAACCATGAAATAATATTTTATTATGAGAGGAAATAGGATCAGAAAAGAAAAAGACTAACTTTGGAAAAGAAATGCACTCAGTGACCAGGGTCCTAGAGGAGAGCGGAATGTAGCATGCAGAGACCCTCCCACTGCGGAGCTCACATCTAGCCCACAGCTCCGACCTCAGGGGCGTTGTCCTCCTCAGAACCTGCATGGAGGAGGCACCGTGAGTCAGAGGCAAACAGGCTACAGAGTCAGGGGCGTCACTCTTACACCACAGGCTTTGCCTGCTTAATGCTGACGCTGGAGCACGACGTTTGCCCTTTGGAAAAGGAACCAAAAATATTAGTCAAAATTTGCCCCAAACTGTCTGCCTCCTGGGAGAGTTGAGACACGATGCCGTAACTTAATCACTAGGTGTCCTTACTTCCCTGTCAGGAGAGGAGAGATACTTTTAAAAATAATCCTGTTTTGTTTTTTTCCTTTTAATTTTTTGTGTTTTTTTATATTTTACAAAATACACTTTGGAGTACACAATTTAAACACATAAAAGTAATTATTCAGATCAGCAAGTGGTGTAATTGCAGGATTGTTCGTAACTAGGATACACCGAAGATGTTAAAGTGGTATTGCAGACTTTAGATTTAGTCTCCGGACCTAAATTTAGATCCCAGACCTACTTAATAGGTGTCTGTTTTTTTTACATTCATTGTATCATTTCCTGATAATGTAGATAATATCTATAAAGCAAAAGTGTCAGATCACAGGATCTTAAAGATCACTTTTAGAAAAAGAAATAGTAATTTAGCTTCAATCCTTACCTCACACCATATACAAATATTAACTAATAATGGATCATAGATCTAAATGTAAAATATAAAACTACTGAAGTTTTTGGAGACCATGGAAGACAATCTTAGAGTCCTTGAAATAGGCAGATTTCTCAGATGTAACACCAAGTGCATGACCCATAAAAGAACACTAATAAACTGGGCTTTATCAGCGTTGACAATGTCTGCTCTTCTAAGACACTGTTCAGACAAGGAAAGGACAAGACTTTGAAAAACATATTTGCAAATTACAAATCTGATTAAGAACTTCTTTTTTTAAAAATTGACATCTGTTGATTTTAGTGAGAGAGGAAGGGAGAGAGAGAGAGACAGGAATATTAATCTGTTCCTATGTGTGCCCTGACTGGGAATTGAACCAGCAAACTGTGCTTTGGGACGAAGTTCTAACCAGCTGAGCTGTCTGGCTAGGGCCAAGGACTTATATTAGAATCTATAAAGAACACTCAAACCTCAATAAATATCAAAATAACACTATAAAATTTAGGCAAAAGATTTGAACAAATACTTCACCAAAGATGATATACAGATGGCAAATAAGCACATGAAAAGTTGCTCCACATGATTTCTTGTTAAGGAAATGCAAGTTCAAACCACAGTGAGATGCCATCATATACTTATTTTAATGCATAAAATGAAAAGGACTGGTCATACCAAGTATTGGTGAGGACGCAGAGCAACTGGAAGTCTCACCACCACGGTGGGAATGAAAACGCGGGAAAAACACTTGAGAAGAAAACAGTTTGGCAGATTCTTAAATAGTTAAATATATAACTACCATGTGATCTAGCCATTCCACTCCTAGACATTTATCCAAGATGGATCAGACATGTGTCCATACAAAGACTCGAACACAAAGTCACATAGCAGCTTTATTTGTAATAGGCAAAAACTAAAAACAAATCATCATTCACAGGTGAGTGGTAAGCAAATTTTGTCCTATCTCTACAACTGGGTGCTATTCACAGTGAAAAGGAGTGAATACTGATCTAGGCCCAGTCTGATTTCCCACATCACTGTGTGCAAGGAAGGACACCAGGCAAAAGAAGACTGCAAACTGCATGATTTTATCTGTAAAGATTCCCCCAAATACAAACTCATGTGTAGAGACAGAAGCAATGAGAGGTGCCGGGGACAGGGGCACCAGAGCCGGGCCTCAGGAATCAGTGGGGAGGGGTTATAAGGAGCAGGAGGAGAGAGAGGGAGAGAGAGAGAGAGCGAGTGTGTGTGTGTTGCATTTACTCATCGTCTAGACTGCGTTGATGGTCTCACGGGTGCACACATACACAGACATCACAGATTTAACACTTTATGTACAGCTTACTGTATGCTAATCATACCGCTCAATAAAGCATTTAAAATATGTTGTCCTTGCCCTGGCCGGATAGCTCAGCTGGTTGGAGCGTTGTCCCAAAGCACAGAGATTGCTGGTTTAATTCCCGGTGAGGGCACATGCAGGAACAGGTTGATGTTCCTGTCTCTCTCCCTTCTTCTCTCTCTGATATCAATAAAATCAACATTTATAAATAAGTAAATAAAACATGTCATCCTTTTAATGTGTCTACCTAGATAAGCCCTTTTCAAAGAAATCTGCAAGCTGGGTAATACTTCCTCCATCCAAGCGGGTGCGAAAGGGTCTGGTTGACAATGGCATCTCACACCGGCGGTAACCACACTGGCTTTCTTGTTGAAGTCTGTTTCCTAGGAGTCTGACTCTATTCTTCTCAGACAGAGAGCGTGCCAGGCCAGTGTGACTGAGAGGACAGATCCTGAAACTCAGAAATAAGCAGTGATGGTTAAATATTTTCCTTTCTCTCCACTCTACAAAAATATCGAGGGCTCACCGCGTCCGCCATTTCAGAAATGTTGACTTCCCTGACAGTTTCAGGTGCAAAGCGTATTTTCTTTGTTGTTTTTATCATCCACAGTGACTGTCACATGGTGGGGACCCTTGTTTAGCAGCTAGAAGGGCCACCGCCAATGGAATAATTGGACAGGGACCTTTTCAGAGGCGATGAACTAAGTCCACGCCAGAGAAGCAAAGGGAAGTCCCCTCCAGCTCCCTGTCTCTGACCTCCGGCTGTCCTCTGCCACCGACTGTGTTTTAAGCTTTTCTGACCCTCCTTAGCGAGCCTGACTGTGCTCTGGGGGTGCTACCTCTGACCCGGTGCCCCTCACAGCTGCTGGTCACCCTGCTGGTCTCTCGTGCAGAGGTCAGGTTTGGTTACGGGAGTGCTCTGGGTGTGCCAGTATGTCTCCTCACATGTCCAACGACGTTCGCTGACTTCCACGTCACCTTTCTCAGCACGCACGCATGCTGTGTGTCAGACACGGTGCAGAGGTGCATGCCACACGCCTTGCAACCTGGTGGTTATGGTAACTTTCTACCTTACCACAGCTCTAAATGCACTCAGCGGGTCACTGCCCTCCCTGTCCCTTCACGGACTCTGCACGAGGCCGCCCTCCGCAGCCCGGAGGACTCAGCACAGCACTGCCCACCCCTCCGCCCTGATTCCCAGGCGCTGCTTTGAGGGACTCCCGGCCTCCGTTACTGACCTGTCAGAATCCTGGCCAGGCACTTCTGCTGCTGTCTGATGTATTACGCTGTTTCTCAGAACTGGCAGTTCAGAGATCTTCAGCTTGGCAAGCCCAGTCTCTGACAATAAAGCTTTATTTTTTTCCGCCTCTGCGATGCCTTCGTTTTCAGTGAGTCAGATATCAGAACTCAAGACATCTGTTCTCCAGAGCTGTCCCTGTCACTGCAGTCGCATAATTCTTCCTGACACTTTTCCAAAGGCTCCTTTTCAGTGTGGTCAGTGGTTTCACCTCTGACCTCTCAGCATTAAACATTCATTAGAGCCCATGGACTCCCTTATTTCCATAACTTCTTAATAAGTGGACACTGTCCCTTGTATTTCTGTCACTGCGGTCTTCCGTCCTGCATGTGAGCAGCTCAGACGTCCTCCGTTCTTCCGTCTCAGAAGAAGGTCCTGTCCTATATGTATGTGGCTTCTGATTAGCTTATCATTTCCCTTGCTGACTTGAAGTCCCTGGTTTTTATAATTTAAGTAGTAGCATGTACTTCTGTCTCTTTCTGGATTTCCTAACCTAGTCATCTCTGTATATGAGCTGGTACAAATTACTGCACTTTTATACTGTGTTTCAGTACCTGCTAGGTCCGGTTCTCCCTCCATCATTCCCCTTTGAAAGCTAGTTTTTCTCTGATACTCCTTCCAGATGACTTTAGAATAACTTCATTAAGCTTCCCAAAATTATATTGCGGTTTTTAAGTTAGAATTGCGTTAAGTCTACAGATTAACTGGAGCATTGATGACGTGAACCAAATTGTTCTCCCCATCTGGACACGTACCTCAGAATTTATCGAGGTGTTTCCGTCTGTCCCTGAGCGTAGCTTGCAGTAGTCACCACATAGGCCCTGCTTAGTTATTATTGTAGGCATTTTGTGCTTTTTATTGATGATATAAGCAGCATTGCAGTGTTCCCTCCTGACTTCAAACGCTCTCTGCATGAGAGTCTCCACCCAGGGCTCTAAGTGTGGCTGTGGTTTGTGTAGGTTACTGCCCAGTCTGCATCCTGAGCTCCAGGGCCTTATTTCCATCTTTCTGTTGAACATCCTCCCCCCCCCCCCCCGCCCCGTTCCACACCCGCCTCAAACTCGATATATGTAAGAATAAACTCTTCTTTCTCTGCCACCCCCAAATGCTCTCCCTCTGTGACCCACCCCCTTCATGAATTTTATCACTGTCTTAGTATATAAGCTGGACACTATGAGTTCTCTTTCATTGTCCTGTCTGCCATGTCTCTTGATTGTGCGTCCACAGTAATTCTTGTGTCTTGTTCCTTATTTCTGGCCCCACGGCCTCTTTCTGTTCCCAGTTTGTACTATTTGTCGCCTGAGGTGGTTCTGGTGGCTTTTTGATCGTGTGTTTCAGCCTCTGGTCTGTCTTCCTATGCAGTGAGCCCAGTCTGTTCTCTGTAATAATTCTAGCGTCTGAAACGCAGAGGTCGTGCTGGGCCCAAGATGACTCACTCCCCTTTGCTTTTCTGATGAATTCCAAAGGATTGCTCTTTTTTTTTTTTTTTTAATAAATTTTTATTAATGTTAATGGGATGACATTAATAAATCAGGGTACATATATTCAAAGAAAACATGTCCAGGTTATCTTGTCATTAAATTATGTTGCATACCCCTCGCCCATAGTCAGATTGTCCTCCGTCACCCTCTATCTAGTTCTCTGTGCCCCGCCCCCTCCCCCTAATTCTCTCCCTCCCTTCCTCCTATGTCCTCCCTCCCCCCACCCCTGGTAACCACCACACTCTTGTCCATGTCTCTTAGTCTCGTTTTTATGTTCCACCAATGTATGGAATCATGTAGTTCTTGTTTTTTTCTGATTTACTTATTTCACTCCGTATAATGTTATCAAGATCCCACCATTTTGCTGTAAATGATCTGATGTCATCATTTCTTATGGCTGAGTAGTATTCCATAGTGTATATGTGTATAGTATTCCATCTTCTTTATCCAGTCTTCTACTGAAGGGCTTTTTGGTTGTTTCCATGTCTTGGCCACTGTGAACAGTGCTGCAATGAACATGGGGCTACATGTGTCTTTACGTATCAATGTTTCTGAGGTTTTGGGGTATATACCCAGTAGAGGGATTGCTGGGTCATAAGGTAGTTCTATTTGCAGTTTTTTGAGGAACCACCATACTTTCCTCCATAATGGTTGTACTACTTTATAGTCCCACCAACAGTGAATGAGAGTTCCCTTTTCTCCGCAGCCTCTCCAACATTTGCTATTACCCGTCTTGTTGATAATAGCTAATCTAACAGGGGTGAGGTGGTATCTCATTGTAGTTTTGATTTGCATTTCTCTAATAATTAATGAAGCTGAGCATCTTTTCATATATCTGTTGGCCATTTGTATTTCTTCCTGGGAGAAGTGTCTGTTCATGTCCTCTTCCCATTTTTTTATTGGATTGTTTGTTTGTTTGTTGTTGAGTTTTATGAGTTCTTTGTAAATTTTGGATATTAGGCCCTTATCTGAGCTGTTGTTTGAAAATATCATTTCCCATTTAGTTGGCTGTCTGTTTATTTTGATATCAGTTTCTCTTGCTGAGCAAAACCTTTTTTTTTTTTTTTTTTTTTTTTTCCATTTTTCTGAAGCTGGAAACAGGGAGAGACAGTCAGACAGACTCCCGCATGCGCCCGACCGGGATCCACCCGGCACGCCCACCAGGGGCGACGCTCTGCCCACCAGGGGGCGATGCTCTGCCCATCCTGGGCGTCGCCATATTGCGACCAGAGCCACTCTAGCGCCTGAGGCGGAGGCCACAGAGCCATCCCCAGCGCCCAGGCCATCTTTGCTCCAATGGAGCCTCAGCTGCGGGAGGGGAAGAGAGAGACAGAGAGGAAAGCGCGGCGGAGGGGTGGAGAAGCAAATGGGCGCTTCTCCTATGTGCCCTGGCTGGGAATCGAACCCGGGTCCTCCGCACGCTAGGTGCTGAGCAAAAACTTTTTATTCTGATGTAGTCCCATTCATTTATCTTTGCCTTCACTTCTCTTGCCATTGGAGTCAAGTTCATAAAATGTTCTTTAAAACCCAGGTCCATGATTTTAGTACCTATGTCTTCTTCTATGTACTTTATTGTTTCAGGTCTTATATTTAGGTCTTTGATCCATTTTGAATTAATTTTAGTACACGGGGACAGGCTGTAGTCGAGTTTCATTCTTTTGCATGTGGCTTTCCAGTTTTCCCAACACCATTTGTTGAAGAGGCTTTCTTTTCTCCATTGTGTGTTGTTGGCCCCTTTATCAAAGATTATTTGACCATATATATGTGGTTTTATTTCTGGGCTTTCTATTCTGTTCCATTGGTCTGAGTGTCTATTTTTCTGCCAATACCATGCTGTTTTGATTATCATGGCCCTATAATATAGTTTAAAGTCAGGTATTGTAATGCCCCCAGCTTCATTCTTTTTCCTTAGGATTGCTTTGGCTATTCAGGGTTTTTTATAGTTCCATATAAATCTGATGATTTTTTGTTCCATTTCTTTAAAAAATGTCATAGGAATTTTGATGGGAATTGCATTAAATTTATATATTGCTTTGGGTAATATGGCCATTTTAATTATATTTATTCTTCCTATCCAAGAACAAGGAATATTTTTCCATCTCATTGTGTCTTTTTCTATTTCTCTTAATAATGCCTTGTAGTTTTCGTTATATAGGTCCTTTACATTCTTTGTTATGTTTATTCCTAGGTATTTTATTTTTTTTGTTGCAATCGTGAAGGGGATTATTTTTTTGAGTTCGTTTTCCAATATTTCATTGTTGGCATATAGAAAGGCTATGGACTTTTGTATGTTAATTTTGTATCCTGCGACCTTACTGTATTGGTTTATTGTTTCTAATAATCTTTTTGTGGAGTCCTTCGGGTTTTCGATGTATAGGATCATATCATCAGCAAAAAGTGATACCTTTACTTCTTCTTTTCCGATATGGATGCCAAAGGCTTGCTCTTGAGAGCCTTCAAACATGGACCCCCAACAAAACAGTGCCACTTTACCAGCAAGAGAGCAATTGCCTCCCCGCCGCCCCCCTGTGTCCCCCTGGCCTAAGTCACTGCACTCCTGCGGCCAGCCCACCTGCAGGGACTGTCCATCGTTTCCCGTCTGTCTCTGGGTGCCCAGTGGCCCTTTCCTGTCCCCGTTCCTGTGTTACTCTGGCTGGGATGTCTTTCCCACTGCCGTCCCAGGCCATCGGGGACTCAACACTTCCTCCTGCCACTTCCAGGGACACCGTGCATGCCTCTGTTATGATACAAGTCATCCGAGTCACTGCCTCATGTTTCCACCCCTCCCCACCCCCTTTCCGTGTTCGGCTTTCAAAGGCATTGCCTGGGCGTCGGCTAGCTGTGTTTTTAGCAGAGGTCCCTGTAAATATCGAGCCTGTGAAATAAATACAGGCTAGAAGAACGGTACGGTTTCCATATATCAAACTTGAATGATAAACAGCATGGCGTCGGGCACAGCGAGCTCGAACGTGTTCCAGCACGACCGCCATCACTGCGCTGCGTTAGCTGGCGCTGCTCTCACGCCCCGTGGGACGCTGTCGTCGCAGCCCCCGTCTCCAGGGGCGGGAAGGAGCCCCACCCACGGAGACCCTCTCCCAGCGTTCTGCAGCGCCAGCGCCGGGGCAAGCACACCGAGCCTGCTGGCTGGGCGCCTGGCTGCCCGCCTTTAACCCGGTCTCCCGCTGGGCGCCTGGCTGCCCGCCTTTAACCCGGTCTCCCGCTGCCCAGTCTACAGCTCTGCCCGGCCTTCCGGGGCGCAGCGCGCAGGCGTGCGGAGTGCGGGCCCAGTGCCCTTGTGTCCCGCCTTCTCCTGCTGCTCTCCTGTCTGCTTCCCTCCTTTTATTGACACTCATTTTTTAATCTGCATTTCATGGTGCTTTATTATCAGCCTCTTCCATTTTTGTTTTCATTTGAAGTGTGTGGTTATAAGTTACAAATGACTAGTTAGCTCTTTATTCCCCACCCCCTTAAATACCAGCTGCCTCTTCAGTGCCAAGCACTGCTCGGGGCATCAAAGACACGGGGCACAGGGACCCACAGCTGGTGCCCGTCTCGGGGTCGCTTAGTGTACAAGGCTTACGAACGGGGATAGTTCTTCAAAACTTAGGACAAAGGAAAAAAGAATGAATGGATGAGCATTAACTCTATTCGATGTATCATATATAAAGAGAAGAGCAGGACAATGTGTCCGTCTGTGCTTCTCAGTTATGTATTCGGTGCCTTGCTACTGGCTGCGACCATGGCTTCCCTTGTCACACTTTCCAGCAGGGTTGCGGCCTTGAACGTCCCTATTGCTAGACCCTTGTCCCAGCTGCGGTTTATTCTTTAAGATACATTTTTATAAGTGGAGTTACTGTTTCCTTTCATGCAGTAATTTCCTGACATTTGATTTGTTAAATTATAGGTAAAACTATGTTTGTCTCCACAGTAAATTGTTGGGAAAAGGCCCACATCAAATATTGTAGTAGATATTTATGGTGCACAGGCTTTCATGGAATTCTGTGTGTGTGTGTGTGTGTGTGTACATATATATGTATGTAAATATACCGATGTATACATATGTATGTATATATATATATATATATACCTACTAAACTTTCTAAAATTAAAAAAAAATACAGAAAAGATATTTTTTATTAAATTTAATGCTGTGTCAACGATGAATAACTTAAGAGGCTTCATATTTTTAAAACAGTAGAGTATATCAATTTTATGTATCGTCTTTAAAGTGCAAAATTTAAACCTGACTTTTCAATCCCAGTTTTTATTTTTTTTATTTTGCCAGTGTTTATTGTTACCAAATAAAAATGAAGAATTCAGAGATACTTCCCCTTAACTTACTTCAGTGATATTCATTTTATCAGAAAATGACTTAAAAGAAGCTATGAACCAGTTGCTTCACAGTGAAATGTTTTTGGTTATTTAAGTGAAATTTCAAAGAAATAATATTTTGGTTTAGACAATTAAGTTGTATTTTAAGTTACATTTTTATGACCCGTAAGACAATAATACCTTGAAAGATTTTTTTTTTTTTTTTTTTTTTTTAGCTAGATGTAAGCCAAAGTAGGATACCAGTGGTTTTCCTCAGATAAATCGCTTGCCTCTTTATTATCTGGAGTCTCTACCACATCACACTCCAGCCCTCCTGCCTGCCTTTCTGGGGGCTCCAGCATCTGGCCCCACTATTCTGTGCGGAGCTGTGCAGACAGCCTGCCAGGCTGGCTCTGCTCCCACAGGACCCTCCGCCCAGCGCCCCACTTCCCGGGCCAGCCTGGGGGGCAGTCTCCTCTGCACCCCCAACTGCGTCTACCCCAGTTTCTGTGCATTCTTCAACCTCACAATTTGACATTTGATCCTTTTCACATTTTTATACGGTTCTTAAACTTTTCTGTTTTTTTAGTTCCTGCTGGTGACATGCACACAGCAGACGTTTCATAAACATTCCTAGGGTGATTTACAAATTCTATGACTGGAAATTTTTAGTGATGGTATAAAGATTCTGAAGCCCCGGATTTCTGTCTGAAGAAGTTACAGATGGTCCCGAGGGGTGCTGGCCTGTGCGGTGTTCTCATCACAGCGACTCGCTCTCTCTTCCCACTTTCCACCAATAGCAGGGGAGCCAGACATGTGGCCCCGCTCTCAGGACCTGTCGGAGGGCACCATCGCCCCAGGTCACCCAGGATCCCCGCTCTCAGGACCTGTCGGAGGGCACCATCGCCCCAGGTCACCCAGGATTCCCGCTCTCAGGACCTGTCGGAGGGCACCATCGCCCCAGGTCACCCAGGAGTCCCGCTCTCAGGACCTGTCGGAGGGCACCATCGCCCCAGGTCACCCAGGATCCCCGCTCTCAGGACCTGTCGGAGGGCACCATCGCCCCAGGTCTCCCAGGATCCCCGCTCTCAGGACCTGTCGGAGGGCTCCATCGCCCCAGGTCACCCAGGAGTCCCGCTCTCAGGACCTGTCGGAGGGCACCATCGCCCCAGGTCACCCAGGATCCCCGCTCTCAGGACCTGTCGGAGGGCACCATCGCCCCAGGTCACCCAGGATCCCCGCTCTCAGGACCTGTCGGAGGGCACCATCGCCCCAGGTCACCCAGGAGCCCCGCTCTCAGGACCTGTCGGAGGGCACCATCGCCCCAGGTCACCCAGGATCCCCGCTCTCAGGACCTGTCGGAGGGCTCCATCGCCCCAGGTCACCCAGGATCCCCGCTCTCAGGACCTGTCGGAGGGCACCATCGCCCCAGGTCACCCAGGATCCCCGCTCTCAGGACCTGTCGGAGGGCACCATCGCCCCAGGTCACCCAGGATCCCCGCTCTGGCTTTGGAAGCCGTCTTCAGCACTCCAGAGTGTGCGTACATCCGTCTGCACAGTCAGGCCATGTCGACACCACCTACTCTGTGGAGCATAAGCAGACAGAACTTCCACTGTGACATTTTAGTTTGCGTATAGATTAATACTTGTATCAGTCAGAAAGTGTAAAAAAAATTGTCTAAAACAGATTTAACTGCAAAATACGATGGTCTGGCGAGTCGCTTCTGAGACCTGGTGGTTTCCTTCAACTGTCAGGAAATAATGTAAGTATGACCGATTCGATCTCATGTTTCCCCCTTAGCTTTAATAACCTTGAAGAGAAAACTTTTCTCACTTTTCTTTCGTCAGACCCACATAGTTTGAAGCAGGAAGCCTAGGCGGGCGTCAAGGTTTCTTTGAGGTCTGGGCCCAACCCTGTGCCCGGCTGGCATACAGGGGCCGGACCTCTCCGCGCGGCTCCGCCTGGGCACCTGTCCTGGTGCACGCGAGCGCCACCTGCCTGCGGCGCAGGGGAGGAGCTCCGTGCGGCTGCCTGGTGGTGGCGGGGCTGCTTTGTGACCGCGTTCCGCAGTCAGACGGGAGGTGACAGTATTATTTACTTTTGTTGCTTGGGGTCCAAAGAGAGAATAAATTGCTATTGATTTTTGAGACATTGCAGTGACGGGTCTGAATGCCTTCAGACGAGCTGGGTGGCCCGGCTGCCCGTGATGGTGCAGACAGCCCTTGAAAGTGAAAATTCATTTTCTTGTTATTGTCATAAAGATTTTTGTTTTCATCCTTAGAGCCGGTTACAAGAAGATGTGTCTGTGGGCGGGCGCTGTTATAAATGTTTTCTATCCCCCGAAAGAATGGGACTCAGCACTTTTCACAGCAGCCTGAAATTGATAAATGGAGCCCTAGGTGTGCACTTGCACGCATGTAATAACTGGGACACAACAGTGACACTGACTTCTGTTAGTATATTCATCGCCTCACCAAGGGCATGTCTGGGTTTTGCAAATTGGCGGCACAATAGAAGGAAATTTGGTTCTTGTCTTACTTTCTTACTTTGTTTTAACTTGTAAGTGGTAAAGGTGCTTCTAAGTGATGCACTCTCTTTCCTCAGTAATTTTTTAAAATTTGTTGTCTAGACAGAATATATAAATGCACGCTTTTTAAATGTGAAAAATATTGGAGACATTCTAAATATATCCATGTCCCAGTGCCCCGCCTCTCACCCTCCAAATCCCTTACACAATGTCACTCCTTAGAATAGGTCCTTCTTACTGTGCCCCCTGGGGGACAAATACCAAAGGACTCTCTGGAAATGAGCTTGCACCCTGGACCCGTCAGTCCCTGTTAAATCAGTGGTGCTCTCTTAATCTAAGTCTAGATGACTCATGCTTTCAGGTGTCTGCTTGGGGAAGTGAGCACCCAGAAATTTCCTGGTGTATGGAAAACTGGGAACCAAGGGAGAGGCTAGTCAGGGCATGAACTGAGAAAGAAATGGCAGGTGACGGTAACTTCCCTAAATTGAGAAGTGACTTTGTAAAGAACGTAGAAACTTACATAAGTAACAAAGAGTTAAATTGGAATTTCTTTTTTTAAAATTGGATTTATCGGGGTGACTCTGGTTAACATAATTATATGGGTCTCAGGTGCACAATTCTATAACACATCTCTGTAGATCGTATTGTAGAAAACACAGATGGTAAAATATCTTGGATATTTCTCAGCAATGTTTTTTCTGCAGACCAGGCAGTGGCGCAGTGGACAAAGCATCGGACTGGGACGTGGAGGACCCAGGTTTGAAACCCCAAGGTTGCTGGCTTGAGCAGGGCTCATCAGCTTGAGCTCAAGGTCGCTGGCTTGACAAGGGGTCACTCTGTCATCTGTAGCCCCGCCCCCATCCCGGTCAAGGCACCTATGAGAAAGCAATCAATGAACAAAGGAGCCACAACAAAGAATTGATGCTTCTCATCTCCCTTCCTGTCTGTCCTCATCTGTCCATCTCTCTGTCTCTGACACACACAAAAAATGTGTGTGTGTGTATATATATATATATATATATTCTGATCTATCTTCTTGGGCAAGGGAAACAAAAGAAAGAATAAACAAATGGGACTACATAAAACTGAAAAGGTTTTGCACAGCAATGGAAACCATCAACAAATGAAATCTGAATTTCTTAATTCTAAAGTTTAGACTACCATCCGGATCTTTGAGTCAGTAGTCCTCTTTAAAATGTAATATTTTTAAAAAGGGATTTCTGACTTAAGACAACACAACTTTTCATGGTTTTTACTGTGTTGTGTCTATATATTCATTTCATATCCCCTGACAATTTGTTACTGTTAATCTGTTCAGTTGTGAACACACTTAAAAATATGTTTACTTTTTAAAAAAGATGTCTACACATTTTTTAGTTTCACAAGTAGATAGAAATTTCAGGCTTTTAAGACAATTATAAAGTGACTTGAGCTGTGGAGAGGAGGGTAGAGAGGGGAAGAGCATAGACTAGAGCAGGGGTCCCCAAACTTTTTACACAGGGGGCCAGTTCACTGTCCCTCAGACCGTTGGAGGGCCGGACTATAAAAAAAAACAACTATGAACAAATCCCTGTGCACATTGCACATATCTTATTTTAAAGTAAAAAACAAAACGGGAACAAATACAATATTTAAAATAAAGAACAAGTAAATTTAAATCAACAAACTGACCAGTATTTCAATGGGAACTATGCTCCTCTCACTGACCACCAATGAAAGAGGTGGCCCTTCCGGAAGTGCTGCGAGGGCCGGATAAATGGCCTCAGGGGGCCACATGCGGCCCGCGGGCCTTAGTTTGGGGATCCCTGGATTAGAGGTTTAGAGACTTGAATTCAAAACTCAATTCTTCATTATGTCACGTAGGCACTTGGTAACCCCTGAGGGCTCGGTTTGTCAGGCTCTGAAGCGCTGGTAATTGTATCCATCGCAAATGAAAACGAAATCATCATTGTAGGTACACTGTTACCACCACCCCCAACACCACCATCAGTCGCCCTCCCGGAAGGACATAATTGCTTAGGAGGCCTCAACTGCTGAAGACGGAAAAACAGCTGAAGGGACCTGTCTCTCTTTTTCTTTCTGGAAGTTCCTCAGGGCCCATTATGTGTCTCTCATGATGCTATAGACTTGAGTCACCCTAACTGAGCAAGTGGATTCAGATTGTAACCCAGGCAGTAGTTTTCTGCACGTGGTGATCTTTGACAGGGTTTAAGGCGCTTAGATGGATGTAGCCATTTATCACAGACTGTGGGCTGGTTCCTCAGACCCCCAGCCTCCGCCCACAGTCGCTGGAGGCTGCCATGTGCTCAGCCCACCCTCAAGGCACATGCACTTCTGTGAGCCGCCTGTCTCAGCGCTGAGGCTCTGAGGGAACTTGTGGGGTGGTGACTGTCACCGGGCCTCTTTGCCCATGGTTGGTCTGACCTGGGCAGTCCAGAACAGACCATGTTTCTGCTCCGTCCGCGTGCGTCTGGGGTTCCCTCCTGTGGCCCTGCTGCATGGCTGGGCCCCTCTCCTGCGCCGCCCCCCCCCCCCACTGGCATTGTCCCCTCCTCCAGCCCCTCTCAGCTCACAGCCCAGGCCCTCCACCCAGGGCTGTGCCCGCTCTGCTGGCCCTCAGCAGTCCCACAGCTTCAAGTCCGCACTGGGGGGCTCTGCTCATCTACCCGTGTAGCAATGGGAAAGCGGGGAGTGGGGGCTGGGCGCTGCT
Organism: Saccopteryx leptura; assembly: GCF_036850995.1. Lineage (NCBI taxonomy): Eukaryota > Metazoa > Chordata > Mammalia > Chiroptera > Emballonuridae > Saccopteryx > Saccopteryx leptura. The sequence goes on along the minus strand of NC_089505.1, from coordinate 2,374,058 downwards.
GGATGTGACAATACGCTTTTCAGATAGAAATCTTTCTTAGTGCTTTAGATCCATGCTCCCTTTTACAACAATATTTTATATTTATTTTTTTTTAAGTGAAAGGAGGGGAGATAGACTCCCTCATGCACCTTGACGGGGATCTACCTGGCAGCCCCCATCTGGGGCTAATGCTCAAATTAACTGAGCTATCCTCAGTGCCTGGGGCGGATGCTTATACCAATCCAGCCACTGGCTCCGAGATGGGAAGAGAAAGAGGAGGGAAAGGGGGAGGGGTGGAGAAGCAGAGGGTCGTTTCTCCTGTGTGCCCTGACCAGGGTGTGGACCTGGGATGTCCACACGCCAGGCCAATGCTCTGTCCACTGAGCCAACCAGCCAGGGCTATGTTTCATATTTTAATGTTGCAATTGTGAACTTTTATATTTTCTAAACATAACTTTATAAAAATATTTACCAGATATTCTAGTAAGTCTTTCTAAGGCTATATCCTTTTCTGTCATTTTAATCATCATCACCATAAGCTGAAACTGTCAGAAATGTATGACATTTATCTTAAAGAAAAAAGTAAAAATACCCCGTTACAGGTTTTTATTCTCTTGCCTAAAGTGTATCTATTTGGAAATATACATTTTTGCAGTCTAAGAGCTAACATTTGGTATTTACTACCTGCCAGATTCTGTTCCAAGTGCTTTACATGTGTTATCTAATTTAATCTTCACAGCAACTCTGAGAGGCACATACTAATATCCTTATTGCATAGATGTAGCATGTGAGAGTCTATGCATTTAAATAATCTGCCCACTGCTGACAGAGTGGTTGGTGGTGGACTGGGACTGACTGCACTTCGTCAAGCTCAGTCCCTGGGTTCTCAGTCACGACCTGTGTCAGCTGCATCTCTGCTATCTGCTGAGTACTACTTTAGAAAATGATGTTGTGAGTGAGAGCCTCACCAGCAATCCCGATTAACATTCAAGAGTCTAAGTGTGGACAAGTCCTGCCAGGGGTGAGGATGACTGAGACGCAAAGACCTACTCCGGGGACCAGGTTCAGTGACGCAGATGCGATTTATTCAGGAAGTAGGCTAGCTTATATACACAGGTTCAGCCTATAGGGTGTTACAGCGTGTCCTTCACAGCCAATGGCTGAAAAGGTCAGGGAGCTGCCTGGTTGGCGCTGAGTCACTTCCTTATAGCGGGCGAGCTCCCTTCCTGGGTGTGCCCAGGAGGCTTCTGGGAGCTGGAGTCTTCTCACAGCCTTGCATCAGCCACAGCTGCTAGGAAGGCGCTCTGCGCCCACCCACACTAAGAGCGACTTTCTCAGTGTTGGCAGCTAATTTTGTTGTTAGGCAGTTAATTAAATTAATTTTATTTGTTGTACTTATTTGTTGAAAGAAAGAATGAGAGCAAATGAACAGATGAGAGAGAAATAACTCGAGGTCTGTGTTTGTAGTAGATAGATTTACATATTGAATTTAATATATTATTTTTATAATTTAATATTTTTAAAAATAGGACACCTGTTTGCTTACTACTTGTTACTCCCTCTGTAACTTCTTGAAAATTCTATAATACTGTCAATAACATGAAATATTTGTAACTCACAAGGCACATTGTATGGCTTAAATCTGTGATACTTTCAAAGTGATGAAAGTGAATCTTTTAAAATTTTTATCACAATTCATTCACCTCAACATGCATATATTAAATATATTTTGAAAGCTTAAGATTTTAAAAACAATCAGATTCTATATATATACTATTTGTGTGGATTATATACTTTATAATTTATCCATTTTAAAGTTAAAAAAAATTCCTGGCTTTCTTTGCATTATAATCTAGGAAGAAAGGAAACTTATTTTTAATACTAAACTGAGAACAACAAAATGTTCAGGTAAATCTGTCACGCACAGAAATATAGATCAATCTGTGCCAATAAAACTGTTGTTAGGCTAGTCAGCTCTCTTATTGAGCATGGATAATTGAGGCTCGACAGTTCTTAGTAGTATTTTCTTGAGGTTCTTTTAAGAGTTAGTTTCCCTTTTTGTCATTGATTAATTTGTAAGTAATTAGATGGAGTTTAACAGTTCTCCGATGGGTTCATTCTTCTTGAAATTCATAATTCTTAGTACTTTGTAAACTCATTTTTATATGTCATCTGTATTCCACCTATTAACTCAACGTTTGTTAATAGTGGAAACAAGAATCAGTTGAATCTGGCTGTCCTGAAATTCTGATCATGTTCTGCTACGTAAGTGTTTGCTTGTTACATTTTAATAGGCAGGTTATTGGAACCAGGTCCTTCACATCACCGGGAATCCCCTTTGCCTCAGTGATGTTCCCATGTATGTTATACTTTAACATAATTACCAACTTAGCTTAAAAATGAGTTCTTAATTTTTAAACACTGACATATTTTAAAGTTGGAGTTTGTATAAAATTTTTGTGGGGTAAAAAAGTAATCCCAAATTTATTTGTGGCATGAAAACATTAGAAGGTGACATTCCTTCCTTTGAGCTGCCTTAATTCCCCTACTGAATTTATGTTCTCATTTCCTCTGCTTTCCGTAGCTTCTAGAACATTCACTGCATTAGGACTAGTCTCTGAAGTGCTGTGTGGAAATCCATAATTCGGGTGCTGTAACTGGTTTCTTAGAAGGAGTGGTAAGAGTATTTGTGGATACTCTTTAAAAAAATGATGTGATAAGTTCCCATATGTTTTTCAAGGAGTTATTGTTCCTTTGTCAACATCATTATCTTTCCTGAACCAGTGGGAGACCCAGTCTTGCTCACGGGTCCTGGTGTCTGTGTGCTGTTGTAGTCGTCCTCAGACTGTCTCGTCCTGTCTGCAGGAGACCCAGTCTTGTTCACAGGTCCTGGTGTCTGTGCTGTTGTAGTCGTCCTCAGACTGTCTCGTCCTGTCTGCAGGAGACCCAGTCTTGCTCACAGGTCCTGGTGTCTGTGTGCTGTTGTAGTCGTCCTCAGACTTGCTCGTCCTGTCTGCAGGAGACCCAGTCTTGTTCACAGGTCCTGGTGTCTGTGTGCTGATGTAGTCGTCCTCAGACTTGCTCGTCCTGTCTGCAGGAGACCCGGTCTTGCTCACAGGTCCTGGTGTCTGTGTGCTGTTGTAGTCGTCCTGTCTGCAGGAGACCCAGTCTTGTTCACAGGTCCTGGTGTCTGTGTGCTGTTGTAGTCGTCCTCAGACTGTCTCATCCTGTCTGCAGGAGACCCAGTCTTGCTCACAGGTCCTGGTGTCTGTGTGCTGTTGCAGTCCTCAGACTGTCCCGTCCTGTCTGCAGGAGACCCAGTCTTGCTCACAGGTCCTGGTGTCTGTGTGCTGTTGTAGTCGTCCTCAGACTGTCTCGTCCTGTCTGCAGGAGACCCGGTCTTGCTCACAGGTCCTGGTGTCTGTGTGCTGTTGCAGTCGTCCTGTCTGCAGGAGACCCAGTCTTGCTCACAGGTCCTGGTGTCTGTGTGCTGTTGTAGTCGTCCTCAGACTGTCCCGTCCTGTCTGCAGGAGACCCAGTTTTGCTCACAGGTCCTGGTGTCTGTGTGCTGTTGCAGTCGTCCTGTCTGCAGGAGACCCAGTCTTGCTCACAGGTCCTGGTGTCTGTGCTGTTGTAGTTGTCCTCAGACTGTCCCGTCCTGTCTGCAGGAGACCCGGTCTTGCTCACAGGTCCTGGTGTCTGTGTGCTGTTGTAGTCGTCCTGTCTGCAGGAGACCCAGTCTTGCTCACAGGTCCTGGTGTCTGTGCTGTTGTAGTCGTCCTCAGACTGTCCCGTCCTGTCTGCAGGAGACCCGGTCTTGCTCACAGGTCCTGGTGTCTGTGTGCTGTTGTAGTCGTCCTGTCTGCAGGAGACCCAGTCTTGCTCACAGGTCCTGGTGTCTGTGCTGTTGTAGTCGTCCTCAGACTGTCCCGTCCTGTCTGCAGAGACCCAGTCTTGTTCACAGGTCCTGGTGTCTGTGCTGTTGTAGTCGTCCTGTCTGCAGGAGACCCAGTCTTGCTCACAGGTCCTGGTGTCTGTGCTGTTGTAGTTGTCCTCAGACTGTCTCGTCCTGTCTGCAGGAGACCCAGTCTTGTTCACAGGTCCTGGTGTCTGTGTGCTGTTGTAGTCGTCCTGTCTGCAGAGACCCAGTCTTGTTCACAGGTCCTGGTGTCTGTGCTGTTGTAGTCGTCCTGTCTGCAGGAGACCCAGTCTTGTTCACAGGTCCTGGTGTCTGTGTGCTGTTGTAGTCGTCCTCAGACTGTCTCGTCCTGTCTGCAGGAGACCCAGTCTTGCTCACAGGTCCTGGTGTCTGTGCTGTTGTAGTCGTCCTCAGACTGTCTCGTCCTGTCTGCAGGAGACCCGGTCTTGCTCACAGGTCCTGGTGTCTGTGTGCTGTTGTAGTCGTCCTCAGACTGTCTCGTCCTGTCTGCAGGAGACCCGGTCTTGCTCACAGGTCCTGGTGTCTGTGTGCTGTTGTAGTCGTCCTCAGACTGTCCCGTCCTGTCTGCAGGAGACCCAGTCTTGCTCACAGGTCCTGGTGTCTGTGCTGTTGTAGTCGTCCTCAGACTTGCTCGTCCTGTCTGCAGGAGACCCGGTCTTGCTCACAGGTCCTGGTGTCTGTGCGCTGTTGTAGTCGTCCTGTCTGCAGGAGACCCAGTCTTGCTCACAGGTCCTGGTGTCTGTGTGCTGTTGCAGTCCTCAGACTGTCTCGTCCTGTCTGCAGGAGACCCAGTCTTGTTCACAGGTCCTGGTGTCTGTGTGCTGTTGTAGTCGTCCTCAGACTGTCTCGTCCTGTCTGCAGGAGACCCAGTCTTGTTCACAGGTCCTGGTGTCTGTGTGCTGTTGTAGTCGTCCTCAGACTGTCTCGTCCTGTCTGCAGGAGACCCAGTCTTGCTCACAGGTCCTGGTGTCTGGGCTGTTGTAGTCGTCCTGTCTGCAGGAGACCCAGTCTTGCTCACAGGTCCTGGTGTCTGTGTGCTGTTGCAGTCCTCAGACTGTCCCGTCCTGTCTGCAGGAGACCCAGTCTTGCTCACAGGTCCTGGTGTCTGTGTGCTGTTGCAGTCCTCAGACTGTCCCGTCCTGTCTGCAGGAGACCCAGTCTTGTTCACAGGTCCTGGTGTCTGTGTGCTGTTGCAGTCGTCCTCAGACTGTCTCGTCCTGTCTGCAGGAGACCCAGTCTTGCTCACAGGTCCTGGTGTCTGTGCTGTTGTAGTCGTCCTGTCTGCAGGAGACCCAGTCTTGTTCACAGGTCCTGGTGTCTGTGCTGTTGTAGTCGTCCTCAGACTGTCTCATCCTGTCTGCAGGAGACCCAGTCTTGCTCACAGGTCCTGGTGTCTGTGTGCTGTTGCAGTCCTCAGACTGTCTCGTCCTGTCTGCAGGAGACCCGGTCTTGCTCACAGGTCCTGGGGTCTATGTGCTGTTGCAGTCGTCCTCAGACTTGCTCGTCCTGTCTGCAGGAGACCCAGTCTTGCTCACAGGTCCTGGTGTCTGGGCTGTTGTAGTCGTCCTCAGACTGTCCCGTCCTGTCTGCAGGAGACCCAGTCTTGTTCACAGGTCCTGGTGTCTGTGTGCTGTTGTAGTCGTCCTCAGACTGTCTCGTCCTGTCTGCAGGAGACCCGGTCTTGCTCACAGGTCCTGGTGTCTGTGTGCTGTTGCAGTCGTCCTGTCTGCAGGAGACCCAGTCTTGCTCACAGGTCCTGGTGTCTGTGTGCTGTTGTAGTCGTCCTCAGACTGTCCCGTCCTGTCTGCAGGAGACCCAGTTTTGCTCACAGGTCCTGGTGTCTGTGTGCTGTTGCAGTCGTCCTGTCTGCAGGAGACCCAGTCTTGCTCACAGGTCCTGGTGTCTGTGCTGTTGTAGTCGTCCTCAGACTGTCCCGTCCTGTCTGCAGGAGACCCAGTCTTGCTCACAGGTCCTGGTGTCTGTGTGCTGTTGTAGTCGTCCTGTCTGCAGGAGACCCAGTCTTGCTCACAGGTCCTGGTGTCTGTGCTGTTGTAGTCGTCCTCAGACTGTCCCGTCCTGTCTGCAGGAGACCCGGTCTTGCTCACAGGTCCTGGTGTCTGTGCTGTTGTAGTCGTCCTCAGACTGTCCCGTCCTGTCTGCAGGAGACCCAGTCTTGCTCACAGGTCCTGGTGTCTGTGCTGTTGTAGTCGTCCTCAGACTGTCCCGTCCTGTCTGCAGAGACCCAGTCTTGTTCACAGGTCCTGGTGTCTGTGTGCTGTTGTAGTCGTCCTCAGACTGTCTCGTCCTGTCTGCAGGAGACCCAGTCTTGCTCACAGGTCCTGGTGTCTGTGCTGTTGTAGTCGTCCTGTCTGCAGGAGACCCAGTCTTGCTCACAGGTCCTGGGGTCTGTGTGCTGTTGCAGTCGTCCTGTCTGCAGGAGACCCAGTCTTGTTCACAGGTCCTGGTGTCTGTGCTGTTGTAGTCGTCCTGTCTGCAGGAGACCCAGTCTTGCTCACAGGTCCTGGTGTCTGTGCTGTTGTAGTCGTCCTCAGACTGTCCCGTCCTGTCTGCAGGAGACCCAGTCTTGCTCACAGGTCCTGGTGTCTGTGTGCTGTTGTAGTCGTCCTCAGACTGTCTCGTCCTGTCTGCAGGAGACCCGGTCTTGCTCACAGGTCCTGGTGTCTGTGTGCTGTTGCAGTCGTCCTGTCTGCAGGAGACCCAGTCTTGCTCACAGGTCCTGGTGTCTGTGTGCTGTTGTAGTCGTCCTCAGACTGTCCCGTCCTGTCTGCAGGAGACCCAGTCTTGCTCACAGGTCCTGGTGTCTGTGTGCTGTTGTAGTCGTCCTCAGACTGTCCCGTCCTGTCTGCAGGAGACCCGGTCTTGCTCACAGGTCCTGGTGTCTGTGCTGTTGTAGTCGTCCTGTCTGCAGGAGACCCAGTCTTGCTCACAGGTCCTGGTGTCTGTGCTGTTGTAGTCGTCCTCAGACTGTCTCGTCCTGTCTGCAGGAGACCCAGTCTTGCTCACAGGTCCTGGTGTCTGTGCGCTGTTGCAGTCCTCAGACTGTCCCGTCCTGTCTGCAGGAGACCCGGTCTTGCTCACAGGTCCTGGTGTCTGTGTGCTGTTGTAGTCGTCCTGTCTGCAGGAGACCCAGTCTTGCTCACAGGTCCTGGTGTCTGTGCTGTTGTAGTTGTCCTCAGACTGTCTCGTCCTGTCTGCAGGAGACCCAGTCTTGTTCACAGGTCCTGGTGTCTGTGCTGTTGTAGTCGTCCTGTCTGCAGGAGACCCAGTCTTGCTCACAGGTCCTGGTGTCTGTGCTGTTGTAGTTGTCCTCAGACTGTCTCGTCCTGTCTGCAGGAGACCCAGTCTTGCTCACAGGTCCTGGTGTCTGTGCTGTTGTAGTCGTCCTGTCTGCAGGAGACCCAGTCTTGCTCACAGGTCCTGGTGTCTGTGCTGTTGTAGTTGTCCTCAGACTGTCTCGTCCTGTCTGCAGGAGACCCAGTCTTGTTCACAGGTCCTGGTGTCTGTGTGCTGTTGTAGTCGTCCTGTCTGCAGAGACCCAGTCTTGTTCACAGGTCCTGGTGTCTGTGCTGTTGTAGTCGTCCTGTCTGCAGGAGACCCAGTCTTGTTCACAGGTCCTGGTGTCTGTGTGCTGTTGTAGTCGTCCTCAGACTGTCTCGTCCTGTCTGCAGGAGACCCAGTCTTGCTCACAGGTCCTGGTGTCTGGGCTGTTGTAGTCGTCCTCAGACTGTCTCGTCCTGTCTGCAGGAGACCCAGTCTTGCTCACAGGTCCTGGTGTCTGTGCTGTTGTAGTCGTCCTCAGACTGTCTCGTCCTGTCTGCAGGAGACCCAGTCTTGTTCACAGGTCCTGGTGTCTGTGTGCTGTTGTAGTCGTCCTCAGACTGTCTCGTCCTGTCTGCAGGAGACCCGGTCTTGCTCACAGGTCCTGGTGTCTGTGTGCTGTTGTAGTCGTCCTCAGACTGTCCCGTCCTGTCTGCAGGAGACCCAGTCTTGCTCACAGGTCCTGGTGTCTGGGCTGTTGTAGTCGTCCTGTCTGCAGGAGACCCAGTCTTGCTCACAGGTCCTGGTGTCTGTGTGCTGTTGTAGTCGTCCTCAGACTTGCTCGTCCTGTCTGCAGGAGACCCGGTCTTGCTCACAGGTCCTGGTGTCTGTGCGCTGTTGTAGTCGTCCTGTCTGCAGGAGACCCAGTCTTGCTCACAGGTCCTGGTGTCTGTGTGCTGTTGTAGTCGTCCTCAGACTGTCTCATCCTGTCTGCAGGAGACCCAGTCTTGCTCACAGGTCCTGGTGTCTGTGTGCTGTTGCAGTCCTCAGACTGTCCCGTCCTGTCTGCAGGAGACCCAGTCTTGCTCACAGGTCCTGGTGTCTGTGTGCTGTTGTAGTCGTCCTCAGACTGTCTCGTCCTGTCTGCAGGAGACCCGGTCTTGCTCACAGGTCCTGGTGTCTGTGTGCTGTTGTAGTCGTCCTCAGACTGTCTCGTCCTGTCTGCAGGAGACCCAGTCTTGCTCACAGGTCCTGGTGTCTGTGTGCTGTTGTAGTCGTCCTCAGACTGTCTCGTCCTGTCTGCAGGAGACCCAGTCTTGTTCACAGGTCCTGGTGTCTGTGCTGTTGTAGTCGTCCTGTCTGCAGGAGACCCAGTCTTGCTCACAGGTCCTGGTGTCTGTGTGCTGTTGTAGTCGTCCTCAGACTGTCTCGTCCTGTCTGCAGGAGACCCAGTTTTGCTCACAGGTCCTGGTGTCTGTGTGCTGTTGCAGTCGTCCTGTCTGCAGGAGACCCAGTCTTGCTCACAGGTCCTGGTGTCTGTGCTGTTGTAGTCGTCCTGTCTGCAGGAGACCCAGTCTTGCTCACAGGTCCTGGTGTCTGTGCTGTTGTAGTCGTCCTCAGACTGTCCCGTCCTGTCTGCAGGAGACCCGGTCTTGCTCACAGGTCCTGGTGTCTGTGTGCTGTTGTAGTCGTCCTGTCTGCAGGAGACCCAGTCTTGCTCACAGGTCCTGGTGTCTGTGCTGTTGTAGTCGTCCTCAGACTGTCCCGTCCTGTCTGCAGGAGACCCGGTCTTGCTCACAGGTCCTGGTGTCTGTGTGCTGTTGTAGTCGTCCTGTCTGCAGGAGACCCAGTCTTGCTCACAGGTCCTGGTGTCTGTGCTGTTGTAGTCGTCCTCAGACTGTCCCGTCCTGTCTGCAGAGACCCAGTCTTGTTCACAGGTCCTGGTGTCTGTGCTGTTGTAGTCGTCCTGTCTGCAGGAGACCCAGTCTTGCTCACAGGTCCTGGTGTCTGTGCTGTTGTAGTCGTCCTCAGACTGTCTCGTCCTGTCTGCAGGAGACCCAGCCTTGTTCACAGGTCCTGGTGTCTGTGTGCTGTTGTAGTCGTCCTGTCTGCAGAGACCCAGTCTTGTTCACAGGTCCTGGTGTCTGTGCTGTTGTAGTTGTCCTCAGACTGTCTCGTCCTGTCTGCAGGAGACCCAGTCTTGTTCACAGGTCCTGGTGTCTGTGTGCTGTTGTAGTCGTCCTGTCTGCAGGAGACCCAGTCTTGTTCACAGGTCCTGGTGTCTGTGCTGTTGTAGTCGTCCTGTCTGCAGGAGACCCAGTCTTGCTCACAGGTCCTGGTGTCTGTGTGCTGTTGTAGTCGTCCTCAGACTGTCCCGTCCTGTCTGCAGGAGACCCGGTCTTGCTCACAGGTCCTGGTGTCTGTGCTGTTGTAGTCGTCCTGTCTGCAGGAGACCCAGTCTTGTTCACAGGTCCTGGTGTCTGTGTGCTGATGTAGTCGTCCTCAGACTTGCTCGTCCTGTCTGCAGGAGGAAACAGCGAGCCTCCCATCATGGTAGAAACACAGGCTACCTGCCCGAGAGATGCCTTAGACCTGATTTCAGAGGGTCAGAGTGATAATGGCCAAAGTCTGCTGGGTCTCCCCCACTCCGGCAGGTGACTGAATTTGGCTCCCCCCCCCAACTTTGGGTGTTTCCTCTTAGACTCACATAACTTTGAGCTGGATGTGGGTTTGTGACGTCAAGTTGGTTGGTTGGTTCTTAAGTTTTGTCTTCTGTTTCCAGACGTAAGGAAGCTTAGTCCCCACCCTCCCTTGTTTCTCTACCCCCTCTCTTCCCCCCTTTCTTCTCTTTAACTGGTGTGCAAACTTCTCTGCCACCTACAAGGGCAGGATTTAGTCTGACCATAGCACTTTTATTTTAATCTGTATAAAATAACATTTTAAAATAATGTTCAAGTGCTCTCATTTTTATTTCCTCTGGACGCGTAGATGACCGTTGACTGTGCAGATAGATGGTCTGCACATGCCCTACTCAGTGGCAATGGTGTTTCTGCTGTTTGCCTCTTTCCTCGGGGGCGTGCAGTGCCCCCTGTATACACTCACCCCACAGGGCAGTCGGGCTCCTGCTCCTTGCTCAGGGAAGTGCCAGTCTCCCTGCCCTTCCAGTGGAGCTTCCCCAGTGGGACTCCTTGTCTCCGCCCTTCCAGCTTCCCCAGTGGAACTCCTTGTCTCTGCCCTTCCAGCTTCCCCAGTGGAACTCCTTGTCTCCGCCCTTCCAGTGGAGCTTCCCCAGTGGAACTCCTTGTCTCCGCCCTTCCAGTGGAGCTTCCCCAGTGGAACTCCTTGTCTCTGCCCTTCCAGCTTCCCCAGTGGAACTCCTTGTCTCCGCCCTTCCAGTGGAGCTTCCCCAGTGGAACTCCTTGTCTCCGCCCTTCCAGTGGAGCTTCCCCAGTGGGACTCCTTGTCTCCGCCCTTCCAGTGGAGCTTCCCCAGTGGAACTCCTTGTCTCCGCCCTTCCAGTGGAGCTTCCCCAGTGGAACTCCTTGTCTCCGCCCTTCCAGTGGAGCTTCCCCAGTGGAACTCCTTGTCTCTGCCCTTCCAGCTTCCCCAGTGGAACTCCTTGTCTCCGCCCTTCCAGTGGAGCTTCCCCAGTGGAACTCCTTGTCTCCGCCCTTCCAGTGGAGCTTCCCCAGTGGAACTCCTTGTCTCCGCCCTTCCAGCTTCCCCAGTGGAACTCCTTGTCTCTGCCCTTCCAGTGGAGCTTCCCCAGTGGAACTCCTTGTCTCCGCCCTTCCAGTGGAGCTTCCCCAGTGGAACGTGCCTGTCTTATTCTTCAGCTTCCGCCTGATTTTATTTCTTCAGTGGCTTGCTGCGGTCAGACATGGGAATCTTCCCGGGACTGTTGTTGGAAACTTGTTCTTTCCGTTCTGGCCTCGCCTGGAGAACCTGGGGTCTGGTCCGCCCAGCGCTCCCCGATCACTGTTCCCTTGTGGTTGAACGTTGTTTCTCAGCACCTGGAGTTCTTAGCCATCCATTCCATCTCTTCTTCAGTTTGAAAGTCAAACAGCTGAGAACTGTACCCAAATGCAGGGACGCTCACACCCACGTTGAGTCCAGCAGAAAGACGAGACAGGCCTCCGTGAAGGAGCCGGCAAGTCCACGGCTCCAGGCTGGCCATCCTGAGTGGACAGTGCGTGTGCATCGCCGTCCTTCATTCCACTCAGCCACTCAGCCAGACTCTCGTGATTGTCTGCTATGTCGTGGGTCTCCAGGGTCCTCTTGCCACAAGCATAACAAAAAGCTTCACCCCCAGGAGCCTTTCTCTCGCCAAGGAGACGGGCAGGCAGGACATGGGGACGGTGTGACATGAGCCCTGCCTCAGCGGTCGGTACACACCGCACTGGGACCCGAGTGAGGTCCGGCACACTGCCCGGGAGCACCGCATCTGGACAGGATTGTGAGGCCCTCTTGTCGTCTTCAGCTGGGAGGGGAGACCAGGCTGCAGAGCTTGCGCGCAGGGACACAGTGTGTGCCTGAAACAGCGGGATGACAGGGCAGTGACGACCCTCTCCCAGGAGCTGCAGCAGGGAGCCCGGCAGACTCACGGGGCGGCACGGAGCTCACTGCTGCAGGAGCAGGGCACTGGGCGAGGTTCTAGGCAGCTGGCAAGATGGGGTGGAGCTCTCTGCTGCAGGAGCAGGGCACTGGGCGAGGTTCTAAGCAGCTGGCAAGGTGGGGTGGAGCTCACTGCTGCAGGAACAGGGCACTGGGCGATGTTCTAAGCAGCTGGCAAGATGGGGTGGAGCTCGCTGCTGCAGGAGCAGGGCACTGGGCGAGGTTCTAAGCAGCTGGCAAGGTGGGGTGGAGCTCACTGCTGCAGGAGCAGGGCACTGGGCGAGGTTCTAAGCAGCTGGCAAGATGGGGTGGAGCTCTCTGCTGCAGGAGCAGGGCACTGGGCGACGTTCTAAGCAGCTGGCAAGATGGGGTGGACTGTTTGCTCTAATGCTGAGGAATATGGGAGTGACTTCCTTATCATAAAGTGACTATTCCAGGCACTGAAAACAACTTTGAATTTTTATTTTGTAGGGAAGCGGTTTTGTATTGTGTCATGGGATAAATTTGTGTTCTGCGGACATTTTAACAGGGAGAGCGTGAAAAAGTCAGTAAAATAGCCAGCACGGGAAATTATCACAAAAATACACTGTATTTATATATTATACCAGGCATGCATTTCACAGGACCTTTTAAGATCGTTGTGATGTTTTATAATGATATGACAAGTTAGTTCTGTTTGGGTGAAGGTTCTCTTTGCAGATAAAATGCACAGTGTCCGAGCAGAGGGGGTTTTGGCATGTCCTCACTTTCATCTGATAAATGTTTCATGGTTCTATTATTTTATGGAAGTATATTACTTTTCCTTTTCCATGGTGAAAATACAATAATGCCGTTTTTTTAAATGAAACCTACGTGTGGGAAATGGCGGTGGGGAGACTGCCTTTGGTTTTATGTATAATTTGTCGACGTGCAACTTGAGAGACAAGAGTGATTTTCTTTCTGGCATCCTGTGGGTTAATAAGTTGAGGTACAAACGACCATTTTTTTGTGTGTGAAAGTAAAATTACTTTGCAAAATAGGCTTTAATTGAAATCCTATTTAAGGGTAAAATTATGTTATTGATTATGATCAAAATGCTCCAGACAGTGATGAATTCATCAATTCTGGCTTCAGTGGCGTTATAAATCTTTTAGCAGGAGCCGGGAACGTGAACAAGATGAATATTTTCGAATTACAGCGGCACATTACTTATTATGTGTAACTTTCTCAACCTGCGCCCCGTGCGGGAGCGGGGGCCGCTCTGGAGAGGCTGTGCACGGCGGGACCTGAGGGCGTCCTCTGTGTCGCAAGTCACGCGGCCGTGAGACCTGTTCCGATGTGAACTTCAGAACTGTGGGTCTGGGGGTTGCCTGAGCAATATATTTGCGTTAAAGGAACAATTAAGTGTATAATTATTGAGTACAGCCAGGAAGAAGTTTTATTTACAGTTATAGAATAGCAGCCCCTTGGATTCACACCACTGAGGAAGATACTATCCCCTGTAACCTCCCTTCTATATTAGAAATTTGTGAAAGATGGTAAATGGTTGAGACATAAAAAGTTAGACCTTTAAAGTCATTCTTAGCTGTGCAAATTAAAGACGTGTCAAGCTTTTCACAATGTTGATTCTTTCCAGCCTATGAAGAGTTGCATGTCTGTCTGTCGACAGACCTCCCTACCTACCTGTCAATCACCAAGCAGACTCATTTCTCTCCCACAGGCCAACAGCTTTTAGTCATAGAATTCTTCTTACTTTTTGTATTTTTTTAAAAAAATGAATAATAGTTGGCAGACAATATTACATTAATTTCAGATGTACAGCCCAGTGGTCGGACTTTTATATATCTTACAACATGCTCACCCTGAAAGTCCGGTGTCCACTTGACACCATACATACTTATTACAAAGAATTTATTACTCCTTATATTTAGCACCAAAGGAGTGGTAAGACCTGGGTTTGTTTTAAATATCATAAAAAATTGTAGCACAGTTACCTAGTTTAAAAAATCTTTCTTAAAGATCCTTGAAGTCTGATTTGTGGCTGTTACTAGGGAATAGTAACGGCCTGGTCTGCTGGGAGGGGCTCTGAGTGTGTGGGTTACTTTATACCACGGACCTTGTGTGGACTAGCGTTAAAAATACTGCAGCCCTGGCCGGTTGGCTCAGTGGTAGAGCGTCGGCCTGGTGTGCAGGAGTCCCGGGTTTGATTCCCGGCCAGGGCACACAGGAGAAGCGCCCATCTGCTTCTCCACCCCTCCCCCTCTTCTTCCTCTCTGTCTCTCTCTTCCCGTCCCGCAGCCGAGGCTCCATTGGAGCAGGGTTTGCCCAGGCGCTGAGGATGGCTCTGTGGCCTCTGCCTCAGGCACTAGAATGGCTCTGATTGCGGCAGAGCGACCCCCCAAGATGGACAGAGCATCACCCCCTGGTGGGCATGCCGGGTGGATCCCGGTCGGGTGCATGAGGGAGTCTGTCTGACTGCCTCCCCATTTCCAGCTTCAGAAAAATACAAAAAAAAAAAAAAATACTGCAGGTCGATAGTGAACCCCATTCTGGTCGAGAAACAATTTATCCAACTTGGACCTAACATTGCCTTTTATTAGTGGGGTTTTCACCTGTCAGGTGAATTCCTGGTAAATAGGAACCCCACGGAGAACACTGTCATGCCACTAGTATCCTCGATGACTAATAACGAATAATTAAAAGTCGGCGTGCATTCCCTCAGCATAGTTAGCTCTCTTTGTGCGTGCGTGTGGTCTGTGATTACTGGACTGCAGCTCGTACTCCACGTGAGCGGGTCGTCACCACAGCCCGCAGGGGGAAGTGTCTTGTGGGCTTAGGGTTTCGTGGTGACCCTCACCTGCCTCTCACTTCTGTATCTGTCTCCCCACACCAAGGACCTTCCTATGACTGAATTCCAAGGGCTTCCTGGGATTCCGTTTTTTTTCTATTATAACCATAAAATTAAAATAATTCTCCTAACACTGTAACTGACTAAAGCTTCTCTAGAAGCAAATTATATGTTTCAGGAAAGCTAAGAAAAAAAAAGTGTTTTTCTTCAGTTGCTAATTAGTATTAGTTTATACATATTCTCTCCTTGTATATACTCTAAAAAATAAAGGAGATTTGACTATAAGACTGCAGAATTATATTGGGCTGCTAGGTAAACTTTCTAGAGACAAAAACCCCCTTCCATTTACTTCTTTCAAATGTTGGATGCAACCATTAACTAACAAAACACTAAAGAAATTCTGAAATATCCATGTATTAATCCAACTTTTTCCTGTTTTTAACAGAATTTTTGGCAGATAGCACCAAGCTGTAGTCAATAAAAATGCAATCAAGTATTTAAGGCCTAACGACTATGTTGTAGGTAAGATTGCCAAAATCGTTTACATATTGTAAAAAGAAAACTCACTTTGTTTTATTATTTATGCAACATATTTTGTGGAATTAAAAACAACTTCCAAATTAGCTCCACTAATAGATCAATGACATTTTCTAACGATTTACATTTATATCGGTGTAACCATACACAGAGAATTGGTTAGGGAATTGTATTCAGGTTGCATTTTTAAAAGACATTCCTTTTGTGTAGAAAGAATGTATATTAAGGAAACATTAAAACTTGGTTTTCTCTTGAATGAATCAGAAAATTTGGGAAGGTATTTTGGAGAAGTGCCAGTTAGAAGATGCTGCTGTACGCGACCTTTTGTTTTCCTGAGGAAGGTTGGAGTACGCCTACTTTTGTACTGTAAACACAGACTGTTATCTGATACCAGCTCCACGTGTGGTTCAAACCCTGCTTCAGAGCTCGCTGGCAGGTGCGCGGACTGCGTGCGGGCCGCGTGCGGGCCACGTGCGGACCGCGTGCGGACCCGGGGCCCATGCTGCCGCCCTGCTCAGGGGCTGTGCGGCTTTACGACAGAGCTTCAGGCCTGTCCCGGCCCCCGCGGAGGCGGAGGCGCTGGGATGCCGGTGTCACGCAGCCCGTGCGGTAGGCGGACCTGTGGTTTTCATGTGCGTCCCTCAGCACAGGGCCCGGCATGCCCCACCTGTACAGAGCTCGGAACCGACATGCTGAAAACCAAGCTGCTCACTGAGCTAACACATGACCCAAGTTTACAAGGAGTTGCTGAAATGTTTATTCTAATTAAGGTACTGTTTCATTCGTTCATTTAATTAATATTAGGCAGACTTACCGGGAAGAAGAGACCGACAAAAGATAATGAAGTCATAGTTTTTGACTTTGTCCTGATTTCAAGCAGGAAAGTCCTGGGATTGAGTGAGTTTCATTGGGACTCACATTAAGGCAAAGTGAGGGGCCGGTCCAGGAGCCCACGGGTGCTGATGAGAGCCCGAGCCAGCCCCACCCCCACCCGTCCGCTCTGCCAGGGTTCTGACACGAGGCTCTCGTCCTTTCTGGTGATTTAGAATTATGAGATGTGCCAGCTATCTGCTGGAGTGTGTGTGCATGTGCACCAATGTGTGTATGTTTCTGAACATGTGTGCACGTGTGCCCATTTGTGTGCATGGGCAGACATGTGGGTACATTAGTATGTGTGTGTGCTTGCAAGTGTGACACCCTGGAATCTAACCGTGTATGTCCCTAACTTTATTTTGCTTCTTCGTGTGTTCTTTCTTCATTTCTGTTTTATAATATATCCATTCTGTGTCACTGTTCACACAAGTCCCTGTCGCTTTGATTAGTAACGGTAAAGCCGGGCCACCAGGAAGAAAGTTTCTGTAATGCTCTTGCACAGCACCGTGGACAGTGAGGATTTGAGTAAGACTTCGCTCAGACATTCCCTACAGCAGTGGTCCCCAACCTCTTTTGGGCCACAGACCGGTTTAATGTCAGAAAATATTTTCACGGACCGGCCTTTAGGGTGGGTCGGATAAATGTATCACGTGACCGAGACAAGCGTCAAGAGTGAGTCTTAGATGGATGTAACAGAGGGAAGCCGGTCATTTTTAAAAAATAAAACATTGTTCAGACTTAAATATAATATAAATAAGATGGTACCGGTCCGCGGCCTGGGCTTGGGGACCACTGCCCCACAGCACGAGATCTCAGTGCCGGCCCGGGGGCTGGGACCACTGCCCCACAGCACGAGATCTCAGTGCCGGCCCGCGGCCCGGGGGCTGGGACCACTGCCCCACAGCACGAGATCTCAGTGCCGGCCCGGGGGCTGGGACCACTGCCCCACAGCACGAGATCTCAGTGCCGGTCCGGGGGCTGGGACCACTGCCCCACAGCACGAGATCTCAGTGCCGGTCCGGGGGCTGGGACCACTGCCCCACAGCACGAGATCTCAGTGCCGGCCCGGGGGCTGGGACCACTGCCCCACAGCACGAGATCCCAGTGCCGGTCCACGGCCTGGGGGCTGGGACCACTGCCCCACAGCACGAGATCTCAGTGCCGGCCCGGGGACTGGGACCACTGCCCCACAGCACGAGATCTCAGTGCCGGTCCGGGGGCTGGGACCACTGCCCCACAGCACGAGATCTCAGTGCAGGTCCGGGGGCTGGGACCACTGCCCCACAGCACGAGATCTCAGTGCGGGTCCGGGGGCTGGGACCACTGCCCCACAGCACGAGATCTCAGTGCCGGTCCGGGGGCTGGGACCACTGCCCCACAGCACGAGATCTCAGTGCCGGCCCGGGGACTGGGACCACTGCCCCACAGCACGAGATCTCAGTGCCGGCCCGGGGGCTGGGACCACTGCCCCACAGCACGAGATCTCAGTGCCGGCCCGGGGGCTGGGACCACTGCCCCACAGCACGAGATCTCAGTGCGGGTCCGTGGCCCGGGGGCTGGGACCACTGCCCCACAGCACGAGATCTCGGTGCCGGCCCGCAGCCCGGGGGCTGGGACCACTGCCCCACAGCACGAGATCTCAGTGCCGGCCCGCGGCCCGAGGGCTGGGACCACTGCCCCACAGCACGAGATCTCAGTGCAGGTCCGGGGGCTGGGACCACTGCCCCACAGCACGAGATCTCAGTGCCGGTCCACGGCCCGGGGGCTGGGACCACTGCCCCACAGCACGAGATCTCAGTGCCGGCCCGCGGCCCGGGGGCTGGGACCACTGCCCCACAGCACGAGATCTCAGTGCCGGTCCGGGGGCTGGGACCACTGCCCCACAGCACGAGATCTCAGTGCGGGTCCGGGGGCTGGGACCACTGCCCCACAGCACGAGATCTCAGTGCCAGTCCGGGGGCTGGGACCACTGCCCCACAGCACGAGATCTCAGTGCCGTTGTCCAACTCTGTAAGGTTCCTCATGGATGAGACAGAAAGGTTGGAAAGGGACCAGCCCTCCTGTCCGTGGGGGTTCCCCCCCCCCGCCGTGCTCCATGGGGGTGGCCGTGGGGGATGGTAGCAGAGCCATTTCTGCTGAACATTTGGGGCTCTTCTCATGGATTTGTATTGAGTATTTATTTCACATCAGGCTTGTAGACTGTATTTATGTCACCAAGGTGTATATTTCTCCTAGTGACTTGTTTCTATAGGGAGCAAAAAAATGCATTGTCCAATATAGCTGACCCTTGAGCCCAAGGCTGTGAATGGCGCGGTCCACTTATACACAGATGCTTTTCAATAAATACATTTGCCCATGACATCTGCATTTTTACATTCATGGACTCAGCCGACTGCGAGTCAAAAGCAGTGTTTTTGCATTCTCAACGGCAAACTCCCAACTGTGGGCCAAAACTACTGGCCAAGCCGACCCTAGTTTTTTTGACAGTCAAAGGTGATGCGCAGATTTTTGACGCAAGGGGGATTGGCACTCCTAACCCCGCCTTGTTCAAGGTCAGCTGTAATAGAATTAGGAGGATATGGAAATTAGAGTAATTTAGCTGTAACATTTTGGTGCCGATTATGTTAACATTCAAGTAATGCGTAGCTGTTACTGAGATTTGGCAAGTATCAGATTTTTGACTTTTATTATAATTTCCACCAGTTTTCAGTCACGGCACAGGGGAGCACCGAGCCATTTTAGGTCCTGTGGAATTCCTGGGACCCAGGATGTGCTGTAACTGGCTGTATTCATGTGGGAGCCAGCACCTCCCCAAGGTGCCTGATGACGCTGTACTTGGGAGTCCACGTTGCCGCCGAGTGGGGGGACACGGAGCGTGGATATCCGCCACGCTGGGAAGTGTGGGCCGCGCTCCCTGGACTGCAGTGGCCGCCCCACGCGGGGGGGACCGGGCGCCCCGTCCTGGAACCTGCCGGCGGCCGTGTACTGGAGGCCTGCTCGCGTGCTCACTGACGGGCTGCCTGTGTGAGACAGTTAGACAATCCCCAGAGAACGTTAAGCTCCCTGGACTGCAGTGGCCGCCCCACGCGGGGGGACCGGGCGCCCCGTCCTGGAACCTGCCGGCGGCTGTGTAATGGAGGCCCGCTCGCGTGCTCACTGACGGGCTGCCTGTGTGAGACAGACAATCCCCAGAGAACACTAAGCATCATCAAATTGTTCTCCTTGGGACAGTTCTTCTATGGTTATCGATGAGAATCAGCCAACTCTCTCATGATCGTGACAGTGAGAAATCTCAATGTCAGTCAAATTAGGATTGGACAATTTCTTAGAAGAGTGGTGAAAAGCAAGAGTATTGTTTAAATGAAATCAGAAAACTTTAATAACAAGACGAGGTAATATCACAAAGCTCAACTCTCAGAGACTCTTTGAATCATGAGGTAAAAACAGCAGCAGCCGACAGGGTCTCGTGGAGTCAAAGTCAAATGAGAGCCTTTTGAGTATCTCTATATGTACAATCATTTTGATGACTTTACCCTAAAAGTCAAGGCTTTTGTTGCACTGATTCGATATTCATGACTTTTTTTTTTCTGGTCAAATATCAAGAAAAAGAAAGAGAAAAGGGTAGGGGGGAGGGGGGGAGAACACACTGAAGACAAAAGGAATTTCTTGTTTTGGAAATTGATACATGGCTCAGAGTGCAATTGACTACCCTTCTCAAGACCCTTCCTGGGTCCACTCCCCTGTGCAGAAATGATGTCCAGGCTGTTCTACGCACTCCTGTGTGTAGAGCACCTGTGAGCACCCAGGACTGTTGCACATAACGTTGATGGCTTTTTCTTTGGTAAATACAAATCAAAGAACTGAACTTACCATATTTTAAACAGCTGAGGGAAGAGTACTGTGGATTTTTTAAATGAAAGTATGGAATCATAGAGGTTGAAACAAACATAAAACTTCTATATTACAGATGTATAACAGATGAGAAAATTGAAGTCTAAGAGAGTTTGTTATAAAAACAAATACTGGTCCATCACTCTCCTCTGTCAGCCATTGCTGGTGATCCCAGTGAATAAGACAAACTCATAGCCATTAAGAGGTGTGGTGTCTGCAGGGGGCGACACCCACAACCGCTTTGTAAGGATGGGACGTGATCAAGGCTGTCCGAGGAATAGAGGGCGGGCTTCCCAGAGGCGGTGGTCTGAGTCCCCAGCCGGTGCCCCTTGCATCCCCACCTTAGACATCAGCCAGAGCCCAGGCACAGAGATGCGACTGCACACCACAGTTCTGGGACTTTGTCCTGGTTCAGGAAGGTACGATCGTAAGGAAGCATGGACCCCTCCGGAGTCCTGTGTCGATGCCGGTTGGTTCTCGTGCCAGTGAGCCGTGTAGCGGTTTCTGCCGTGCACGAACCCCTCTGGAGTCCTGTGTCGATGCCGGTTGGTTCTCGTGCCAGTGAGCCGTGTAGCAGTTTCTGCCGTGCACGAACCCCTCTGGAGTCCTGTGTCGATGCTGGTTGGTTCTCGTGCCAGTGAGCCATGTAGCAGTTTCTGCCGTGCACGAACCCCTCCGGAGTCCTGTGTCGATGCTGGTTGGTTCTTGTGCCAGGAAGCCGTGTAGCGGTTGCTGCCGTGCACGAACCCCTCCGGAGTCCTGTGTCGATGCTGGTTGGTTCTTGTGCCAGGAAGCCATGTAGCGGTTGCTGCCGTGCACGGGGGTTTCTCTGTACCTGGTTCATTTCTCATTCCCATGCTCCTTTTCTAATGATTCAGCAGTTATGAATGTTTTGATAATTGTTTTTTTATGCCACTCATACCTAGGACATTAGGGCCGATGATGAGAAGTCGTTTTTATCATAATTGCTTGTTTTGTTCATGGTGGCATTTAGTTCCCCTTCTGTGCCTCTCGGTCACATCCTTCTGCAGTCCAGGCCCACTCAGGAGCCCGGGGGGAGGGGAGAAAGACAGGGCTAGGGGGCCAGGAATGGGCTCACTGGGCCCTAAGTTCAGCATGTAGGTCCAATACCCAGGCAGTCCACAGACTTCAAGTCCATGAATTCATGTGACTTACCAAGTGAAAAAAATCAGCCAAACGTGAAGTTCTATAAATCTCTTTATATACAATGGAACTTCTCTAGAAACTGGAATCCTAGGAGTTACAATCTCTTTTTCCAATGACTAATTGGATACTTCTACTTAAGGGTCAGCCTCATAATTCCATAGCAGGACAGTGCTGCTGGGTTGTATAGGTGCCGTGAGGAATGCACGTTAAAATTCATACACACATATAGTATAAATTAAACATGACAAGTATTGAAAGTTAAGCTATTTCGTATTTTAAGTGAAAAGTCCTTCTCACAAAGGACTGTACCTACCAGATCCTTTAATCCCAGTTTCAAATAGGTTTTTCAGAAAGAAGATGATTATAAAACATATTTTATATTTTTAATATTATATAAATGTTATGGAGAAGTTAACCTCATTATTTTTATTATATCAGACTAGACTATTTATTAAACGTGTCTTATATTTACATCATAGTATTATGAAAAGTGGGTTCTTGTCTTGGGCACTTTTTGCCTCTCATTTCAGTTTTTCCATCTCTCTTGTCTGCCTGTTCTCTTTTTTCACTGCAGTTTTCCAAAGTCAGTTCTTAAGCATTCACCAGGTTAATATTGCCTGTCTTACTGGAAACGCTGGGCTGTGGTAGGAACAGTAGGTCCTCTATCTGTAAGCGATGGTTGACAGTTGCAATTTAATTTTTTTTTTTTTGTATTTTTCTGAAGCTGGAAACAGGGAGAGACAGTCAGACAGACTCCCGCATGCGCCCGACCGGGATCCACCCGGCACGCCCACCAGGGGTGACGCTCTGCCCACCAGGGGGCGATGTTCTGCCCCTCTGGGGCATCACTCTGCTGCGACCAGAGCCACTCTAGCGCCTGGGGCAGAGGCCAAGGAGCCATCCCCAGCGCCCGGGCCATCTTTGCTCCAATGGAGCCTTGGCTGCTGGAGGGGAAGAGAGAGCCAGAGAGGAAGGAGGGGGGGTGGAGAAGCAAATGAGCGCTTCTCCTATGTGCCCTGGCCGGGAATCGAACCTGGTCCCCCGCACGCCAGGCCAACGCTCTACCGCTGAGCCAACTGGCCAGGGCCTGCAATTTAATTTTAACTTAATTTACAGTCTACTTAGTACATCTGACTTGCAACTTTATATGGACTGTAATGGAATAGAGTTCTTCTTCATATAGCCCGGCATCTCACTGAAGTCTCACACAGATCACTCTGCTCTGACACTTTTATCTTTATCTTGTACGCAGATCACTGTGCCCTTTGGAAACCACGCCAGGGTCCTAACGCCAACCCAGAGTGACAGTGAGGCCCTGTGGCCTGTCGTACTTGAATGAAGCTTTGGGAGTAGACACGAATTTTACTAGAAGGGCTTCAGGACTAATACATGTAATGTCCTAGTTATACTAGTCAATTTGGCCAAAGTTCTTTAAACTGTGGCCAAGTGTTTCTATAATTTTCTTTCTTTTTCAGACTCATTTTGCCTTTTGTTGAATTTTGCTTTACAAGTTAGCCATTCTGATTAGACAGTTTTTTCTTCTGAATACTGACTATGCATTTGGGGACCTGTTTCCAAATAAATATATAAGATGCTGTATGATATGTGATATCTTATTGCATTTTTGGTAAAAGGGAGGAAATGAAAAAAAAAGGATCCTTTTAATATACTGGCAGAATTCAAGGCCATTTACCATGAAAAACAAAAACCCGGGACTCTTACAAATAAAGGAGCTCCAATGTGAAGGCTTTATAGAAGATTCATGGTAGAATCAGCTATTGAAAATAGGGACTTAATTCCACATTACATGTTCTCCCTGGATAGAAGTCATGTTTTAGGGAAAGGATTTTAGATAACGATCACTTCTGCCACATCAAATGTCTATTACATTGTCAACGATTAATGTTAATGTTGATGGCAGCTCCTAATCAGGCTGGATGGGAAGATGCTCAGATTTGGGGTTGTTTTAAAAGAACTTTAATTACTAAGTTCCATTAGCAGTTCAGGCAGCCTGGGAAATCACAGTAATTGATACTAGCTTTTCGGAAGATCTGTGCAGTATTAATAAGAACAAAACCTGTTAGCTTGGCAGGATAGGCTAAAGCTTAGGAGAGAATTTACAGTGGTTAGTTAAATGGGCCTTTAGGATACCAATGAATTATTTGATATATTCAGTATGTCTTGGCTTTTTAAAATTAAGTTCATTGGGGTGACAGGGATCAACAAGATCATATAGTTTCAAGTGTACATTTCCGTGATACACGATCTGTATACTGTATGGTGCGTCCGCCATCCAAATTCAAACCCTCTCCCCTCACTGTGTCTTGGTCCCCTTCATCCTTTCCTGCCTCCCTTCTGGTGACCGTCATCCTGCTGTCTGTGTCGAGGAGTGTCAGGTTTATATTCCACACGAGTGAAATCGTATGGTTCTCGAGGAGTGTCAGGTTTATATTCCACACGAGTGAAATCGTATGGTTCTCGAGGAGTGTCAGGTTTATAGTCCACACGAGTGAAATCATATGGCTCCTGGTTTTTTCTGACTGACTGACTTCATTTAGCATAACGTTCCCCAGGTCCATCCATGCTGTTGCCGTGGACCAGTGGTAGTATGTCGTCCTTTCTTGTGGCTGAGTAGTACTTACTCCACTGTATATATGTACCGCATCTTCATTATCCCATCCTCTACTGGGGCACACTTTGGCTGTCTCCCCGTCTTGGCCACTATGAATAACGCTGCAGTGAACAGAGCGGTGCATGTGTCTTTGCAAATAAATGTTTCTGAGTTTTTTGGGGAGATACCCAGGAGATGAATTCTGCATCCTATGGTAATTCTATTCTTAATATCTGAGGAATCCCCATACTGTTTTCCACAGTGGCTGTACATTCCCACTTTACGGTTCCACCAGCAGTGAATGAGAGCTCCTTTTCCTCCACAGCCTCTCCAGCACTTGTTACTACTTATCTTGTTTATAACCATTCTAACAGATGGGAGGTGGTATATCTCCTTGTGGTTTTGATTTGCATTTCTCTGCCAGCTAAGTGAGCATTTTTTCTCTTTCTGTTGGAAATTTGTGTGTCTTCTTGAGAGAAGAGTCTGTTCCAGTCCTTTGTCATTTTTTCTTTTGGATTGTTTGGTATCGACTTGTATGAGTTTTTATATATTTTGGATATTAACCACTTGTTGGAGCTGGTGTTTGCAAACATCATCTCCTATTTGGTTGGCCGCATTTTTGTTTTGTTGTTGGTTTCTTTTGCTGTGCAGAAGCATTTTAGTTTATATAATCCCATTTGTTTATTTTCTTTTCTTTACTTCCCTTGCCTTTGGGGTCAAATTCATAAAATGTTCTATAAATTAAGGTCCATAAGTTTAATACCTATGTTTTCTTCTATGTAACTTATTATCTCTGATTTTTTATGTTGGTCTTTGATCCATTTTGAATTAATTTTTGTGCATGGGGACAAACTAATCTGGTTTCATTCTTTTGCATGTGGCTTTTCAATTTTCCCAGCACCACTTAAAGCAGCTTTCTTTTCTCTACTGTGTGTTTTTGGATCTTTGTTGAAGATGATTTGTCCATATACATGTGGTTTTATTTCTGGCTCTGGATTCTGTTCCATTGATCTGTGTGTCTGTTTTTCTGGAATATATTGCTGTTTTGATTCTTATAGCTCTGTAGTATAATTTGAAGTCAGGTAGCCTGATAATTCTAGCTTCTTTCCTTTTTTGCAGGATTGCTTTGTCTATTTGGGGTCTTTTGTGGTTCAACACAAATCTAATGATTTTTTGTTCTATTTCTTTAAAAAAATGACATTGGGATTTTGATAGGAATTGCATTATATCTGTATGTTGCTTTGGTTAATAAGGCCATTTTAACTGTGTAAATTCTTCCAATCCATGAACATAGAATACCTTTTCATTTTATTGTGTCTTTTTCAGTCTATTTTAAAATACTTTGTAGTTTTAGTATATAGATCCTTCACATCCTTTGTTAAGTTTATTCCTAGATATTTTATTCTTTTGGTTGAAATTGCAAAAATAATTTTTTTCATTTCTTTTTCTGAAATTTCATTGTAAACATACATGAAAGCAATAGATTTTTATTCATTGATTTTATATCCTGCAACTTTATTTGTTTATTTCTAATAGTTTTTTTGTGTGGAATCTTAGGGTTTTCTATATACAGAATTATGTCATCTGCAAAAAGTGACACTTTTACTTCTTCATTTCCAATTTGGATGCCTTTTATTTATTTTTCTTGCCTGATTGCTGTGGATAGGACTGCCAGAACTATGTTGAATAAGAGTAGTGAGAGGAAAATACATCCTTGTATTTTTCCTGATTTAGAGAAAAAGCTTTCAGTTTTTCACCATTGAATATGGTATCAGCTGAGGGTTTGCCATATATATAGCCTTTGTTGTGTTGAGATACTTTCTTTCTATACCTACTTTATTGTTTTAATAATAAATGGGTGTTTTAACTTACCAAATACTTTTTCTGTATCTGTTGATGAGATCATATGATTTTATCCTTTTTTAATGTTGTTTATTACATTGATTGATTTGCATATGTTGAATCCCTATAATGAACCCCACTTGATTGTGATGTATTATTTTTAAAATGTATTGTTGTATTTGATTTGCTAGAATTTTGTTTAGCGTCTTTGCATCTGTATTCATCAGAGGTACTGGTTTGCAGTGTTCCTTTGTTGTGTTATCCTTACCAGGTTTTGGTATCAGGGTTAGGTTTGCCGCATCAAATATTTTAGGAAGTATTGCCTCTTCTTTAATTTTTGAAAGATTGAGAAGGACAGGTATGAAGTCTTCACTGACTGCTTGGTAAAATTCACTCGTGAGATCATTTAATCCTGGACTTCTATTTTTTGTTTTTTGGCTTTTCGTAGGTCTTTATTATATGAGTGATGTGATAAGTCAGTATATTCACTAAAGAGTACAACACTTAGAGAGTTATGGACTTATATTTCAACAAATACTATCAGCACCCACCTGTGTAGACTTGTGGCTGGTTGGTGCGTGGGGTGAGTCAGTCATAGCCCTGTCCCCACGAGAGTTTACACTGGGGCAGGTGGTTTATTCAGTGGATAGAGAGGAGAACATGCAGACTATTCTGGGAAGGATAAGAGCAAGTGTGTGATTAGATTTAAATACTTCAATTTTAATTATTTTCTCTGCCATGCTTTCTAACTGCTTACACTATATGAAATTAGTAATTATTCTAGATTTAGTATACAACAAAATTCAAATTTAATTCTAACATTTGTAAAGCAGATATCCAAAATGAGGTATGGCTTATATAAAGTATATCAATTTTATAAAAAGACCTTATTGCTTTTTATTTCAGAAAGTGTTATCACAACTTTTTCATACCTGCCAGCCACACTCTGCTCCAGGCTGCCATCCTTGAATGACAAATGTTACAATGTTGACCAAAATAGAGCTACTGCCAGCTTTGGTCTCCTGATACTTTCATCAAGTAGTTCACATTCATTTAAATGTAAATCATCATCTCTTTCAATATATGTACATGCAATTATTAGCATATATATATATATATATATTTTTTTTTTTTAGTGTATTGACTCCTGTGTAACAGATGATATTAAAAACATGAATGTTCTTTGACAGTGGTTACTGCAAAAACGTATGAAGAGAGAACCAAGTCCTTGGAGAAACCCAGTCCAGTTTATCATAAGTAGCAGCTTCAAAATCTTTGCCGTGATTTGTAGGTAATTAGTGGGAGGACTATGGGACCATATGGTGAAGCATTATGTAGTATTTTTTCACACCAAAAAAATGTTATAAAATTAAGCTTTTCTTAATTAACTCTGTGTTAAAACTCTTATTTATTCACTGAATTCCATAATCAACTAAAATATCATTTGTTAATATGTCAGCACTTTGGAGTTACGTATTTTAGACCATGTTTTAACCTGTGAATAAAAGACATAGCAAACTAATTTTTTTTTTTTTTTTATCTGATTCAGGGTAGTTGGGAAACTCCTGAAATGTTCAATTATTCTTTTTATATCCATTATGGACTATTATCCAGATTAATGTTGCAATAATTAGTTTTAAATTAGTCATTTGATAGTGATCCCCAGGATGTAGTTTTCACATAATAAAATGCTTGTGGCATAAATAGTACATGAGACATTATTTTAGTGTGACTGCATTATAGAAATGTCTTCACTGTCCCAGCCAGATAGCTCAGTTGGTTAGAGTGTCGTCCTGATTAACAAAGGTTGTGGGTTCGATCCCTGGTCAGGGCACATACAGGAACACATGGATGTTTCTGTCTGTCTCTCCCTTCCGCTCTCACTCTAAAATCAATAACTTAAAAAAGAAACTAAAAGAAAATGTCTTGACTGACTTAAGATTATATATGACAGAGGATTGATGTGGTAACATCAGTTTGAAGATATTCCTGTTTCTTCTGCAATATTGAAGTTCATTGTCCATTAAAGCGCCCACTGGACCTTATGCATGAGGATACACTGATTGTTGAGCTAGTGCTTGAAAAAATTAAATTATTCCAGATTAATTTTTTGTTATTATACAGTAATCACTACATAATCTGGTTATTTCTTTCTTGTTTTATCTGCCAAGAATCACTTTTCTCATTTACTTCTGGCGCTCTGCCATTTCCACAATCCGGTCCCCAATGCCGTTGGAGCGGATGACCTTGTCTCTTATTTCACAGGGAGAGGGTATCACTCCTGAGACGTTCCAGCTTCAGTCAACCTCTCTCTCTTCTGTCATTTCTTGACTGCAGATTAGGGATAACAAAACCCTACAAGTAGCGCTGGGCTCATTAAGGAAATGCATGTGAAAATATATAGCAAAACATCTGGCACACTGAACGCGCAGAGGACACCGCTCCCGTCCTTATCCTCAAGGTCACTTCTGCCTAATGGTGCCGCACGCGGTCGCTCCTTTCTGCGATCTCTTGCAGGTGTCCGTCTGCAGTCTCTCCCTCGCTGTAGTCTGCTCAGTTACATGGCAGTTGTCTCCATCTTCCCTTCCCACTCCGCTCTACCCTCAAGTGCCTGCCCTGGTTTCGTCTCTCTGCCCCCAGACCTCTCAGAATGAGCAGCTGTGTCTCCTGCCTCGCTGCCCAGTCGTTCCTGCTTTCGTGCTCATCTGGGCTCTAATCTGGTCTCAAATGCTCCTCGCCAGTGACTTCTTTATTGCTGTGTAAGGACTTTTTGTAGTCCTCTTATATTTGATTCCAGCAACCTTGTACGCTGTGTCCTCGTCCCTGAAGGCACCGCGCCTTGATTTCCGGAGGATCTGTCTATCAAGTTGTCCTGAATATCCCTGGTCCACCTTCTCAGGCTCCTTGGTCTCCTCGGAACTTTCCTCAGCAGGGATGGGTTACAGGGTAGCATCCTAGACTCCTGAGCGGATTCCAGCCGCCACGGGCCCACGTACGGTTCTGCTGTCTCCCTTCGCCTCATCCTGTTATTTGAAACTGCCCACTGGTTATCTCTACCTGCTGCTAAGCTATTAAAAGTTATCAGGCTCCACATAGTTCCACTGTAAGTTTGTAATTCTTGGAGTTGCTGATTCTTGTTTCTTTCTGACGACATGTTTCATCACACCACTGTGTTTGGAAACAATTCTAGTAGATCTATCTTCATTTCCTCTCCTGACTGCCCTATTTTTACCCTTCCTAAGCTCTTCCCTCCGTCGTTAGTCACTTGTTAACTAACCTCGTGGTCACCAGTCTCCCTCCCCTCCAGCTCCAGTCACCTTATTTCAGTAAAGAGAAGGAAACCGATCACATCACTCCCATGCTGGAGAACACTGCTAACCCCTCATAGCCACAGGAAATAAATGTCACGAATACTTAGCATACAGCATAGAGCTCTGCACAATCCCAGGCCGTCATTCTCTCTAGAATTGTTTCCTACAGCAAAGGCTTAGTTGATAGTAAATATTAAAACTTCTTCCCGTTTCCTGAGTGCTCTGTCCTGGACGCGGCCCCTGCGAAGCCGTTGCTGAGTATGCTTTGCCATTCCTGCTCCGTGCGTCGTACACGCTGGACTCTTACGTGGGGGCGGGGCTCCTCCTCACACACTTCCACGCATCCTTCAAGACTCAGTTCAAGTGTCCATTCCTGGAAATCTTCCTTTAGACTCAAGATACAGTTACTTCCTCCTTGAAGTTCTCATAGCACTTTCTGTAAACTTCTCCTGAGCCAGTCTGAGGTGACATAGGTGTGTGTCTCTGTCTGTGTCCCCTACCGCTGAGTGTCGCAGGGTGGGGATAGCCCTCTCTGTTCTGAGGCTGAATGCCTCCCAGGATGTGAGCGCATTTAAAACTGTTGGTACTTACTCTGTCAGGTGCTTGACGCTCTCTTCTGCATCTTCAGTATTTGAATATGTCAGTTATTTTCAATTTTTTTATTTTAAAATGAATGTTTATAGAATATAACACAGTTAGAGACATGTAAAGGTCCTACATTTTAATCATCCATGCTCAGTTTCATTTTCACATCTATACTGTTCTTGTTTAGATTCCTTTCACCTGTGAAGTAGTATGTGTAGAAATTATAAGCAAAAGTTTTTTCTCTGTGATTAGCTTGAGAATTTTTCTCAAAGGCCTAGTGTCTTTGAAGGAAAAAACATTTTTGGAAGAAAAAGTCATACTGTCTATGAGAGGTGTTGTATTTGGAAAATATGCTAGAGTCATTCTTCAGCTTTCAAATGGCAGCATCACAGAAGTACTTAAAATTGTGTTTTTGCTGTGTCTTCGGACCATGAAGCTAATTCACGTGGCTTTTCTGCCCCACCCCACCCTCTTTAAGCAAAACAGCTCCACTTTCTTCCTGCAGTACGTGTGTCTGTGGGTTCCTAAAAGTTTTTTTTTTTTTCCAAATTAGGTTCTTCTATCAACATTTTAAAATTACTATTTTAAAATACAAATAGAGTAATTCTTACTTGATGTATACTTTACTATAAGACATAGTGCTGTTGATCTCTGTCACTTGTTGGACACCAGCCCTGAGCTCTGAGACAGCTGGACCTCGGCACACCCGAACTGAACAGGAGACGGCGTGTGTTTCAGGGCCAGCGTGACCTTGGAGGGCAAGGGCCACCACTCGGCCCATCTCCAGCCTCGATCAGCTCTCCTGGAGAAATGATTTCGCTCTGTTGCCATTGGAAAAGAACCTTATTTTAGTTTAATATACCACTTTTCTTTTGAGCTTATGTTGCTTTCATAAATTTGGAAACATAAAAAATAAATATGACTTAATGTCAAAAACTTAAGTGCACTTTAAATTCTTCAGTGTTTAGTGTAAAAACGTTTGCAAATAACACCATTCATATAACTACTGATTTGAGATGTCCTTTGGAAAGTGTTATGTTATAAGAAAATTAAGAGAAAATCCAAGTTTCTTAAAAACAATTTTTTTAGTTTGTCGGGGTGACATTGCTTAATAAAATTAAACAAGTTTCAGGTGCACAATTCTACAATTCATCATCTGTAGACGGCACTGTGTGGACACACCTCAAGTCTCCCTCCGCCACCACCTGTCCCCTCTAACTCTCTCCTTGGCTGTGCTCCTCCCTGCCCTCCTGCGACCCTCTCAGTATTGTCTGTGTCTATATATTTTTCCTTTGATTAATTCCTTCACTGTTTTCACCCGGTCCTCCAACCCCCATCTCCTCTGCCAGCTGTCAGTCTGTTATCTGGATCTATGGGGCCAGTTTCTATTTTGTTTGTTGTGTATTTTGTTCACTAGACTCCATGTCTATGTGAAATCACGTGGAACTTGCCTGTTTCTGGCTAGCTTACTTAGCATAAACCTCTCCAGGTCCCGTCTTCTCTGCAAATCAATCATTTTCTCCATAAATCATTCTCAGAATGCATCCTCTCAGAAATCAAATTCAGACGAATTCCATGAATGTGTTCACGGCCTCGACACTTGTGACCCCGAGAAGCTAACACACGGGCACCTGAACACTGGGCGAAGGTTGTTACCGGGCTCTGGGCTGAGCCAGCAGACTGGACACAGGAGCAGAGTCCTCTCCTCCTAGGTGGCTTTCATTAATGACACATTGGTTTTCGACAGTGAAATAGTACATTGAACAGTGGAGAAAGGTGGAAGAGGCATGCAGCGTTTCATGAAGGAAGCGTCTTATTTGGCAGTTGGGAGGGTCACCAGCTTGCCTGTTTTATGTCTGCCGGTGAAGCCTGCAGAGCATCCTGGCGTGGACATCCCTGTCCTTACACGAGAAAGCTTTGGGGCCAATATTATTCCTGGTATAGATGAAACAGTGTAGCCACCTGTGTTAATTAACATCAGTTTCATTTAGGGAACAGAAGGCTGACCATCAGGGATCATTAGATATTTGGGGAAAACCCTGGTTAGATGAACAAAGAGGGTGGCAGATACTGGAAGACTTAGGCATGATTCAGGGAGCAGAAGAGACTTTCAGAGGAATCCTAATGAGTACCCCTCCGCAGAATCGGACAGGATATTACAGCTATGATAAAAAAGAGGCAATCAGAGAAAAAGAAATTTGCAGGAAATTAAACATATGACCACAGAATTAAAAATGTAGCAGACCAACTAATAGAAAGGGCATTATTGAAATTTAGGCTAGTTTTATTTTTTTTAATCTTTAAGTTAAATTGAAATTTAATTCCCAACACTTAAAAATGTAGGATAAGAAGATGGAAAATAACAAAGTTAAGGGGAACAAGAAATAGCCAACATCTGATTAATATCAAAGAATAAACAACGAAAGGCAGAGACTGTAGTTTAATAATACTTTTAAGCTGAAGAAATGCTCCATGTCAGGTAACCTGGGCTGTGTAACATGCGGCTGCTACACTTAGTAACTTATAACAA
Source organism: Saccopteryx leptura (assembly GCF_036850995.1). Classification (NCBI taxonomy): domain Eukaryota; kingdom Metazoa; phylum Chordata; class Mammalia; order Chiroptera; family Emballonuridae; genus Saccopteryx; species Saccopteryx leptura. The sequence continues at coordinate 2,342,072 of NC_089505.1, read as the reverse complement.
CAGCCATTTATTTAGCTTCTGTGGCTCTGATTGGCTGCTTGGCTCTTGGGTGGCTCTCATCACCTGAACTAGCTCCTACGACTGTCCAGCATGGGCTGACAGGGGACTCTGATGTCATAGAGGAACTCTCTCCCGTGACTGGCTGTTGGCTGGGTGATGGCAGTAACTGAGCCATGTGGCTCATCACCCCGCTAACTTTGGCTTGTTCTCTCTCTCTTTTTTTAAGCTGGAAACGGGGAGAGACAGTCAGACAGACTCCCGCATGTGCCTGACCGGGATCCACCCGGCATGCCCACCAGGGGGCGATGCTTTGCCCCTCCGGGGCGTCGCTCTGTTGCGACCAGAGCCACTCCAGCGCCTGGAGCAGAGGCCAAGGAGCCATCCCCAGCACCAGGGCCATCTTTGCTCCAATGGAGCCTCGCTGCGGGAGGGAAAGAGAGAGACAGAGAGGAAGGAAAGGGGGAGGGGTGGAGAAGCAGATGGGCGCTTCTCCTGTGTGCCCTGGCCGGGAATCGAACCCGGGACTTCTGCACGCCAGGCCGATGCTCTACCACTGAGCCAACCAGCCAGGGCTTGGCTTGTTTTCTTGACAGCAGTGTTCCTAGGTGCAACAAGGGTGCAATTTCCAAAAAGTTATTTATTTATTGAATGTATTGGGATGACATTGATTAATAACACATAAGTCTCAGGCATGTGCCTTTATAATGCAACATCTGTAATACTCCATCGTGTGCTTGATGAAGCATCCACCGGGTATAAAAACAAATGTCGGAGACTTTCAGAGATATAGATGTAACTTTATTGGCCAGTTTCACCTGCGCAGGGGCGAATTCCCTGGTGTCCAGAGACACCGTACTCAGTAGGAGCTGCAAATGGGAATCGCCCCTGGCGCTTACCGCTAGTTCCTTATATATTGTATATCCTAAGTAAGCAAGCATAATACAGAAGCAGAAGTAGCAGTTACCTATTCGCTAAGGGAGTTGCACATAGCATAGCAACAGGGGCTGGGTCTAGCTCATTGGCGAACTTCAAACATTAACTTCTGATAAGGGTCTCTAACCAATGGAATGCAAACGTTTGTCTTCCTTTGTTCTTAGCCTTACAGGGTCCCTATCATCTCCTCCCTGTCTCTGCTTCTACACTCTGGTAATTCCAGCACACTTTCCTGAATTTAACAATTTGATCTTTTCTTGATCCTTACACTTGACATCCAGTATCATCTCCCTCCTTCATCATGTATTTGACCCCTCTGCATCCCCCCTGGTAACCACTACGCTGTCCTCTGTGACTTTGCATGTCAACAACAACAACAAAACAGTCGATGGCGGTGTTAGTCACAGCGCGCCGTTTCCAGTGCACAGCGCCTTTCCGGGTCTGAGCCCCCTTGGCTGCTGTCCGGAGCAGACGCCATGGCCGCCGGACAAACAAAGGGCGTAGGCTTGGCCGGGCCAGCCCCGGGCGTCCCTGCACTCGGTCACCTGCGGACAGCAGGCCTGAGAGCCAGGAGTCCGGCACACAGGACGGATACAAGTGAATTGTGTGTAAACAGATCTGGATGGAATATCAAAATTCTCAGCAGGAGGAGGAAAACGCTGCAGTTATCCAATGAGAACAAATTATCTGCGAAGAGCTGAAAATCAGGACCACCGAGTTCTCATCGGCAATACTAGATCCGAAAAGCATCCAAAGCTATATTTTCAAAGACCTGAGAGAAAATGAATTTAAATGTAGACTTTGGTACCCAGTTTCCAATCATATTCTAGAGGAATGCGGAGATTAGGAAAGACTATATGAAAATATACTGAGTGGTAATCCAAAGGAATTTGAGTAAAATGATAATATGAAATATAAGAAAAGTGGTCGCTGAGTCAGAGCCCAGAAGAAACTGGAAAAACTCAAAGAAAATTGAAAGATAACCCACCACAGCCTGAGGCTGAGAATTCCCCTTCCTGCGGCCAGATTTCCTGTCAGGATGGAAGTCCCCGCCCTGTGGTCTGGTCACACTGCTGACTGCAGTCAGTCCTAGTCAGTCATAATATGAGAAATGGAGCTTACACTGGGTTTTAATGTTTAGAATCAAATTGTACACAAAACACTGGGGAGTAAATTATTGACTTGATGTTACAAAAGTAGTAATGTAACTGTTTCAGAGGGTGATAGGATGGGTGGGCGGAGGAAGAGAGTGTGTAGCGATTCTTCCCCTGTCGTCAAGGCAGGGGCTCGTTTAAGGTTGAGAGTCTGTAGGAGTAGATGGCAACCAGTGGGGGAGAAACAAATGAAAAAGAAGATGTCGGTGCTGGAAGTCAGGATGTGGAGAGGTGAGGAAGGGAGAAGTGGGGATGAGGGCGCTCTGCTCCTCACACCTGCCGTGACCGACAAGCAGACGCACCGCGCACAGAGGGTCAATCAAGGGATAGCGTTATCACAATGTTATATGAGGCTATAATGGTCTATCTCATAACGCATGTGCAAATATTAACTTTGTACTTGGGAAAAACATAAAATATGAAAGAGGGAAGACCCTGTCATTAATCTATATTTCTTAGCTTGTAGAACACAGACAATATTGGAGCTGGAATGAGGGAGGAGTCTAGAAGGGGACCCGTGTGCATTGCTTAGCAAGACAAGGGCTGTGAGGACCATTTATTTAAACCTGCTTTATTTTATTTATATATTTATTTATTACAGGGACAGAGAGAGAGTCAGAGAGAGGGATAGATAGGGACAGACAGACAGGAACAGAGAGAGATGAGAAGCATCAGTCATCAGTTTCTTGTTGGGACACCTTAGTTGTTCATTGATTGCTTTCTCATATGTGCCTTGACCGCGGGCCTTCAGCAGACCAAGTAACCCCTTGCTCGAGCCAGCGACCTCGGGTCCAAGCTGGTGAGCTTTTTGCTGAAGCCAGATGAGTCCGCATTCAAGCTAGTGACATTGGGGTCTCGAAACTGGGTCCTCTGCATCCCAGTCCGACACTCCATCCACTGCACCACCGCATGCTCAGGCTAAACCTGCTTTAGTCTGCTTGTCTGCCTGTCCATAGTGTCTGTTTGTAGAAAGGGGAGGGGGAAAAGTCAAAGGATACATAAGACTTTTGTGTCGTTTCTTTTCATGCAACCGATAGTTTCATAGATGAAAGAGTCTGAGAACCTAGAGCCCCGGGCTCGGTCAGGTTTCTCATCTGTGCAGTAACGGCGGCAGAAGGGCTCAAGTACTGAAGTGTTATCAGTGTTTACTCTTTCAATATGTGACATTTTCTATTCTATCTATTTCATTTTTTTTAAGTCTGCAACTCATTAAATGGGTCAGGAATTATAGTTTGAAGAATACTGGACTATGTTGAAGGCCCATGCTGTCTAAAGCCTTATTTGTTCCCATCTAAAAGAATGTCACCTTCATTTTGAAATTTGATTTGTAAAACTAGTATAGTCATTATGTAGCGGCAAATCACGCCTACTGGTACAATAAAACCCAAGTGTCTTGCTGTATATATTTTAATGTTAGACGGAGAATCCTGCCGTTTTTAAGACTTGGGTGATCTGACTCTCCAGTAACTTTCTCCCGCTCCTGAGAGTCTGGCTTTCTCACTGCAAATGAATTTTGGACACAATGTATTGCTAGAGTAGTAGTTTTTCTCCCCACATGTAATATCCCCAAAGCCTAAAACAAGATGTTTATCTTTTTGATAGACAAGCAATTAACTTTTGGAGGGTATTTCAAGGCAGTAAAGCACATCTGTTAGGACATTGGAAATGAAGAGGAGGTTCTGACAGGCAGACATTAGAGCCTGTATTTGTTGTGCCCTAGCTGAAGCTGTGTCAGCATTTTATGATAAACCTCGGGGGATTATCAGTCTGCCGCAGAACTCCTTTTGGACTGAGGCTCACTTAGACTCAGAGCTTATTCGCAAAGATCCCTCGCTTTCCGGAACACGGGAGACCGGGTCTGCTCCCGCTTGCCTCTCTAAGGGGGGATATGTGGGATGTGTCTGGGCTTTATATAGTTCTATGCATATGAAAATGTGACTCGTTATCACCTGACTCACTGATCCTTAACTGGCATTAGTTCAAAGGCAGTGTGGAGGCTGGTCTGGCGGAGTGGTGACGGCCGTGCTTACACGCTCTTTCTGCCTGACCACAGCGTGGTAGGTCTTGGCAGCTGTCGGATGACTCGCCATGGCTTGTGTGCTGGGAAGACGGCAGGCACGCTTCACAGGATCCTCTTCCGAAGATTCTGGGATTTGAGCAGCGGGTGGTTTTCTGTCATTCCTATCCTTGAACGTCTTCCAAACAGTGTTAAAATTGTTTTCATTTTAGAGAGAAAGAAGGAAAAAAATTATTATTATTTACACTAAAACGTGACACTGAAGTCAGAGTAGCATTTGACATTAAGGGAAGGGATTCCAACCTGGGTCTACCAGTCATCGGCTGGTACCCTGGAACAGTGCCCTGGGATTCTCGGTGTACAGTAGATACTGGTTCTGGTGCCGGGTCACTGGGCTGGACTAACCTGCAGATGCCCTGGACATGCTGAGAGCTCAGGAAGTTGTAGGTAGTATTATTACTTGTTTGTTATTATGATTTTATATTTCATCACAGGATCATAAGAACAAAAATATATTTTTACATTAAAGATCTAACTTACAATGTCATTACATTTAAAAAATATATTTTTTTAAAAAATCAACCAAAGATTCTAGATAGATTTCTCCTATACACTAATTTTTATTCCTTAATAATATATATACTTGTTAACTGATCCTTGCAACTTAATTTCAGACTCAAAAATGTAGCTTATGGAGAAAACTCTTGGTCTCTGAGTGTGAGAATTCTGCCTTGCTAGGAGTTTCATTTCAAAGTCTCATTCAGGCCGATGTTACTGGCCTTAAGAAAGCACCCCTCTACTGTGCTGTGAAGTATAGCAGTGGAAAATGCGGTTATATAATGTATCTGACAAGGTGTATCAAAGTAGTGTTATATTATGTAAGGCTTTCTCCTGCTTCAGCTTGGAGGAGTAGCAATTTTGTGCTACACAAATAAATTGATTGACGGAAGATCACAGGAAAAGCATTACTGTTGCCCAGATGTGCTCGGCCATATACTGTTTCACCTTTATAATAAGAAGAATTCTGTTACAGATTAAAAAAATATGTAGTGATTACATTACAGGAGAGAAGAAAGTATAAATGTATAGAGTTCATGGAACAATTATATGCTCATCCCTTGGATGCAGTGTTCATTTTATTCCATTTATAAATAATATATGTCGTATTTAATGAGGTAACAGCACTAGTAGCAAGTAGGGTGGGACAGAAGTTGCAAACATTGCTAGTCCATTTACTCCGCAGGTATCGATTTACTGGCTATTTAGGGCCAAGGTGTTTTAGGTGCTGGAGTTAAAGCCAGTGAGCTCCCTTGTCCTCAATGGGCTTGCTGTCGGACAGATAGTAGTTACTCCATCATCGCCTACTGTTGCAGGTTAACCCGCAGCAATAGCCCTTCAGAAGGCAGTGGGGTGGAGGGTAGCATTCAGGAAATGTGGGTAGATGGACCTTAGAAAAAGAAAGGAAGCCTAGCCTACTGTCTCCGAAAGGAAGGACAGAGACACAAGTTTAGATGCAATGATATTTGTTGGTTTGAGAGCAATTGTGTGTTGTTCCGAGGTGACAGCTTCTGGCTTTGAACTCACAGGTATGGAATTTCAGGGGGTAAAATTTTTATGTCTATACCAGCAATAATAAATGATGTCTAAATAAGAGAGCGACCTCTTGTTTTCAGACTGAAGAACGTTCACATTGACTGAGACAGATCAATATATATCCTGCTTGTTTGGATAGGAGGTGCCTCTGAATGGATGGATGAGAGAGGGAATGTGAGAGTGAGCGAGTGGATGTGCTTCACACACCCCCTGACAAGCAGGGCTTTACACTTTATTCGCTGTCTCTCTTCTTCCCCCGTCCTGGTTTTATATTGAGTTTTTCAGTTTCCCTAAAGTAGACTTTATGCTAAGATATCTGGTGATTAACTCAGGGTGGCGTGCAGGAGGTGTTATCACTGCCCTTTCTAGATGACATCTGCAAGGAGACATTGGCTTTAGGCTGACAAAACGAACCCAAAGAAAGTCTTGCTAGTTGGCCATGCCCAAGGTGTGGCGTGCCTCCCCCGCCCCGTGGCATCCTGTTGTCATGCTGGGGTTGTGTGTGCCCAGGCTGCCCGTAGGTGGGTCTGTCTGGACTGGGCCTACAGACATCCCTCTAATGGAAACTGCGTAAGTCCAGTTTTGGAAGGGGGGCTGAGCAACACACCAGCACAGAGGCTGAAGCCCCTGGAGAGTGTGAGGTGTAGCAGTGTACTGTTTACATCACGTGGCAACCATAACCTGGCATAGCAGAGAGGCACTAGTGAATATTCTCAAACTAAAGGTGGCTAAAACTCACAGGTGATTCATTAAACGTTGTTATTTTGCACTTAGGTTGTATCATTTTTAAGGCATATTTTGATCAGAGAATTGTTTTAAATGGGCTGACAAAGCACAATGAACTTGGAAACAAAATAAGTCGTACTATTGTTCGTTGAAGTACACGCTAATATTTTGCAAGAAGCACACTTTTTTTGTTGTTTGTTTTAAATCATCTCATTAAGACTTAATGATCTTCTTCCAGCTGAGGTGTCTAATTACTGTCATATCCAATAGTCTGTTAATTGGTGAGAATAAAGCAAAAAGCCACCACGGACACATCTTGACTCTATTCTCATCGCGTGGAGATGGAGGAGACATAGTATAATCGTTAATTACATCCGCAGAGCGCGGCCGATCGTCTTTCCCGAGCTCGTCTGTTCTCCTTCCATCCAAACAGGAGCCAGACCGTCTGAAGCATCTCTCTGGCTCTCTTCATGCTACGTATCATTCAGCGTTTTGAATACAGGCTTGAGAGTTCATCCGTCACAATATACAAGTCTGAAAAATGGATTGTCCCGATAGCGTCAGAACTTGATACTAAAAGTTCAGACATGTCATCCCCCGGTCAAGGGTCGTGTCTGACCCTCCCTTTACGCATTCACTTGATGTAGATGAGCCTTTCCCTTCTGCGACCAAACCAGAGGTCATTTTATAAACCTATTTTTATGTTGAAGCATTTATGTACGTATTTTACATTTACATATTAAATATGTAAATATAAATTTAAAGGCATAACTTAAATATATATGTGGGGTTCTAGAGATTTTTTAATTACCTGCACATATTTGTTAAGGTATCTATACATGTAAATTAACATTCTTGATAGAAAACATTTTATGAGGAACATCATAACTAGCTTTTAAGGGGCCGCTGTAAGGCAGCCATGTGTCCATTTGCCCGTTTTGCACTGAGGGGCCCGTGCTGTGGCCTCCACGGTCAGGGCAGGCAGATAGCCTCACGCCGGCGCTGGCCGGGGCTGCCTCAGTGCATGCGGATGTGGGCGCCAGGGCCCCTTCTGAACCCACCCTGTCAATCTTCTCTGCCCTTTGCACGGGTGCCTTTCCGTGACTTGCTGCTGTCACCATGCGGCCACATGGACGTGCAGCGTGGTGGTGGCCTCCTCAGGGCAGGAGCAGGGCCACCCACCTCTGTGCCCCGGGGAGGTCCCTGTCCGACCCTCCACAGCACCAAGAAGCCATCAGTGCCTTCACCGCGTGGGACTGGGCTGGACACTTCGCTCTTGCTGCTCCATAACCAACCCTTGGCCTTCCATCGCCTCCTGCAAGAACTTCTAGTCTATAAACTCTGGTGCCCGGAGCCAAACTGGGCATCAGGGAGCCGCCATCCTCCCCCCCCTCCCCCGAGGCAGGAGCCAGCGTCTGCGGGAAGCTGTCCTCCAAATGCCAACAGCTCCGAACCCTCACCTGGCTGACACCCCCTTTCAGGATGAGGAACCTGGGCAGGCACGCCCCCTCAGGGCCCTCTGAGTGGCACAGGCGTCTCCCTTTAGTGAGCTGGGATGTGCTTCCCTGCAGTTCCCACACTCCCCCTGGTTCTACCCAACAGAGCAAGTGGTATCCTCAACCTGCACGCCTCAAGTTCTTGAGGATTTTCAGACTCCGCAGGCCCGTGTGTTCCTTTCTGCACGTTGAGATACGTTGCTGTGCTCACTTGTAGAACAAGCATTTCATCTGCACCTACTGTGCACTCAGCGTTGGTGACAAGACCAAGGTGTGGCCAGTCCCTGACCTGCAGGAGCCTGTCTCACTGTGACATGCTCCTCATTTGACACGACTTGGCTCCCAGTCCCCGTCTGGACTGTTTCCTCCTCGGACCGCAGCCGGTGCTTGGTGCGCCCTGAGACCCCAGGGCGGGCACCTCATTCACTCTCAGGTCTCACAGCCTCGGCACCCTGGGTGGGCACTGGCTCTTCATATGGTCACGTCTGTGGATTTATGTGATGGCTGCTGTCGGCCACGACCCAAACTCCTTGTTCTCATGCTTGTAAAGTTGTGGGGGGGTTTTGTTTGTTTTTGTATTTTTCTGAAATGAGAAGTGGGGAGGCAGACAGACTCCTGCACGCGCCCAATCGGGATCCACCCAGCATGCCCACCAGGGGGCGATGCTCTGCCCCTCTGGACCATTGCTCCTCAGCCACTGGAGCCACTCTAGCGCCTGAGGCAGAGGCCACAGAGCCATCCTCAGCGCCTGGGCCAACTTTGCTCCAATGGAGCCTCGGCTGCGGGAGGGGAAGAGAGAGACAGAGAGGAAGGAGAGGGGGAGGGGTGGAGAAGCAGATGGGCGCTTCTCCTGTGTGCCCTGGCTGGGAATCGAACCTGGGACTTCCACATGCTGGGCCGATGCTCTACCGCTGAGCCAACTGGCCAGGACGTGTTTTTGAAACTCAAGCCCAGTTAGTTGTGTTGAACTTTACCTTGTTAAGTCAGGGCATTGTACCAAACTCTGATTTTGGGGTTCTTATTCTGTCGTCCAGTCTTTGGAAAGGCACCCCTGAATTCATCCATGTCAGTGCAGACTGAGGTGGGGCAGCACAGCGCCGCGGCCAGAGCGGAGCCCCAGCTCGGGGGTTTTCTCCTTTATCATCCGCACGGCGCTGCTGCTCTGCAAGCGACATTGATCCACGCAAGGCATCTTGGGGTTTCCCGTTTCTTTGCCAATAGATGTTATAAGAGGATTTACCATGATATTTCTCCAGTGAGGTCTACTCTTTACAGGAAGTTTTCACTTATTAAAAAAATAAAAATCAAATTGTAGGAAAATACATCCAAAGTTAATTATTTACTTATGCTAAGTTTACATTACCCTTTGAGCTTATATAGCAGGGGTCCCCAAACTTTTTACACAGGGGGCCAGTTCACTGTCCCTCAGACTGTTGGAGGGCCGGACTATAAAAAAAACTGTGAACAAATCCCTATGCACACTGCACATATCTTATTTTAAAGTAAAAAAACAAAATGAGAACAAATACAATATTTAAAATAAAGAACAAGTAAATTTAAATCAACAAGCTGACCAGTATTTCAATGTGGGGCGCCGCAGCCGCAGACCGGATGTGCGTCATTTGATGCACTTCTGGAGTGATGCTTGCATCCCACGTCACCGGAAGTAGTACTGTACGTGAGCGACACCGCGCTTTGCGGCGTCCTATGCATCCGCATCCTGTGCTCCTCTCACTGACCACCAATGAAAGAGGTTCCCCTTCTGGAAGTGCGGCGGGGGCCAGATAAATGGCCACAGGGGGCCGCATGTGGCCCGCGGGCCGTAGTTTGGGGACCCCTGTTATATAGGATGCACATGGTGTTGTTAAAACTTGATTCTAATGCATCCTCTCATTGAACCTATGTACATATCATGATTTACTTAAACTGTTATTTTATTCAAGAGTTAGTAAAAAAAAATCTTGACTAATTTGAACATTCCTATTTATTATTGAGATGTAAATTGGACAGGTTTGAATATAGACCCTGTTCTTTTGGAAATAAAAATGCTAAGATGAGATATTGCTAATCCGGGCAGGAATATAATCTATTATGAAAATGGACTGTTATGTTGCTGCTCGTGGTTATCTCTTTATTTTAAATTAAGAGAAAGCTTTTTGTGAGGGCATCAAATACCTCAGGATACTTTTCACTTTGCAAACCCATCTTACCCTGTTGCTATGGTTACTGTTATACCTCAGGAAATTCTCCCATTTATGTATAAATTGTTTTATAGCTTAGTTACTTGCTAATATTCTAAAATCTGCGAACTCGCGGAGGAATTATATAGTAGGACACGATTGCCTGCATGTTTGAAGTAGCAATCTCTAAACAGCATAGTAGCACTCATTATAAACTTATTAGGAAGCAGAATTGCTAGGGCGATTTTTACAAGCAGAATCCTGTGTGGGAGAGGACTGTGGCATTCTGGTTCTAAGCCTAGATTCTGCGAGCTGCTGGGTTTGGATCCTGCATCTTCTACTCGCTGGCAGTGTGGCCATGGGTGGCTATAGAGCCTCTCTCTCCTCTTTTGTGTCACCACTAGAATGGATAACAGCAGTGCCCAGCTGCAGGGTGGTTGTGAGGAAGAAATAGATGAATACTTGTAAAGCATTTATGTTATTCTTTCTCCCCCTTCCCCCTCGCTCTCCTCACCCTCACTCTGTCCTGTTTCCCCTCCTCTTCTTCCTCTTCTTCTAATTGTTATTATTGTCTGTAGAAGGAACCCAGGTAAGGTCCGCCCTCTTAGCAAAGTGTTAAGGATGCAATAGGAACTACGCCGCAGGGTATGTCTGTGGAACTTAATTGTCTTGGATAAACAAAACTTTGTGCCCTCTGACTAAAACCTCTCTGTCTTCCCCTGCCTTCTGCCCCTGGCGACAGCCATTCTCTCTGCTGCCACAAGTTTGACAGTTTTAGATTCCTCCTGTAACTGGGATCACATGGTCTTTGTCCTTCTGTGACTCGACTATTTCATTTGCATAGTTTCCTCTAAGTTTATTTACAATGTTGCGAATGGCAGCATTTCCTTCATTTTTATGGGTGAATAATATCTGCGCGCGCCTGTGTATGTGTGTGTGCGTGCATATGTCGTGCACATGTATGTGTGTGTGCATATGTTGCACATGTGTGTGAGTGCATGTGTGTGTGTGAGTGCATGTGTGTATGTGTGTGAGCACATGTGTGTATGTGTGTGAGTGCATGTGTGTGTGTGAGTGCATGTATGTGTGTGAGCGCATGTGTGTGTGAGCGCATGTGTGTGTGTGAGCGCATGTGTGTGTGTGCGCACGCATGTGTGTGTGTGTGTGTGAGCGCATGTGTGTGTGTGTGAGTGCATGTGCGTGTGTGTGTGTATTTTCTTTATCCACTCATTCATCAGTGGGCTTTTAGGCTGTTTCCATGTCTTGGCATGAAGAATGATTCTGCAGTGAATATGGGAGTGCAGACATCTCTTCAAAATCCTGATTTTGGTTCCTTTGGGTCTAGACGTTGCTGGGTCGTTTTACTGTTTGTTCTGAGGAGCCTCTGGACTTGTCCACAGCAGCCCATCAGTCTGCATTCCCAGCTGCAGTGCACCAGGGTCCCTTTTCGCTACACCCTCCTGAAGCATTTAGCACAATGCCTTCACAGGGTAACAGGGTCAATGCGGTGTACGATTTAGCCTTATTACCATCGTTCTGACTGTTCTAAGAGCCCCCTTTTTTATTTTTCTGTTTCACCCATCAAATATTTTCAGGAAATAAGTTAAATGGTAAGAACATTCAAATTACTGTTATGAAAAATGCAATTTTGATCCTTTTATTTCTAATAATATCCATGTCATACCTGGGTCCTCCGCATCCCAGTCCGACACTCTGTCCACTGTGCCGCCGCCTGGTCAGGCAGTTGTGAGGAATCTCAGTAAACCCCCCTGAGCTGTGGGTGAGGACCAGTCCTGGGGGGGATGTGGAGACCAGGCCCCGGTGCCAATGGGGAGGAAGTGGGCCGGCTCACCTCTGTTCCCGTTGGACCCATGCCGTTTAGTGTATATTTTTGGCCATTTTTAGGGTTAGAAAGTTTCAGTGAAAAAAAAATACTCTCTCCCTGATGCATTATAAAGAAATTGAACTAAAGTAGAAAACTCTGCCTCACTTGTAACAGGGCATTGAAAAGACCCATTTTGGAAAGTGATAGATAGTTTACGATTAGGAGCATTTGGGTGACAACCCAGGGTGTCGCGTTACCATAGAGCACACTGAAATGTTTCCAGGTGAACTGAACATCCTTCCAGAAGGGAGTAAATATTTCCTAGCCAATTGCATCTTTGCTGCGGGCTGATAAATAGTGGGGTTTGGAATCGTTTCGCCATTGATCTGAAAGCTAATCCTTTCTGTGACAGTCTTGTCCCGGGGTGGTGACTGTCAGCGTCTCGGTGTGATAAGGAGAGGGGGTGGAGGAGCGTGCCTTGATTTCTGTCACGTGAGCTCACACACCAGCCTCTGTGTGGGGCCGCCAGGAGGGGCGGAGCCTGTTTCCCGAGAGGATTTTAGTTCCTGAATTGCCGAACTGCGCTCCCAAACTGACAAATCAGCTGTTTATTTTTTACGTATGGAAAGGAAGAAAATGTGGGGTAGATGGTCCTCTGACCTGCTCTGTGGGGGGTCAGCAGGGCTTTCCCATCAGTAACCTGCACTTCATGCTCTGCCCCTGGGGGCGTGCTGGGGGCAGGAGGCCAGCTGGGGGGGGGGTGAGCTGGGGGGGCGAGCTGGGGGCAGGAGGGCCAGCTGGGGGGTGAGCTGGGGGCAGGAGGCCAGCTGGGGGGGGGTGAGCTGGGGGCAGGAGGCCAGCTGGGGGGGCATGCTGGGGGCCAGAGCCAGCTGGGGGGGGTGAGCTGGCGGGGGGGGGGGCGAGCTGGGGGCAGGAGGCCAGCTGGGGGGGCATGCTGGGGGCCAGAGCCAGCTGGGGGGGGTGAGCTGGCGGGGGGGGGGCGAGCTGGGGGCAGGAGGCCAGCTGGGGGGGGTGAGCTGGCGGGGGGGGGTGAGCTGGGGGCAGGAGTACAGCTGGGGGCTGGAGGCCAGCTGGGGGGGTGAGCTGGGGGCAGGAGGCCAGCTGGGGGGGGTGAGCTGGGGGCAGGAGGCCAGCTGGGGGGGGTGAGCTGGGGGCAGGAGTACAGCTGGGGGGGGTGAGCTGGGGGCAGGAGGCCAGCTGGGGGGGGGTGAGCTGGGGGCAGGAGTACAGCTGGGGGGGGGTGAGCTGGGGGCAGGAGGCCAGCTGGGGGGGTGAGCTGGGGGCAGGAGGCCAGCTGGGGGGGGCGAGCTGGGGGCAGGAGGCCAGCTGGGGGGGGGCGAGCTGGGGGCAGGAGGCCAGCTGGGGGGGCGAGCTGGGGGCAGGAGGCCAGCTGGGGGGGCGAGCTGGGGGCAGGAGGCCAGCTGGGGGGGGCGAGCTGGGGGCAGGAGGCCAGCTGGGGGGGTGAGCTGGGGGCAGGAGTCCAGCTGGGGGGGTGAGCTGGGGGCAGGAGTCCAGCTGGGGGGGGCATGCTGGGGGCAGGAGGCCAGCTGGGGGGGTGAGCTGGGGGCAGGAGTCCAGCTGGGGGGGTGAGCTGGGGGCAGGAGGCCAGCTGGGGGGGGTGAGCTGGGGGGGTGAGCTGGGGGCCGGAGGCCAGCTGGGGGGGTGAGCTGGGGGCAGGAGGCCAGCTGGGGGGGGTGAGCTGGGGGCCGGAGGCCAGCTGGGGGGGTGAGCTGGGGGGGTGAGCTGGGGGGTGAGCTGGGGGCAGGAGGCCAGCTGGGGGGGTGAGCTGGGGGCAGGAGGCCAGCTGGGGGGGGTGGGGGGGTGAGCTGGGGGCAGGAGGCCAGCTGGGGGGGGTGAGCTGGGGGGGTGAGCTGGGGGCCAGAGGCCAGCTGGGGGGGGTGAGCTGGGGGCCGGAGTCCAGCTGGGGGGGGAGCAGGGTACTGGGTGGGTGGGTCCTTCTGCACCGGCTGGGAGACAAGGACCAGCACAGGCGTCGTAGGGACACGCAGGTCCTCGCGGGTGCACTGGATGCCGTGAGGTCCCGTTCTTTCAGGGCGCAGTGGAGATGGCCGTGCCATTCTGTGCCCTGACTGAGCAGAGCAGGCGCTTTCCACGCTCAAGGTCAGCACGGAAGTGTCCTACAGACAGAGCAGAGGTCACTCTGGTCAGCAGGTGCCTGGGGCTGCAGGGGCAGGGCTGCCCTCTGGTCACACTGACACCCGCCTGGGGGTCAGATCAGGATGGAGGGAGGCGTGGAGGTGGTTAATGACCATTGCCAAGTGTGTGAGCCTGTGCCTCCTGTCCTCACAGCGTTGGGCCTGAACTTTTTCTTTCAAAAGCCCCATGAAACACCCTGTGAAATTGCCATTCGCTTCCTTCGAGGCTGCCCGTGGGCCCTGGCAGGCCGCCCTGCCAGTCAGTGGTTTTCTGACAGGCTAGGGTCCCCTTCGGAGTCCACAGCCTGCCTGGCTGCTGGTGTCGATTGGGCCTGGTTTCCAACGGGGCATCGCTTTGAGGTTTCAAATTTTTCTTTTTCTTTCCTGATTTCACTGTTGGTTCATGTCATTTTCCCAGTAAGTTTAGAAAAGAGGCTATTTCTAGCTTTCATTTTGGCTGCACCCCGAGCAGGGGTCCGCACACTTTCTCTGCAGGGGCCACACGGTACGTGATTTTGGTTTCGTGGGCCACAGTGTCTGTCTGTCCCAGCTCGTAAATTCAGCTGCTGGAAGTTTAGAGCTGTCGTGGACAAATGAAGGGCCAGGTTTCTGGTAAAACTTTAATTACAGAAACGGGAGCCAACTGGGCTGGCTTGCAGGCAGTTTGCCAACCCCTGGCATTGAAGGGAAGCTGAGGAAAACCCGAATGTGTATTGTTCAGTGATGAAGGACGGAAGACTACAGCTCCAGCTGGTCATTCAGTAGAGAAACATATATGTTGAGATCCACAAGCGTCATTTTCTGGGTGTTCCTGGCCACGCTTCATGTGTCTCCCATGACCTTGTAACTCACCGTTGAGAAGTTCCCTCCCTCAGCCTGTTGGCTTATTCGCAGACAGGCAAACTGCCCGGAGTTGTCTAGTTGTCTACAATTCATTCAGGAGAACCCGCTAGCCAAATTCTTTGTTACATTGAAAACTAAAATCTGACATAACAACAATGTATCCTGGGGCTTTGGCAGAAGCTCACTTGTCAAAATGAGGCATTGAGGGACGGAAGTGGAGTTTAGGAGCTGGTTGCAACCTTCACAATGGAGAAAGTCAGCTGGGGCTCCCAGGGAGGGGGATGGGACACACCGGGGACAGGGACCCTGCCGCCCGAGGCCTCCAGCGCTGCCAGGCCCGTGCTGCAAACAGCTCGCTGCCCCCTGCTTTCCAGAAGGCACCACTTCCCTCTGCTTTGGAGACCCCTTGTTGTGTTCGGTCTGCTGTTGTCATTCTGAGAGGAGCTTGTCTGGTCTGCTCATCATCAGACACATTTGAGTTCCTCTTAATGACGATGTCAAATGTAGAGGGTGGGAGACAGAGCCAGCCTCCTCCTGCAGCAGTCAGGACCCCAGGGCCCCTGGCTGGGGGACCTGTCACCTCCAGATGCATCTATGGCTCCTGTTCAGCCCGTACTGATCTCTGAGCACGCCGCAGTGAGAACGATTCACACTGATCTCTGAGCACGCCGCAGTGAGAATGATTCACACTGATCTCTGAGCACGCCGCAGTGAGAACGATTCACACTGATCTCTGAGCACGCCGCAGTGAGAACGATTCACACTGATCTCTGAGCACGCCACAGTGAGAACGATTCACACTGATCTCTGAGCACGCCGCAGTGAGAACAATTCTGGAACGGTCACTGGGGGTCATTCCCCTCTGGCCTCCACTCTCCAGTGGCTCCTCGGAGCCTTCGCCACAAACCTCATTCTCCAACCCTGTGGGTCCTGATGTTCTGCTCTGGGCCCCACTCTGGCCTCTCCTCCATCACCCCCACCATCAGTGCTGCCCCCCGCTCTTGCCAGCTTCATACCAGCTTCATAGCAGCTTCATGCCAGCTTCATGCCAGCATCACGGCTTCCCTCGCCTCCCGACTGCTCCTCTATAATCCCCTGTGTGCCTCCAGCCCATGGCCTCCTGTCTCCCCACCCTCCCTCCCTCCCTCAGCGTCTCCTCCTCCTGCCGCTTCCAGAAGGCTGTCTCTCAGCCCCCTTGTCTGGCTCCCAGGGGCGAGCCGCGTGCCGTCCCCCACACTCACGTCTCGGCCGGCACTGACCGCACGGGGAGGTAAGGAGGCTCTGTTCCATGAGCCGTGTCTCCCCGCAACCCTCCTTACAGGTGTCGACACTGCGCTTCCCGAGCGCCCAGACCTTGACACGAAATAGATGCTCAATAAATATTTGTTGAGTAAATTAGCGTCCCGCTGAGAATACACAGGACAAATTAGAACATTGTTTTGTTGAACCTAATAGACTATGTAGTTTATTCAAGAGATGAAAAATTTATAAGTCACGAAGGTAGAATCACAGTTCTTTCCTAAAAATCAGGTAAACTTGAAATAAGTGCAATGGAGTCGAGGGATATCCTATTGCTGTTGTTTAACTAGTCATGCTTTTCGTACGCTCTTCAAATATACAAACACAAGGGTAATAGTTTTGTCTGAGATCCTGGCTGTCCTTTAGGAAACATTTTAAAAACAGTGTCTATATTTTATGAGAGAAAGCTAGGGAGGGGCCTGAGGAAGGGGAGCGTAGCTTCTCTCTGTCACTCGAGGGAGATAAAGAGGACAAGGGTGTCCCCCGCAGCAATAGGACGGAGTGAGCCCCTGACACACACGGCATGGCGAGACCCAGAAACCATGTGTGCGCCCCAGAGTGTGGGATGCTAGTCAGTCCCGAGCTGCTGTGGGAGTAGAGCTCACAACAGGGGTGCATATTCAAAGCAGGCGAACAGCGCGTCAGAAAAGTAAGCCGTGAACCAAGTGGGTGACGGTGCACTGAGGCAGAGTGCGTGCTACAGACACGGGCAGAAGCCTGCTGGGCAGAGTCGCAGAGAGTCACCCAGCAGATCAAGGCCATCGCTGTGCAATCAGACACGTCACAGAAGGGTCGGCAAACAGCCGGCTCACTGACATTTCCTACTTTTAGATGTTTGGTAAACTCTTTTCAGACGCGGGAAGAACATTGCATTGTTTGAAGGCCAGCTGTCTGGTGCCTGGAATGAGGTCTTTCTGCACTGAGATTCTGTGCCCGTCCTTGTCTGCAGGTGGCAAGCAGGGCGTTCCCCATGTGTGCAGCTTCCTTTCCCCGGGAAGCCAGGCCTTTCCCAGGCTCTGGAAGAGGTCCTGCCCCTCAGCACCAGGTGCACCTGCATCCACTCTGCGGTCCTGTGAAAACCACGCCTCCCAGCAGGACGGCAGTCAAGGCCAAACGCTACGGGTCCCATCGAATCTGCATAGCTATCTAGTAACTCAGATCCCTGGTGTTGATCATAAAGTGTGTAGATTCTCTTTTATGGTAGAAAATTTATGATGTCAACATTAGCGTTGATCACACAATTTCTACAAAGAATGAGTTATGCTGGAAGATACTTAGTTGCTTTACTTCCATACCGAGAAAGTTACTTTTTTTTTCCTTCCTTTCTCTGTGTCTATGTTGCACCTGTTAGGGAAGTATTTCAAATTTGATGACGATCTACTAGCAAATTATGGCAAATATGAAAGAGAAAATAATATAGATTTAATAATCTTCACCTTTGGCTCAATAGATGTGATTAACAGAAAAAACAACAACAGAAGATGTGTATTTATAACCTGCTTTGACTTATCGAAGCATAATTGTGAAATATTTATGAGTCACTGAGTGACTTGTGAAAATACAAGCAAGAAAAAGAAAGTGATTCAGATTGTTTAAAAACCTTTTAATGTGCTGTTGTTTTTGTTGAGAGATGTCTGCAGTCTTGACTTCTTGACATTTTTGTGTCTTAATATTGTCTCATTATTCTAAGCAGCCTAGCAATTAAATTAATGATCTCCCCCAAATGCTTCTGAGATTTTACAACAGATTCCTCATAACTAATGAAGGTATTTTGGGTTAAGTTGAAAGTTGGCGTTTCCAGCCTGGGGTGAAGTCAGGGACAGTGCGAGCACGGCCTCTCCCCTCCACCAGCTGCGACTCGCCTCGTTCTCTCTCTCGGTGTGTCCAGGGCCATACGTGAGAAAGCCTGTTTTTAAAAATTCTATTAAAAAGCTAGACAGTTTAGGACTTGATTGTGGCATTACTAGATAAACATTGATGAATCAATTTATTTTATTTACTATGAAATATAAACCTATTTGCAAACTTTTTATTCATGAACACTATAATAATATCTAATTCAACAGAACCTCTTCCTTCAAAGTGAGAAGAACTTATTAAGGTGTCTTTTGCCTATTTTGAGTAGGCATCCACAATTTTTTATCTTAACTGTAAATAATTACAAAAAATTTAGTTTTGCTACATTGTCAAGACTAAATATTCCACATAAATTTGTTTCAATCTTTTAAATAGACCCACTGGGATCTCAGTACCACAATGATATGGTACCCACTATTATTCATTTTAAATATACATAAATGAGCCTGGTAGTACAGTGGATAGAGTGTCGACCTGGGACGCTGAAGTCCTAGGTTCAAAACCCCGAGGTTGCTGGATTAAGCACAGGCTCATCTGGCTTGAGCACAGTCTAACCAGCTTGAACACAGGGTCACCAGCTTGAGCACTGGATCATAGACATGACCCTGTGGTCACTGGGTTGAGCCCAGGGGTAGCTGGCTTGAAGACCAAGGTCACTGGCTTGAGCAAGGTGTCAGTGGTTCGGCCGGAGCCCCCAGTCAAGGCACATATGAGAAGCAATCAATAACTATAGTACCCCAGCTATGAATTGATGTTTCTCATCTCTCTCCCTTCCTTTCTCTCTCTTTTTTTCTCTCTCTCTTTCTGTCTGTCTCACTAAACAAAACAAAACAAAACAAACAACAAAAAAACATGAACTATCCTTTATAACAGTTGGAAATTTTATATACTTCCTTTTTCTCTTTGAAGTATACCTCTACTGAATTTTATTCAATGCAACATGTTTTTATGCTTCAAAGTCTTATTGATGACTCTATATAGTGTATACCAACAATGTATCATTTCTATAGTAACCAAATTACATAGACTAGCCCACTAACTTGACTACTTAGGGCAGCGGTTCTCAACCTGTGGGTCGCAACCCCGCCTAAAGCCATCGGAAATACATATTTTATTTAAAAATGTATTGTATAATAAATATGTATTTTCCGATGGCTTTAGGCGACCCCTGTGTTTTGGTTGTTCGACCCCCGCTGGGGTCCTGACTCACAGGTTGAGAACTGACTTAGGGGAATTCAGGAAGCAAAAATTAACACGTTATTCACGTTCACTTAGTTAGCTATAAAATGTCCACAGCTCAAATTCTCATTATGAAATTAATTTTGAACGTCACACTGTCAAGAAGACTTGCCCAGGACAAGCTGGCCTGCTGTGCTCGTCTGGGTCTCGCTGACTCACCTCTGTATCCTTGCCCTTTCTCGTGCACTTTATAATGACCCTTGTATCTGTTTTGCGCCTGTTTGCTTTTCATTGTCAGTCACTGGTGGGGTTGAGGTGTCCAGCAGCCCTTCCCCCTCCTCAGCATAGCTGTCCTACTTCTTCCTTGTGCCCTTCCAGAAGTGACCCTGCACTACACCTCTGTGTAGAGGGTTTTGTTATGGTCATTGCTAGATGACATTTTTTCTTCTTCTTTTCCAAGTGAGAGCAGGGGAGATAGAGAGACAGACTCCTGCATGCACCCCAACTGGTATCTACCCAGCAACCCCATCTAGGACCAATGCTCTGCCCATCTGGGGCCTTGCTCACTACCAAGCTATTTTTAGTGCCTGAGGTGGAGGTTCTACAGAGCCATCCTCAGTGTTGGGGGCCAATACTCTCATCGAGCCGTGGCTGCAGGAGGGGAAGAGAGAGAGAGAGAGAAAGAGAGAGGAGAGAGAGAAGGAGGAGAAGGTGAAGTGGAGAAGCAGATGGTCGCTTCTCCTGTGTGCCCTGACTGGGAATTGAACCCAGGACATCCACATGCCAGGCCGATGCTCTACCACTGAGCCACCTGGCCAGGGTGCTAGCTGACTTTCAATGTTCCTTTACACCCTTTCTGAGATGGTGTTATATTTACACTCTTGGAGCTCTTACAGTCCATATAGATTAGTTTTCTTCATATAATAACCAAATTAAACTCAATACTTTAGTATGTTGAAATTTTCTCATGGCATGTCCCATTCTTTTAATCCTTTTGAATATACTTAAAAAAATTTTCTTGTTCTAGTTTGCAGAAAGCTGTGAGTTATGGTGGAAGAGAACCAGAGTATTTGCTTATTATATATTTTCCTTTTTATTGACTTTATTGGGGTGACACTGGCTAACAGAATCGTACAGGTTTCAAGTGCACAACTCTACACCGCATCATCTGCACACCAGATTGTGTGTTTGTTCCCAGAACAAGCTGGGATTCATGTTGTCTGTTACCTTTTTTTTTTTTGCCAATTTCATGAGAGACAGCTACTAACTAGGTATACAAGTATATTTTTTATTTATTTTTATTTTTTTCCGAAGTTAGAAGCAGAGAGGCAGTCAGACAGACTCCCACATGCGCCCAACCAGGATCCACCAGGCATGCCCACCAGGGGGCAATGCTTGGCCCCTCTGGGGCATTGCTCCGTTGCAACCGGAGCCATTCTAGTGCCCGAGGCAGAGGCTATGGAGCCATCCTCAGCGCCCAGGACAACTTTGCTCCAATGGAGCCTTGGCTGCTGGAGGGGAAGAGAAGGATAGAGAGAAAGGAGAGGGGGAAGGGTGGAGAAGCAGATGGGCACTTCTCCTGTGTGCCCTGGCCGGGAATCGAACCTGGACTTCCACGCACCAGGCTGATGCTCTAACCGCTGAGCCAACCAGCCAGGGCCTGGATACAAGTGCATTTAATTCAATGCAGCAACTTGAGAAGGCAGAAGACTCCCGTCCAGAAGAACTGCCTTACCAGTCACAGCTGACTGGCTGGTTTCTCTGTTTTTTGGGAAGTTAGTAACTTGTCATAGAGCATGCAGTTGGTCACGTAGCAGTGTGCGGGAGGCGGGAGGTGGGAGGCGGGGATTCGGTTTGCAGGCATGCCTCCCGGAATGTCCTCCTGACACTGACACGGGTCTGTCTGGTGTCCCTGATGCTGTTTCTGAACGGCTGGGATTTGCTGCCTCTGGGAACTCTCTGCAAGAGAACTCCCCGTGTTTCTTAGGTGACAAAGTAAAGATTAAGATTTGTAAACTAAACTTCTGAATAATTTATAGGCCCTGACTTTTCACAGTAAATCCTATGGCTAGATTTTTACAAACAACCATTGTGATAGCTCCCTCCCCAACGTACCCCCCCACACACACACACACATCCTGTAAAGGTAAACTTTCCACTGCGTTTCATAGTAAAGGCCAGGGAGCCATTAGGAGAAAAGAGTAAGCAGATGAACTATTTCCTAACCCTCATACAATCTCCCATTCGTCACAGCTAAGAAGCTACTATTACCAAGGCCCCATTTCTCATTCTGGGGCTCCCCTATCATGTTCACCCCCCATGTCACCATTTATCCCTCTGCCCACCTTCACTCCCTCCTCCTCTCCCTTTTCCCACTCCCTCCTCCCACTCCCTCCTCCTCTCCCTTTTCCCACTCCCGCCTCCACTCCCTCCTCCTCTCCCTCCTCCCACTCCCTCCTCCTCTCCCTCCTCCCACTCCCTCCTCCTCTCCCTCCTCCCACTCCCGCCTCCACTCCCTCCTCTTCTCCCTCCTCCCACTCCCTCCTCCACTCCCGCCTCCACTCCCTCCTCCTCTCCCTCCTCCCACTCCCTCCTCCTCTCCCTCCTCCCACTCCCTCCTCCCACTCCCTCCTCCTCTCCCTCCTCCCACTCCCTCCTCCTCTCCCTCCTCCCACTCCCGCCTCCACTCCCGCCTCCACTCCCTCCTCCTCTCCCTCCTCCTCTCCCTCCTCCCACTCCCTCCTCCTCTCCCTCCTCCCACTCCCTCCTCCTCTCCCTCCTCCCACTCCCTCCTCCTCTCCCTCCTCCCACTCCCTCCTCCACTCCCTCCTCCTCTCCCTCCTCCTCTCCCTCCTCCTCTCCCTCCTCCCACTCCTCCTCCTCTCCCTCCTCCCACTCCCTCCTCCACTCCCGCCTCCACTCCCTCCTCCTCTCCCTCCTCCCACTCCCTCCTCCTCTCCCTCCTCCCACTCCCTCCTCCTCTCCTCCTCCCACTCCCTCCTCCACTCCCTCCTCCTCTCCCTCCTCCCCTCCCTCCTCCCACTCCCTCCTCCTCTCCCTCCTCCTCTCCCTCCTCCCACTCCCTCCTCCTCTCCCTCCTCCCACTCCCTCCTCCTCTCCCTCCTCCCACTCCCGCCTCCACTCCCTCCTCCTCTCCCTCCTCCCTCCTCCCACTCCCTCCTCCTCTCCCTCCTCCCACTCCCTCTTCCCACTCCCTCCTCCTCTCCCTCCTCCCACTCCCTCCTCCACTCCCTCCTCCTCTCCCTCCTCCCACTCCCTCCTCCACTCCCTCCTCCTCTCCCTCCTCCCACTCCCTCCTCCACTCCCGCCTCCTCTCCCTCCTCCTCTCCCTCCTCCCACTCCCTCCTCCACTCCCTCCTCCACTCCCTCCTCCACTCCCTCCTCCACTCCCTCCTCCACTCCCTCCTCCTCTCCCTCCTCCCCTCCACCCCATTGTCTATGTCCATGAGCTATCTCTCTCTCTTTTTTTTTTTCACGCCTCTCAAGTAACCATGTCTCCAGTTTGTGGTTATCTAATCATTCCCAGGGCAGAGCGTAAGTCCCATTTCTTTGGGCAATGTCTGTTTGATTCTGTGTTGATACTGATGGTCTTTGGAAGCTGTCAGATGAGGATCAGTCCTTGAAACTTTCAGAGGATGTCTCTTTGGGCCAAATTATTCTGGATGGCCCCCACCCTAAGTCAGCATATCACTCAGCTATGAAACCCCAAAGGAGCAGAAACCTGAACTAGGAACTAAACATTGATTACAGACAAGAATTTCGAGTAGTTAGTAGCCAGAAGCTGTATCCCCAAAAAAGCTGTTCATAAAAGGTGCTTAACGAATGCGCAGATAGGTGTCCGAGTGGAATAATAATGGCCTACTTATTCCACGGAGCTGTCGTGAGGATGGAATGAGGTTCCCGTTGTGAAAATGCTCAGTACAACGTGAAACTTCTCTGTAGACACTTGCTATTATTGGTACTGCATCTTTCTCCTTCTATCACTTTTTTTTTTTTTTTACCTCACTAAAATTTTCTTTCTAGCATTTCACTGGGTCTGAATTAGAATGTGGGTCAAAAACGCAATCTCTAATTGGATTATTACTACAAAGGGATTTGAGTGTTTATTCACTTCACACTTGCTATATAATGGTTAAAATTGTTATCTTTCATTGCATCAGTATTTTAGGTTGCTGCTGAATTAGCTCAACTCTAGTTTAACTTGATTCTTATTAACTATTTGCAAGTGAGCCCCTTGCTCCCATCTTATTGATTGTGGAAAGACTTTTAAGTGATATTTGGTATGAAGGTCTTAGGGTCTGTAGAAGGGATCAACGGTACTCCAGTGCAGTGTTTCAGTTCCTGGTGTCTTCACAATGATACCTTTACAGTCGCATCATTCTACACGGACGTGTTTCACCATGTTCACCTCTCTGTACCCCTTGACATCTGGGAAGGTTTCTAAGGAGCATTTGGAGCCGGGAGTCTCACCTCAGCCTGATGCTCTCTTTAGCACAGGCTGATGTAAAGGCCACGTCATTCAGAACCAGAGACGTGCCCTTCCCCCGTTTCCTGTGATCTCCGGTACCGAAGACATCATCAGACCCAGAGGAGGAGCTACCAGGGCCGGCTGGTCCCACGTACGGCCACAAGGAGCCTCAGCAGACTCCAGAGGTGTGCTCCCAGGAGTATCCGTCCTGTGCGTGCAGGTCCTGGTGGGGGTCCTGTGCGTGGCTCCACGCCTAACACGCAGCTCTGGAGGGCGCCGCTGGCCTTGGCTCTGTCTGTGGCCATGTCGGTGTGCCTTAGACGCCTCGCTGTGCTGGCGTGCATGGTCTGCAGGGCTCTCCACTGAGCTGGGGCCCAGCTGGTCTGCAGTGTGCACCTCCGGGACTGCCCACTCAGGACGGGGGCGGAAGAGTCACGTGGGGAAGACCGTGGACGCTGCGAAATGTGTTCTCCTTCTCCACCTGATGGGTTCGCTTTCTTACCAAAAAAAAAAGTGGCTAATTTAACAGATTAATGTTGATGTCAGGTTGGAATTAAGATTTTTTACTTTGAATTTTAATGTAGTCGATTGTTCAACATGTATTTTGAAATTTTATATCAGATATGTTTTTTTCTTTTGGAAAAATAATCTAAATAGCAGTTTTAGGGTGTCAGAACGTGAATATTATTTTTTTAAATATTGCTGTTAGACACAAACAACAAAGAGTTCTTTTTCTCTGTACAGACAGACTCCATCACGGCGTGTGTTACTTTGCTCAGGGTCCAGGGCCGCCCGTCTGGAGAATGTTGTGACTTCCGATGTCACAGAAAACTCGGTTGGTTTTGAAAATCCCAGTTGGGTGTCGCTTGCTGGTGGAGTCGCTGCAGTGCTTGGTGAAGTGGGCAGCGTTACCTTTCCCTCATGCAGGAAACTCCCGTGTCTTCACCTGCGCTTGTCTTCCTCACTTTCCAAGTCAGAGATGTCACTTGGCTTTGCCCTCAGCAAAACTCATTGAGCTCAAATAAATTCACCTTGCTACATAAGTTTTTCTAGAGGAAACATGAACAACTTCTATTTATTCATGGTATTGAGAGCCCAAGTTATAAGAGAGATGTTTAATCTCCTTGCGACACAGATAATTGCAATTTTCCTCCTTTTTTTCCTGCAGGATGATTCAAGTAAGGGTTTTTACTGTGCTCATCAAGATTGCTGTATCTCCATGCTTCTCTACAGGGCAAGGCTTTCTGTGATTTTCAAGGAGGTTTATTCTGAAATCCTTCAAGATAAATCACTGTAACCTGATTGATTATTCATTATGCTTATATGTAATTACATATTATGCATGTGTAATAATGATCAGATCAGTCTATTCTTTGCATGATGATAATATAACACTTCCTCTGATTATCAATAGTGTGCCACTGTTATTCTGTAAGGGGAGGGTCTGCCATTTGTTCTTTACCTCTGTGTTTCCATTCTTGATACTCGTCACCAGATCAGAGAGCAAGGCTAGTCTTGAGGCTCACAGTTACTGTAACCTTAGAGCTTAACTGATGCTACTGTATTCTCAGTATATGTTTCTATTAAAGCTTCCCTCTTTACTGAAGTAGCAATATGAATAACTCACTCTCTTCCTCCGCTGGGATATGGTTGTTTCAGTGCCTATATCACACTGTGCAAGTTACCTTTTATGACCGTTGCGTTTCCTGAGCATTGCTCTCAGGGATTGTGTCCGCCCCCGAGGGCCTGCCGCTGGGCCTGCCCCGTGCATATAAGATGCTCAGCAAATATTATTGAATCTCACTGAATTCTGTAAATAATCAAGCACAGTTCTTTTCATTGGGAGCCTCAACCGTTCAGGTATGTTTGGCCTGTGCTTTCTTTCTTCAAACACATTTTATTCTTGTGGAATTTCACTTGCTGCTTTAGGGGGGAAAGCCATTCACTTATTTGATTAGAAATCCTGCTTACCTCTTGATATTAGATTTAATATGCAGCCTGACCAGGCGGTGGCGCAATGGATAGAGCATCAGACTGGGACATGCCAGCTTGAGCGTGGGCTCATTGGGTCTGAGCAAGGTTCACCAGCTTGAGCCCAAGATCGCTGGCTTGAGCAAGGGGTCACTTGGTCTGCTGTAGCCCCTCAGTCGAGGCACATATGAGAAAGCAATCAATGGACAACTAAGACCATTGGCACCGCAACAAAGAATTGATGTTTCTCATTTCTCTCCTTTCCTGTCTGTCCCTCTCCCTGACTCTCTCTGTCTCTGCCACACACACACACACAAAAAAGGTTTAATATGTAGAAGCTGTACAGTTAAAATGCGGCCTCTAGCCCCTCCTGGTGATCTCCAGTCCCCGCAGCGGTGACTGTTCCCCTCTAACTCGCAACAGCAGCCCAGGGCTGCCCAGTGCCTTCTCCTCAGGGACCCAGGGCACCTGCACACCCACAGGAGCAAGGCGGGAGAGCGTGTCACTCGGGCGGTAGTGCTCATAGGGTTAGAGACCCGTCTCTTCCATCACATATCCTTCTGCCCCTCCACGAACATCTGAAAACAGAGTTTTATCATCACAGCAGAAATGACCGTGGTTCCTCACAGGGTGCATCAGCAGGTGTATTTAAAGTCCTTTCTGACACAGGGCACCTGCTTTGCACAGCTGCCCATCAGAGAGCAGTGGCGTCTGATATCAGACCTTCTCTGCTCTGAGTTGTTAATATTGCTTCACCAACCACGGCACCCTCTGCATTATTTGCTACCCTAAACATTCACGTCTTTTTAACGTTGTCTTCTGAGCGTGTATGCGACTGTCCTCCCATCTCCGGAGGATCAAGAGTCAGGCTAACGGGGTGTGAGCATTGCGGCCTCCGTTTGGTCCCTGTGTGACATCAGGCCAGTCACTTACCCTCTCTGCACCCAGAGTTCTGCTTCTGTAATGTTGGAGATGAGATTAATACTGAGATTATAAGGTTGATGTGATAACTAACAAAGCTTATGAATGCTCTGTCTTTCCCCTGGAAGGAGGCTATAAAAATAACTGCCAGCATTTACTGAGCACTTACTGTCAGATCTTATCATTCACATTTGCACACAAAGCTCTGCTGACAGAAAGTGATAGAACAATGGAATTCTGCTAAGTTGGAAGAATAATTTGTGGACATCCATGCCCAGCACTCTGCATGATTCCTGGGAGACACTGAGCAAATCTCAGTGGACTAAATGAATGGAGTAGGCATCTTCAGGAGTATGGAAGACCAGAAGAGTGAAATGCAGCTGCCTGGTGATGGACGGAATCCCAGAAGAGTGAAATGCAGCTGCCTGGTGATGGGAGGCATTTCATGCACAAGGAGATGAACTCCTTGGTGAAGGAATCCACCTGTGCTCAGTCACCGCAGGCTTAGGTATGCTAACTTATCTGTTGTGATTGAACAGTAATTCTATCTAGTTCAGAGTATCCCCTGGGCTATAAAACTGGTTATGCAATTATTATCTGATAAAAATAAAATGCAATTTCTCATACAGCTTAATAAAAGTATTTATTTAGTGGACCTCAAAAAGTTAAATAACTTAGACAATATTTGGTCAATACTTTTTATAGCAGATGCCCCAAATTTGTCATATGGCTTAGCTTTCCTTCTTTCAATCATGTGGGACAGGTGACTATAATAAGAGTCAAATGTAAATTAATTGCATCTTTACTTGTGACTCCCTCTGCCTGTGGGACCCGGAAGCAGCATTGTTATTCTGTCTCTGCCTGGTGGACAAACACAAATACTGTTCCCATCAGTAATAGCTATGTTTCAACTCCTTCAGGGACAGGTAGTAATATCCACATAGTAACAACCTCCGCAGTGACTTTGTTTGTTCACTGATTAAGGGGACTTGCAGGGTGTTTCTGATGGTGTTTGTATGCGGTCTTTGAGTTTTCTGTCCAGGGTGTACACACAGTCACTCTTAGCACCAAAACTCCAAGTCCTTCAATAGTGGAGATTTCTAAAGATTTTAGAGTACTATTGTTCGGTTTTTTATGTTCACATTGCTTTTCTGAGGTGTGTTTTATTTTTAATTTTTTTTTAGATTGTATTTATTCATTTTTAGAGAGAGAGAGAAAGAGGAGGGAGGGGAGGAGCAGGAAGCATCAACTCCCATATGTGCCTTGACCAGGCAAGCCCAGGGTTTCGAACCTGTGATCTCAGCATGCCAGGTTGATGCTTTGTCCTCTGCGCCACCACAGGCCAGGCTATTTTTAGTTTTACATTATTACTTTTTTGCTTTCTAAATTGGCATCTCCTTTCATTTGGATGGTGGGAACCCTCGATTGTGCTCTCAGAGAGTTTGCGGAGAGGGGCGACTCTTCGGAACGGTGCCCTGTGGGAGAGAGAAAGCAGACAGAGATTCCGAGTGACTCAGCCGTCCCAGACCAACACGTCATTCTCGGGAGTGACCGTGGGGCTTGTGGGTGAAAACCACGGAGGCCTTGAGGAGAGCTTCAGGAATGTGCGTGTTCTGTGACCACTGTCAGCCCTGTTGGGTTGAACGCCCTGCATTCTCTCACAGGTGGGGCATGTAGGTTGTGAGTGTGTCTGGTGTGTGTGTGTGTATTTCTGTGGCAGGAAAGGGACTCTGGGAGCTAGGAAACAAGGCCCACAACGAGGTTCTCACAGTTTTGTTAGGTGCTGTCTGTTCTTGCCGGTCACCCCAGCCGCGGACTCTGGCCTGAGGCTCCACCCACCCTTCACGCCACAGAATGGCCACTTTTCACAGACATTAACTTTGCATATAAGCACAGCGTAGAGCAAAGTGACAATTTAAAGGATGGTTGTTCTTGCTGCAGACTGAATGTTGTTTGGAGACACGTAAGCTACCATGTCAACAAGCAGTAAGCTTTTGGAGATGTGGTGGGCTCCCAGCGCTGTGGTGAGTCCTGGGTGGGGTTCAGAAGCTTGGCTAAACACGCGAGAGCAATGGAGCAGCGGGCTGTTTATTAAAATGCAAAGAGAGCTGCTTATAAAAGCTTCCGGCTCTGGCTTTAGAAGGATACAGTTGTGCAGACATTGTCATGTAAATTTGAACTTGAACTTGTCCCTGGAAGTGGCTTTCTATTCATAATTTGTCTTTTCTTCTGGGGACCCTTGGACTATGCCTATGACAGTGTGAGCCTGTGGAGACAAGGATAAGGATACAGGGACCCTAACCGCACACGTTAGCCTCAGGACTGGCCAGTGCTGAGGCCAGAGTGACTGGGTGACACAGCAAGCGTCCCGCGTGTGTTTGAAGTCACAGAGGCATGCATTTTTGTCTCAATGCTTTCTGTTGTTGTTTTACATTTAGAAACACTTATGGCCGACTTTCACCAGGTGAAGATCTTGGCAGTGGCCGGGACCGCGTTGCCAGGCCGGATGTCCCCCGCCCGGCCTGCGGCAGCCCAGTCTAGAGTTCTCTCTGCTTCAGTGCCCTCATTGCAGATTGATACGCGGCGTGGGAAACGCCTAATAATGTCATCAAAGAGATTTATGTGTTTATTTATGTTTCACGGGGAATTTAAATATCTTGACTATAGTGGTTAGCACTCTCTCTTTAGACATGGACAACTCAATTGTGTTTCATCTGAGTCTGTGTACAGTTTTTGCTTGGACAGCCGTGTGTGAGTGAGGGCATCTGCTGAGAGCCCGGAGGCGCGACCTCCCTCGCGTGGGGGTGTCTGGCTGGTCCTGACTCCCAGCCTCGGCCAGCGCTGCCACAGCGGTTCCGGAAGTCGGCTGGACGGGAGCGGACTGTCGTTCTGTTTACCTTGTTTCCTTTACCTTACCAGCTTCATTCGCTGGAAAAAACCGATTAAAATCCAAGTTCAAGAAATTACCTTAGTTTACAAAGAGCGGCACATCGCTGTGCGAGTTCCTCCGTGTGCTTGAGCACTTCCGCTCTGCCCTCGGCCGTGTCCCTGGTGAGTGAGGGACTTGTGCCCATTTCCATGTCTCCATTGATTATGGAGTGACTGCCTTGAACATTCTACTGTTCATTCTAAGTTAAGTCATCTTTCAAACCCTCTCCTGGAAAGTAAATCACTCGTCAATGAATCTAACCACCTCTTTGGCCAGTCACTTAACCTCTTATATCTCAGATTCTTGATATTCTTTTGGGGAAAGGAAATCAAATTTATATTAGTCTCAGTCCTCTTTTTCATACATTTAATCTCACTAGCCTTTGTCTCCCGTCTTAACTTAGTGGTGGCGCCTTTGGTGACCCGCGTGGCACTTTGGCTCTCTCTAGACGAGCCTTCCAGGCGCTGACTCCATCGCTGGGCCAAGGAGCAGGCACTGCTGGCGTCCCAGCACAGTAGGTGTGGGGACATCCCCCGCCCTGCCTGCTTCTCCGGGGCCTGCGACTGAGGGTCCTGTGTCTTGGATTTAGTGAGGGGTGGGGGGGAGCGCCCTGAGGAATGGGAGAGGCTGTGTGCCCAGCCCGCCCCCAGGGTCTGCTGTGGACACAGCGTGACCAGAGGCTCCGATCACCGCCTGCTGACTTGTGCCTCTCTCCTCAAATAGAGTAAGTCCAGCCACGAGGTTTCTTTGGAAAAGGGGCCTCTCTAATTACCTCACTCTACTCATTGTCTAACACAATACCACGGACCTTTTCAGACGCAGAAGGGGGTCGACGTAAGGCTGTTCCTCACCCGTTCCCGACCTGCGCTGTGGCATCTTAGAGGTTTTCTTTCTCTTCTTTGTCTGCATTGTCACTGTCATGCTGCAGTAACTTGTCACCCAGACTAGATTTGGCAAAAGCTAAATGGCTACCTACTCTGTTCCCATGGCATCCCCGCACTTTGCAGACGGCCCCCCAGTACCATGGGTCTGGGCTCTGGGAGCGTGCTGTCTCCCGCTGACCTTCACAGCACTCCAGACTCGCGAGCCTACCTCACGTGTGTGTGAATATATGTTAAGAGGACGTGTGTTATACAGAGGAAACTGTCTAAAAATAATTCTGAGTCTGCTGATGGGCTGTATTTAATTTATTCAGCAGACTCACGGAGACTGTGATAATGGGCTGTTCCTATCCAGGGAGGTACTGAGTATTCAGATCAGATGTGGAATTCCCTTAAGGAGCTTAGAGTCTGGGAGAGAAGAAAGACATGTAAACAAACAGGTATAGTTTAAGCCAGCTCTGTGTGTGTGTGAATGTGCAGGTTTTGCCCAGAGAAAGAGGTGGGCACTTAGTTTACTGCAGGGATTACAAGTCATTAGGAAAGAGGTGTTTAAATTTGGTCTTGAAGGACACCTAAGTATTTGCTGCATGTGGTGGACAAAAGATTCCCAAGGACGTTCTAGGTATAGGAATTGGCAAGTGTAGTGTCAGCGTCTCGACAGGAAGTGAGGGCTTCGATGGGACTGAAATCACAGGACTGGCGGCGGGGAGGGCGGGGCCGGGGACTGGCTTTGGGCCCCAGTACGAGACTGGGGAGCACTTCGGGGCGGGGCCCTGCACAGGGGCAGGGGTCGGGGGAAGGCCGGGCACTCGCAGCCCGTCCTGGACTCCACATCCGTGTTAGGAGCATGCAGGATCGGCGTCTGTAAATGCGGACCCTGAAGCTGGAGGTCAGCAGCAGGACCCCCACGACGAAGGGACCTGCAGCAGCCGTGGCCAGCACCGGGCACTGAGAAAGAGGGAAGCTGGGACCAGAGCCCCGGCCGGCCTCGGGGCTGTGACGGGCAGGACCCACGGACAGGGCCACCGCTCATCTGCTATGTAAAAGAGAATGTGGCCTGTAAGAGTCTAAGAGGTGGAAAAGTTGGTCCAGTAGTTCTGGAGCAGGCTGAGGAAAGGGTAAGCGAACTCTCTGAGGAAGAATGGAAGGTCAGGATGCTTTTTATTTCCGTGGTGTCTAACTTCTTAAGTTCATTTACTTTTAGTAAAATTTGTTTTCCTTTTTCTAAGAAATATAAGACGTAAATTAGACTTAAATGTGGATGGGTTTTTTTGGGGGGGAGATAAAATAGCTCTTAGAAATTTTGCATTTTGATGTGATGAGTTTCAATGAAAGAAATGCAATCAAATGAACAGCCCTTAAAATACATTATGTGTAAAAATCAAATCAAGACTGCATAGAGCAGAACAGTTAAGGCTCTATTATACTGAAAGCTTTTGAAAACCAGTGTTCTGAGCGATGAACAAACACTGTGTGAGCAGGTTTTATCATTTAAAACCGACTTTTCCTTTTCCTTGATGTACCGCTTTCTTATTCCATATATAAATATAGTTTTTGTAAATATATTGTCCTCAAAATAGAGTCATCACTTAAAAACAGTGCTGTTTTGTGAATATGGAAAATATACTGTTTAAATATATATAAAATGTATAAAATTTAAAAAGAATTATAAAAATCGCACATGTGCGCACATCAGAGATAGCTACTATTAACCACTGGGTACAGAACTCTCCAGACCACCATAGATGTGCACGTTGAGCACACACACACACCTTTCCTACAATTTATGTTTTTAATAAGAAAAGAAGCTTGTGTATGTCTATATACTGTTTTGTACATGGTTTTCACTTAATAACATTAAGATTTGGGTTTTGGATTACTATTTTTAATGGCTAAATAGTAAATAGTACTTTATTTGTCTAAGTGTTTCCTCTGGATACTTGTCTATGAGTGAAAGTACTGGTTTAAAGAACATATTTAAACCTTTAACACATGTTTATAACCACATGACGGCCGGAACGGTTTGTATGTTCCCACTGGCAGGATCTGGGAGGACATATGTTTGCAGACTCTCATCACCACTGATATTATTTTCCTTTTAGTCTCTGCCCATTTTACAAGTCAAACTGATATGTTATTCTGGGTTATCAGATAGGTGCGCAGCCTTCTAGAAACACAATGTATCCTCAGAAGAGATGAACTCACAGAGGCAGAAGTACAATGCGGTAACAGTGTAGTAATGTTATCCTTTAAACCAGGGGTCAGGAACCTTTATGGCTGAGAGAGCTGTGAACGCCACATATTTTAAAATGTAATTCCGTGAAAGCCATACAACGACCCGTGTACATTACGCATTATCCAATAAAAATTTGGTGCTGTCCCAGAGGACAGCTGTGATTAGCTCCAGCTACCCACAACCATGAAGATGAGCAGTAGGAAATGAATGGATTGTAATACATGAGAATGTTTTATATTTTTAATGTTATTATGTTTTTTATTAAAGATTTGTCTGCGAGCCAGATGCAGCCGCCAAGAGCCACATCTGGCTCGCGAGCCATAGGTTCCCGACCCCTGCTTTAAACAGTCCACTAACAGAGGCAGGACCCCGAGGACTCCTCTTCCTCTCCCCAGGTATCTCCCTCAGCACCGGTGCCCACAGCCGCCCTCCCTCCGCCCAGCCTGTCTAGGCCCCTGCACCATGGATCTCACCCTCCACCGTTGCCTCCACAAATCATCTCAGCAGTCCCACGTGTGCCTTTTAACGTCCATGTAGGTTGCAAAGAAAGTCAAAACACAACCCAGGCCTTCAGTGTGCCATGCTGAAAAAGTAAAACTTTCCATAAAATTCTGTATCCTGAATTATTTGTTATTGTTATCTCTTGCATAAAATGAAAGAACTTAGATTTTATTACACGTTTATAGACTACTGCAGAACAAACATTGAGCACTCAAACAAACAAACAAACAAATAAAGCCTATGCCTATATAAAGCACACCCCAGGCTTACACAGGGAGATCTGAACGTAAGCTCTGACACTGATTTGCCTGTGACCTGATCAGCCAAGGCCCTTAACACGGGAGGGCCTCTAGAGTCTGGCCCTCCCACCAGCCTGAGGCGGCCAGGTGGCTCCATGAGTGTCGTTCCTCGGCCGTCGGGCTCAGATCGGGGCAGACGGCTTGGCGACTGCGGTGGGATCAGCACCGCACTGTCCCTGCCCGCCAGCTCCGCACGGTCCTCCCTCCTCCCTTGTCCCACCTGCTGAAATACCCCCCAGTCAGGGCTCAGTGCGGCATCAGCGGGCACACAGCCCCCTCTGGTTCCGGGGCACGCCCCTGTTATCCCCCTCGGCCTTGCTCTGGTGTTCTGCCTCGGTTACCGGTGGGCATCTCTTTCACCGAGCGACGGGCATGGTTTGTAACGCTCTGCTTGTCTGTTCGCCTTTCCTCTGGGCTCTCACCGAGGGCCTCCCATTACGGCACTGACGTTTCCGAAAAGGAGCAGGCACTCTGAGTAGGCACTGATTAAACCGGATGAATAAATGTCAGCAACTGATATTTATGCCATTTTCAGTAATGCGGTAGTAATGCGGTCGCAATTTATAGTCCAGAGAAATACCAAGAGTAAAAACGTAAGAAGGCAATGCATTTTAATGGAAAGAACAATAGAAGGGAGTCATGGGATTGGTTGTAATTCATGTTTGTGATCACTGGATCTGTGACAGTATTAAAATCACTTGATTTCTGAGGACCTTGATGGTCTATTTGTGACATGTAAGGCATGTCCTGGGCAGCAGTTTAGAGGATCTCTTTGGGCTCTGCCCTTCTTGGAACTTCTGGATGTTTGTTACAATATTACCTTGATAGGTATCATGATGTTAACTGTTTCTAATTTGGAATCCTCATGTGCTAACCTTTTATGAACTTACACAGTTAATCAAATGATTCCCCTTTTGAAATAATTATGAATATAGTGTTTACACTGTGATTTTTAACCCAAGATTATATATATATATATATATATATATATATATATATATATATATATATATATATATATATATATATGTAATTTCTGATGTTAACCTAGTCAACTAAAAACTTTGTAAAAGGTTTTTACTGCGCTCACACACAGAGAATCATCTATGGTCTTTCACATAATGAAATGCTATCTTTTAAACCAGGGGTCCCCAAACTTTTTACACAGAGGGCCAGTTCACTGTCCCTCAGACCATTGGAGGGCCGCCACATACAGTGCTCCTCTCACTGACCACCAATGAAAGAGGTGGCCCTTCCGGAAGTGCGGTGGGGGGGCCGGATAAATGGCCTCAGGGGGCTGCATGCGGCCCGCGGGCTGTAGTTTGGGAACACCTGTTTTAAACCTAACTATAACCTCTTAATTAATGAGTATACTAGGAGAAGGACTTACTGTTAATGTAGGTGACAAGTATGCATGGCCCTTTCTGTCATCATATGAATCTGGAAGGAAACAAGTATAGATATAAATATAAGTTTAATAATGACGGTCTCAGATGTTAATTGATTTTGCTTCTCATGGTCGCTCTGTCGCACTTGATCAGACCACTCATTTTATAAGGAAGCTGAGCCCAGAGGAGCAAGTCATGTCACAGACTGGGTTGCAATGGTCTGACAATCTTAGATCGTCAGAAACAAAATTTTCATTCCATGACCTTCCTTCCTCAGATGTGAAGAAATACAGTCTCCTGTTTAAGCTCTGTCTCTGTTCACGTGCCTGACAGCAAAATGTCATTAGGATGTGTGTTCCTTATTGCTGAGGAGTATCTGTAAGGGACAGGGGCTCACGTGCAGGTGGAAACGTTTTAAAGAATAATCCTGGTGTGTGGGAGAAGGCATGAGTGGACAGGTTCTGTTAGTGAGGTGGACAGCGGTCATTACTTTTTATGCTGCCCCAGTGACTAGGAGACACCCGAGGAGATGGGGCCCTCCCTTCAGGTGTGGTCCCAGGGGAAGTGGACTCCTCCCTGGGGCTGGGCCCTTCCCGGGGCTGGCTTGGAGCGGAGCCGGGCTTCCTCCTGTGGAGCCATTCGGGGCGGGAGGAGCCTGTGGGGGATCTGGGGCCGTCTCCTGGGTGCCAGCCACAGCTGGGGGTGAGGGGGGTGGCTGCGTGTGCTCCCCGTCCTGTGTCCCACAGCCCCGGGAAGTGGGGTCAGAGGACTCCCGCACCGCCACGGCTCCGGGCAAGGGTCACGTCTCTGCCACGTTCTGTAGAGCGGCGCTCTCAACATGCTACCCTGGGGGGAAGGGAGGCCCTGCAGACAGAAACGCTAAGTGCACATTGCTGTACTTCCTCTGCCTGCTCTAACTGCCCCCCCCCCCCATGGCCTCTGATCCAAACCGCTTCCTCCTGGGGTTTCTGAGACACTTCCGGGAGGACTTGTAACAGGGAATGCCCAGCCTGGCCTGCGGTGGCCCGAGCCGTGCTCAAGGTCATTACAGGCATTCCCTACCTGCTGCTGCCCAGCCAGTGCCGCAACCTGATGTCCTAGCGCCGTGCACCTGCGTGTTCTGTCACAGCTGTCAGCCGTGCACTCGCACGGAAATTTAAGAAACCCCCATCTTCCTACCAGAAAATTTTGGCGTAAAAACCCAGAATTCTTATTAGACTAATGATTTTTTTTTTACTTACCTTAAGAAATACTTTTTTTTAGTTTAATTTTACTTTTGAATTCAACTTAAGAAAATTATCCGTTATCATGACATTTTAATGGAATAATGTTTATAGCTGCAAGTGCAGAATGTTTTTCCTTGAATTTTCAATGGATTATGTGACACCGATGTCATTTATAGAGAGACGGCATCTAGAATAGATTCGGAGAGACAAAGCGGTGAGAGCCACCTCACCAGCCGCAGTGGCTTTGCTGAGTGTCGCTGAAACCTGCCGCTGTGCCGAGCGAGTCGGCGAGAAAGCTTATAATTGGATCATGTCTAACCGCTTCCTTCACCGGACTCATCAGTGTAATTTCCTCTGCTTTTCATTAGGGAAGGATTTGGTGAATAAGATTACTTTAAAAGCTGGGATATTTATTAATTTTTAAATGTGGCATATCAGGAAAGTCCTGCTTTAAAGAATATTTTAGTGGTTGGGTTAGAAGTGAATTAATTTTATTTGATGTACTTCAAAATAATACTATCAGCATTGATTTAAAACATCTAATTCATACGACTCCAGAGGCCACTTGAAATTCCTTTTTTACATAAACATCCATAGCCATTATTGACTCTTGCTCCTGGCTCCCCACGTGTTTGCGCTGGGAGCCCACCCCCACCCCCAGCCACGCCCAGCCCGCATGGCTCCTTGTGGCTGAAGGCCTGTTAGAAAGCACAGGCCCTTGCATGGAAAAGGAGGCAAATAAATGATTTCTGAGCTGGAGTTATATTCTATATAATAGATGTCGCTTAGATTTCCTCCTTTCAGCAACGCCCCCTCCCCAGCTGATTGTTTTATTAAGTTTCCGGAATTCTTTTCCTAGGATCAGCAAACCGCAGGGCTCCCTCCTCAGTCTTGTTGGAGAACACATCCCCCACCACCTGCACTACACCTTTCGGAGGGGGGGGGGGGCACGTGATCTCTCACACGTGATCTCTCGCACGTGCTTCAGGCAGGAGCCGGCGGGGAACGCGTGCTCCCTCCTCAGTCTTGTTGGAGAACACATCCCCCACCACCTGCACTACACCTTTCGGAGGGGGGGGGGGGGGCACGTGATCTCTCACACGTGATCTCTCGCACGTGCTTCAGGCAGGAGCCGGCGGGGGAAGCGCGTGCTCTCTCCCCTGCGCCAGTGGACGGGGGCCCCGTGCCTCTCACACAACCCCCTGAGCTTCCCGCCCTGTGGCCCTTCCCGCTCGCCACCACATTGCTCGGGAATGCGCCACGTCCAGGAAAAACCACTCAGTGCCGCAGTCCCAGGTGCTGACTCACTCAGCTCCAGGGAGCTGCTGTTCTACACACTTCTGAAGACTCTCCAAGATTTTGTCATTGGCAGAAGCGCTCTGGCTCCAAAAGTCCAGCAGACCCACATTCATGTCCCCGACGACAGCACCTGTGCTCAGAGGCTCGTCTATCTGTCCAGTGTCACTTCCTCCCTCTGCGTGGCCCCTCCAGACTTCCTACGTCTTCACTGTATCCTCCCACTGGTTTCCAGCTCTTTTATTGCACTTTCAAGCAAATTCAGACCTTGACTCACCCACCTCTGATGTCTCTGTTCTCATGAAGCTTTAAGGAATGTATTGGCTTGTTTGGGTTATTTTGTACTAAACAACATTTGGGTAAACAGAGGATGCTTTTTACCCAAACAGATAGCCCGTCAGTTCTTTTTAATATTTACCAGGGTTGCCTGACCTGCGGTGGCGCAGTGGGTAAAAGCGTCGACCTGGAACACTGAGGTCGCCGGTTCAAAACCCCAGGCTTTCTTGGTCAAGGCACATATGGGAGTTGATGCTTTCTGCTCCTCCCCCTTTCTGTCTCTGTCTCTGTCTCTGTCTCTCTCTCTGTCTCCTCTCTCTAAAATGAATAAATAAATTCTAAAACTAAAAAAACTAATATTTACCAGGGTTTTCAAAGAAGACCTGACCTCCCGCTTGTCCTCGGTCCTTAGACCTGACATTCCTTCATCCCCTTCTGCCTCATTCCTTTTGGCTAATGACTTTTCCCTGTGATTCCCTGAGCTTTGAGGTGACACGGGACACTCTCTCCTTCCCCTCCTGCTTCTTGGGAAACACCCTCTCTCCTGCTCTCAGATGCTGCCCCCCTCCCCACGCTGAATGCTAACCTTTCGACCTTATGGAAGACATCGCTCCTGGATCGCCACCTCTCACCCGGTCCATTGGTCATTGGTCCTTCTCTCTTTCTCTTTACACAATTATGTTCTATAGCAGGGGTCCCCAAACTATGGCCCACGGGCCATATGTGGCCCCCTGAGGCCATTTATCCGGCCCCTGCTGCACTTCCGGAAGGGGCACCTCTTTCATTGGTGGTCAATGAAAGGAGCACATTGACCATCTCATTAGCCAAAAGCAGGCCCATAGTTCCCATTGAAATACTGGTCAGAGGCCCTGGCCGGTTGGCTCAGCGGTAGAGCGTCGGCCTAGCGTGCGGAGGACCCGGGTTCGATTCCCGGCCAGGGCACACAGGAGAAGCGCCCATTTGCTTCTCCACCCCTCCGCCGCACTTTCCTCTCTGTCTCTCTCTTCCCCTCCCGCAGCCAAGGCTCCATTGGAGCAAAGATGGCCCGGGCGCTGGGGATGGCTCTGTGGCCTCTGCCCCAGGCGCTAGAGTGGCTCTGGTCGCAATATGGCGACGCCCAGGATGGGGAGAGCATCGCCCCCTGGTGGGCAGAGCGTCGCCCCATGGTGGGCGTGCCGGGTGGATCCTGGTCGGGCGCATGCGGGAGTCTGACTGTCTCTCCCCGTTTCCAGCTTCAGAAAAATGAAAAAATAAAAAAAATAAAAAATAAAAAAAATTTACTTGTTTTTTATTTTAAATATTGTGTTTGTTCTCGTTTTGTTTTTTTACTTTAAAATAAGATATGTGCAGTGTGCATAGGGATTTGTTCATAGTTTTTTTTTATAGTCCGGCCCTCCAACGGTCTGAGGGACAGTGA
Organism: Saccopteryx leptura; assembly: GCF_036850995.1. Classification (NCBI taxonomy): domain Eukaryota; kingdom Metazoa; phylum Chordata; class Mammalia; order Chiroptera; family Emballonuridae; genus Saccopteryx; species Saccopteryx leptura. The sequence goes on along the minus strand of NC_089505.1, from coordinate 2,302,963 downwards.
ACTGGCCCCCTGTGTAAAAAGTTTGGGGACCCCTGTTTTATAGTCACACCCACCTTTTCTAAATCTGTTTTGACCCCACACACTTCTCTACTTCCTGTCCCGTTCCTTTCTTCCCATTTGCTCTTTATTCCTGAGACCCTTCTCAAGGTCACCAGGCTTCGGATGTCATCAAGCTCAATCAGATGCTTCCCTCTTGTCTTCCTTAACCAGCGACCATCGTCTGACGGCGTTGGCCGTCCCTCATTGTCAGAGGACTGTCCCTCTTTCCTCTGAGACCCTGGATTTTCTTCTGCTTCTGGGCAGTAGCCTCTTTCTATGTCGTTGCCTCTTTGGGCTCGAATCAGACCCACTTCTAAACGTTGAAGCTCCTCAGGGCTTGGCACTGAACTCCCTTGATCTCCTCTTCACGCTGCGTCCTGATGGCTTTGAAAACCATCTATATGGTAATCGCCCCCCAATTGGTATCTCTCCCTGGGCTCCCCTCAGTGCTCCTGTCCCATTTATCCAAATGACTCACCAGACAGCTCACGAGGACACTCAGGCATCTCACACCTAATATGTTCAGAACCAAACTCTCGCTTTTTTTCCACAAAAACCTATTTCTCCACGAGTCTTCCCTGTCTCGGTAAATGATGCCTCGTTCTACGTGATTGCTGAAATAAAGCACCTGATTGATTTTTCATTCCTCCCCTCCCACGCCCCCACGGCCGGGGCACCCACGGAGTGGCTGGTTTAGCGTCAGGCACATCCTCCATTGCTCGTGTCGCCGCGGGAGCGCACTCGCCGGTACTTTGTTTACCCTCCTGCCACCCACGGACACAGGATCGCCTTTAAAAACATAATTTGCATCTTTTTTTCTTCCCCACTTAGAAGCCTTTATTACTTTGCACTGCACTGAGCGATTAAATCGTCCTCCTGGCCCCCGAAGAAGCCACGGCCTGGACCCTGGCGAGCCTGTGGGAGCCGCACCCTGAGCGTCCCTCTGGGTCTCAGTCTGTGGCCGGAGCGGACGGCGGTCCTGGCTGGACCCTGGCGAGCCTGTGGGAGCCGCACCCTGAGCGTCCATCTGGGTCTCAGTCTGTGGCCGGAGCGGACGTTGGTCCTGGCTGGGCCCTGGCGAGCCTGTGGGAGCCGCACCCTGAGCGTCCATCTGGGTCTCAGTCTGTGGGCGGAGTGGATGTTGGTCCTGGCTCGTGCCGCCTCCCGTGTGGAGACGGTTCTTTTGTTCTCTGCTCCCAAGTCTGGGTCCTTATCTCTCGTGTTTCCGTCTCCACTTCACCCCTGATTTACTTCTCCAGACGCTCTTTCTAGGTAGGATGTCCTGTGGTTCCCGACTAGAGCCTCATTTCTCTTTCTGTCGTGAAATTTCACATTTCCTAATTATTAATTAGTGTGTATCATCTGTATCATCTGTCTTCCACTAGACTCCGAGTCCCATCGCTGCACACCTGCTGCTGAGTACATAGTAAGCATTTAATTAATATTGTTAAAGGAGTGCATAACTTCATCTATCAATCTCCACAACAAGGGGAGTAACAGACAGACGGCGTGTCTTCAGGTAGCGCACAGACACGTGCTCCGGTGCCTAGCCACCAGCCCGCGGTGAGTCTGCTCTGTCCTCAGCAGAAACGGGTGACACTGTGTGGCTCACTCAGGTGTCTTCACTTCATAAAAATGGAGTCCTACACTTCTAAGTTGTGGACTTTTCCATACATTATAGACTTCAACAGAAATGTGTGTGCCAAAAAAAAAAAAAGAGGAGGACAGGGAATGCCAAGAATTGCTTGCCTACTTTTCAGCAATCAGACTTTACTTTTTTATAATCAGGAGGACTGATAATGTTTTTTAAGAAAAAAATAAAAGGGATCATCTCTGATTAATTGTATATTTAAGGGGAAAAGCATTGTTCTTATTTTCCTTAGTCATGATATTCTTTCACAGTTCTTATTTTATAAGTTTCTAATGCTTTATTTACCTGGCCTACATTCTATTTAGCTCATTGTAGACTGGAAATTAGATACAGTATTCAGGCATGTATATGACTGACCTGTGATGTTTATTCCTGGGAGAATTGGTACATAGTTCTGCAATTTGTATTTCCATGTGCATATTATCTATCAAACTTTACATAGACGATTTCACCTGAATGTTAACAGAATCTCATCTGTGCGTGTGCCCCATGGACTGCTCGGAGGAGGCGACATTTACTAACGTCTGTTATAAACATCTGCTCATTAGATCATTGAGGGAGCTAGACCGTAGGAAGGCTTAGAAATTACATTCATAGGAGAACTAGTTGTCACACTTGGTCCCTAAATACTGTCCTCTCAGTTTTCGTCTCAGAGACTTTGACAAGTGAGTATGGGTGAGGTCTGGGCAGAGACCAGCCAATCCAGGGTCTCTCCCTGCTGTCTGGGGTCTGGTGTCAGCTCCGTCATTGCATGCCACTCTGTTTAGCTTCTTGGCTTGGCATTCTCGCGATGTGATGGGCAGAAAAGTATTTCTGGTGTCCAGAAATCTTCTGAAACCCATATCGTATCGTATCTTACAGAGAACTTGAATACAGTCTTAAGTTACCACATCTCCACCAGAGACTTGAAGTCTTCTGTTTAAGATCTAACAATACCTATGTATAAATGAATTTAGTGGAGAAGACACCCCTGGAATGGGCCCTGCGGCTCATGAGGTCACGCTGCTCAGAGTCTTGTCAGGCGGGTGTGGAGCTCTCTGGCCTCTGTAACCAATGGAAGGGGCGGGGGTGTTCTTGAGCTCCTCCCACCCCATCCAGCCCCGCCCCCTCAATCAGGACAACTCTGAGGGGCATCTCCAGGGTGCCCTCTACAAAACTTCACCTGATGACACATCTTTGTTGGGCTTACTTCCCTTCCCTGTCCTATTCCCTACTCCCTTAGGAGAACACTTCCTGCTAAATCACGTTCACTTAGGATCTGCTCCTAGGAAATCCAACCTAAGACAGGCTTTCTACTAAGAAGCTGGACTGGATGTCATGACAGTTTATAATCCTTTGTCTTTTAACTACATGCCATATATCTATATCTATATCTATATCTATCTCTCTCTATATATGATAGTTCTTGTTCTTTAGATTACCTTGATCATTTGAATCGCCTTAGCTTACCTACACATCAGTCTTTAGTTTCTATCTGTGAAGATGTCATTGGCAACCACCAGCTGAAATTTTACCGCCTGTGCAGAACGTCAGACAAATTTGGTCTCGTCAGCCTCTCTGCTCCTTTCTTTTCCCGTTTTGTATTGTCCCTATTGGAGAAATTGTCACGTTGTCATAGTGTTGGCTTTACCTGCCAGCGAGGCTAGTATTTCCCCGATGGCAGAAGTCAGATTTTACCCGTCTTTGCAAACCTGTGTAGACACTGGTGGCTAGTAATAGAAGTTAAGTAAATAAACACATAATTACACGAGCACATCTGTTCAGCTAGAGGGAACACGCTGAGAGTGCTCTTGACATAATTTGTACAAGACCTGAGAAATAACCCCCAGCAGAACTGGCCACCTCTTTTCCATTCCTCATAACAGACTTGATGAAAACCTCACATGGCAAAGATAATTTAATGGGCAAAAAAATCACCCACCTCTCGTCAAGGGCTATAATTTACCTTTTGTCGTCGGAAAAGTTGAGGGAAGTGAGGGACTCAGGATATGCACTCGAGAGCTGCTTACAAAATGCCAATTTTAAAATGTCAGATTATTCAACTTTAGATGATTGCCCCAGGAAATAGCCCACGAAGCAGCTCTTGGTCTTCTTTGAGATGCTGAGTCAGTTAGCCTTGTTCATAAAGAATTTGCACCTGAACTCATTAATGCTCACACTCACATAGCTTTCATGTTGAATACCTTTTAGCTTCAGTAGGAAGGATGCTCATGCTTCCAGAAGAAACCCACAGGTGGACTAGTCTGCCTCTGCAGACTGCATCAATCACCCGACTGGCCTTTACAAAAGAAACGAAGCGTTATTGGAATGTCAGTGGTTTCTGGAGGTGCAGATGGGATTATGTGCTTATCAGATGGATTCAAGATCTTGGGTCCAGATTCGTGATTGATCTCTGTGTCTGATGGCGAGGTAGGGTTTCCTCTCAGGGAACACAGGCAGAGACCTGGAGGATGCATGTGTGTTTTATTGAATGTTAGAAGAATCCATCAGTCAGAGGGTTACGGTTGCCTTCCAGTCATAGGAGGGAGGCCGGTGACATTTCAGTTCATGTCAATTCCGTGTTCTTGAGACAAGCCCAGTGAGGAATGGTGGGAGAGGCTGAGTGGGGTCCCAGACCATTCTGATCTCGTCTTGGCACTGTTAGTGATGGGGCTGGGACGCTGCTGAATCTCTCTGACCTTCACTTACCCCTTCTCTTCAGTGGGCACAGTAATCCCTGCCTGCGTCAATCAGAGGGCTTTTGTAAATGTCAGTTAGGTAATTGTTCTGAAAGGCCTTTGAAATAAATAATATAAAAAACTTGTATGGGTGTGAAATATAATTTTCATCTCTGGTACAGTTGGCTATAATGTGAGAAGAATCTCAGTAAACACTGCAGCGCCCCCCAGAAATGCTGCCCGCCCCACAGCTAATTGCATTATGCGACACACAGATGACTTACACAGGGGGAGTGTGTCAGCTTTGTTTGATGTTGTTTTGTTCTTTTGGTCCATGCTCATTTTTTGAAAAAGATGGAGAAATTCTGTAACCATGTGTGTGAGAAACGCAGTAGGACGAGTCACTAACCCAGCTAGTGCCCACTGAACTCGAGCGTCTGGCTGTCAGCGTGTGCTCCGTTGAATGTGTTGGTTGGCTTGTGTTTGGCATTTGGCACACTGAGAAATTCAAAGCACTGAGCAGTATGGATGAGCAAGCACCTTGGTAGACCTGGAAAGTGTTTCAGTATTAGCCCGATGAGCTCAAGTCTGATGACACTTATGCATCAGGCACGTGAGGAGAAGTCAGGACCAAGGAAAGTGGCATGTTCCTAACCAGGGCCTTGCTGGGTGGTATTTTTTTTTTTATCTGAAACACTCACTGTTTTCAGTGACACTTATTTTGCTCTTGTCCAATGACGTCAAATTAATACCAGAAAGAGTGTGTTTCAAAATGCTAAATTTCCTTGGCCTAATGATAGGATCAAAACTCATGTACTTTTTTACATGGTAATTGATATTGGCTTAGATTTAACATTTCACAGTCTTTTAAAATTAAGGTAACTAAGGATAGTCCCTGTTACTTGTGTGCTTGCTGTAGGAGGTGCTTATGGCGCTGGATGGATGATGTAGTGACTCGTACACTCTGTTTCATTGTCTGACTCCAGCGATGACCCTGAACCACCTCGTCTGTGCAGGCGCCCTGTGCATTTCCTCTGCCTTCCCTCAGCTCTGGCTCCATTACTGGTTCTGAGGAGAGAATTTTAGATTCTTTTTCCTCTATTAATTTTCCCCCTGGTGGGTTATACTTCTCAAACATGTTTAGAAAGCTGAGGGGCGCCTGCCCTGCGGTGGGCAGTAGATGAAGCGATGACCTGGAGTGCTGAGGTCTTTGGGTTGGAATTCTGGGCTTGCTGGGCCAAAGCTCATATTGGAAGCAACAACTAAGAGTTGATTCTTCCCACTCCTCCCCGCTTTCTCTCTCTCTAAAATCAATCAACAAAAAATCTTTTTAAAAAGTTGAAGAGAACAAAGAGATATAATCTGTGATTAATTCAAACTTAGGTCAGGGCACACAGGAGAAGTGACCATCTGCTTCTCCACCTCACCCCTTCTTCTCTCTCTCTTTCCCCCCTCAAGTCTCTCCTCCCCCCTTTTCCCTCCTCCCTTCTGCAGCCATGGCTCAAATGGTTCGAGCAAGTAGGCCCCAGGTGCTGAGGATGTCTCCATGGCTTCACCTCAGACACTAAAATAGCTTGGTTGCCTGAGCAATGGAGCAGCAACCCCAGATGGGCAGAGCATCACCCCATAGGGGGCTTTCTGGGTCGATCCTGGTCAGGAAACATGTGGGAGTCTGTCTGTCTGCCTCCCTGCCTCTCACTTAAAAAAAATGCCCACATCAGAATGACAAAAATATAATTTTAGTCTGAAATATTTCCTCATATATAAGAGAAAGATCAATATGATTTCTATGCTAAGCACATTTAAAAACCAAGTAGCCAGTGGGAAATGGGCAAACATCATGGCTCCTTTGGAAGGCAGCATATTTGAGTCCCTTAAAATGGCTCCGTCTCTGTTTGGTTTGCCTTCTTGGGGGAATTAGCCAAACTCTGTGCTTAGTATGTCAGCCTGATCTTTTCATCCTACCTCTGTGCTTTTGCTTTTGGGAGGACACAGAAAAGACGAGTCTGTTCCCAGTGGAGGAGAATTGGGGTCCTGTGTGAGGAAGCTGTGATGGGGAGGAGCCCCGACGGAAGTGGAAAATGTCTAATTTGGAGCCGGAGCAGCCAGGGACACGACTGTCTCTGTCATCCGTGGTGCTGTCACCTGGAAGCAGGTGTCCGCTGGCCTGCTGCTGCCCAGAGGAGCCGCCCTTGTGCGCGAAGAACCCTGAGTGACCAGAGCTGTTCATTCTTGGGTGAGGACCAGACGGCCTCAAGAGGGGTCCACGCGAGGCTCAGGGGGGCCTCTGTCCGGCAGTGTAGGGGTCCTCTGTGCACGAGGAAGGGTGCGGGCGCCCGTCCGGGTCCGGTCCAGTGTAGGGGTCCTCTGTGCGTGAGGAAGGGTCCGGTCCGGTCCAGTGTAGGGGTCCTCTGTGCGTGAGGAAGGGTGCGGGCGCCCGTCCGGGTCCGGTCCAGTGTAGGGGTCCTCTGTGCGTGAGGAAGGGTGTGGGCGCCCGTCCGGGTCCGGTCCAGTGTAGGGGTCCTCTGTGCGTGAGGAAGGGTCCGGTCCAGTCCAGTGCTGGGGTCCTCTGTGCGTGAGGAAGGGTGTGGGCGCCCGTCCGGGTCCGGTCCAGTGTAGGGGTCCTCTGTGCGTGAGGAAGGGTCCGGGTCCGGTCCAGTGTAGGGGTCCTCTGTGCGTGAGGAAGGGTGCGGGCGCCCGTCCGGGTCCGGTCCGGTCCGGTGCTGGAGTCCTCTGTGCGTGAGGAAGGGTGCGGGCGCCCGTCCGGGTCCGGTCCAGTGCTGGGGTCCTCTGTGCACGAGGAAGGGTCCGGTCCGGTCCAGTGTAGGGGTCCTCTGTGCGTGAGGAAGGGTGCGGGCGCCCGTCCGGGTCCGGTCCAGTGTTGGGGTCCTCTGTGCGTGAGGAAGGTGCGGGCGCCCGTCCGGGTCCGGTCCAGTGCTGGGGTCCTCTGTGCACGAGGAAGGGTCCGGTCCGGTCCAGTGTAGGGGTCCTCTGTGCGTGAGGAAGGGTGCGGGCGCCCGTCCGGGTCCGGTCCAGTGTAGGGGTCCTCTGTGCGTGAGGAAGGGTGCGGGCGCCCGTCCGGGTCCGGTCCAGTGTAGGGGTCCTCTGTGCGTGAGGAAGGGTGCGGGCGCCCGTCCGGGTCCGGTCCGGTCCGGTGCTGGAGTCCTCTGTGCGTGAGGAAGGGTGCGGGCGCCCGTCCGGGTCCGGTCCAGTGTAGGGGTCCTCTGTGCGTGAGGAAGGGTCCGGGTCCAGTCCAGTGTAGGGGTCTCTGTGCGTGAGGAAGGGTGCGGGCGCCCGTCCGGGTCCGGTCCAGTGCTGGGGTCCTCTGTGCACGAGGAAGGGTGCGGGCGCCCGTCCGGGTCCGGTCCAGTGTAGGGGTCCTCTGTGCGTGAGGAAGGGTCCGGGTCCAGTCCAGTGTAGGGGTCTCTGTGCGTGAGGAAGGGTGCGGGCGCCCGTCCGGGTCCGGTCCAGTGTAGGGGTCCTCTGTGCGTGAGGAAGGGTGTGGGCGCCCGTCCGGGTCCGGTCCAGTGTAGGGGTCCTCTGTGTGTGAGGAAGGGTGTGGGCGCCCGTCCGGGTCCGGTCCAGTGTAGGGGTCCTCTGTGCGTGAGGAAGGGTGCGGGCGACCGTGCGGGTCCGGTCCAGTGTAGGGGTCCTCTGTGCGTGAGGAAGGGTCCGGTCCAGTCCAGTGTAGGGGTCCTCTGTGCGTGAGGAAGGGTGCGGGCGCCCGTCCGGGTCCGGTCCAGTGTAGGGGTCCTCTGTGCGTGAGGAAGGGTCCGGTCCAGTCCAGTGTAGGGGTCCTCTGTGCGTGAGGAAGGGTCCGGTCCAGTCCAGTGTAGGGGTCCTCTGTGCGTGAGGAAGGGTGCGGGCGCCCGTCCGGGTCCGGTCCAGTGCTGAGGTCCTCTGTGCGTGAGGAAGGGTCCGGTCCAGTCCAGTGTAGGGGTCCTCTGTGCGTGAGGAAGGGTCCGGTCCAGTCCAGTGTAGGGGTCCTCTGAGCGTGAGGAAGGGTCCGGTCCAGTCCAGTGCTGGGGTCCTCTGTGCGTGAGGAAGGGTGTGGGCGCCCGTCCGGGTCCGGTCCAGTGTAGGGGTCCTCTGTGCGTGAGGAAGGGTCCGGGTCCGGTCCAGTGTAGGGGTCCTCTGTGCGTGAGGAAGGGTGCGGGCGCCCGTCCGGGTCCGGTCCAGTGTAGGGGTCCTCTGTGCGTGAGGAAGGGTGCGGGCGCCCGTCCGGGTCCGGTCCAGTGTAGGGGTCCTCTGTGCGTGAGGAAGGGTCCGGGTCCGGTCCAGTGTAGGGGTCCTCTGTGCGTGAGGAAGGGTGCGGGCGCCCGTCCGGGTCCGGTCCAGTGTTGGGGTCCTCTGTGCGTGAGGAAGGGTGCGGGCGCCCGTCCGGGTCCGGTCCAGTGTTGGGGTCCTCTGTGCGTGAGGAAGGGTGCGGGCGCCCGTCCGGGTCCGGTCCGGTCCGGTGCTGGAGTCCTCTGTGCGTGAGGAAGGGTGCGGGCGCCCGTCCGGGTCCGGTCCAGTGTAGGGGTCCTCTGTGCACGAGGAAGGGTGCGGGCGCCCGTCCGGGTCCGGTCCAGTGCTGGGGTCCTCTGTGCGTGAGGAAGGGTGTGGGCGACCGTGCGGGTCCGGTCCAGTGTAGGGGTCCTCTGTGCGTGAGGAAGGGTGTGGGCGCCCGTCCGGGTCCGGTCCAGTGTAGGGGTCCTCTGTGCGTGAGGAAGGGTGCGGGCGCCCGTCCGGGTCCGGTCCAGTGTAGGGGTCCTCTGTGCACGAGGAAGGGTGCGGGCGCCCGTCCGGGTCCGGTCCAGTGCTGGGGTCCTCTGTGCGTGAGGAAGGGTGCGGGCGACCGTCCGGGTCCGGTCCAGTGTAGGGGTCCTCTGTGCGTGAGGAAGGGTGCGGGCGATCGTCTGGGTCCCGTCCAGGCCGGGGCGGAAGGCGGAAGGCGGAAGGGCTGGCCGTCTTTGCCACGTGCCGTGGGCCCTGTACTGCACGTTGTCTCACTTCAGCTTCTGAGAGATGTGTCGTCTCGTACTGACGCACAGCGTGCTGAGGCCCAGGGGTGTCGGTGACTTGCTGGTGAGGGTCAGATGAGGATCGATGCCAGGACCCTTGAACCCCAAAGCTCAAGTTCCCCACTCATCACGTTGTCTCCGACAACGAACCGACCTCTCAGTGGTAAACTCTCATGTTGAAATGCCGTATGTTAAATATTTCTATCAATCATCTTTCAGAAACAGACTTAGGAAGTAGTGTATTTTAGTGGTTATAACATGGGCTTTGGGTTAATCAGATATGAGCTGCAATCCCATTTCTGCCTGTTATCAGCCGTGTGAGCCTTCGGCGAGTTATTTCTCAGGGCCACAGTTAGCCTGCATGCTGTTCACCTCACAGGGCTGCTTGAAGCATTAAGTAAGATCATGTACCGAGGAGGCCCCTGATCTCAGAGGTTTCTATTACTGTAATATATCCTATCTGTCTAAAGAGTAAAGGAGCAGTGTGATCTCCCCAGAAGAAGTTCCTGAGCTGAAAATATTTAGCCTCATTGCACTAATTCTTGTACCTATATTCCCTGTTTTCTGGGTTCTCTTAGCTTCCCACAGCCGGGAGTTTGGGTACCTGCCCTGTGGCATGACTTCAGCAGTCAGCTACTGTTTGATGTGGCCCTCACGTTAACAGCCTCACCAAACCCCAGCCTCATCCGGTAGGAGGCTACAAGGACACAGGAATGATGAGTGAAATCAGTCACCTGGACAGTACAGAAGGGTCAGTACTCACATAATTCAGCAGTTTGCTTGTTACTAGCCAGCCACCAGATGTGCCCCCCCAGTACCCGGTATAAAACGGATTCACACCCCGCCACGCCCCCATGTCTCTGCCTGCGAGGCTTGGTGAATGCCTGTCTGTCTTCCTACAGAAGGGCAGCCGCTCCTGCTGTGCTGTTCATTGTCCCGCCAGAGTCAAGACCAACTTCTGGCACCCAGTGGCTACTCCATATTGGAAAGGTTGACTAGAGTGACACAATCTAATCCTCCATCATGATGGGGCATTTGGAAGGCTGGTTTCAGAGATTTCTGAAGACCTACCTGATGCTCATCCTAAGCTTCCCAGTTCTATTGGATTATAATTTATCATTGTTTTGACAGGTAAAAATGGTGAAAAATTTAGACAGACAGACATCAGTGAACTTCAGAGATCGCTCTATGTGCTGCAGATGGGACGTAAAAGCTATCTAGACACGCAGTCCAGAACTTCTAAGGTCTTTTCTCTCATCTTTAATTTTATATATGTTAGTACTCTCTTTTAGTATGTAACTTAGTATGTGATGGATTAGTAAGTCACTGGTTAATTGACTTGTGCCATGTAGATATTTCTATGCACCTTCTTAACTATATAAATAATATATAGAGATGGATAGATTAAATATTGTATTTATTTTCATTTTTCTAATTAGTTAATTATCAGTTAATAATCTCCTGTGTCACTATTAACTTGGGGAAACTGATTTTGACTTCCTGTTTCAGCTTTTGACACCGTTTCCAGGACTGCACCCTGTCTCTCTCTGTTATAGAGCTTTTAGTGACCATTGGCCGTACCCTAGAATTTATGTGAATTTTCCACAACACTTCTTTTTTTTTTTTGAGAAACAACTCTTCAGGTATATAGGAAATTATGATAGTATTTCTTCTATTTTGGCTTTAATTTAAATCTCTTGTGTGACTCCCTTATCATCTCTCACTGTTTAATCTGAGCATCTCTAATTACCAGGAGAAAGAGCATAGCTACATAGCTACAAAATTCCACCGTCAGCCTAGTATTTTCTTCACATAGGCATTGGCGTTGGCAGGGACTTTTTTCCCCTGTTATTAGAGGAATATAAGAATCTAGTTTACGTGCAATTCAGCTGTGATTCCAGCCATCTACTTGATTTCTTTATTTTTATTTTTTAGCAACTCTGATGTTCTATGTCTCTGTGAGACTTCCGGAACCTGGGTCTGAGACAAAGGATATGTCTTGCCGTTATCTGGCTGCTCTGTGGTGTGAATCCTAACACCAGGGCCACTGGTCTGTCGCATCTTTCCTGTAGACAAAGAGGCGACAGGTGCCCCAGAGAGCACGGAGCGGAGCAGGGAGATTTAGAACCGAAATCAATCTTGGTAAGGAACCACGGTAGGCTCACGGACAGCTCAATGACGTGAACAATTATGAAAAATCGCTGGCCGCTGTTCCCAAATATTTTTTTACCACGCGTCTAATTTTTTTTTTTTTTTTAGAGGCGAAGAGAATTACAGGATCCTAATGTTTCTGTGAGACATGTTTTTCTCCAGAAATGAAGATGCACATGTTATTTTTTAAATTCCCTCTGTGTTCATTCTCGTTAATAAAAACATCCCTTCCCAATAGAAAGACTCAATATAAATACATTTTGCAGCTCCGGCCAAAGCCACGCTCCTAAGTAATTGGCCATTGCGTTAATATGTCCCCAGGTGTCCATTCCACCGATGCTTCTGTTGAGAATGAGGCCCATCTGTCTTCATATCTCCTCCCGGCCTGCTGTAATTGACCTGGCAGCCCACCACACTGCGGCCCAGACGGTCATCACTCGGCCAGGAAGTCCTGCCCGCTCATTTGACTGACAGGACAAGCCCAGTCTCAAAAATCACTGTCATGCACTGTTTATCAGTAAATAGCCCCATGTTAGCAGACGTGTCTGCAACAGACAGCTCTGCCTTTTCAGTGTGCGTCCTCCCTAGTGGATGAGGAGGACTGGACGCAGTAAGGGGTCTTGGCCGGGGGCTCAGTGGGACGGCCAGTGGATGCTTCTCTCTTCTTCCCTCTCTCTCTCCTTCTCCCTCTCTCTTTCTGTTCCCCCATCTCAAATCAATGGGGGGGGGCAACAACCAGGGCTTTGTCTGGCTGTAAAGGTCCTTCACGTGAGGGCCATGCTTGTTGAAATCCAGCCCAGCTTCAGGGTGTTGTCACCTCTTTACCAGGAAACCGCCATGTGTACACTCTAAGGTCAGCTGATCTCAACTTAAATAGTCACCTTGTCATTTCTTCCTAGATTCTGTCTAGGTTCAATATTTTTCGCCATAATAACATCCAAAAGCATGGGCTCAGTCTGCAAAGTGCTGATGACCAGATGTACCCCTATGCCACATGGCACACCCCGCTCTGTGCCACACGTTCATTATGACGTGGTCGAAGTGTGATGTACCATGATAGCTTCTCAATTGTACTGGCCTGAAGTATTGACATATTTCTGACTTTGACTTTTAAAATTATAGTTTGCTCTTACTCAACGAACTATTACGGAAGTGAGATAGTATTTTGTGAAGATGACCATATTTATAGCAGGGTTTAAAGGATACTATAGTAGCTTCCCCCTGGGTGTTTAGGAGTACTATGTTTTTTGAAGAGTATTCATAAATGTAGACATAACCAAGAGAAAAAAACCTAAGCCCTGGAATAAACTACACAATGATTCTTGATGGTTGGTTTTTGTTTTTTGTTGTTTCTTTTTACCTCTTATATAAGTGTTTCCTTACAAATATTAAAGCATTCCTTATATATGCACGTGACGAGGGCCATAGGAAAAGTATGATTAACACAGAGACGGATGTTTCCTGTGGAGAGAACAGAAGACCCAAGGCTGACACAGACCTAGGGAGGCAGGAAGAATGGAGGAGGTCATCTATGTCAGTCAGTCTGTCTTATTCCAGGGAGGGCTCTAGTCAGCTGAAATGTAGGGTCTCAGGAAGGGCAACATGGAGCTAAAGTTAGAAAGATAAGGAGACCCATGATGGCAGGGAGCTTTGAAGAGCTGAGGAACGTGGACTCCGGCCAGTGGCATTGGGACAGATGTGACCACACCTACACCGTGGGAGGGCAATCAGGATGCAGCATGCAACTCTCATTTGCCAACAACTGTGTATTTCTTAAACTTTGAACGAGGGGTGTACAGACCTGCACATGTGGAAGTATGTGTGTACAGGTGTACTACATAGTATTTGGAGGAAAAGTATCAGTGCAGTTTTGCACACACTGTTACTTTTTAGTTTTCTTCTGTGGGAACTTTGGGATGCTCTAACTGAACATTGATTCAAAAAAAATTTTTTTTTTCATAATTCTTGCAACTCTTTAAAAGGTACACTCAGATATTATACAATGAATGAATAACTGTCATTTAAAGTGGATGGCAGGGCACAGCTAGTGTCACCTACTGCAGGGAAAGAATCTGACATTATTTTAAATAATGTGCCTTGCCTCTGAATTAGTTAACACTTTTCAGCAAAGGGTGCTTACTTCCAAATAGAGCTATAAAGTTCTAGAAGCATAACTCATATTTCAATTAATTCTGCATCACTTTGAAAGTCTCTAAATCTCCCCAGCTCTGAGAGTATTCTTAAAGAATGACAAAAGGCAGTCAGTCCCACCCTTACCTCTTACCTGGGATTGACCTGGACCAAGCAGGGCCTGAAGCTGGCCCTGAGTGTTTAGGCCAGGGACAGTCAACCTGGTCCCTACCTCCCACTAGTGGGCATTCCAGCTTTCATGATGGGCGGTAGTGGAGCAACCAAAGTATAAATAAAAAGATAGATTTAACTATAGTAACTTGTTTTATAAAAATTTATTCTGCCAAACAGTGAAAATCCAACATAAATGATTATTATTATATGCTTTAACTTGCTGTAACTCTGCTTTATAAATTTTATAAAGTAAAGTTACTTCCCTACTTTATAAATCACCATTACTGTGGAACTGGTGGGCAGTTAGAAAATTTTACTACCAGCAGAGATACAGAAGTGGGCGGTAGGTATAAAAGGCTGACTACCCCTGGTTTAGGCAGCAGACAGCTTCAGCACCAAGGACAGCGCCTGACAACCAAGCCAGATGCAAAGGCATTCATTGGCAGCCTGGCCACCTGGATGCAGGGATGAGTGACCAGGAAGACCGACCTGCTGGAGAGGAGGACCAGTGAAAGAGAAGTGGTGCTAAGCTTCACTTTTCGTATTTTTTTCTAAATTAGAAGTGGGGAGGCAGAGAGACAGACTCCCACATGCGCCCCACCAGGATCCACCCGGCATGCCCACCAGGGGGCGATGCTCTGTCCATCTGGGGCATTGCTCCATTGCAACTAGAGCCATTCTAGTGTCTAAAGTGGAGGCCATGGAGCCATCCTCAGTGCCTGGGCCAACTTTACTCCAGTGGAGCCTTGGCTGCGGGAGGGGAAGAGAGAGACAGAGAGGAAGGAGAGAGAGAGGGGTGGAGAAGCAGATGGGCACTTCTCCTGTGTGTCCTGGCCGGGAATCGAACCCAGGACTTCCACATTCCAGGCCAATGCTCTACCGCTGAGCCAACCAGCCAGGGCAAGCTTCACTTTTGATGGTAATTTCCATTTATTGTCTTTGTGGGAATAATATATATATATATTTATATATATAATTGTGTGACCTTAAAATATAACTCAGAGCTAGAATGATGCCAGGCACCCAGAGGGATGGGAAACATTGGGAGGTAGAAAATTACACGGGGTTGTGACAGTTACTTCCTTAGTCTCAATGAAAGGGCACTCTTCTGTTTTGGATGTTTAGACTAGAAAATAATGCTTTCGATGTATCTGTTTTATGTATCTAAATACTCAGATGTTCAACAGTGGAGTGGGAGCTGTTGCTGAAATGTCACCACAGTCCTTTAGTGAGGTGGCCTGGCTGGGGGTAACCGGAGCCCATGCCACCATTGTGCAGAACGAGCACAGCTCTTCCGTTTGTAACCGGAGCCCATGCCACCATTGTGCAGAACGAGCACAGCTCTTCCGTTTGTAACCGGAGCCCATGCCACCATTGTGCAGAACGAGCACAGCTCCTCCGTTTGTAACCGGAGCCCATGCCACCATTGTGCAGAACGAGCACAGCTCTTCCGTTTGTCCTCAGGGTGTTAGCAGGTGCTTTGGCAGCAGGCTTTCCACCATCTTGCTGGAGGAGTCAGGTTTCGTGATTGTCATCAGCATGTCCTGCTGTACCCTGATGGCTAAGGAGTTACTTGATTGTCGTGGTAGAGGGACTTCTGGGGAATGGGTCAGTGCATCAGACCGGTACACCCTAACTCTGTGCCGGTTTCATCTTTGATTCAGGAGTGCTAGAAAAATACTGTTCATCAGTGTGCGTGGCTGTGTAACAAACAGAAAGACCGCAATTCTATTAGAATAGATAGGTATCTATATATGTTCACTAGTCCCCCATCCACTGGTGATAGATTCTAAGACCCCCCCAGGGGAAGCCTGAAACCGCAATGGCATTGAACCCTATGTATCTAGACACAGCTCCTGTGATAGAGTTTAATTATAAATGAGGCACAGGAAGGGATTTATGATACTAACTAGTAAGAAAAACAGAACAATTGTAATAACATACTACAAGTTGTGTGAAGGTGTTCTCTCTTCCTCTCTCAAAATATCTTATTATAGCCTGACTAGGCAGTGGCACAGTGGATAGAGCATCAGACTGGGATGTGGAGGACCCAGGTTCGAGACCCTGAGGTCATGAGCTTGAATGTGGGCTCATCGGGTTTGAGCAAAGCTCACCAGCTTGGACCCAAGGTCGCTGGCTCGAGCAAGGGGTTACTCGGTCTGCTGCAGCCCCATGGTCAAGACACATGAGAAAGCAATCAATGAACAACTAAAGTGCTACAACGAAAAACTGATGGTTGATGCTTCTCATCTCTCTCTGTTCATGTCTGACTGTGCCTATCCCTCTCTCTGATTCTCTCTCTGTCTCTGTAAAAAAATAAATTAGAAAAAATCTTTATTGTATTGTCTTCATCTTTTCACTTAGAAGGAGCACTTTGTGGCTTCTCTCATGCAGACGTGACACGCCAGCTTCACTACCCTTGCTTATTGGAGTCACCACTAAGTAAAATGAGGGTGACTTGAACACAAGCACTCTAGTACCTCGACAGCTGATTGGATAACGGAGATGTCTATTACGTGACAAATGGGTGGGGGTGTTTGCAGCGTGGCCACATTGGTTCATGTCTGGGCAGGATGGGGCGGGACTCTGCAGATTTCATCATGTTCTTCACAAGAACATGCACTGTGGAAGTTACGAGTTCCTGATTTCTGGAATTGCCCATGTAAACTTTCTGACTGCAGGTGACCACAGGTAACTGAAATTGCAGAAAGCAAAACCACAGATAAGGGGAGAACAGCTGTATGTCTGTCTACCATCTATCTATCTATGTAGGAAGTAAGTACTCAGACCCGTCATCTTAGGTGACTGTATGTGTGTGTTTGTGTGTGTGTGTGTGTGTGTGTGTGTGCATACGCGTGGGGGGCTCTTTTCAGGTATATATGTGATGGCAAAGGGCGTTGGTCAAATTATTAAATATAGAGATGTAGGTGAAGAGCTGACTAATCAGAAGAGGAAAGTTACCTGGGACACAAAGTTACCTGGAGACAGACACCAGGAGCAGACCGGGAGCCGGCCCCTGGAGGGTTGGTAGTCCAGCTGTTTCCCTTGGGACACAGAGAGGCTGAGCACGTGCCCCCTTGGGGGTATGAACACAGCTGACTCTGACAACCTCTGGTGGTGTGAGGGACCCTCTGTTACAAAGACCAGGCAAACCCTGGACCTCCCTTTCACCCCGCACCTGGAATTAGATTTATCTCCTACCCCCAGGGCAACAACCTGGGCCAGGGAGGACGGTCACTGGACAAGTAGTCCTTATGTAGGATGCTCTCCACTGAGCCCTGGCAGGTCGCCTGGGGAGGACCGTGTCGGCCGAGGCGAGTTCAGGACGGTCACTGGACAAGTGGTCCTTACGTAGGATGCTCTCCACTGAGCCCTGGCAGGTCGCCTGGGGAGGACCGTGTCGGCCGAGGCGAGTTCAGGACGGTCACTGGACAAGTGGTCCTTACGTAGGATGCTCTCCACTGAGCCCTGGCAGGTCGCCTGGGGAGGACCACATCGGCCGAGGCGGAGCTCAGAGTCTGGGCCCTCACCAGGGACTGGCAGAAAGGATCCCTGCCTTTCCGTGGGAAGGCTGAGGAGGCGCAGCAGGACGCTCTGGGGTGTTGACGGCGTGGCTGGTCTCCCCCGGCCTCTGGGGGCAGCCCTGCACAGTGTGAGGGTCGGACCGGGCGGGGACCTGGTTAGTGGTCAGCCAGAACGTGACTTGGGAAATGGCGACTGCAGTTTCAGCTGTCCGACACTGCAGACAATACACATTTAGTGTATATTTAATAAAGCAGACTGCATGCAGTTTGGCTGAATTAATTACTCTCTAGTCTAATATTTTAAACATATCTCCAGCCATTGTATATTGAATAACTATCTGTGCAAAAAAAATTGAATCAAATAAACATCAAGGAGTGTGCAATCTAATGAAGAACACGAAATCTGCAGAGCAGCGTGACAGGCTGCAGAAGAATCACGTACCAGGAAGGAGGCGGTGTGCGTCGGGCGGGCTGCGGGAGAAGCACGTACCGGGAAGGAGGCGGTGTGCGTTGGCCAGGCTGCGGGAGAAGCACGTACCGGGAAGGAGGCGGTGTGCGTTGGGCAGGCTGCGGGAGAAGCACGTACCGGGAAGGAGGCGGTGTGCGTTGGCCAGGCTGCGGGAGAAGCACGTACCGGGAAGGGGGCGGTGTGCGTTGGCCAGGCTGCGGGAGAAGCACGTACCAGGAAGGAGGCGGTGTGCGTTGGACGTTCAGAAAAGGGAGGAGGGGAGCAGACGCAGGAGGAGGTGTGTGGCAGGCGGAGGCGCTGGCAGCATGGGGACGAGGTGGCAGGTGGAGGGACACGAACTTCCTACCGCTGGAGAGCCAGAGGGGTCCGTTCAGGGGGGGCATCGCCGTGGGGACGGGGGACACGCCCTGCTGCCAGGGGCTGGGGAGGAGTCTCCTCACCTCTTTCAGATCAAGTGAGGGACGTTGCCCTTTAGTCAGAAGGCAACGTGTTGCATTGTCTTGTAAGCATCCCAGGCCGTCAGCGATTCCGGCAGCGGATGTATGACCAACATCAGGGTCTTTATGATGTGGATTCGTCTGAGAGCATGGCTTGTATAACCGTTAGTGTCTTATCTCTGAAACTCTCTTCTTTTTATTGTGGTCATTTTGGGTAACTTGCCTCATAAGTTTGCTTGGCTCTTTTAGTCAAGATCATTGCAAATAGTTACTGCTCCTTAATAGCAGTACTAAATCCGTGCCTGAGTCTTATCGCTTGTCATCTCGGGTATTAATTTGGTTGTTGGTGGGTGTCCGCGTTTCCCACTGAACTCAGGGTTCTGAGATGACAGAAGCATATTGTATTCATCTCTCTATCCCAGCTGCCTAGCAAGGAGAGAGAAAGGGAACAAAAACGCCATTGTGCCAGACACTGGAATCTACTGTACTGTACACACATTATCTTATCCTCCTTTTCCTGCAAGAGAGGAAGTAGGTACCAGAGAGACAGTCTTTTACTGAGGATCATTAAGACAGTAGAGTATAAACCTAGGGTTTGAACCCAGCCTGTTTTTACTGAGTCTCTTTCCAGTGCATCATACTGGCTTCAGTGAAGATGGTTAATCAATGTTTATTTGTTGAACGAATGAATGAACACGTAAAATATATTTCCTTTGAAGCTGGTTGGTGAGCACAACAGGACCGTGAGTGGGTAAAACAGGGGTGTCCTGTCTTGGGACACGGTCCCAGCTCTTTGTCCCTGTTCACCATTGCATGGGGCTGGACCTGGCTAAGCTGATAGGAGAACGTGAAAGCCACCGGCTGTTTCCACATTGTATCAGCGCTGTAAAGGTGACACAGTGCCTCAGTGCCGCTGAGGAGCCAGAAGATGTGTAGGTTGTCAGTGTTTGGAAAATGACATCACCAAGACATCATTTCATCTTTTTTTGCTTTGTTAGAGGTGACTTGGAACTGCGCCTTCCAGTTCTCGCCTCTGGCAAAGGTGTGGAACCCCGCTGCCTGAGTTTACGGGTTTCCCGGGAGTGAAAGGCAGACTTTTCCAGTTAAGTCTGCATTAAAAAGGAGTAGCTGTCTTCTTTTTTCTACTGTAAGGAATAACTTACTGAGTTTTAATTCTGATACAGATATCTTTGTTAATTCAGCTTGTGTTCTGAATCCAGAGTTATGCTGACTAGACCTTTTTGTGTGGAGGAGAATGTGTATTATCGTTAGCCACGAGGGGTGTGCATCCCTTGCGAACTCAGGCCAGGTTAATTCACCAAACATTGGTGGGAAGCACAGTCCCTGCCCGAGTGGGCCACAGTGGGACTCAGGAATGACAGTCTTCCACCCTCCAGGGTGTACGTCCAGGCAGCGTTAGGTCAGGAGCTGTAATAGCTGAGTGAGAAGTCTCAGACTTGAGCACACAGAAGACTCTGCCCAGGGGACTCTTAACCAAGCTGGGGACAGGCAAACGTAAGCCAAGCCCCTGCCTGCCAGCCCCTGGGGAGTGTGTAAGTGACATGCACTAGGAAGTGTGGGCTCAAGGTCCCCTGACACAGCTTCAGCTCGGAAAGAGGACAGAAACATGCTGTGTGTCTGCATATACAGTCACTGCAATCGCAGAAAAGCTAGGTTGCTACTTCTGTATGTCTATAGAAACAGCTATTGAGAGTCTAGAAGCACACTTGGCCTTGTGCTACAAAGGTTCAGTTAGAGACGACAGCCATGGTGTTATCTGAAGAAACCCCGACAGGTGACTGACCTCAACAAGAATGTGCACCTGGGGCCTGACCTGTGGTGGCGCAGTGGATAAAGCATCGACCTGGAAATGCTGAGGTTGCTGGTTCGAAACCCTGGGCTTGCCTGGTCAAGGCACGTATGGGAGTAGATGCTTCCAGCTCCTCCCCACCTTCTCTCTCGGTCTCTCTCTCTCTCTCTCTCTCTCTCTCTCCCTTTCTCTCTCCTCTCTAAAATGAATTTTAAAAAATTTTAATAAAAAAAAAATAAAAAAAAAAAGAATGTGCACCTGGGGAAACGTCACCACTGGGTGACCTGGGTAGTCGCTCTTGTTGGGGTTGAGTCTAAGAACCAGCTGTTGGTTGCATCCTATTTGTAAAGACTATTACAAGTTTTAGACAACATGGTAAAAAAACCTAAATACAGTAAAATTTATATAAATGTTTTAGCAAATTTCACCTGACCGGACAGGAAATCAATAGCTGTTCATCTTTGTTAGTGTCCTTCCACGTTCCCTTTTGTGATCACCCAGTTTCAGCTGCCCCTGCTGCCTGTTACAAACTTCTTATTTCTTCTTCTTTGAATTTTAAGATGCCTTTGTACTTTGAGTGCAGAATGTATACGACGTGAAAACACTTCTGATAGCAATCACTGAAGCACACATCAGACTTCTGATTGCACATTAACAGCACTCCACGTGGGCCGCTCTTTTTAACCTGCTTTATGATAATATAGATGAATAGTCATTGCTTTGTTTACTGTTGACTAACCTCATAAAAATAAAATCATAATTATTATACAAGCATTAATACTATAGCACTATAATTCTCATTCAAATAAAGCTGTCAGGTTGAGGATAATGAGCATTGACTTGGGAATTTGAATAGAAAAGCTAAACATCTTCATAAGTAATGCTTCTAAATGTTCCTTGTAAATATACAGTTTTATACTTCATTTTGTAAATCTCTTATGATTCAAAAAAATAAATACTGAATCAAAATGAGATGTTATGTTAAAATTATATTTATGCTTACTGGCCTCTAACATTTATAATCAACTTGCTTAATTTTTAAAAAATTTTCATTAACTAAGATGTGACTTTTTTTTTACTTTGAACCGTATTCTATTTTACACTTCAAATATATTTCTTAAAATGAAAATATTTGGTTGACAACATACAAATATATAGTAAGAGTATGTGTAACACTTGTATAATATACTGATCATGTGACTATATGTGATTACTATGTGGGGTTGTATGCTTGCGTGTAGGTTAAAGGTATACTTCTTCCAAAACACTGAATTTCGACATTATATACAATCTGAGGAGTGATTATAGTACATTTAAGCTGTAGTAATTTTCCCCTTAAAAACAAAAATGGATGTGATTATGAAGAATATCCCTTTAAATTTGCACAGTGGTTTGAATGAACCACAGCGAAGTGTTTAAGGTTCCCCAGAGGGAGAAGAGCACCCCTAGTTTACAGGTCTTCAGTCCACGGACAGTTAGGTTTACGTGCCGCAGTAACGTAGGAGGTGGCGTTGAGCCACCCACCCTCTGCTCTGCCGGCCAGGGCTCGCCCTCTCGTGCTGCTGATTCTTGACACAGATGAGAGGGTTTCATGTGCTTCCTTATAGTTTTGAGAAGATGTGATGAGCTTAATGATGTATTTTTCCTTTGTGAAATGACTACAGACAGAAATGGAAATAACTGAAGACGTGAGCAATAGTGACAATTCCGATGGAAATAACAACGACGATGTGAAAAGCAAATCAACTTTGTTTTTAAATTATTACAGTACCATTCATTAAGTCCCTCCCTCAAACAGAGACGAATATTAAAAACTGGAAAAAAAGTGTTAATCTTGGATTCACCTCGGATTTTTCTGTATTAATCTGGCATGAATGTTTATATTCAGGCTGCAAATGGTGGTTTGCTAGGTATCCAGGAGTTCAGAGCAATTTAGATTAAGGACATTTAGAGCTCATTTGTAAAGTGTTCATACTATTTGAGCTGTTGTAAAAAGATTTGCTTAGCTAAAGTCATTGAATCAGAATAATTCTGACGCTTTTAATCTTCCTTTTTTACTAAAGAGCCTTAGACATTTTCTTTTCATTTACAAATATGAATGACAAAATTGAGTGAGTAATTTACTAAAAACGGTGCAGTAAAGAGAAAATTTGTGCCCAGGGAAAAAATGCACTTAATTTTAATCAAGTACAGAGTGGCAATTGTAAGACAACATACTCTATCCCTTGTCTGTGTTTGAACCAGGTTTTTAAGTGCATTCCTCAGTTTATAGTAATATTTGGCAAGAGGCACAAAGTTATTGAGAAACCAGTTGTATAGAGAGGGGATGTCATAGATTAACGATGACCAGTGGCTGACGGAGACCCACACATGGGAGGGAAACCCCAGGGACGATGGAAGGGAGATCTGAGACGATACAAACAAATGCAAAGCAAAGACTTCTTCCTAACTGGCATCAGTGCTACATTAGGTCAAGGTACCCTTGGCCTCTGTGAATTTCAAAATTGTAGTTGAAGTTAATTTGGAGTTGAATGGCGCTAATATGCTCACAGTTTTTATAGCTACTGTTAATTTTTAATTCAATTGGCTCTTGTACTAACAATGTAAGCTAATAAAATGAAATTTACATTATTAGTAGTATTTTTTTACTAAGATAGTAGCCAATGTATATATGTTAGAAAAGTCTGAACTGTTCTTAGGAAGATTAATGACCAATACCTTCTTTTAATGTATTTGTAACACCAAACATGTGTTCTTCTATACTCAGCCATATTTTTAACATGAGTGGTTATGCTTTGGTATTTTTTATTATTTTATTGATCCATAGAAGTTCAATACATTGATATATGAAGGAAGTCTTCCTATATCAGATGACAGCCTAGAAGAATGTAGAACCAAGACATGACAGTGACAGTGACAGACCTTGAGAGGACTCTCCCTCCTCGAGACATTTCATTTCTTGAGTCTGTATTCAAAGTACATTTGTACTAAAGGGCCACTTATCACTGGGAAATGGAGTACAGGGTACGGCCTGGTATTATGTGAGCCTGTTTAGAATCCTACCAGCGCAGAGGAAAGCCAGTACCGTGCACCACCCCCCAGCCTGGAGGGGAAATGCAGATAAATGTGACCGGGAAGGAGAGCGAGCTTCCTGTTACACAAATCTCGCACTGGCCCCTGGCCGGGCAGCTCAGCTGCTCAGAACATCATCCCGCTCCACTGAGGGTGCAGGTTCGATCCGGGGTCAGGGCACAGACAAGAATCAACCAACGAATGCATCCAAAGTGGAACAACAAATTGATGTTTCTTTCTCTCTCTTTTTCTCTTCCCCTCTCTCTCTAAAAGAAAAGTAGTAATAGTAATTTAAAAAAAAACAAAAAAATAAAAAAGTTACAATAAAACCCATGCTGAATGCAATAGGTACTATTATAAAGAGAATTGTTAAATTTTTATTATTTTAATGTTCTAAGTTATTGCAAAATAATTCCAACCAATCTGCAAGGAGGTATGAATTCATTTGTGATGTAGAAGTACATTATATATATACATATGTTTAATTTAAATGTAAGTACTATGCCAATGTTAAAATTTTATGTTCTATATTTTATTATTGAAAACTCTAGCAATTTTTATTAGTATGGCTAGTGACTGATTAGCCCAGCATGCAAGTGGCTCTATGAGTGTATTCATTCTTATACTAATGGGTAGTTTGAGTCACAGAGACTGCATTAACTCTCTTGATATAAAAACATGTTTTAAAATTAAGCAACCGCCAGTTTATACACCTGTGCATGAACTCGAGTTGGTCACTTTTATCATTTGTGTGCATTTATGCCATCCTGTTAAGTAAAGAAATTGTTCTGTTAAAAAGGAAACTGTAGGACTCTGGCAAGATTTAGTTATTGTGAATTTTTTTTCTAATATTTATATATCTATTTATAAATATATTTTCTAATTTTAAAGTCCGAAATAGCGTTGGTTCATATTATATCTGAATTAAGATAGAACCCATTTCTCAGATAACAGAATATGGCTTTGTCTTCTTTGTAGTTTAGTAAGACCTACAGGGGCGGTGCACTAGGCTGAGCTCTCTGGAGTTACCATTAGTAAGAGATGATCTTATCAAGGAAGCAGTGATCCAGTTCACTGGTTCTCACACTTTGCTGCACGTTGGGATTGCTTGGGGAATTGAAACACATATACAGATGTCTGGGTTCTACCTGCAGTCATTCTGCATTCATTGCTTTGGGCTATGGCCTGGGCATCAGGATTGTGAAGCTCCCCGCAGGATTCTGACATGCACAGCCTTGGGCACTGCTGATGTCGCTGGGATCAAAATGCATCTCTCTGGCTGTGCAGGAGGCATTGGCCCCTTCTCCACTGGAATCCCGTACTGGGTTCCCCTGCAGGACAGTGTCTTCTGTCCACTCACGTCCGGTGTGTCTCACTGTTTGGATTGTAGCAGCCTTATACCTGAAGGAGCCGCATGTATCTAATCACTTTCTTCACCTCTTGCTCTCGGGAGAACCCCTGGTATATAGTAGGTGCCAAACAAATGTAATTCACTCATGGGAGTGAGGAATGTTTCCAAATGCTGTCACTTTGAAAGGTGGGGGGGGGGGGAATCCAGCTGAGAGCGAGGTGAGGGCTACTGTCACTGTCATGTCCTGGTTGGGACTTCGTCTTTGGATCCCTGTGCACACGTGCAGCATGGTGTCCAGGGCCCACGGGGCTCACTGAGGAGGAAGAGGGAAGGGCTGCAATCCCAGAGTCTGGGACAAGGACACTGGTGGGCTGAGATGATCTCATAGGGACCACAAGTCTGAAGTCCAACCACTGGGCATCAGATGCTGAGAGCCTAAGAAGACGGGGCGAGCCAGGCCCTGCAGACAGAGGGGACAGCGATGGGGGGAGGGCGTGTCTGGGGCAGCCTGCAGCCCTGTCACACAAGCAGCAGGTGACTGCGGCAAGAAACAGTCCCCACCGCAGGAGCCCCAGGAGCAAGTGATGCCCAGTGGCTGCATTTTACTCGGCATTTCAGGACATCCCGGGCCTCCCCTCCGAGGGACTTGACAGTCATGTGGGGGCCCAGCAGTTTCCCTGGAGACAGACAGTCCCCTCAGTCTAGGAGCTGTCTGCGTCCTCTGCAGGAAGAAAGCAGAACTCCTCATCGGCAGGGATACCCCAGGGTAGGGGCCCAGGGGCTTGTTTCTTTGTTTATTAACTCCATGACCAGAAAAGAGCAAACTGCTGAAGACAGAATTCAGAGGTGGAGATAGAGAGAGGAAGTGGATTCAAGTGACAACAAAATTAAATCCTTAAAAAATATTCGTATGACTGGGACCGTAATTCACCCTGCAATCAGTTCACTCCCACGAGGTGGCTTTCTCTTCACACTGAGGTTAGTCGTTTGCCTTCCCGGTGTTTGCATTGTCTCCTGACTGCGTGTCTTCCCTCCGTGTGTCAGGGAAGTTTATGTGAATTTCAATCCCTATCACACTGACTAAAATTACTGGCGCCGTCCCAAACCAGTAGAAGCAAAAATATATAAGTTGTCAGAGCCTGCTGAATAGGGTATTCAATACTAGGCCCTTTGAACAGTGTCTCCAGTTGTCTAGAAGAATTCATGTATTCTGTTGTTCATATGACTCATTTAAGTTTTTTTTTGGTAAATAAAATCAGTCTAACAGATATGTCTGCAATGCTATATTGCTAACTGGTCAGTTGGTCCTATTAACCACATATACTTCCTGAATGGATTTAACTCAAGAAAAATGATTTTCCACCTAACATACTATGGCTGCATCTGTCAGAGCCGAGAGCCCCCCACCCCCGCCATCTCTGGTGTCAGCCTGACGTTCATCTTTTCATGTTGGTGCTCAGAAACCTGAGAACATCGAGCCTTCTCGTTTTATGTATTTGCATATTTTATTCTGCCTATTTCATTTTTTAAAATAGTTTTGGAGAATTATTATAAATATGATTTTTTTTTCTGGTATTTTAATTTTTAGGTCTAATTCCAAAAATAAAAATAAAAATAAGAACAGTCTCACCACCTACAGCCTAAAATTGTAAGCGTTTGCCTTCTCTCCCTCGTTTCCTGGCCGGCCCCTGCCCTCCACGTCCCCTCAGGTCCGGCCTCTCGCCCCCGGCCGGCCTTCAGCGTCCGCAGCCTGGGAGGGGGACCATCTGTCCGCCCGCCCGCCCACGCGTGCCCTTCCCGCCTGGCCCAGCTGCTTCCCCTGCCCCTAGCTCCGCCTCCCCGTCTCCTCCAGACTCCAGACTCCCAGGCGCTGTGACCTGGATGGAGTGACAGAGGTTAAGGTCTCCGCCGTTCCTGCCAGCCCATCGGGGCACCAAGGGCAGGGACGGCTTCTTCCCGACGTTGCGAACCCGTGCCCGGTGAGCGTGGCTGACCTTTCGCCACTAGAATGGAACCATTTCAGCCCCCCCCCCCCCATTTTAAAGGAAAATGAAGCAATGGAGAGCGTAACCTAAATTTAAAGTTTTGTCCTGTAATTGTTCTTAACCCTGCCTGTGTGTTAATGAGCACTAGCTAGGCATAGACAAGCAAGCCAGCACAAATATGGCAGACGAGCGTGGAGACGTCAGCTGTATTTAATGGACTGCTTACTGCTTTCCTGGGTGTGCGTCTTATCATTGTGATTTTTGTAATAATGTTGTTACTATATATGCTGAGCAAAAGTCTTAATACCTAGTGTGATATTACATACAACGGTAGCTGCAGAGGGCACTGTGACTCCCAGGTGTCCAGATCCTTAAACAATGTGAGAAGCTCTGAATGTTATCAGGGAAGCTCTCTCCTGTTGCCATCTCAGTTATTGTGTGAGCGGAAGTGGGACTCTCAGGAGGTGATTGCGGCTGCTGTGTATCATTCCTAGAATATGCCATCAACAGTGTGATGTAAGCGGTGAGAAATCATCAGGCTAAAATGTGTTCCCCTTTTTTCTTTTTAAGGGAAAAGTATAGTTTGTGCGACTGAATTCTTCCTCCCAGGCTTGATTTGCACCCCTCCCTGGCCGCGTTAGCAATGTTCTCGTCTGGGAAAACTTGGCTTGTGATGAGAAGTGGCATACCGTGTTTAGCAAGGGAAGCTGTGAGGAAAGGGACAAGGGTGACATTTCCCTCCTCCCACTGTAATCTGTTACAGGTTGCTGTGCTAGATAGCTTCGTCTAGATGCCCTGACCATTCACACACTTCCCGTGATGTGTAGCGTACTGACGTGCAGGGGACACTCTGCCATTCGCCTAACACAGCGGAACTAGAAAGGGTCCCTCCACCTACATCAGCATTCAGACGTGCTTTGCGTTAGCCGCGGCTTCTTCTCACTGAGACATCCTCATGATCTGCGGAGTCTCCACAACTTCTGAATTGTTAGAAATTGAGTCTCCCTCTGGGAAACGCAGCTTCTAAGAGACCACTGGGACTGGAATCGTGTTGTTCCTCCGTGCTCCGCTGTGGGGTCAGACACCACCACAGGCTGGTTAGGCGGGGTAACAGAACTGCTCATGTGGGGCTAGTGCCCACAAGCAGAGGGCGGGGTACTGGAGTGTGTGTTTGGGGGGGTAAGAGTGCCTTTATACACCCCAGATGATGGGCTTTGTTTGTCAGATTTCTATAGTTACATACATGCTTTAGTCCACAAACAAAATGGAGACCCTAGCTGATGGCTTGGAGTCTGACTTTCTATTCACTTTTAATGATCTACATTTGCAGAAGACCTTACTGTCTAAATCACTTGGAAACTGTGAGAAAGGGAAACCCTTTTCTTCTGTACGTTGTGTGCAGTCAGCATGCATGTCTGAAGTCCTCGCCTCACACCTTTTCTATCAGGCGGATTTAAAAACCTGCCCTCTAAGGGACAGGGGCACATGACACCTGAATGTGCATAGCAGACAGGTGCATCGCATGCTGCCATGTGCATTAGTGCTAAGGTATCTCAGGAGGCACTGGGAACACAAGTCATAAATAGGAAAAGGTGGTGGCTTCCCGACCTGCAGAGAAAAAGAGTAGTAGTAAATGAGGCAGAAATGATGAAATATATAACGTAATTAAAACGTAAAATTACTGTTGTTGTTTTTTTCTACAGAAAACTTTAAAGGCACAGTCCTGAACAAAATTGTTAGTGGAAACTATATAGCAGGGGTCCCCAAACTTTTTACACAGAGGGTCAGTTCACTGTCCCTCAGACTGTTGGAGGGCCGGACTATAAAAAAAAACTATGAACAAATCCCTATGCACACTGCACATCTCTTATTTTAAAGTAAAAAAACAAAACAGGAACAAATACAATATTTAAAATAAAGAACAAGTAAATTTAAATCAACAAACTGACCAGTATTTCAATGGGAACTATGCTCCTCTCACTGACCACCAATGAAAGAGGTGCCCCTTCTGGAAGTGCGACGGGGGCCAGATAAATGGCCTCAGGGGGCCGCATGTGGCCCACGGGCCGTAATTTGGGGACCCCTGCTATATAGCATAGCTCTTGGTCTTTGTGAAGTTGCTCTTCCTTCCAAGTAACAGGAGATTTTGGTGTTCAGTAGACATTATCTCCGCAGGAGGCGAGAAAGGACTTAGCACTGACCAGGGGGCGCAGGCGGGTGGTCAGTCCTGAAGGGGGCGCCACCAGGTCCAAGGCCAGAGGGCTCCTCTGACTCCCCAGGGAGGGGCGCCCCGTTTCTCCAGGGCAGTGGGCCAGGAGTGTTTGGTCTGGACCAGTGCTTGCTTTTAAGAAAATACAGATACAAATATCCCCACAAATAGTATTGTATTTGCTCTGCAAATAGTGTTGTTATGGGCAATAATGAGTAAATGTATTATTTATGAAAATAAATAGGATTTTTAACACCATAGTCTTTCTATATTTTAATGGGTGTTTGTGTAAACATATCCATTAAACCACCTGCAAACATACAGATAACCTGTGTTTGTTGCAAATTTTGAAATACAACTTGAGAACAATCTCTGACATGTTCCTTTATTCCCAGAACTGTCCCCTCCGCCGGGGGCCCTGTGTGTCTCATGCGGCACAGGGAGCCATTCTGCACCCGCTGGCCGGGCTTCTACACACGTTTCTCACAGGCCACCCAGCATCTATGGCCAAATTAGTTTTTATCAGTTTGCCGCTGCTTTCCCTGAATATTTAGATAATAAAGGATCAACCAAAAAGAGAATGTGATAAAACATTTATATGCTGAAGTTAGCTGATCTTAAAAACCACCTTATCCTAGGGCCTCCTGTCAGGTAAATCAAGCATAATCCACAGATGGTCTGCCTGCAACATTTTTACACACCTATCCATACATCCCAAATCATTAAAAAGAAATTGTTTTGAGAGCAGTAAAAGTAAAATACGACGCCTTGCTGGAAGTGTTCCTGAGACAGCCCATGTCTCACGAGACAGAGGGCCTCCTCCCGCGGTCCCCGGGCAATATTTTACGCAGACATCGCGGTGTTTAGGAAGTCATTAGTGCTTTATGACACAGGTCTATTTATTTATTATAATAAAGTAGGTCGCATCGTCGGACTAATTCGGATTGAAAGGCAGCCCCTCTGTCTTGCAGAGCTGCTGGGTGGGCAGCTCTGCTGGTCCTGCTCGCGTGGGCCACCGTCCCTCCCGGGGAGTGACACAGTTCCGTGTTCCGCAGAGGGGAACAGGCAACTCCCACTGGCCTGCCGCTCTTCTGTGCTCCAGACCTCACGCACGGGCGGTAGACCCCTGCAGCAGCCCTGAGAGGCCACGGCCAGGCAAGCAGGGATGGACTGCGGTCAGCCCAGACAGCTCTGACTTCTTAAGGAGGAGTGTCCGACCGGAAGCACTTTCTCCAGGGGGACAGGGGACGTCAGAGCCTGACTTTGCAGTCAGTTCCGCAGGCTCTGAGGAGGCAGCCTCCTGTGTTCAGTAGAGAGAAGTTTTTATTTACTCGGTGCAAACACAGAGCTGGCTCTCAGGCTTGGCTTGCAGCTTGTGTGACATACAGATGTTTCAAGTTTAATGAAGACAAATGTATCTATCTCCTCTTTCCCAGCCTTTTTACATAAAGCCTCCCTGGGCTGATGTTTTGAAGCCAACCTCCATTTCTCTCTAAAATGTTAACTTTTTGCTTTCCACATCTGCGCCCCATTCCTAGACGAGTCCCTCCTCCTCATGTTTAATGCCACTCAGCAGATTGTTCTATCTCTGGAAGACTGTTGCTGCAATCCTTTGTTCTGTTCCCTGTGCCGTATTTCACTGTCCTCATTACTGTGGTTTATCACAGGTTTGTGGTGATTTCACCAATCCCCCAAGCTCCGGGCTGCATTGCCACTTCTTTGGGTGGAGTTCTGTTAACCCCCTTTCCATGGGTCTCTCCGGGGTACTGAACTGAAGCCCTGGTGTCAGACTAGCTCTTGGCCGCCTCCTGCTGTAAGTAAGCCCCAGGATACTTCTCTAGCCTTGGTGCGTCACTCTATTCTGTTCTGTGGCCAATAGCGGGGCCTGGCCGGGGATCCTGGGCTGGACAGAGTCAGCGGGAGTTCTTACCTCTCGGGATGGGTCTTCCTCTTCCTGCTAACCCCTGGGGCTCTCTTCTCTCCCTCCTCTTGATTTCTCTCTCACCCCTCCCACGGTGTGTCCCCTGACTGCCACCTCCCAGTCCTTCCAGCAGTTCCACTGGAGCAGAAGGAGAAGCTTCCCTCGGCTCAGTGGGTTGTGTTGCTGAGAAGTCCTTCTCTGTGTTGCTTAAAATATTCTGATGGGGCTTTTCACTCTAAAAGTAACTCAGCGTATTTGGCGTCATCCTTCCTGATCTTCCTGAGCTCGGTGTTCCTTGACTAGTTCCGCCCCTCCTCCCTCCGCACATGCACACTGGCTTCCACTGGGTGTGTCTTCTCTCTGCGTGGGAAAGGGTTATCTGCATTTCTAGTTTAGGGTTTTTGTTTGTTTTTTACTTTACTTTTAGTTCATTTTAAGCATAATTTTGATATTTTCTTTTCTTCAGAGATGAAAAGACTTACTGTATCTGTAAGCGGTTAACATACTTAATCTTGTTTGGTTGGTTATTCTTGTTCTGGATTATGTTTTAATATTGTGGTCTGTAATCTTTCTACATTTTGGAATTTTATTCACTTTTTCTATGTGGCCCAATACACATTTCATTATTATAAATGCTGCATTTAAACAAAAGAAGAATGTATATAATTCTTCTTCACTGAGAAATATAGTGTACAATCTACACTTATAAATATATTAATTTTATATGTTAGGAAAGTTACCTATTAAATATTATTCAAGCTTATTATATTTTATTTTTTATATCAAGGTGTAAAACACAAAACTGTATTTCTGCCTCTAGATCCCTTTAATTTTGTTCTAGTTTACTAAATAAACAGAATCGTGTAACACAGACGATCGCGCTGAAGAGCTCGCTGGGCCGCGGGTCTGGGTGCAGACTGTTCCGGTCGCCCTAGCGAGCTGGTATCCGGTGGAATTCCACTGCTGGAGTATTGTGTGTATCTGGGACATGAGGAAGTTGGATTTTCTCCTCACCCAGGCATTTTCCGGTTCTATAAAATGCTGTGAGCATCATCCCTTTCCTGATAATGTTCATTATTTTCCACTTAGAAGTTAGTGGGGTTTGTTTGTTTTTTTAATTTTTAAAAATCATTTCACTTACTGTTTAAAATGGAAATACAAATGTAGGGAAGTGAGCCACAATGAGCTTCATACTGACTCAACTAAAAGAAAAATGGTGAGACATGCTGATTTGCTGGAACTCTGACGTGACTCCACCCCCTTGGCTTGCTCCGTGAGAGACTCCTCCCAGGCTCTCTTCATCTCTCCTGGTGTTGCTCCTGGGTTTCAGATGTCGGAAGGGTCCCGTGATGCTGTTTGCTCAATGCGAACAGCAGTCAATGTATTCTGAGACCCAGTTCATCTACTGCTTGAGAAACAAAATGGTGCTCCCCCCTTGAGCTTTCTTTCCAACTAGGTGGTCTGTCAAAAGAATTTCTGAAGTTATTGTATTTCCGTTTTTCCTACATTGCAACAATGTATCATGCGTCTCAGTCCCGGGACAAGAGAAGCTGGGAGAAGGCTGCAGCACGTTTCTGTGCGTTCCCTGTGGGCCAGTATGGGACAGTCATGTCAATTATGTTTGAACTCCAAAGGGCATTCCTCTGGCCAGACAGGCGTGCCCCTCTGTTTCCACTCATGGAAGTCTCGTTCTGTCCTCCACATCATCCTGAGATGCCACCCACACCCTTATCCATGTGCTTGCGTGTAAACATGTTTCACGATTCACAGGCAAGGTTGTAGGAGCTTAATTAACTTTGAACAGCCGAGTGCCGGAGGTCTGCCCTGAAGTGGGAGGCTACATGGAAGGGTCCTCTTGTACTGTGTTTGATTTTTTTAAATTCTCTTTCAATCTGACTTATTCAGCCTTTACTAATTCAGAAGTTATCCTTTGGATCTTGGGAGCAAAATTTAAAAATATATAATATATATTTACTAAGTAAAACGATAATATCAGCACTATTTAAGAAATAATATTAAATATACCCAGAGGAGCATAATTTTTAAAATACTTCTATGGCCCTTATTTCAAGCTGTTTGTATTCTACCCAGACAGCATATTAATTGCATATTGTTAATTATAGCTGACAAGACTTCAATGCCAAATTCACTTTTTAGCATACCTTATTCAATTTCTTGTGTTTGAAAGCATTTAAGTCATTTTAAGAAAACAGATCTTGGACTGATTCAGTAATTCTTCTTGTATAAATCAAATTGCTAAGGTTACAGAGTATGCGAAAATCCTCGTTTCTTATATTTTCTGAGAGATGGCGTTGAGCCGCACTGGGTAGTCAGAAGTGCCATGTGGGTGACTCTTCATTCTGACGAGCAGGAGATATGCATCTGACGTGTAAAGGGCAGGGCAGGGGTGGGTCCTGCCATCTCTGCAGATGTTCGGGACGCGGACCACAGCATGGGCTTCAGAATTGCCGTGACTCGGACTTGCTCCTAGTAGCATCTTTAAATAGGAACGAAAATGTCATCTGTTTATTAATTCAGATACTGTTTAGAGATATATTGTCAAGGTCAGTCTTTTTTTTTCTAAGATTTTATTTTGTTTAAAATCTTTTGGAGAAGATGAGATATTTGGCACCTCATATATTTTATCAGAGACCTGTCATAAGCCATCTGGGACTGAGATAGAGGATGTCTCCTTAAGCAAACAAATAATCTTCTTTTAAGTTGCCCACAGTTCCCCTTGGCTGGAGGCACATTAGAACTGTGTCACTTTTAGAAAATGTCACACAGTCCTGGAAATAAGGAGGGACTTTAGACACCACCTTGGCTAACTTCAAGAGTTGCAGAGAAGATTACCTAATTTTCTAAAGCAATTTCAGCCTTGACGACGGAAGTCCAGGTCTCTGGAATTCTAGTGAATTGTCTCTTCTCCTTGTCATGGTTGGCCCAGTCTCTGCACTTTTCAGTAATTTACTTTCTGTAATTATTTCACTGGTTTATAAACATGCATTTTGGGGTGCCTACAGTGTGCCAGGTACTGTGCTGGAGCAATGGGCACATGAGAGAGAACAAGGCTGATTAGATGACATGTGATAAGTATATGACAGAGGCCAGCACAGAGTGCTGAGAGGAAGTACCCAGGAGGAGCAGCTAGTCTAGAACTTTCCTTAGACTGGGATTGTATGGAAGGTTTCCCAGGGCAGGGATTTGCCCCAGGTGAGTCATTAAGGTCACACAGGGGTGAGGATGGGGGAAAAGTCTTCCTTGCAGAGAAAACAAGAAGCCCAGAGGCATGGAGGGTGAACAGCCTGATAGGCATCAGGCATGTGAGGAGCGAGCACAGAGATGGACTAGGAGGCAGGGAGGGGCCAGACCATGAGAGGGGCCAGGAGGCAGTGAGGGGCCAGACCATGGGAGGGGCCAGGCTGTGGGGAGGGGCTAGGCCATGGGGTGGGGCCAGGATGTGGGGAGGGGCTAGACCATGGGGTGGGGCTGGACCATGGGGAGGGGCTAGGAGGCAGGGAGGGGCCAGACCATGAGAGGGGCCAGGCTGTAGGGAGAGGCTAGGCCATGGGGTGGGGCCAGACCATGGGGAGGGGCTAGGAGGCAGGGAGGGGCCAGACCATGAGAGGGGCCAGGCTGTGGGGAGGGGCTAGGCCATGGGGTGGGGCCAGGATGTGGGGAGGGGCTAGGCCATGGGGTGGGGCCAGACCATGGGGAGGGGCTAGGAGGCAGGGCGGGGCCAGACCATGAGAGGGGCCAGGCTGTAGGGAGAGGCTAGGCCATGGGGTGGGGCCAGACCATGGGGAGGGGCTAGGAGGCAGGGAGGGGCCAGACCATGAGAGGGGCCAGGCTGTGGGGAGGGGCTAGGCCATGGGGTGGGGCCAGACCATGGGGAGGGGCCAGGAGGCAGTGAGGGGCCAGACCATGAGAGGGGCCAGGCTGTGGGGAGGGGCTAGGCTATGGGGTGGGGCCAGACCATGGGGAGGGGCTAGGAGGTGGGAGGGGCCAGACCATGAGAGGGGCCAGGCTGTGAGGAGGGGTCAGGCCATGGGGTGGGGTCCTACCTTGGGGAGGGGCTAGGAGGCAGGGAGGGGCAGGACCACAAGGAAACTAGGCAAGGCCTGCAGATCTTGGACTCATTCCCAGAGACTAACATTAAGAAGCCACTCAAGTATTGTTTTTAAGTCAGGTATGTTGAAATCAAATTTCTCTTTGGCAGTAATAAATATGCACGGTTGAAATGATTAAAACATTTGTTGAACAAATGAATAAGTGAACAGATGAATGGACACACTGGTTTCGTGCATCATACGTAGACAGTGAGACTTTAAGTAGCATCGCGCCTGTCTGTCCGTGAAGGGCGGTGATGAATGATACAGTAGCAGTTAAAGGCTACTGTTCTAAACATTAACCCGGTCTTTGTAAGCATCATTTTTCCTTTACAAAATAATATAGTTTCTCTCTTGCATCGGTAGTGCCTGCTGTCTGCTGTAATACTTTGATGAATATACATTAGGCTTCTTGGCACTTTCCAGGACTCTGTCATTTAAAGGCAGTACCTTGTGGACTGTTCTAGAAAGATTCTGCAGATTTGACACACAGAGGTAAGGAGATGGGCACACAGGCTGGGCATCCCATGTTGCGTGTTCTTGCCCCAGGAGGGACAGTGCAATAAAGCCCCTCTTCAGGGAGGTGACAAGTCAAAGCACCGGGCCCAGGGGTGAGCTGTGCAGACAAAACACTGCACAACAGAATGCCAGGCAGAGGGGAGTCAAGGTCAGGAAGGACCCGTCCCCTGCTGGGAGGGTGCAAAGAGGAGGTGTCCCAACAGGTCTGAGGGGCCCTACCAACATAAAGGAATGTACACATTCTTTTTTACACTTGCTTAGAAAAACAGGGTACAATAAGCCTTTGGATATGTTTTTCAAAGGTAGAATTAACATAGCATATAAGAATAGAGGCACCCAAATTCAGTTAGCTGAGAGGAGACAGAAATGGCGAAGGTTTGGCCAGTGCCTAGCTGAGACACTGACCGCCTCCCCTCACTCCCCAAACTGAGCTACTCCACAGTGTGATCCCAACGTTCCGTATGAATGAAACCCGTGCAAGGGAATTCAAGTGTAACAGTGCAGAACGACAGCCCTGGGAAACTCGGACGGCCAGTTTGCTAACGTGGAAATGCACAGGCGTCTCTGGACACACCCTTGGATAATTGAACGTTTGGAGGATCACGTTTTTCTAGATTTGTAACACCTGAAACTTTGTGTCGTCTTTAGCTCTTCAACCCATTGCTGGAAGTGTAGTTTTTAAAATTTGTTTAAAATAATAAAAAAATTCTCTGACTATTTGAAAATTTGAAATTTTTATTTAAATACTTTTTGAGCATCTACTACCTATAAAACAATGCCAGCATTACAACACTTACCACAGTCTCATTACGTGGGGCATAGGGGGAGGTTATAATGGTAATGCCACTGCATAGAGCTGTGACCTCCATCTGCTGAGGAGCTGGTCTTCTAACTGAGTTAAAGAAGAAGTCAGGATGATTTGGAATTTGTCCAAGCCAGCCATTACAGCATCAATAAAATCAATCTAGCAATATTCTGTTACATGTAAACTGAGAATATATATATATACTTACACATCCAGGAGGTTGTTTCCTACTGGATTCCACCTAAAGGAGCTTTAGGGAAACGTCAAGGTCTTTGTGATGAAGATGATGTCATTGTGAACCAAGACAACAGCAGATCAGCCTTTAAGTACAGTTACCCTGAAAGCACAGCGTGAAAGGGACAGGGACAGGAAAGAGGTTGACATTCTCAAGTCTTTCCGAGAAGTAGCTGCAGCTACAATGTGTCAGTTGCTTTCATGGTCTCACATTCTGTGAGGCGCTTTTAGCTGTAATTTCTAGTTTAATCGTTAGCACAATCCCGTCACGCAGATATTACTTCTATTTTGCAGAAGAGCCAGCTGAGGCTGCTATGAAGAGTCAGGTACCCAAGATCCTTGGGAGGAGCTGGGATTTGAACCCATGTGCCCCTGACTCACTCCTTCTGCTTCTGGGTGTGTCTGCAGAGAGAGAGAGAGGACCATTTGGTGTGAAACACTGATGATCTACTGAGGAGTAAACTCTTCTGAATGAGCCTAAGTTCTTGTATTTGGTATTTTGGAAAAGTGGGACTTTTTTCCATGTAGGAGGTAAACCCAGTTTTATTTCAACCCTGACAGTGATAAAGAGTTAGCTGTGTATCTAGCTGCCTGAGTGGGCCTATTATTGTCACAAAATACATGCTCCTATTATGTAAAATCCATTACAAAGAATGTAGGAGTTACTCATGCAAGCAAATAGAAATTTACTTTTCCACCAGCAGAATTCTCAACAATTTATCATTTTAATCTATACTGTTGAGACCTAACTTTTTTTTAAGAGGACTTCACCCACATTAAGAGAGTTTAAACAAAAGAAGAATCTTCCAAAGGAACTCTTTAATTTGTACCTATTTCAATACATATATATATATATTTAATTATTGAAAATTCTTGGTGAAATATTGCATGAATTAAGAGCCTGGTTAATTCTGACCCACGTAAGCAGCACCCCTTATTAACTCGGTTGTGCCTTCTGCATTTTGGCTTTCAGGGAAAATAAGTTGATGGGAGAGACTGGTTTAAAATGCAGAATTCAGGGTACACTCCAATTTGGAAATGACTTGGTACAATCCCCTCTGCCTGTGGCATTCTGACGCAAAGGGCCAGCCCCCTGCCCACCTGAGGGGAGCGGCAGGGCAGTCTGAGCACTGTGCTCTTTATTTACTCATCATGGCTCTCGTTTAGTCAGTGTTTCTCTCTGTGCTAAAAACTTCACATGCACCACCTCTTAGACTTGTAATGACGGGAGGAGGCACCACACCAACATGGTATTTCCTCTAGAGAAAACAAGATGGAGAGAGGTCCCACAGGTGTTCAGGGGCACAGCCAAAATTCACACTAACATCTGTGGAGGCTGTTGTGACGTTTAAACATTGTAGCATCTCCCAGCCATGGCCGCCATCCAACTACATAGTTGCCAAAAGTAGTTTTTTTGTTTGTTTGGTTTTAACTATTTTGCCAGAGCTGGTAGTTTAGATTGTATCCGCAAGCCAGGAGACTTTAGAGACTGCAGGGAGAGAGCTGTGGGAAGGGAGATAGGGACGGGGGTGGGGGTGGGGTGGGGTGGTGGTGGTGATGGTTATGTGACCCAGGAGAAGAGGAAAGGGGCCACCGGGGGGCATGCAGCTGTCCAAGAGATGGAGGTGGGGACCCTGACTGGGAGGCCAGCAGCGTAATGGGGATGTTTCTAAGAAGGCCATGAAGAAGTTGGCGATGAACTCTAAACACAGGCCACAAGATGTAGAGGGAGAAAGTTTGTCACCAGTTTTTTTAAGCTTGAGGGTGAGAAAGATGACATGGGCAGAGAATTTGGTAAAGACATTTGGCTCAGAGGACAATGGCTACTTAATCTGTAGACATTGCTTCGAAATGTATGTGTTCAGAAGTGTCTGGTTCTCTAACACGGCAGTGGAGATCAACCGGAGGGACACAGGGGTCGGTCCGGAAGTCATAACAGAATGAAAAAAAATGGTTCCCTGACCTCTTGACATTCAGGTCCCCACCCCCAGCCCCCTTTCTCTACCTCGTCATGTAACTGCGGGCATGACATGTGCTTGTTTTTTTTAAAATAATTTCTTAAAGACTTTATTCCAGAGAGGAGGTGGGGGGGGGGAACAGGGAGAGAGAGAAAGAGAGAGAGAGGAGGGGGAGGAGCAGGAAGCATCAACTCCCATATGTGCCTTGATCAGGCAAGCCCAGAGATTCAGAGCTGCAATCTCAGCGTTCCAGGTCAATGCTTTATCCACTACGCCACCACAGGTCAGGCGGACATGTCCTCATTTTAACACGTGTGACCCTGAGCTGCAGACTCCAACCCATGTGTGTCTGGCTGTGCATTATATGTCACAGCAGCTGTTAAAGGTATCTGGCCTTGGTTAGTTTCAAGAGCTGCTCAGTCTCTGTGAGGTCATTGTGGGCACTCCTCAGAAGCCGGGAGAGGAGACGGTATCAAGTACAGGTGGAGAGCAGGACAAGCTGGACCTCACGGGCGTGATACTGGATCCGAGGCCACTTTGACTCCCTGACCTCGCTGGCGGCCTGCAGAAACCATTCAGGAGCTGAGCAGACCCTGGGTCCAGGAGTCAGAGTTCCCAAAAAGGCCCAGGGGTGCTGGAGCTGTCACAGGCCCAGCTGAGGTCG
The DNA here is from genome assembly GCF_036850995.1 of Saccopteryx leptura. Lineage (NCBI taxonomy): Eukaryota > Metazoa > Chordata > Mammalia > Chiroptera > Emballonuridae > Saccopteryx > Saccopteryx leptura. The sequence continues at coordinate 2,264,091 of NC_089505.1, read as the reverse complement.
CATGCCCGCAGGGAGGGCGGCAGAGGAGCAAGGACCCTGGACTGCAGTGAAGACGCCACCACCCTCCCCCTCCCGGCGTCTCTGCCTGTGGACAGGGCAGCCGGACGCGTGGGGGTGGGGTCTGGGAGGGGTAGTGCAGCCGCCCAGGCCATCACGTGGCCACGCTCCACAAGGAGGAAGAGGCGGACGGGTCTGCTGGGCTGCCTTAGAGCAAGGAGGGCACTGCGTGTGGGCAGTGTGGCCACCCACCGTCTGGTTCCCTCTCCACACGGCAGGGGGCCTGGAGCTCCTCCTCATATTACAATGTGGGTCCAGGGAGAAGGTGCAAGGTGTGTGGACTGAGTGTCCCCGCCCTCTACTTGCTATGGTGAAATTCTAACCTTCAATATGATGGCAACTGGAGGTGGGGCTTTTTGTTTGGGCCGTTGCGTTGGCCTGGACGCTTCCAGCAGCGCAGGCGTCCTTGCAGACGCTCCTCGGAAGGACCGGCAGCTGGGAGCGGGCCCAGGACGGAGGGCAGGTCAGCTCAGCCGGCTCCGACCCTAACTGACCCACTGGGAGGCTGGTCGCCACCGAGCTCATCCAGGCCTCCACCCCCCTGGGACCCTCTGAGGAGCTGTCACTTTATTTATTTTATTTTTTTCTTTTACAAAATCTGAAGACCCCGGCTTTATTGAACCTGTTCAAGGGATTCAAAACTGATCTGGTCCAGACTCTCAGCTTTTCTGGGCCGCACTTCCCCGCTCTCCTCAGCGCAGGAGGAGCACCGAGGTGAGGGGTACGGCTCTGTGCGGAAGGCCTCCTGGCGCCTCGCTGGGTGCCCTGCAGAGAGTGAACGCCGCGTTCCCCCGCAGGACGAGCTCAGAGCCTGCGGTGTCAGCGGCTGCGGGTCTGGCCCAGGGCCGCAGAGGGATTCTGGGACACAGCGCCCTTGTTGACTGTTTTGCGGAGATTAATGGGATGTGGGTGCATCAGAGTAAATTCTGACTTTGAGGCTTCTGCCAACGCCTACATGCTTAGCTGTTCTTGGAGGCGCTGCCTTGTTCAGAGTAGCCGGTGCTGGTAACGTCGGGGGAAACACCACGGAGAGCGGGAGGAGAGTGAGTCCTTCCTCCTGAAGCCTGTGCCTCTTCTGTGCCCTCGTGTGTTCCTGCCTGTCCGCCAGACCTCAGGGCAGGTCCCCGTGGGGACCCCCTGCAGACAGGCACAAAGCAGCCTTCAATAACAGCACCTCTGTCCCCCTTTTACTGTCATGGATCAAAGCTGCAGTTCTCAGTTTGCATGATTGTTTCAGCCCTCTCTTTCGTCAGAATGCTGACATCGTTGGGGCCGGACTCGATTGCTCACTGGCGGATTCACAATGTGTAGGGACATGGCAGGGACTGGTCACCATCGCCCACCATGGAGAGCTGACCGTGCATCAGGTCCTGTGCTGCCCCCACCGGGACCCACTCGTCTGGTCATCACAACAGCGCTGTCCTGTCCGGCGGCTGCTGTTTCCAGAGGAGGAGAAGGGCGCTCAGAGAGGTGGGCCACCTGCCCAGGGGACGGAGCTGGCCTCCATGCTGCCCTGCGGCTCCAGGACCCGGGACCCGGGCTGCCGAGCGCCCACCGTGCTGCCCCTGAGCCAGCGTGTGTGTATGGGGTGCAGGGTCACGCACGTGTTTATCCTGAGCTCTGCTGATGTTCGGACACGTGGGGCTGGTGTGGAGGTGACCCACACTAGCGCGTGTAGGAAAAGCTCGTCGATGAAGAGCGGCCCCGGGAGCCCACGGATCCAGTGCCGGCGCTTGCTTTTCAATCATTGTGTTTTCCTGGGACAAATGTGGGTGAAAACAGAAATTCCGAGTAGGACGAGGTGTAGGGGTGTTTCTAGAACCTGACGCAAAACATGTAGGCATGTAGATTCTCATTGGTTTGTAAATCAAAAAAAGAAAAGAATTATTGGAAATAGTCAGCTGAAAGTAACAGGAATGTTTTATTACATAAGCCGCACAGTGATTTCTTTCTTTTTTTTTTTTTTTTTTTTTAAATATTTTTTTTCCATTTTTTTCTGAAGCTGGAAACAGGGAGAGACAGTCAGACAGACTCCCGCATGCGCCCGACCGGGATCCACCCGGCACGCCCACCAGGGGGCGACGCTCTGCCCACCAGGGGGCGATGCTCTGCCCATCCTGGGCGTCGCCATGTTGCCACCAGAGCCACTCTAGCGCCTGAGGCAGAGGCCACAGAGCCATCCCCAGCGCCCGGGCCATGTTTGCTCCAATGGAGCCTTGGCTGCGGGAGGGGAAGAGAGAGACAGAGAGGAAAGCGCGGCGGAGGGGTGGAGAAGCAAATGGGCGCTTCTCCTGTGTGCCCTGGCCAGGAATCGAACCTGGGTCCTCCGCACGCTAGGCCGATGCTCTACCGCTGAGCCAACCGGCCAGGGCCGCACAGTGATTTCTTAAAAGTATGTAAACTTTGAGAAATCTGGGCTTTGTCAGCACGAGCCCGCTGGTGCCAACGCGGGGTTCTGAGGGTCACTGCAGGTCCCCTCTGCCTCAGGGCAGGACGGGAAGGGTCAGCGGGGCCTGTGCTTATGTCTCGGGAGGGTGCCCAGGCAAAAGTGTCCCCGGTAGTGTTAAAATAGCCATTATTTTATACAGCCATTTTGCCAGTGGATTCGGGGCTGGTGGACTAGGTGTTTTTGTTTCGGGGTTTATTTTTGCTCTTGTCTGCAGGAACAAATAATTGCTGACCGCATGTTAAATTCTTCATTTCCCCTTTTATTTTCTCTTCCCCACCAAAGCCAGAGTCTGGGGACCACTACACCCCAGGACGTTCGAGTCGGCGAATCTCCAGTTTTCTAGAAAGTCTTTGTGTATGTACATCTGTGTCGCTTGTCTCTCCCATTCTGTTTGTGCCTGTTTCCCTGATAAAGAAAATGGATTCGTGAGGAGGCATGGAGATGGCACGGGATGTGGTGACAGGGACAGTGGAAAGGGCCACTCTTGCAGGGAAGGCCCCGCTGTGGGTGAGGGCTCCGCTGGGGGGAGGGACTCACACTGCAGAATGATGGCCTCAGAGCTCGCGGGATCCTGGTCTTCTTGAGGAAAGAGGAAGAAATTAGTGTTTGCTTTTTTTTTTCTTTTAAGGGAAAAAAGGAAGCATTAAAAAGCACATAACCTTTCTGTAAGAACAGATGGAAGCACCCCTTTGCTATTCTCTTCTTTTATATTTTCAGGAGAAGTCTCACCCTCCCGTATTATTAGAACAGGAGTGTCAGCAGAGATTGTCTGGCACAGACGACTAATTACCAGTCCACACTGAAGGGTCCTTCTGCGAAACAAACTTGACCTCGTGGAGCAAAGGTCCGTCAGCTGGTGGCCAAGAGATTTGCTTTCATGTTTTATTAGGGTTTTTTAGAGTGGGTGATTGCCAGAACTGCAGAGGGCGAGGGGCGTCACCAGAGTGCCGGAAGCAGGTCTTCCTCCTCCCAACCCTGGCGCTGATCACGTGCTCTGGATGTTCCTAGTGGTCCATGTGCAGCTTTGCCTTGACCTGTATTTTCAGATGAGTGCCCATGTCTTTATATGGTGACCTGCTCATGGAGGGCATTATACATGAATAGGTTCTTACAATTATTTTGAATGTGTTGTCTTTTAAGATGTCTTGCTTGTTGGTGGAAGTACAATGGCCATTGAGGAAAAAGGCTTTGATAATTGCTATGAAAAATTTAAAGGCACTTAGCTTTTGACCTAGAAACTCCATTTCCATCTAATATTCTGTCCCTCAGAAATATGCGAACAAGAATACGGTAGTATATTATTATTACAGAATAATTTCTAATCGTGAAAGCTAGAGGCAATTGAAATGCACCATAAAGGAAGAATGCTTACATAAATTAGGACACAGGCAGGCCTGGTAGGGACACCATGGCACCAGTGGGGCAGCACGGGCAGAATTTTAATGGAAGGAGTTTTGTGATGTGTTACTACTGAGTGCAAAATGGCATTACAGAACTCTTAGTATGATAGCATTTTTGTTTAAACAGAAGTATAGACTGACATGTTTATATAAACTACACAGATATACATACATAAACACTGGATGAGGAAAAAGTAGGCTTACAGTTGTATGTGACACAGTTTATTCTTGTGTTATTCTTTATTAGCTACTGTATTCTTTTCCATACAAACAAATGTAAGCCTACTCTTGCCTCACCCCATATACACGTACATGATACACATACGTGATATACATACGTACATGTGTACATGAATCCAGACATGATAATACGGAACGGAAAAGGTTTGCAGAGATATACTGACTGAAGTGTCAAGTTAAGAAAGTGTGAGAAGGCGGGGGGGCACTTCCATTTTAAAAATGTATACACTTGGGGAGAGACAAGATGGCGATGGAGTAGGCGGACTTACCAACTTCCACCTCCCAGAACCAAAGTGGATTACAAACTAATTTTAAGAACTGTCATCTGGAAAAACCAACTTTGGACTAAACTAAGAGGACTCCTCAACCAAGGAACACTGAAGAAGGCATGCTGAGAGTGGTAGGAAAAGCGGAAACATGGAGAAGGCTGCCCAGCTCCCTGGAGTGAACGGTAGCTGGGAGAGACTCGCGTGGCCAGGAAGTGAGTTTAGCCGAGAGGGGAGGGTCCTGAGTCCCAGGAACAAAGCCCCAGCTTGCAGCCCCAGAGCCAAGAAGAGGCGTATGGACAGTATTTAGCTGGAAACAAGTCAGGATACTGTTTGTGAGAGAGAGACTGATTTCTCAGAACCAGGATTCTTCTTAAAGGGACCACACAGAAAACCTCTCTCACAACCACTCACCTGGGGCTCCAGGGGGACGAGGAGAGAGGAGAGGACCAGAGTAGCAGGAAGAGAGTGTAATCTAGTATGCACAGGGAGAAACACTTTGAGAGACAGCCACCCTAACCCCTGGGACGAATCACTCCCCAAATCTGAAGTGAATATTTCCCCTGGAAACAGCAATACCAGCAAAGGGAAGCAGGACACCAGCCGAACAAGCTCTCCTGCAGCACTCAGAGCGAAGTCGCTTAGAAGGAGGGAGCTTTCGGAACTACAGTAGTGAGTCTTAAGGTCTGAGCTGCAGGGCCCCCACCCACATGGCTGAGGGCTTGCCCGAGGGCTGCCGGTGGTGGGACGCGGAAGCGCAGTTCTGTCGGCAAGGGTGGAAGCCGACGGGCCATCACTGAGGCCCAGGTGTGAGCTTGGTCCTGCCCGACTGGGGAGGAGAGGACGCACGAAAGTGGTCAAGCCCAGCTGCGGGCCGCCTGCAATCCAGCCTGTGGGGGAAGGGCAGGAGCCCTGGAAGGGGTGGAGACCTGCCCTTGAGCAAGGGTGCAGGAGTACAGCCTCGCCCCACCTGTGGAACCGAGGCTTGAGGCCTGACGTGGGAGCCGGCTCCTCCCGTGGCTGTGGAGTGAAAAGCCCAGAACAGGCAGAGTCACGCTACTGAGCGTAGGAACGCAGTCCCGTCCAGCCTGTGGAGCCAAGGCTTGCAGCCATTCCACGAACGGGCTCCTCCTGCAGGGACAGGGCAAAACCCCAGAATCAGGCGGAGACCCGCAGCTAAGCAAAGATGCTCACCCCTGCCCTCAGGACCAAGCATAATGCCACCCACAGTGGCGGGGCGAAGGCCGAGGCCACTGAAGCTTGTACATCCGAGCACATGATCACAGCCACTCCCGTGAAGGAGAGGCAGAAACCACAGCAACAGCCCCAGTGGGCAGGCACCAGAAAAGCCCATACCCGAACACCCTAGGCAGCAACAGCAGAGGGAGTGGCAGGCCTGCAGGCAGACCACACCTAGGGAACACAGGAGCCACACCCAGTGGACCCCAGTGCCCAAAACCTTTATACAGACAAAATGAGAAGGCAGAGAAATGCAACACAAATGAATCAAGAGAAATCCCCAGAAAAGGACCTGAATGAGACATATATAACCAAATTACCAGATACAGAGTTTAAAATAACGATTGTTAGGATGCTCAAAGATCTTAGAACAACAATAGACAGTCATTATAAACACCTAAATAAAAAGATAGCAAATATAAAAAAGGACATTGAAACAATAAAAAGAATCAGAAATGCCAAATACAATATCAGAAATATAGAACACAGTGGAAGGAATTAAAAGCAGGATGGATGAAGCTGAGAATCGAATCAGCGTGTTAGAGGACAAGATAAATGAAGGCATAGAAGCACAGCAGAAAAAAGGAAAGAGACTCAAAACGTCTGAGGAAACTCTAAGAGAGCTCTGTGACAATATGAAGAGAAATAACATCCCCATCATAGGGATTCCTGAAGACGAAGAGAAAGAACAAGGGATAGAGACTTTGTTCAAACATATCATAGCTGAAAACTTCCCTAAATTAAGGCAGGAAAATGTCTCACAAGTTCAAGAAGCACAGAGAACTCCATTAAAGAGAAACCCAAAGAAATGTACACCAAGACACATCATAATTAAAATACCAAAGCTTAGAGATAAAGAGAAAATATTAAAAGCTGATAGAGAAAAAAAGACTATCACCTACAAAGGAGCCCCCATAAGGATGACTTCTGACTTCTCAACAGAAGGGAATGGCAAGAAATATTCAAAGTAATGCAGAACAAGAACCTAAAACCAAGACTACTTTATCCAGCAAGGCTATCGTTTAAAATTGAAGGAGAAATTAAAAGCTTTCCAGACCAAAAAAAAAACAACTCAAGGAATTCACTACAACCAAACCAATGCTGCAAGAAATGCTAAGGGGCCTGTTGTAAACAGATCAAAGGAGAATAAAAATATATAGCAAAAGAGAAATACAGTTTTAAAGAATAAAATGGCAAGAAACAACTACATTTCAATAATAACCTTAAATGTAAATGAATTAAATGATCCGATCAAAAGACATAGGGTAGCTGCATAGATAAGAAAACAGGACCCATACATATGCTGTCTACAAGAGACACACCTTAAAACAAAAGGTGCACATAGACTGAAGAAAAAAGGATGGAAAAAACTATTTCACGCAAATGGAAATGAAAAAAAAGCTGGGGTAGCAATACTTATATCAGACAAAATGGACTTTAAAACAAAGGCTATAGTTAGAGATAAAGAAGGTTACTACATAATGATAAAGGGAGCAATCCAACAGGAAGATATAACCGTTATAAATATCTACGCACCTAATATAGGAGCACCTAAATATATAAAGCAGACTTTTATGGATTTAAAGGATGAGATCAACAGCAATACTATAATAGTAGGGGATTTTAATACCCCACTAACATCACTGTATAGATCCTCAAGAAAGAAAATTAACAAAGAAGCAGCAGACTTAAAGGACATACTAGATCAACTTGATTTAATAGATATCTTCAGAACCTTTGACCCTAACGCAGCAGAATATACATTCTTTTCAAGGGCTCATCGTACATTCTCTAGGATAGACTACATGTTAGGACACAAAAGCGGTCTCAACAAATTTAAGAAGATTGAAATCATATCAAACACTTTCTCTGATCACAATGGCATGAAATTAGAAATCAACCACAACAGAAAACCTGAAAAATACTCAAACACTTGGAAACTAAATAGCATGTTATTAAATAAAGAATAGGTTAACAATGATATCAAAGCAGAAATAAAAAAATTCCTAGAAATGAGTGATAATGAGCATACATCAACTCAAAATTTATGGGACACAGCGAAAGCAGTTCTGAGAGGGAAGTTCATAGCATTACAGGCATACCTTCAGAAGCTAGAAAAAGCTCAAATAAACAACTTGACCCTGCATCTAAAAGAACTAGAAAAAGAACAGCAAGTAAAGCCCAGAGGTAGTAGAAGGAAGGAAATAATTAAGATCAGAGTGGAAATAAATGACATAGAGGCTAAAGAAACAATACAGAAGATCAATGAAATGAAGAGCTGGTTCTTTGAAAAGGTAAACAAGATCGATGAACCTTTAACCAGAATCACCAAGAAAAAAAGAAAGAGGACTCAAATAAATAAAATTAGAAATGAGAGTGGAGAAATAACAACTGAAACAACAAAAATACAAAATATTGTAAGAAAATACTAGAAGAACTGTATACCAAAATAGACAACCTAGATGAAATGGACAAATTCCTTGAAACATATAATCTTCCAAAAATTAATCTGGAAGAATCAGAAAACCTAAACAGACCAATTACAAGAAATGAGATTGAAACAGTTATCAAAAAAACTCCCAACAAAGAAAAGTCCTGGGCCTGATGGCTTCACAAGTGAATTCTACCAAATATTCAAAGAAGAACTAACTCCTGTTCTTCTCAAGCTATTTCAAAAATTTCAAGAGGAAGGAAGACTCCAAGCTCCTTTCATGAGGCGAGCATAATTCTGATTCCAAAACCATGCAAAGACAACACTAAGAAAATTATAGGCTAATGTCCCTGATGAATCTAGATGCTAAAATGCTGAACAAAATATTAGCAAACTAGATCTAGCAATATATGAAAAAAATCATACACCATGATCAAGTGGAATTTATTCTGGGGACGTAAGGCTGGTACAATACTCGCAAATCAATCAATGTGATTCATTACATAAACCAGGGGTCTCAAACTCAACTCAGCATGTGGGCCGCAGAGCAAGATCACAGCCATTCGGCGGGCCGCACTAGGTCTACAAAAGGCAACTGTTACGCAACACTTTTCTCACTGCAGTTGAAAACAAAAAAAAAATCAGTACAACAAGCACAATCATACATGCAGTTTACTCAGTGTCACAAAACGACCAGAAACTGTAGTTCGCATCACAACTGCTGTTAACTAAGCTAATATCTAGCTAGGATGCTAGAGAAATGAAAAATACAAGTAGGCCCCTAGGCTTACTTAATTTTATCCAAAATATTTTGAACTTCGTGGATTAGTCTGCAGGCTGCACAAAATTGTTCGGCGGCCCGCATGTGGTCCGCGGGCCGCGAGTTTGAGACCCCTGACATAAACAAAAGGAAGGAGAAAAACCACATGATAATTTCAATAGATGCAGAAAAAGCTTTTGATAAAATCCATTACCCATTCATGATCAAAACTCTCAACAAAGGGTAATACAGGGAATATACCTCAACATGATAAAGGCCATCTATGACAAACCCCACAGCCAATATCATACTCAATAGGCAAAAATTAAAAGCAATCCCCTTAAGATCAGGAACAAGGCAGGCATGCCCCCTTTCACTACTCTTATACAACATAGTTCTGGAAGTCCTAGCCACAGCAATCAGACAAGAAAAGAAATAAAAGGCATCCAAATTGGAAAAGACAAAATAAAACTATCATTATTTGCAGATGATATGATATTGTATTCAATATATAGAAAACACTAAAGTCTCAGTCAAAAAGCTACTGGACCTGATAAATGAATTCAGCAAGGTGGCAGGGTATAAAATTAATACTCAGAAATCAGAGGCATTTTTATACACTAACAATGAACTCTCAGAAAGAGAAATTAAGGAAGCAATCCCCTTCACCATTGCAACCAAAAAAATAAAGTACCTAGGGATAAATTTAACCAAGGAAATTAAAGACTTGTACTCAGAAAATTATAAAACATTGATAAAAGAAATCAGGGAAGATACAAACAAGTGGAAGCATATAGTGTGCTCATGATTAGGAAGAATAAACATCATTAAAATGTTTATATTACCCAAAGCAATTTATAAATTCAATGCAATACCGATTAAAATACCAATGATTTATTTCAAAAATATAGAACACACATTCCAAGAAGTTATATGGAACCAAAAGAGAACACGAATAGCCTCAGAAATCTAGAAAAGGAAGAATAAAGTGGGAGGTATCACACTTCCGGATATCAAGTTATACTACAAGGCCATTGTACTCAAAACAGCCTGGTACTGGCATAAGAACAGTCATATAGATCAGTGGACAGAATAGAGAACCCAGAAATAAGCCCACACCTTTACAGACAACTGATATTTGACAAAAGCGGTAAGTGCATACAGTGCAGTAAAGACAGCCTCTTCAACAAATGGTGTTGAGAAAATTGGACAGCTACCTGCAAAATAATGAAACTAGACCACCAACTTACACCATTCACAAAAATAAGCTCAAAATGGATAAAAGACTTAAATATAAGCTGTGAAACCATAAGCATCTTAGAAGAAAACATAGGCAGTAAGCTCTCTGACATCTCTTGCAGCAATATATTTGCCGATTTATCTCCACGGGCAAGTGAAATAAAAGACAGGATAAACAAATGGGATATCAAACTAAAAAGCTTTTGCACAACTAAAGACAATAAGAGCAGAATAAAAAGACAAACTATACAATGGGAGAACATACTTGATAATACGTCTGATAAGGGGTTAATAACCAAAATTTATAAAGAACTCGTAAAACTCAATACCAGGAAGACAAACAATCCAATCAAGAAATGGGCGAATGAAATGAATAGACACCTCTCCAAAGAGGACATACAGATGGCCAATAGGCATATGAAAAAATGCTCAACATCACTAATCATTAGAGAAATGCAAATTAAAACCACAATGAGATATCACCTCACACCAGTCTGAATGGCGCTCATCAACAAAACAACACAGGGTAAGTGCTGGTGAGGATGTGGAGAAAGGGAACCCTCCTGCACTGCTGGTGGGAATGCAGACTGGTGCAGCCACTGTGGAAAACAGTATGGAAATTCCTCAAAAAGTTAAAAATCGAACTGCCTTTTGACCCAGCTATCCCACTTTTAGGAATATACCCCAAGAACACCATAGCACTGTTTCAAAAGAAGAAATGCACCCCCATGTTTATGGCAGCATTGTTCACAATAGCGAAGATCTGGACATAGCCCAAGTGTCCGTCAGTGGACGAGTGGACTAAAAAGCTTTGGTACATATATATAGTATGGAATACTACTCAGCCATAAGAAATGATGACATCGGATCATTTACAACAACATGAATGGACCTTGATAACATTATACTGAGCGAAATAAGTAAATCAGAAAAAACAAAGAACTATATGATTCCATACATAGGTGGGACATAAAAATGAGGCTCAGAGACATGGACAAGAGTGGGGGCATTATGGGGTGGGGGGAGGAGAAGGAGGGGGTTGGGGCGGGGAGGGGCACAAAGAAAACCAGTTAGAAGATGACGAAAGACAATTGGACTTTGGATGATGGGAATGCAGCATAATCAAATGTCAAAATAACCTAGAGATGTTTTCTCTGAACATATGTACCCTGATTTATCAATGTCACCCCATTAAAATTAATTTTAAAAAAATAAATAAATCACTTCATGAAAAAAATGTACACATTTAAAAATATATATAATTTAAAAAATATTAAACCAAATAAAAAACTAAAGCTCTCTAATGTCAGAAATTATTTTGTTAGGGATTTTGTGAGTGCAACTGAATAGCACTGGAGATGGCTTGAAGTGAGACAGAGTGTGCAGGTGCAGTCGGAGGTTATGGTTCCAGTTCTCCTGTGTCCCCTGGAGAGCCTGCTGGCAGTGCCTTTGGATTCCCTTGCAGACCTGTAGACCTAGTGGGCGGGACTCCTTCTCTGTCAGTCCATGACTGGTTCCCTCAGACATCAGTCACCCTGTGGTTGTTCGCGTCCAGAACTGACTGAGGTTGAGTGGGTAGTCAGCCCAAGTTCATGTGAGCAGAAGCTGGGTCTAAAGGCAGGTGTCGCGGATGCCCTTGGTGAGTCGAGGTGGGTGGGGGGGTCTCTGTGCCCTGCTGCTGCGTCCCGGGATGTTCCTAGTTCTGAGACGAAGATGGATGTGGTGTGCAAGAGCCAGTCACTGTTTTGAGAAAAGCCAATCACATTTATTTTGGTTTTCTACTCTTAACAGTGTATTTATCTACTTCTGACCTCCAAGGCAATAATCACCTCTTTCATAGAGTCATTAGTTGCACTGAGTAGCATTTTAAAAATAGCAATGTCTTTCAACTATTCTGGTGCTTGTAAAAATAGTTGAAGTCACTGTGCCAACATATTTGTAAAATATACTATGCAAACCCGGTTATTAACTCTACCTGAGTTTGAATGCTATAAGCAAAAATAATTCTTGCCGTTCCTTGAAGGACTACGGAGTTCCTCAGGGGCTTTGGACTGGAGAACGCCCTTACATATTCCATTTTTCTTCAGGACTAAAGCAGTGCTATAACTTTATAAAAAACAGCCCCACGGCTTAACTACAAAAATGACAAATTTATGCTCGCAAAGCCTGACTAATTTTTGGAAACCCTACAAAATCATATAAAACATATCTTCTTTATTGGACGATTTTCATTATCATGAATAATTAGTAATGAGATTTACTTTAAGTTTTTTAAGAAATACATACCAGAAAATCAAAAAAAAATAGTAAATATGGTTACATAAAAATGAAGGCTTTCTCTAAGAAAAATATTATAAACAATGTGTAAGTGATGAACTATTTTAAAAAACATTTTAAAAAGCTAAAAAAAGACTTTATATACATATATGATAAAAGGGCTAATTTCCTTTGGTACCTAACAGTTCTTACAAATTTATAATAAAAATTACTCACTAGGCAAATGAGTCAAGACTACAAACAGATATTAAGAAATCAGAACGACCCGTGCCGGGTCTCAGTGACGGTCGAAGGACCTTCAGTTAATGGGGGTTTCTGCAGGCGCTTTCGTGAGCGTTCATACGCTGCTGACATCTTGACTCAGAAGTCTGTCTAGTAGGATGTCTACTGCAGTGTGTCCAGAACAGAATTCTTGTCTGTGCCTTCGTATCCTGACAGCCTGCTTGCCTCCCACTCGCACTCACCTCAGCAAACCCCAACGTTGTTTACCCAGCGGATCAAGCCCCTGGGAGTCCGCGTTTCCTCCTCTCCTCGTGTCTCGTCATTGTGGAGTCCTGCCCCCCAATCGCACTCACCTCAGCAAACCCCAACGTTGTTTACCCAGCGGATCAAGCCCCTGGGAGTCCGCGTTTCCTCCTCTCCTCGTGTCTCGTCATTGTGGAGTCCTGCCCACCAGACTGTCTGTCATGCTCTGGGGTCCCTCAGCCCTCAGGCCGCCCTACTGTGCCCACCGCTGGCCCAGGAGAGGTCTCCTCACGTGTGCTCCTGTCTTCCTGGAGCCACGGTCTTCACCAAACAACAGAGTGATCCTCTTCATTTTAATGAAAACCTACTTTATTTTTCAAAACAGCGAATATATTTCCGTTGTTCGAAACTCAAAACTTGGCAAAAGTATATGCAACCACTTCCCTTCAGAGACGTCTGTTGTTATCATCCTTTTGTGTGTGTGTGTGTCTTAAGATATATTTTATACATATAGGACTATATGTATTTTCTGTCTTTAATACAAACAATGGCATATTTATTCAGTGTTTCAATTAGAAAATGTTGCTGGCCCTAATGATTTAGGACTGTAGCTAATGTCACCTTTTGCATTTCAGTGAGTTGCCAAGTAGCACGCTGGTTAATTTAAATACAAATCCACTCTTAAGAGAGAGAGAGTCCACTTACTGTCTGCTTACTCAGGACTTTCTACTTCATAGAAAAAATCTGTAATGTTTTGTTTTTCACCAATAGTAGTAGAGCTTTTTAAATTATCTTCTTTTTTGTTGTTGTTGAAATGGGATTTGGTGGTTTGTCACTAAAAATTAAATAACCTAAAAAGAAGTACAGTTCTTTTTTGATAGGAGTGTTCAAACATATCCTCCCTATTTATTAATTCAGTATGTTCAGGAGGAAATCAATTGCACATAGGTTATTCTTCCTAACTGGTTAAAGAATTTAAGGGCGTGGCATGTCTCAGCTGCATTATTGAGAGACTAATCAGATGGATTGCTAGTTTCTCTCCCGTGTCATTCCCAACATTGGGATAAGATAGATAGTCCACCTGTGTTGTTATGTTAATGTAAGTTTTTCCACACCTTCTTCGTTCAGAGGTATTAAGTCATTTGAATAATATTGCTCTAACTTCATGCAAATGGGAAAAGTCTTTCCCCATACTCGTTAAACAGATCAGCAGCCCTGGAATTATCCATATTACCTTTAAAATGGCATGGTTTCATTAAACCAGTCGAAAAGATTGGGAATTTGCTTCATTACGATAATGGTATTTGGAAGGAGGAGACTATATTTTTTCCTTCATCATTTAAAAACAAAAGCTAACCTAAATTGTTTTCAACTGATGCTTATGGTGCCAGTTTGATTAGATTAATTTATGTTCAGTGAAGAGGAGAGTCTTGAAAATATAGTAACCTGGGAAAGCAGACCGCGCTGTGTCTGAACTTGCCGCCAACATCTGGGCGCACAGCCCGGTTCTGGGACTGGGCTCTCCAGTGGGCGGTGATCGGCGCACACGGCCAGTCTGGGCTCAGCTGCACTGTGACTGCAAGCTCCTCTCCAGACTCCAGACTGAGCACGAGGAGACGATGTGCAGGACTTTATCAGTACGCTTGGTATTGACTGAATGTTGATGGATGTAAAATACTCAACTTAATTTCATCTGCATCGTTTTACCTTTGAAATTTGCCCCCTAAAAAATAACGCATCACATAGGTGGCTCACCGTTATGGTGTACATCATCCCGGGCAGCGGTACTCCGGGGACCAGGGGGGGTAAGTGGGGGGTGTGCACATGCCATGGCCTTTGAACTTAGCAGTGAAATCATTACATCTAATATCAAAACTAATTCGAATTGTGCTTACTAGAAAATAAGGCGTAGAGCTTGTAAGTCTCATTCTTTCAAGGCAATAGTTTAGTGTAATGCTTTTACCTAAAAATCCCATAAAGAAAGTATGAAACAGCCATTACTTAAAAAAAAAAACCAAACCACTTTCCAGTGTTGGCTTAACATTATGGTGCTTTCCTCCCTGAAATATTTAATTCCGGCCAACACCCTAACAAAGATGTAAAAAGGCTTAAAAGAGTTTCAGGGAAGATAAAATGATCAGGGAATTAGTATTCTATGAGTGGCATGAGTGAAAAGATTTTGGGTTGAAAAAGAGAAAATTAAGCAGTTTTGAAAGGCCAATAGTAGGTTTAGCAATATTCCCTGAGTGCATTCTTTCAAGAGCCCAAGTAGAAGGGCTGACACAGAATGAGGGGTTATCCCTTCTTGAACAGCCATGCCCCCCTCACCCTAATCCAGAGCGTCGCCTCTGGGTGTCCAGAGTCGCTGGCTACGCCGAGGGGGTGCGCACTGGGGGACAGCCACACAAACACTATCATTCACACTAATCGTGTGTAAGTGAATTTTTACCCCACAATTACTGGCTCACACAAGTTTACACAATGCTGAGTTCTTTATCTCAAACAGCTTTGGAATATTTTCTTAAAATATGTGAAGTTATTCCAAAAGTATAAAGTTTAGAATATGTTCATGACATGACAGAAATCAAAACTATAAATCAGGGGTCGGGAACCTATGGCTCGCGAGCCAGATGTGGCTCTTTTGATGGCTGCATCTGGCTCGCAGACAAATCTTTAATAAAAAAGTAATAACGTTAAAAATATAAAACATTCTCATGTATTACAATCCATTCATTTCCTACTGCTCATGTTCATGGTTGCAGGTGACTGGAGCCAACCATAGCTGTCCTCCGGGACAACACCAAATTTTTATTGAATAATGCGTAAAGTACATGGGTCGTTGTATGGCTCTCACAGAATTACATTTTAAAATATGTGGCGTTCATGGCTCTCTCAGCCAAAAAGTTTCCCAACCCCTGGTATAAATAAAGTTTAGGCATGTTTAGATCAATCGGGAATTATTAAGTATCTATTTTTAAAGTGTTTTTCTGTCATATAGAAGACAATCCTTTTATCCACAAAATATGCTCTGGTATCTTTGACTTGGTGTGGCCTGGTTGATCTAACTAAATATGGAATTTCCTCATTACTGACTGTTCTTATAAACCAGGTGCCCAACACATGCTACTGCGTGTCATTTGTTAATGATATCTTACAATATATTAGGTCTAAAAACATCCCATAAACTTGATGTGGGTGGCAGGAATTTCAGTGGAGGGTTTTTTAAAATCAATTCCAAAGAAGACTAGTATTCTAATAATTTTAATAGTACAATAAAACAGAACCATAAAAGTTCCAATAGATTTGGAAAAATATGGCCAAATTGATAATTGTATGTATGCATAGATGATGCTATAAAAAGACCAGCAATATATACATCTTTTAATTTTTTACGCTTATCTATAATTTATAAATTTTAATAATTATATTTATTTTATAACTTTAAAAGTGGAAAAATTTAATGTAGGAACCCAGACCTAGAAGAACACTTTAAAATATAACACTTTACGAAATGGCAAAATAGACTTTGTTAATGTTATTAGAAATCACAGAGCATAGCCCTGGCCAGGTGGTTAGGTGGATAGAGCATCGTCCTGGTGTGCTGAGGTGGCAGGTTCAATCCCTGGTCAGGCCACCTACCAGAAGCAATCACTGAGTGCGCAGCAAGATGGAACTAAGTGGAACAGCAAATTGATTCTTCTCTCTCTCTCTGTCTCTCTCTTTCTCTCAAATCAATGGGAAATTTTAAAAACCTGCAGCGCATAAACAGCTCTTTATAAACCATTGCTTTGCAGCAATGACGCCCAAAGCAGTAGGTGAGAGAGGGAGGGAGGGAGTTCCTCGGTGAGGAAGGCAGAGGTGCTTGTGCCATTGTTGTGGCGAAACAAATGGCTGTTGTGTTCAAACCAATCACAACTTCCAGCTTAAACAAGCTGTCCAAGGGGCTCAGGCCATAGCTTTGTCTCAGACTAATGCTAACTAGCGTGCTTGTTGCAGACTAGAACGTCAGCCTCACAAGGGTAGGGAGGCTTGCTTTGTTCAGTTCACCTTTGTGTCCACGAGGCCGATAACAGTGCCTAGCCATAGCAGGGATTAGGAAGGTCAATGAATAAATGATTTATCCTTCCTACTTTTTTTTATATCCCTTTCATTATATCATAGAATATCAAGACCTTAGGGCTCCGAAATCCTTTAATCCTGTCACCGGTTCAGTGTTCAAGCCTCCAGTACGACACCTGTCCCAAGAGTAGGTCCCAGCGGCCATGGCAGACCTGCCTTGGGCGGAGAACTCATCTCCCGGAAGGTGGTTCAGGCTTGCTTGGGGACACAGCGCTGGGAGTCGGGCCTCATGCCGTCAATCAAAACCTCTCTTCCTGCAGTTTCCTCATTCTTTGACCTGGGATCCCAGATAAGGGGTTTAAATGTTACTTTTTGTACCTGTTTGACTATTTGAAGACAGTTATCAGCTCCCTCCTTCCCACCATCCCTCTCTCAGTAAAGTCCACCCTCCTGTAGATTCTTCGATAGTGTAGGTCTCTTATCAAGTCCAGGATGGCAGCAGGGTCCTCAGCGTCATCGTGACCGTCTCCTCTGAGCACGCTCTGACAGTGTGGTGCCCGCTCCGGACATAACAGCCTGGGTGCGGTCTGCCTGGCCCAGGATTAACTGCTTCCTTGTAAATGCACCAAAAGACAAAACTAGTTTCTATGAGGGCTGTATTGCAACAGATGTTTATGAAGAATCATCTAAAGTCCCCATGCACTTTGAAGAGTAATCATATTTATATCACCTCCATTTTGTAAATATGTGATTGGTATTTTGAACTCAAGAGTAGAACCTTAAATTTATCTGCGTTAAATTTCATTTACAGCATTCGTCATCCCAGCCTTCAAGACGGCATCGCAGCTTGGATCTCGATCTGTTTATTGCTTTTGTTTCCCTCTCCCACAGTCCTCATGGGATATTGATAGACGCATACTCTCTATTTACCCAATGTATTAATTTTAAAAGGCTGTCAGTGCCACAGGGCGTAAATCTGGGCTAAGTGGCTGGAAAACCTACGCACCTTTCCAGGGGGGAGAGTCCGTATAGTTATTTTTATTACTCTGACATCAAGCTGGGTCCCTGGCCAGTGGGAGCTGCTCAGAGAATACTGACTGCATTGAGCGAGCTGTGGGGTGTGCCCCCACTCTGCAGGCACAGTTGTCTATTCAGCCACTTCGTTGTCCACAACCCACTGGCAAGGCCACCGTCCCACCCACATCCCTGCGCGTCGGAAACAAGAATGTAATCAGAGCCTTGCCACAAGTCTCGGTGGAATTATGGGATTATCAGATACTTCAGAAGTGACATCCTCTGCTCAGCACTCACAACCTAGCTGCCATGTGCTGTGTTTCCCGGCCTGCTGGGCACTGGGTAAGCGTCCTGAGGGAGCCAGCGTGCCCTCTCATCTAGTTATTGTGTGCGGATCTTCACAGGGGACGGTCTTTCTGGGTGGTGCTCATGACAGCCAGAAAAAATTTAGTGTTTCTCATTCATTCCATTAAGCATTTGTGGCTTGCCTCTACTGCAAGGCGCTGGGTGGCGGATATGGGTGCACACTCCGGGGAAGAGATGTTGTACTTCTTGATCTGGTTGTTATCTATGGAGCGATTTTGTATGTCAAGCACTTTATTAGTCTCTGAGAATACAAAGAGGCCAAGTCCCTGCCCTTTAACAAATAACAGGTCAGCAAGCATGCCAAGTGAGGGGTCATTTGTAGTATGGGGTAGTATAGTCAAAAGACTTCCCCAAGGAGTGGACATTCAAGCAAAGATTTGTAAGATTTATTATAAATAAATGTCGTAATAGAATTGTAGAAATAATTCAAAATAGTTGGGCTCAGTATATTTTTTATTTATCAGAATTGCTTATTTTTGTGATCTATTCTTCTTCTAGAAGTTGGTGTTGAAAATAGGGGTTGGCTTATTTGCTGCCGTTGTCTTAAAATAAGGTTGTAAACATTAAAACTATTGTATTCAATACCCCAAAGTAGTTTTTAGTTACCTTACTTCACAGTGAGAAATTAGCCCATATCATGCAGCTTTTAAATGAAAGGATCATGTCAAAAAGGAAAAAGATGAGTGAAAACCAAGGAGAATAGTGGTATTTATTTTATTCTGCAGTA
Source organism: Saccopteryx leptura (assembly GCF_036850995.1). Lineage (NCBI taxonomy): Eukaryota > Metazoa > Chordata > Mammalia > Chiroptera > Emballonuridae > Saccopteryx > Saccopteryx leptura. Next base: position 2,245,102 of record NC_089505.1, on the reverse strand, counting down.
GAAGCGGATGCAGCAGATGACATGTCATCTTTGATTCAGAGTTAACAGGGATAGAGTACCTGGGGCACAGGTGGGTGTTCAGTGTCGGCACACACACACAACCGATTCTGCCCACAGTCGCTCCTGCCTCCCAGAGGCAGGTCCATGCACATGAGCCGCCTCCTAGAGGCAGCTCACGGCACAACACCAGTGGTAACGGGAAAAGAAAACGGTGAGAAGTATTGGTCCCCGGAAGTAATTTATCACAGCTGTTGCCTTATTGGCACATGTATAAGCTTCCACAGCATCAAAAATGATAGTAGCTTTTCTGCAGTCAACCTAGAAATAATAAGCTGGGCATGTTTCTTTATTAACTTCTGTTATAAACATAAAAATATATATCTGCAAGTATGTCAAGAAAGGGAAAATATTGGAGGTTCTGGTATTTTCTTTCAACACTAATTATTTGGAGTTGTCATCTTAAGAAATAACAATAAAAATATTGATATACAGAAATACATTAAGACATACTAGTCACTGTATATACAGGGGTTGCGGAAAGGAAAAGAGGGGGAAAAAAAGCTTGAGTGTGATGTTCTTGTGATAACTTTGTTAAATTCTTAACTATCACCATCGTGACTCGGTTTAAGTGGATTTTCGGGGACATATAAAACCAATCAAAGAAGTTAGCCTAAGTCAGTTCTCATCTAATATGTGCAGTGGTGACAGAATTTCCATCTCAGCGTGTGCAGATGAAGTCTGTCCCATGTATCACCTGCCTTTAGCATGGAGCATTACCTAGATAATGAACATAACATTCAAGTTTCTTATTCTACCTTGAAATTTTTAAACAAATACCTCCCTTAGCTAAATAATGCCTCCAGAAAAAAAAATTATTTGTATTTTGAAGTCTTGGGAACACTGAAGCCATCTGTTGAATCTGCTTTGTCTGACATAAAGTTAGAATTCTCTTTCTTTGCTCACCGTTCCTGTTGCATCCACCGGATACGAGAACAAATGTCAGAGACTTTCAGGAGTTTAGATGTTACTTTATTGGCCAGTTTAACCTGTGCAGGGGCGAACTCCCAAGATGTCCGGAGACACCGTGCTCACGAGGAGCTGCAAACGGAAGCCACGCCTGGCGCTTACAGCCAGGTCCTTATATATCCTAAGTGAGCAAGCATAATACAGAAGCAGATGTGGCAGTTTAGCTATTCACTAGGGAGGTCGCACGCAGCATAGCAACAGGGGCCAGCATAGCAACAGGGGCCGGGTTCAGCTTAGTGGCAAATTTCAAACATAAACTTCTGATAAGGGTCTCTGACCTTCTTTGTTCTCAGCCTCACAGGGGCCCTATCAGCACTCCCTGTTCCTTCAATAGTTACACTCTTGGCAGCCCCAGCATATCAGCACTCCCTGAATCTAACAGTTCCTACTGCTGTTATCGATGTCAAACAGGAAAATGCAGCAGACATATTGTGGCTCGAAAGCAGTATTCCCTCTATTAGATGCTATGCAGCCATACTCTTAATATTGAAGAGAGTGGTCTTTTTATTATTATTATTATATTATTATTATTTAGAAAAGGCCAGGAAAATATCCTAAGAAATCTGTTTCTTTCACTGCTTTCACATCACAGGATACCTAAGATTTTATGAGTGATGAATGAATAAGATGACATCACCTGACGAGGTGGAGAAAGGGGAGGAGTCACGTGGTGTTGGACGGACGTCTCTCCCTAATCAGTATGGGGGGTATGTGCACACCAGTGAAGGCGCTGTTTATTGCCCGTGTCCGCGTTCCCAGAGCCCGCGCAGGCGCAAAGGCGCGCAGCCTCACGGGTCTGACGGCTGGACGTGGCTTCTCCCTCGGGTCAGCGTTTACCTTGTTTACCTTTCACGTGGTTGCCCATACTGACTTCTTTGTCTGGGAAGGTTTTTGAAATACTTCTTCCCTTTCCACTCGTCCTCCTTTTTTCCCTCCATTTCTTTCCTCCTCTGTTGTCATTAAAAAACAAAACAAAAATCCCCATCAGATCATGAATTGCATAGCTGTCTGACCTTGTGTGATTTGGGAAGTCGCACACGATGAAGCTCCCGGAGGGATGCCGGCTGTTGTACCTCAGGACAGTCCCCTGTGGGGCGTTCTGCACAGAAGCCGACAGGGGCGCGGAATTGCTGTTTCATTTTGGGAGTGGGTTTGTTTTTTCTGCTGTGATCAGCAAACAAAGTAATTGCAATGCTGGTGCAGTTTCTTTCTGCGCTGTGCAAACCCAGAGCACCGTGCTATTGGGTTTATTTTTGAGTACCCATAATTTTGTGTCTAGTGAGTTGACTGTCATTTATCATTTAACTTTTCCAAGTGTAATAATTTTTAAGCCATGTTTCTTAAAGAGAAACCGAGATTATGGCTAAAGGAGGAAATTGAGGTGGTCACAGGTACACACTTCCAGTTATGAGTACGTTCTGGGGAGGTAACGTGCAGGCGGTGACTAGAGGTACTGATGCTGTATTGTGCATTTGAAGGTCGCTAAGAGAGTGTTTCTCAAACTATCTGTAGTGATGGATGTTAAGTAAACTTATTTTGGTAATCATTTCACAACACACACATATATAAGATATGTTTCATGTAGGTAAACCTAAAACTAATTCAATTTTATAGGTCATTTAAAACAAGAGGTAAGGTGAAGTTTAATACTGGAACTAGTTTAAAACAGAAAATAACTAAGGATATTGAGCAGAGAAATAACTGAGAATTATGACCACGAGACCGTTTTCTGGGTTTTTTCAGTGCGAGTCTGGCAGGAAAGTTAGCTTTGCCGTAACTACCAGCAATTGTCAGTGAGGAGCAACCTTCAGCCCACTGTTGTGGGACATACTCAGATGCTTACTTAAAATATGAGTCTGTGTCACAGGAATGCCAATGAGGTGACTGGATATTGCTAGTTTGACAAAAGCCTACCTAGCAATATTGTATGAAACTAATCAGTTTTGCATGATGTTAGTGATCAAGTTTTATCAGTTCCTCAGAAAGCTGCCATAGGGTCCTGCTGGTATAGTCTCAAGAAAGATGAAAACAGGCCATGCAAAGACGCAGATGTTCACTGCAGCATTACTACCCTAGCCAAAAAAGTAGAAGCAACCCAAGTGTCTATCAAACCGTAAATAGGTATGTGTATCATATGCACGTGATGTGATACTATTTAGCCATAATTAGTAATGAAGCACTGACTCCTGCTACCACATGGATGAATGTTGGAAACATTTTGCTGAGTGAAAGGAGCCAATCACAGAAGGCGACATAGTATGCAACTGCACTTCTATGAAATGCCTAGAATAGGCCTCTATCTACAGAAACAGATAATAGGTTCCTAGTTGCCAGGGGCTCCAAGGGGGGGTGACTGTTAATAGGTAGTGGATTTTAGGGAGAATAACAAAAAATCTTTGGGAACTAGGTAGCAATGAACAACTAGAATGGTTTACCCTTCTCTGAATATAGCAAAAACCGCTGAATTGCATACTTACAAAGGGTAAATGTTACAGTATATGAACCACATCTCAATTAAAAAGAGATCAATCTGTCTGATTCCGAGTGAAAACCAGAAGTCTCTGTGCATTAATAATGTGAACCCATAGTGCTGTAATATACGGGGAAGCGCAGCAAAATTTCTGGAGGCTTCCTTCAGAGGCCGGTGAGGAATTGCTACTACAGCAGATGAACCTTTCGTAAGAAGAGAAATTTTGGTAAAGATTGAACTCCATCCTGCCAGTTGTCTCTAAACTAGGGACCTAAAATGAAAGGAAAATAAAGGATAATCCTATAAACAGCAACAAATATTAGGTGATAAATTTAATAGTGTCAGAGAAGGACTACTTGCGAGATAAGTCAGCCCACTTCTCGGGGCTGCGTGAACGCAGGGTCGCAGATAACCCGACCACCCTGCTGGTCTGCTGTGCTCTATTTATAGAAGTGATATCCGGGAAGGCAGCTTAATAGTCAGAGAACCAGACGATGAAATAAATAATCTCTGGAGAGGATTTTCACAAGCTTTGGAAGTTTTGAGGCAGGCATCTTCTCAATTAGGGTGAGGTGGGCAGAATATAGAGATGTTACATCGACGGGGAACCATGGTCAATGTGAAGGTCGCCTCATGTCCTGATTTCATCCACAGCCATGGGAGCACCTGGCTGTAGCCTGGCCTCTTGATTTTTTTTCTTGGTGTGTGTAGTGAAGTGACAGAGATATTTACAGTTACTAGAAAGGGCTGAGGATCTTCTGAAACACGCATTTGTCATAGAATTTCTAATGAAATAGACATGACTTAAAGTGTGCTCTACTTATACACATGAATGCCATATTATTTGGGGCAAATGTCTCAATTTTTAAAATCAAAGTTCAGTTTTTCTTTAATAAAATAGAAGTTAAATAATTAAAATCCTAGAAAAGGTGAATGAAATGCTTTGCCATTTAATTACAAGTGTTTTGCAAATTTTATTTAGCCCTTCAACATTTATACCTATCTCTAACTATCTCTGTGTATTATTGGATCCCCGATTCCTGTTTACTGAGATACGTTCAATTTGAATTAAAGTCTTAAGTTTGAAAAAAGACAAAAATAAGTGATTACCTTTTAATCAGCATCAGCAAGTTTTCAAATAGAGAAGGAAAATAATTTTCTCTTTCAAAGTTAGCATAGACAGCACAAAGATTATTAGAATTTTTTCTTTCAGAAATACTTTTAGTTAATATAAGCATTTTCAAAGCTTAACCATTCCCTCATGATCTCATCTGCAAAAAAATAAAATAAAATAAAATAAGGCCCTGGCCGGTTGGCTCAGTGGTAGAGCATCGGCCTGGCGTGCAGAAGTCCCGGGTTCAATTCCCGGCCAGGGCACACAGGAGAAGCGCCCATCTGCTTCTCCACCCCTCCCCCTCTCCTTCCTCTCTGTCTCTCTCTTCCCCTCCCGCAGCCAAGGCTCCATTGGAGCAAAGATGGCCCGGGCGCTGGGGATGGCTCCTTGGCCTCTGCCCCAGGCGCTAGAGTGGCTCTGGTCGCGACACAGCGACGACCCGGAGGGGTAGAGCATCGCCCCCTGGTGGGCAGAGCTTAGCCCCTGGTGGGCGTGCCGTGTGGATCCTGGTCGGGCGCATGCGGGAGTCTGTCTGACTGTCTCTCCCTGTTTCCAGCTTCAGGGAAAAAAAAAAAAAGAAGACAAAGTAGGGAAAACCCCTGATTAAAATAAAAATATATATTTGATTTCAGCCCAGAGTTTATTTTTATTTTCTAAATGTGCTTTATGGAGTGCCAACAAGTCAAAAGAGAAGCCCTGTCCCCAGAGAAATAAAATGCAATGCCTGAGGCAGAGAATGATGGCCAGTGTCTGGGGCTGTGACAGGGCTGAGATGACATTCTGCTCGCACTCTCACTCGTGAGCCTGCCACAGCTGTGTGGGTGCTTCGAAAAGACAGGAGACTCCTGGTCAAACAGGGCACATTCACTACTCCCAGCAGCAAGAGCCACATTACCAGCATCGCTCAGGTCCCAGTCCCCACAGGGCAATGTGCAGGGCACAGGGATACCTGCCCGCACGGTGCACAGAGTTAAAGAAGAGGGACCCGGAGTTTCGGGAACCCGAACTTCTTATAGCGTAGTGTGCGTGTCTGCCCTTGGCTCCAGAGGGAGATACGCTCTCTGCCTCCCGAGGAGGTTGGCTCTGCAGATATCTACGAGCAGGCAGTCCAGCAGAGGGGTTATAGAAACGCAAAACCCCAATGGAGAACAATCTCCAGAGAGACTTGAGTTAAATCCTTTTTTATTGCACAATGTTAATATTATAATGATTTAAATTTGCTCTGAATAGTCTTGACCATGATGTTGGCTGTATTTTCCTGAAGAACAATTATTTGAAATATCAGGAGCATTTAGTGATGGAATTAATTGATTTAATACAGATACTTGGCAGAGATTTTTGCATCAATGTGAGCAGTAAGGTGTTCAAAGCTCAGATTTAAACTTACTAGACTAAGCTATGTTTTCATTTCTCTCCTGATCTTCAACTTCAGGTGGTTAGCCTTAAAATTATTTCCTGGCCCTGTAATATTTTTTCATTCAGTGTTAAAATTTGAGAAGTAGTCAGCCATCGATCAGAACATAGAGTTGTTATTACAGATGAACCTGTCGGCACTATGCACATGGACTGCTTAACCCTTAAAGCTTATATTGGAGGAGACTGTGTGTTTGTAATAAAAGGAGAAATGAAATAGGCCTGATGTTTGTGATAATTATAAAAATTGACGTAGTTGAACTGGAGAGGCCTTTGTGAGAAGCCATGTGCAATGACACATCTGGTGCCAAATTTAGTAAACAGTACCCATCAAGCCACGGAGACAGAATCTGTCAAAATCCTAACAAGACTGTGTCACCAAATCTGGAAAACAGAACAATGGCCTAGAGAGACTGGGCACATTCATTATACATCCTAATCTTCAAGAAAGATGGCAAGGATGCAGTAACTGTAAGACCATGGCTCTAGTTCCCAACACAAGTAAAGTGATGCTCAAGGTGACACAACACACCCTTCCGCCTTACTATGTAGAGGAAGGAACGTCAGGTGTGCAAGCCGATTCAGAAAAGGGAGAGGCACTTGCAAACTTTCATTTCTTGGATCCTGGAGAGTCCCAAAGAGTTTCAGAAGAAGCCTAGTCTATGTTCGATTCCATGGACCACTTACAACCACGGGTCGCTCTGAAACACAGAGCGTGCCCCAGCACCTGATGTCCTAATGTGAAACTTGTATTGTGGACAGGAAACTGTTGTTAGGACAGAACACAGAGAGACAGAAGGGTTTCCTATAGCTAAGGTGTCAGACAAGAGCGCACTTTACCTCGCGTGTATGAACAACGGGGCTGAGCTCAGAGGATCAGGAGTGAAACTTGGTGGGAGAAATATCAGCCTCTTAAGATACGCAGGCGACCCCATGTTTCTGGCAGAAAGTAGTGATGATTTAAAAAGACTTCTGATAAAAGTGAAAGAAGAAAGAGTCAGAGTGTTTGAACATCCAGAAGACAATATCATGACTACAAGATGAAACACACAACTACAACACAGGCGGTGAAGACACTGAAATGGCGAGTTTGCTGACATTGGTTCGGTCACCAATTCAAGTGGAGGCTTCAACCAAGAAACCAAGAGGAGGCTGAGACTCGGAAGGGCAGCAGTGGAAGAATGAGGAAAGCTCACCAAGAGCTGAGATGTGTCATTAGGGCCCAAGGGTAGGAGCATCCACATCCCCGTCTTTCCAGTTACCGTGGAGAGATGTAAAAGGGAGACAGTGAAGAAAGCCGATAGTGAAAAAGATGGACTATGGCATTGGAGGAGAGCCCTACAGATAACCTGGACCTCCACAAAGACAAGCGAGCGGGTCCTGGAGCCAAGTAAGCCCGAAACATCGTAGGAGGCAGAAACAACAGCCCCAGAGCTGCCCTCTCCCGGCACACAGTGAGAGGCAGGGCTCGTCGGAAAAGCCAGCAGTGCTGGGAGAAACAGAGGCATCAGGGGAAGAGGAAGACCAACTGTGAGCCGGGCAGACTCCATGAAAGAAGCCGCCCGTGCGTCTGCCAGGCACTGAGCAGGGCTGCCAAAGATGGGACACACGTGGACGCCACTCACTCACACGGTCACCAGGAGCTGGAGCCAACTCACTGGCTCATAACAACAGCCTAGACGTGCAGTTCATGACCCCGGAACAATTCAGAAAACAAACATGTAGATATTCTGATATTTTCCTTTTGGCATGTGTGAGACTCGGGGTATTTTTTCGTAGTTGACATGTCTGAATATTGGAAGATGGGTTATTTACTTTGTCCTTTTGTACAATAGAAAATTCAGTCTCTTAAAAGTTTCCAGGGACACCTCCAGAGTCCTCAAGATTCTTTGAGACCCTTACTGTCATCGGCTCATTACCACAAATACACCCTTCTGGAGTACTGATACTCATGACTCCTGGAAACAATTTGTCTTTTCATAAAAGAGTAAGTAGTGAACTATGACTTCCATGTGTAGCAACTGAAAATAAAATCTCCATCTGGACGTTCTTTACTTGTTTTTCTATATCTGCCATACCTAATAAAACATAAAAACCTAATAAAACATCTAAGGTAGTGCAGAACTCTGTTTTAGCATAGCTAGCACTGTGCCTAGCACATGGTGACTTATCCAGTAAGTATATGTTGAAAGTATGAATGAATGAATTTTAATGTGCCAGCAATTTGATCTAAATCTTATTCATACTATAGAGCATATGGAAATTAGAACAGTGTGAATAACTTGAGCAAATTCTATTTTCTATATTAAATGCTGAAATGTGGTGTGTGTGTGTGTGTGTGTGTGTGTGTGTGTGTATCATTAGCACTGTTCTGGCTTCTAACAGCACTTCTAGGTATAGCAACTCTGTGATATTTAAAAATATTTTTTACCACATTATAAAAACAAACACCTAAATGCAAAAGATGATGTATACAAATTTTGTATGTCTCTTCCCATAATTGCAGGCTTCTATAATGGATAAAAATAGAAAAGAAAGCCATATAAAGCGAAGTTAACACACATTCATTCATTTGCTTATTCCAGAATTACTGAGTGACTTTTTTTTTTTTGCCGAGTATTTTAGTAAGTGATGATATGCAGAGATACTGGAAAGGATTTGGGGAAACAGCTTTACTGCGATCTGCACATACTATAAGATTCACCCATTGACAGTGTAAAGTTCAGTTGCTTTGACTGTATTCACAGGATTGTGCAAACATCACCACAATCGCCTCTGCTTACCTTTTAGCAGAAACTCCCATTTCTCCCCAAACACGTTCAAACACCACCCCTGTCGACCACTAACATATGATACTTTCTGTGTCTATGACTTTGCCTATTCTGGACACTTACTATGAATGGAATCATACAACATTGTGATCTTTTGTAACTGGCTCCTTAGGTTTCATTTGTGTTGGTTGTAGTATGAATCAGCACGTCACCGCTTTTTGATTTCCACAAAATATTTCATTGTCTGAAGATACCACGTGTACGCATATATCCATTCGCTAATTAATCAACCTTTGCTCTTAGCAATAATGCTGATATGAACATTCACCTACAAATTTTATATGGACATAGGCCCTCGTTTCTTTTTGATTAATACCTAGGAGGCAAATTGCCGGTCATGTGGTAATCCGTGTTGACCTGTGTGAGGAGCTGCTGGGCTGGTTTCCAATGCGGCTGCGCCATTTTACATTCCCACCAGCATTGTATAGGTGTCCAGTTTTCTACATCTACAGAGATATTTAATGAGTAGATTTTAACAGATATTTGCATATGGTACTTAAGAATGTACAATCGTTTTGATGACCAACAGAAAGCTCTTTTCCCATTCATTTGGGGGAATGTGTTTGATTTGTGTTGTTTAGTGACAGCTGCTAACATTTACTGAGTGCTTACAGCAGGGGTCGGGAACCTATGGCTCACGAGCCAGATGTGGCTCTTGATGGCTGCATCTGGCTCGCAGACAAATCTTTAATAAAAAAAATAATAACGTTAAAAATATAAAACATTCTCATGTATTACAATCCATTCATTTCCTACCGCTCATGTTCATGGTTGTGGGTGGCTGGAGCCAATCACAGCTGTCCTCCGGGACAACACCAAATTTTTATTGGATAATGCGTAACGTACACGGGTCATTGTACGGCTCTCACGGAATTACATTTTAAAATATGTGGTGTTCATGGCTCTCTCAGCCAAAAAGGTTCCCGACCCCTGGCTTATAGTATACTGTGCGTCAGTCTACGAGCTTTAAATGTCGTTCGTCACTTAATCCTTGTAACTACCCTTTTAGATAGCTATGGATATTATCTTTACTCTTGAGGCTACTAAAGCATAGGAAGGTGAAGTGACCATGGAGAAATTTGAGCAGGAGAGATTCTGCCCAGGTGGCCTCACTAGAGAGCTTGGTATTTGAGCTCACACTCCACGGTGACATTGATGAATGGTGCCCACTACTGGTCTAATTCTCTGCTGGGAACTTAGAACATCTGCAAGTGGAATTTGTATTTAAAGTTTAGGAATAAAAGTGTAGGGTGAGTTTTGATCTATGGGATAATGACTTTTGTTTACGGACCATCTAACTGATGATTTTGTTACTATTAATTATGATTTGTGCTAAGTTGAAGAAGATGTAAGGATGTTGATTTCTCCAACTACTCTTAGTACTCACTGTCATTTAGTGAGCACTTACTCTGTGCCACGCATTCAGCTGTGTTTCTTGTATTACCAGTGATGGGATGCTGTCTTTGGACTATGTGAGCTTACATACTTTTAGCGCATGACTCAATTTATATTAGCTCACAGAGAAAACATTTACTTCTTCCTTTTTTTTACTGAATACAAATAATTACATTCATTTTCTTCATCTCAAAAATTAGTGAAATAAATTTACGTTAGTGCCACATGAAAATATTTAGAGAAAAAGAGAGAGAGAGAAATAAAGGCTACAAGTTATCATTAAAAATAAAAAACTGAGGCTAATTAATTTTATTCACAAAGCAACAAGCTGTTCCATCTCTGGGAGGAAGAGAAATAAATTGGGAGCATTTAACATCAGAATACATTTTTATAACATTAGCTTTGCCGAGGACCTATGTTTTTAGATATCCTTAGAACCTCTTTTTTTGATTGAAGCAACTGAAAAATGCAAGATTGTTTGGAAAGGGTGAAGAAAAACGTTTGTTTGAAACATATTTCATCTATGATTAAAGAAACAAACAAATAACCAAGCTGGACCCTCAGGGCCCTGGGATCTCCCACATTTGTGTCTGCGTCACGACACGGCTGTTCGGTGTCACCAGTTGACTCTGTATAGGGCGACTTACTTTGGGGTTTGTGTAGTTTTTATTTCTTTGTTAAACACCTCATTGTGGGCCTGACCTGTGGTGGCGCAGTGGATAGAGCATCGACCTGGAACGCTGAGGTCGCAGGTCAAAACCCTGGGCTTGCCCGGGCAAGGCACATATGGGAGTTGATGCTTCCTGCTCCTCCCCCCTTCTCTCTCTCTCTCTCTCTCTCTCTCTCTCCTTTCTCTAAAATGAATAAATAAAATTTAAAAACAAAAAAACCCCCCCAGCCTCATTGTGATTCTAGCCTCCATTTCTATTACAGTCTCTAATCTTCAACCTAGTATGCTTATACATACCATAAAAATACTGAGTTTGTAGAATCACATACTTGCTTGCACAGTGGGTGAGTGGCTGTCTAGCTGACTGTGGGTTCCCCTCTGACACTCCCAGAGCACCAGGTGGCCCTGCGTGAAAGCCACTGAGCTCAGGAGAGGGGTTCGGGGTGGGTTCTGGTTCCGGCTCCTTTCCTTCTAAATCTCGGGCACACCATTGTCTTCCTTGCACCTCGTGCCTTCATTGTAAAAGCAGATAGTAAATGCTATCCGGTTATCTCCCAGAGCTGTTGTGGAGATTAACTGAGGCAATGTCTGTAAAAGCTCTCTGCAATCTGAGAGGCCTGTCTGAACTGAAGATATCATTGTCAGTATCCTAAAGTCACTTTAGATCAATTACAGTGTCATATAAAGCACTGTGAGATAGAACTCTATCTGGAAAATCTTTCCTATTGAGAGAAAATGAAAGGCAGATATTGTAGTTACCCAAACATGAACAGTGTGCAATTGATACAGTAACCACAAGGTTCAAGCCACATGTGGGACCTAGCTAAGAGCTAATAATTGTTGAAACATGGAATGTTCCGTATCCTTTTCCAAATACTTCTCATGTATCCATTCAGTTCTCACAACAGATTTGTGAGGGCAGGTACTATTGTCATCTCCTATTTTGTGGAGAATACACTGGCGGTCAGGAGCTGTGTAGCATGGCTACAGGGTCGGCGAGGCACAGGCCAAGGCTTGAACGCCAGCAGGTGCTTCCAGGGCCTGTGGGGTTGCCCACAGTGTGCACCTCTCGTTCTGTGGATTGTTAATTTTATCTTTCTCACCTCCCATTCTGCACCTCCCATACTGTGACTTCTGCTAAAGAATTAAAGAAGAAAATGGAAGGATTAGTCAAAGAAAGGATAAAAGAAGAGTGGGAATGGGGGACAGAGAGAGAGAGACCATTGTGAAATTCAGCGGGTATACCTTTGTGGAAGACACACACAGTGGCCTCAGGGCCGTACATAGGTGATCTCTTTAGCGGTGTCTGTGGCCTGTTTCCTGGCCTGTACCTGCTGACAAGGGGGGGGTAGGAAGTGCTCGCACTATCGTCCCTCTCTCTCCTGGGAGGCTGTGCGCAGAGGGAGGCCGCAGGCGCCCGCCAGGTCTGGCTAGGTGGGCACAGACACCTGTCCCGACTCAGAGAGGGGCAGGAGCGGGCGCGTGCTGGGATGTTTTGAGCCTTCCTTTCCACCTCAAGTGGTGACGACACAATCTGATACACTTACTTTAAATAATATTTTTTTCTTTGAATCTACGTGATATTAATATTGCCATTCCTACCTTATTATAATGAGTTTGCTTAGCATTTCAAAAATTCATTTACTTTTAAACCAAGTATGTCTTTATATTTAAAATGCAGCTGTTGTAAGCAGTTTATAGTTGGGTCTCACTTGTTCTGTCCACTCTAACAATCTCTGCCTTTCCGTTGTGGTGTCATTTCATTCAAATGCAATGTGATTGTGGATATGGTTGAATTTGAGTCACCGTTTCATTGTGTTTTCTATTTGTCCCCCCCCCACTCCTGTTTTTTTTCCTGTTTTTCATTTCTTGTCTTATTGGAAATTCAATATTTTTTAGAATAACACTGTAATTTTCATTTGCTTTTTAGCTTAACATTTTAATTCATTTTTATATTGACTCAAAGAATTATAATGTATATTGTCAAATGTTTACGTGACTGTTGCTTTGTTAATATTGCACCATCACCCCGAATGAAGATGACCGGCTCCGGGAGGACCCGGTCCACCCCCCAGTCCTCTGCTGCTGTCGTCCTGGTCGTAGCTGTCTGTGTTTTAAACTCCACGTGAAAGTGTGATTTTCTCTCTGAATGTTGTTTTAGCTCAGCTGTCACGACAAAGCACCATAGACTCAATGGCTTAAATAATGTGAATTTATTTTCTTACTGTTCTGGAGGCTAGAAGTCCAAGTTCAGAGTGCTAGCGAGATCACATTCTGGAAGGGCCTCTTTCTGGCTTGTAGATGGTAGTCCCCCCTGAGAGAGTGAGAGAGAAAGAGAGAGAGAGAGAGAAAGAGAGAGAGAGAGAGACAGAGAGACAGAGAAACAGAGAGAGAGAGCTCGTTGTGTCTCTTCTTAGAGTATAAAGGCACTAGTTTTGTCACTAGGGTCCCACCCCCATGAAGTTATCTAAACCTAATTACCTTCTCAAGACCACTTCTCCAAATAGCATTACATGAAGGGATAGGGCCTCAACATGAAAAGTGGGGGAATACAGTTTAATCTACACAAACAGGTACGTGTTTTAAAGAAATTGTGATGAACAAAGCAAATAAAAAATCTCCCTATGTACTTGTCTGTTGTATTTACTGAGACACTTAGCATTTCCGGTGTTTCTTTCTGAGGCTCTGCTTTTCCCCGTGATCCATTCTCTTCAGTGTGGGGCTCCCTCAGCGTTCCTCGTAGGGGCTTCTGCTTGGACAAAGTCTCCTAGTTCTCCTTCACATTAACATGTCTTTATTCTGTCTTCATTCCTGGAAGATAATTTCATTGGATAAAGAATTCTATATTGCCAGTGTTTTTGCTTTTTTTTTTTAATTTAAGTTTTACCTCTGCAATTTCCATGTTGTTCTTTTTTTATAATTTCCATTTTTCTGCTTATCTTTCTTGTCCTTCCATTCATTACAAGAATATTTTGTTTTACTCTCTTGAGCAGGGGTCGGGAACCTATGGCTCGCGAGCCAGATGTGGCTCTTTTGATGGCTGCATCTGGCTTGCAGACAAATCTTTAATAAAAAAAATAATAACGTAAAAATATAAAACATGCTCATGTATTACTATCCATTCATTTCCTACCGCTCATGTTCATGGTTGCCGGTGGCTGGAGCCAATCACAGCTGTCCTCTGGGACAACACCAAATTTTTATTGGATAATGTGTAATGTACACGGGTCGTTGTATGGCTCTCACGGAATTACATTTTAAAATATGGGGCGTTCATGGCTCTCTCAGCCAGAAAGGTCCCTGACCCCTGCTCTTGAGGATAGTACTACTTACTAGCCATCTTAAAATTTTGTCTCTTTTCAGACTTAGAGGTGCCTCAGGGGTTGTTTTAGCTGATAGTCTGTTCTCTGAAAACGTGCTTTATTTTTCTGGTTCTTTCAAATGTTGGGCGACTTTGTAATTGTATCCTGGACATTATGAATGTAATTTTTGGGAAGTCTGAATTCTCTTTCTCTGATGGCAGTTATTGCTTTTGTTTGTTTGTTTGTTTTATGAGGCAATTACTTTGGTTGGATTTGAACTGAAAAATGATCTATTCTTTGGACAGTAGATCTGGAATCAGTCCAGATATTATTTAAAAATGAGCTTTTATTTAGAGCAGTCTTAGCTTTAGAGAAAAGTTACAAAGATAGTACGGGGAGTTTTCTCCTCCATCAAACAAGCTTCCTTGTTTTTAACATCTCATATAATTATACTACATTTTTACAATTAATGAACCAATGTTGATAATTATTACTAACTAAAGTCCAAACGTGACTCAGATTTTCTTTGTTTTCTTACCAAATATCCTTTTTTTCTCATCCAGAATCCCACATCACTCTTGGTCATTACATAGACGTGTCCTTCGGCTGCTCTGGGTGGTGACAGCTCTTCACACGTACCTTGTCTTTGATTCCCCTGAAGGCTTGACGTACTGGTCAGGTGCTTTTTAGACTGTCCTTCAGCTGGGTTTTGTCTGATATTTTTTTCAAGACTGCACAAGGGTTAAGTGTCTTTGAAAGGAGGACCACAGAGATAAAATGCCATTGTCATTCCGTTGTGTCCAGAGTAGGCCGTCTCAGAATGACTTGCCGCTGTTGACGTTGACCTTGGTCACCTGGCCAGAGTGCTTCCCGTAGACTTCTCTACTGTGGCATTCCTCTCGTCCATTCTTCCCGCACTGGGCTCTTTGGGAGGAAGTCACTCTGTGCTGGTTCCACTGAAAGAGTGAGGAGTTACGGTCCCGTCCCTGAGCGGGTCTTTTTTCCGCCAGGAGACTCAGAGGAAGTGTGCGCCCTCCTGGGCAGCGGTCAGCCAGCGACAAGCGGGAACAGAATCTGGAAACTCCTTCCTCGTTCTTGCCCTTCTGGGATTCCCCTCGCTTCTCAGAAGCAAGTTTCCCCGATGTGCTGTTTTGCTTCTTCACACTGGGCAGACTGGTGTCGCCACGGGTCGGCGTGCCTGCATGTCGCAGGGAGGGTCCCTGGCCGCGCGATGAAGTCTTTGACAGCGGCTGGCAGGATGTGGCTTCTCCTGGCGTGCCCTCCCTGACAGAATGTCCCTCCCTTTGTTTGCTTTTCTGTGCCTTCGGGTATCTGCTTGTGTATGAAGTCCCGATATTATAGCTGTTTGCTGCAGGGGAGTTGATCTGGTAACTTGTTAGTCCTTACAAAACACAAAATGCCTGGTCTTCGTTGTGACAGGGGGGAGGGAGGAGCGAAAGGGGGCTTCTGGTCCGAGACAACTTAAAGACAGGAATTAAGAATGTTGTAAGTTTATAAAGGACAATATCAGATAGCACATAACCAAGCATTAAGTTATGTGGTATAAATAATAGATTTTTAAAATACTAACAGTTAGTAATAACCTGGATCCTTGTAACAACCAAATAAGGTTAAATTGTATATGCAGGGTCACTTCTTATTGAGCTGTGGTTCCAAAAATGCAACCTAATTCTGGGGGATAATTTCATAATCTCCTCGTCCTGATGGTTAATCAAATGTTTCCATGGCGCTGTTTCCTGCAGCTTCACTCAAGCGAAGCCATGTTCACTGCCCTCCTGTGCCACCTGAAAGATGGGCTGTCACATAGGGGGAGGGGAGGGGGATGCAGGGGAGGGGGAGGGGGGTGGGGAGGGAGAGGGGGATGCAGGGGGACAGGGAAGGGGACAGGGGATGCAGGGGGACAGGGAAGGGGACAGGGGATGCAGGGGGACAGGGAAGGAGACAGGGGATGCAGGGGACAGGGAAGGGGACAGAGAAGGGGACAGGGGATGGGGAGGGGGATGAGGGGGAGGGGGAGCGGGAGGGGGATGCAGGGAACAGGGAAGGGGACAGGGGAGGGGGAGGGGGATGCAGGGGAGGGGGAGGGGGACGCAGGGGAAGGGGGAGGGGGACGCAGGGGATGGGGAGGGGACAGGGGATGGGGAGGAGGATGCAGGGGAGGGGGAGGGGGTCATGGGCCAAGTATAGGAATTTTTTGTCAGGGACCTGGTTTCCTAACTCAGACCTGGCTGGGCTCAACTGAGACCACAGTTCTGCACTCCACTCTAAAAGGGGTTCACCATTGCGGTGGGGGCCGCATTCCCAGGAAAGGGACGTTCGTGAGGGCCAGGAGAGTAACCCACAGTTTGGTCACAGTTTGAAGTGTCTAGAGGAGGATCTACGTAGGTGTTTTTGTTGTCCTTTGTACCTTGTGCGTAGGAGGGGTTACTGTCCTTCCCGTTGCTCTTAGCTGCCTGCTTCCGTTTCCTCTGGGGTTTAGAAACGACTGTCAGACCAGACAGTGCCAGTGCCTATGACTCCTTGATCAGCTGCATTTCAGTGACAATCAGCACAGAATAATGGCTGTCACTTAAAACAGCCACGCCCAATTTGGTAACTCACATTTATCTAGGTTGACAAAATTCTGTATGTTCATATGTGTCTATCAGCTATATCTATGCAAGCATATACATATAATAATAATATATAGTTATTTCTTACACTAATATTAAGATGTCATAGATTAATTTATATCTACATGATATAAATAAACATTATTGTATATATTACACTGGGGAACAAATTTTTTTTCATTTTCTGTTGCATGAAGTTTTAGAACTATTTCTATATATTTCTGCATCACTGATTCCAAATATGAAATCTGTTTTTTGGTGCATGCTCTATTTTTTATGCAATTTTAATTTCTTTTTGTTACAGTTAATGGCATGCATTGGCTTTTAAATTGGAGGTAAAGGGCAATGACTCTTATATTGAACATAACCACAAGGCAATTAATGTTTTACAAATTGTAAAACATTTATATAATTGTAGTTGTTTTTAAATGTAAAAAATTATTATCTGATTAAAACACCCTCTTATTTTGTCTTAAGATTGAATCATGGCTTCTTTGAGTAGGCATAATTATAAGAATAGTCCTGACACCTTCTGTTATATATGTGGCTGTTACACACTTCAACGTCAAAGGCGCAATATTTCATCATTTGTGACACATACATATATTGCCTATTTTCAAGTTCCCCTTGGCTATCAAGACAAGAATTGGGCTCCTCATATTGTCTGTCATAATTATGTGAGGAAATGCTTTGTGACTGGACAAAAGGAAAATGCAAAGGAATGCCTTTTGGTATTCCCATGGTTTGGCGTGAACCTAAGGACCGCAGCAGTGACTGTTATTTCTGCCTGATTCATAGGGCATCGACAAGAAAAAACCCCATATGATTGCATATCCTAATATTCCTTCAGCAATACGACCTACCCCACACTCTGAGACACTCCCAGTTCCAGTTTTCAATGGTTTTATTTCCTCTAAGGACGAAGAAAGTGAACATGGTGATCAAGTGTATTTTGACAAGATGCATGAGGAAATGGTTGTAGAATCTGAAGGGTCTTCTTCTGATGCCAAGCAGTCATTAAACCCTCAGCAGTTTAGCCAACCCGAACTGAATGACTTAGTAAGAGATTTGGGCCTATCAAAGAAAGCAGCTGAGTTATTAGCCTCCAGGCTTCAAGAAAAGAATGTACTTCACTGGTCAGCTAAAGTATCCCATTTCAGGAAGCATGAACAAATTTTTGTGGACGTTTTTTCCGAAGACAAACACTTTGTTTACTGTCATGATATCCGTAGTCTTCTCAGCCAGCTAGGTGTTACCACTTACAGTCCAACAGAATGGCGGCTATTTCTTGACAGCTCTAAACAGAGTCTGAAATGTGTTCTCCTACACAACGGTAATGTTTATGCAGCAGTCCCAATTGGTTATTCAACTCATCTGCGAGAAGATTATAATGACATAAAAATTGTCCTTGACTTTCTGAAGTATGAGGAGCATAACTGGATCATTTGTGTGGATTTTTTTTTTTTTTACACAGCCAGAGAGAGAGTCAGAGAGAGGGATAGATTAGGGACAGACAGACAGGAATGGAGAGAGATGAGAAGCATCAATCATCAGTTTTTTGTTGTGGCACCTTAGTTGTTCATTGATTGCTTTCTCATATGTGCCTTGACCGTGGGCCTTCAGCAGACTGAGTCACCCCTTGCTCGAGCCAGCGACCTTGGGTACAAGCTGGTGAGCTTTGCTCAAACCAGATGAGCCCTCACTCAAGCTGGCAACCTCGGGGTCTCGAACCTGGGTCCTCAGCATCCCAGTCCGACGCTCTATCCACTGCACCACCACCTGGTCAGGCTTGTGTGGATCTTAAAATGGTAAATTTCTTGCCAGGACAACAAAGAGGTTTCACGAAGTATCCTTGCTTTCTGTGTTTGTGGGACAGCCAAGCTCAGGACAAACACTGGACACAGAAGGAGTGGCCGAAACGTGAAGCTCTGGAAGTAGGGATGCAAAATATTGTGAATGAACCTGTAGTTAATCGAGACAGGATCATTTTTCCCCCACTTCACATCAAACCTGGATTAATGAAGCAGTTTGTTCAGGCTTTGAATAGAGAAAGTGACTGATGTCAACATATTATTTCTGCTTTTCCTGCCTTGTCTTTTGAGAAGATAAAAGCAGGTGTATTCAATGGACTTCAAATTCGAACCCTCATACGTGATGAAGAATTTTCCAGGAAGATGAATAAGGAGGAGAAAGCATCATGGCAGTCTTTTGTGGCAGTTACGAAGAACTTCCTTGGCAACAAAGAAGCAGAAAACTATGAACTTCTGGTTCAAAGGATGCTGTTGGCTTTCTGCGACATTGGATCTAACATAAGTGTTAAGATTCAGTTCCTGAACAGTCACCTTGATAAGTGTCCCGAAAATCTTGGAGCTGTTAGTGATGAGCAGACTACTGCTGGAACATCAGACGAGATTGTCCTCAACAAGTATACAAACGCAAGAGCTACAAACGCAAATTTTATGATTAAAATAAGTGTTTTAATATGTTGTATTTTGAAATTGTATACAAATTCTGATGCAGTCATATCTTTTAGTGTATTAGTGTATTTACTACATTCTATAAATTACTATATTTTCACAAAGATGATGCCCAAGAAGACATTCTACTTCATTACGTTAAACAAAATGTTGAAAATTTTACAATAAGAAGAAAACCTAAAATCTTGAATTGCAAAAAAAACTGTAGTTTACAGAGAAAAACTAATGTCAGATTTGAGATCAGCACACTCGAATTAGGTAAGAACAGTGTTTTTGTGGATGCAACAAAAATTTTGTTCCCCAGTGTAATCTACACACTGAGTAGTTTTTGTTAACTTGGACACACACACACACATACACACACACACACACAGTACACATTTGTAGATATTTAAGTATACATACATTTTGTTTTGTAATTATTTTAACTAATTTTAGTTTAAAAGTTTTCACTAGCCTAGTCTCGTGATAAATGCGTAAGATGCGGTCGACATTTAATGAGTGGGTCGAGGCATGAAGGCAGGCAGCTACGGTGGAAACTGCGCCTACCTCCTGCCAGCCGAGCATGCACCTGTGCTTTGTGGCAGGCTGCTTTTACCGTGTATGTGAGCGTTTCGAGATCCCCGTAAGAACGAGCAGAGTTCTTACGAGCCATTTCACAACGTGAGGGGGTAGGAGATGGCCCTGGGGGTGGGTAGGTCCACGGACCCCTGTGATCGTCAGGGTGGGCTGAGGAAGAACAATGTGGGGCAGTCGGGCTTTAAAATGAGATCATAAAGTGAAAATCGTGTTAAGTGAAATTTTCCCGTGAAAATATACTGAATTGACATTAACTACAATGCGGGCAGCACAGATACCACGGCCCCAGGAGAACACCCAGATTCCACAGGAAGGAGAGTCCACGCAGACCCCTGGCACTCTGGAATCAGTGGGTCCAGCAACGGGAGGGGTCCAGCAGGTGCCAATGAAACCACATGTCCTGTGTTACTGAGGACCACGCGGGGCACAGTGGCCGATGCCAGGAGGGAAACGGGCATTCAAAAAACAAGACCCAACCGAACGTCTGTGAATGGTCAGAGGTGGAAAGAGGAGACAGCGGTGATGGATTCGTTCCCTCTGTGGGGGTTTGACTTCTTCAAGTCTCCTCACACTATTCGGAAGTCAAGTTCAGAACTGGACGTACACCTCTGTCCCCATCGGCGCTCACTGGCCCCAGGAGCGCTGGTTGTCCCTGTGGTCCCTGACCTGCGGATGCTGTGGGTAAACCCCGGGGCTTCCGGGACCCCCTCTGTCCCCATCGGCGCTCACTGGCCCCAGGAGCGCTGGTTGTCCCTGTGGTCCCTGACCTGCGGATGCTGTGGGTAAACCCTGGGGCTTCCGGGACCCCCTCTGTCCCCTGCTTTCAGAGGCGCCCTGTGACAGGTACAGAAAAGTGCATCAGCAGCGCCTCATCCCCCGTCACTCCCTTTCGTCAGTTTTCTTTATTTGGGACACTTCTGTCACCTCCGGTCCTTAGGCTTCCCGCGTATTTGCCACGCTGGTGACAAGTGCCAGGCTTTTGCTCTGGCGCTGTCTCCCATGCCACCTGCTCCTGTTCTGGTGTCGTTTCTGTGTCCTCCGCTGTTTTCGCCCCTGTTCCCAGTTCTCTGCTCTCAGCTCCGCAGGGGAACTTTTGTCATGTTAACCGCAGGTCCTGCTGGCCTCCTATGCGGGGACTCTGAGTTACCTCGCAAAGCCTACTGGCTGCCCTGTTTCTCTGGTACCCGAAGGGAGAGGGGCTGTGGCTGCTCTCCTGAGAGTGCTCCAGGCAGCCTGCGGTCATGGGAATGGAAGGGGGAGTGGAATGAGGATTCTGATGCCAGTGCAAAGGGGCTGATGTCCTTGGAAAAGCGAGTCCAGCTGTGTGGGCCTCCCTTTCCTGTTCTGTCTCGTAAGGACAATGACACTGACCTCACCAGCTCAGTGAGAAGCTCAGAAACGGCGACGGAAGGGATGGCTTCAGCCACATCGCAAGCGCGGGATGGTTCTTGGCATTGTAGTTATTATTTGGTTAGAGTTATGATCCAGTGGACAGTTCAAATTTTAACTAAGACGCAGTGAGCGCTAATGCGATGTTGAAATGCGGCACCGCGCTCAGTGGTACAGCCTGGCCTCGAGCAGTTTGTAATCTTTTCTAGGAGGTAAAATGTGCATCCCCAACATCCAAGGCTACCGTGTGATGATTGCAAAGACTCTGAGCAGACACCCTCCCTGCTGGTTTAGAGGTGGGACATTAGGAGACCAGGAGCTGGAGAGGTGGTGACCGTGGTCACCCCAGGCCGCTGCACTGCTCAGGGCCCGTGGGGACTGGTGCATAGGCCCGCCTGGCTGCAGGGTGGACTGGTGACCTCTGTGCATTACTGTTTCCACGAGAAAGTGTGGCAGTGCCTTAAGCTAATGTCATCGGAGCCCTGAGGAGAGGAGCTCAGCCCCCAGGGGCTGACAGCGAGTGGCATCTTGGAGGAGGTCACATCCGAGATAGGTCATGGAGATAAGCCAGCTTTTGTAGGGTGCCGTGATGGAGGGCGTGGCATGAATAAAGGCAAGAGGCGGCCCCGTGGTTTTCTGCATTGTTTTCTGAACGGTTAGCAGCATACACATGGGGGCTAGCCGGGAAAATGCTGGGATATAGGTTTGTGCCGGATGAGAGGGGGCTGGCGGTCTCTCCCCGTGGGACCGTGCGAGGCGTTAAGAATCGGAGCACTACACAATGGTCCACACTCTGGACTGCTCTGCAGAATGGTATGGGACCGTCTGGAAGTAAGGAGAGTATATCAAGACTTCAGCTGGGAGGCCATCATAAACACCTGGTGAAGGTTTCATGGGCGAGGTGACGGGAATGGAAAGGAAGGACGATGGGAGAGCCACTGAGACGAGGCGTGGCCATGGCAGTGAGGAGAGGCATGCTGGGGCTCCAGCGGGGTCCCTGGGAACGGAGAGGCCCCAGTACGAGAAGTGGTGTCACCAGTTTCAAAAGAAAAGGCAGCTGTGTACACTAATATGGCCCAGTGGAGTCGCGCAGGGCCACCTGCGCCTAGGGCTCCCAGACACCCACCCCCAGGGGGGTCTTTACCCGGCTTTACAAAATGGCTAGAATTGTTTCCATGGCTACAGAGCAGGTCCTGCAGTAACTTTGTTCTGTGGAAATGTGATGAGATGCCATAGAAACTTCCCTCTGTTTGTATCAATTAGCCGATAGTGAACCTGGTTTCAGTGCCCATCATTTTTGCTTAAAGTCACAGAACCTACCCACAACAAGTGAGGACTCACTGTCCCATGAGTGCTAACACGACGTGCTCGAGTTTCATCAAGAGGGGCTCTGTCACGGGAGCGTGTTTGTAAGGGCCGTCAGGGGCGCGTCTCATTGATAAACTCAGGGGACTCTGACAATTGCTATCAAGCAACTGTTCTGCTCGAGTCCCTGTTCCCCAGGACAGATGTCAAAGGGAGCGTGCGATTTTGTTTGCGGGTCACAGCCTAAGGTAACATGGGAACTCCATTTTTCTCCAAGTGCTACCCTATAGGATTAAGTTGTAAGTGACAGAAAATGCGAGCCCTTCCCGGAATAACAGGGGAGGGGGAGGTCTGTGGGAGATGCTGCTGTTACCACTGAGGGGCTTTGAGTAATGCTCCCTTTCTCTCTCCCTCCCGATTCTCTCGGCCAGTGTTTGTGAGGTTCAACTCCAGCCACGGATTCCCAGTGGAGGTGGATTCTGCCACCAGCATCTTCCAGCTCAAGGAGGCGGTTGCTAAGCGACAGGGGGTTCCAGCTGACCAGCTGCGAGTGATTTTCGCAGGAAAGGAGCTCAGGAACGACTGGGTGGTGCAGGTGAGTGTCCCTCGGAGAGCTCTTCCGGGCTGCCGCCGGCTCCACTGCTCATGCGGCCGGCGCTGCCGGGCTGACATTCATGCCTGAGATCTAATAGAATAAATAGTGCCTGGGGATTCCTTGAACTTTACTCCACACCGCTTCATTAATTCTGACCTTCTTAATTATGCATTGAAACAGCGAGCGGAAGGATTGGAAGAACAATCCTGAGAGAGAGAGAGGGAGAGAGGGAGAGAAGGAGGGAGAGAGAGAGAGAACACACAGGCTGGGCTTAGTGGATAAATGTTTACTGACTACGGGAGCAGCAAGGCACGATTTCGGTGTCTGTTCAATTTCTACCTTACTTATTCCATTTGAATCTTAATGAGGAAGGCTTCAAATAAATCGTTCCAAATCAGGCTGCTCACTCCCGGTGCGGTGAGGGATTTGTAACCCAAGTGTGACCCCTGGAGGACAGTGGAACCTGCGCGCTGGGGCTCACAGAGGGTGCAGGGCTCAGGGCCTGTGCGCAGCAGGCCTGGGGAGTTCCTGCACCCCCCCCCCCCCTCAAGTTGTTCTGAAGCTGCTGGTACAGCACAGGGGAAGTCCACCTTTCTTCCTAACTTTGCATGCTTCAGCGCATGGCTCCCGAAACCAGGAAGGCCCCACCCCCCTTTCACTCTGCCAGTGTCACCCAGAACAGCATTTCTCTGGGAAGTGAGAGAACTTGTTAGGAGACTAAAGCACTGTGTTGTCACCTCTACGCGGAGACTGTTATCTGTTGGGGACAGACGCCAGCAAATACCATTCAGCAGGGACTGGAGTTGTTCTTCGCGGGGGACAGGAAAGAAAGCTTCCTGAGGGTGGGCCAGGGGGTGCTGAGGACCCAGCAGGCTCCTTCCCCTCTTCCTCTGCCCACGTCCACGGGGGCTCCTGTTGACAGCTGGGGGGCTGCCTTGTGGAGGGCACTGCATGTCCTTGTGAGGACCTGTCCCTGCCTCCTCTCCTGGGTGTATTAAGTGCCCTGTGGACTGCTTTCAGAGCTCCAGTACACAAAAGAAGCTATAGAAATGCAAATCGCCCCCCTTTCCAGGGCTCTTCCTGCTGATGGCCAGGCACCTGCTCATTGTGAGCAAAGTGCTGTGCTTGGCTTTTAGGCAATTGGTTTTTATAAGGGAAGTGCCTGTGTTAAAAAAGTGTTTTGATTTTTTATTTTTATTTCAGTCAACTAAAAAGCTTTTACTGTACCTACTAGCCTCTAAATCCAAGAAAGGTTTTCTTCACAAATAAAGGATTTTAAAGCACCTCCTTGGAACAAAATGTTTCCTGTTACCACGAGTTTTGGATTTTCAGGTTCTAAAGCACCTCATCCTCCGATACCAGTCGGGCCGATAGGTCAGACGAATTGCTACAGACGATCGGTTTTCACAAACATATGTATGTACAATATTTATTGATTTAGAGTATTTTGGCAAACACTTCCAATGAGGGATCCCAGCGGCAGGCAAAACTCATCACTGCTTTGGTGGAGCCAGCTCGTTATGTAGGGGTTTTAAAGCAGAAGGATTAGCCTGAGCCATCGGCTGCAGCTATATATTAGCAATATCCAGTAGCTGTAGCAGAAGGACATGGTAACTGGCCAATGAAAACGGAAACGTAAATATCGTTCTGTTGCGACGGTGGAGCAAACAGGCCTCAGTGGAAGTCACAGAGAAAGACTTCCTGGGTGAGTCGGAGCTCGCGTGGGATTCCAGAGAGGGACAGTGACTGTGGGGCGTGCTGGGGGAGAGCGTGGGTCTCTCTTCTGCTGGAACTAGAGGTGCCGCGGAGGACTAGGCGAGAAGGGAACTTGGAGCTGCGGTCCTAGGGTCTGGACTGGCCAGGCGCTGAGTTTCATGTGTGGAGAGCTAGAGGGAGTAGCAGTGTGCTCTGAGGGAACTGGGAAGCAGAGCCCCTGTGACTGTGGGGAGCATGCCTGACTCCTCACGTGGTGATGCCAGCAGGAGGCGTGTCCAGCAGGAGAGGTGTGGGCGTGTCCGGCAGGAGAGGTGTGGGCGTGTCCGGCAGGAGGCATGTGGGCGTGTCCAGCAGGAGAGGTGTGGGCGTGTCCAGCAGGAGGCATGTGGGCGTGTCCAGCAGGAGGCATGTGGGCGTGTCCAGCAGGAGAGGTGTGGGCGTGTCCAGCAGGAGGCATGTGGGCGTGTCCAGCAGGAGAGGTGTGGGCGTGTCCGGCAGGAGAGGTGTGGGCGTGTCCAGCAGGAGAGGTGTGGGCGTGTCCAGCAGGAGGCATGTGGGCGTGTCCAGCAGGAGGCATGTGGGTGTGTCCGGCAGACAGTTGAGGACTTAGGTGTGGAGCTTAGGGGCTCACTTGAGTCACATGGATCGATACTTTTTCTTTGGAAAGAGCTCTTGTCAGCTCATGCAGCTGAGCCTCCGTGGCCCACACTGAAGGTGACCTACATGGTTATGGTAGGTCACCTTCAGCGATTCATTCATTTACAGAGCAGGAAAAGCAGTAAGGGGACACCATCCGCCCCCCACCCCCACCCCAGGACTCTGGAGAGGGTGTGGTAGAAGAGGAAATTACTGACTGGTAAAGGAACATATAGAAAACTGGAGGACAGGCGGAAGAGCAGGGCCTGGGGACTTGGTGGCAGTAGTGGTGGCCTGGTAGCCTTAGGAGTGCAGTCCAGGACCCTGGCTGGTGAGGGCCGGTCTGCAGGGGCCCCCCGAGGGCCAGGGCTGTGTAATGAGCGAAGGCGGAGCACTAGAGGGTGTCCCCGAGCCCCTGGTCTGCACTGCTAGGCAAAACAAATTTTTAAATGTTTATTTTATTCATTTAGAAAGAGAAGAAGAGAGAGAGAGAGAGGAACATAGGTCTGTTCCTGTATGTGCCCTGACTGGGGATTAACCCACAACCTCCATTTTACAGAACAATGCTCTAAATGACTATTTAGACTGTATCTTACGTACTTGGGAAATGTAGCCTCTCTGTGTCAGAGTATTCATTTGCGAAACAGGAAGTACCTACTCCATTGGAATTTTGTAAGGGCTAAATTGGTTAATTTCTATAAAGCTCTTAGAACAGAACATGATATAGAATAAACACTCTTCAGCAGTTTTCGACCTTTTTCATCTTGTGGAACACACAAACTAATTACTAAAATTCTTCAGCACACCAAAAACAATATTTTTTGTCGATCTGACAAAAAAAAATAGGTATAATTTTGATTCATTCACACCAGACAGTTACTGTTGTGTTGGCTGTTGTCATTTTTTTATCTGTAACCTAAGGGAAAAGAGGTCAGCGCCTCTAAGTAGTCAGGTGTTGCATGTTTTAAAACCTCTTGCAGCACATGGGTTGAGAATTGCAGTGCTATATAAATGTTAGCATTTGTTACCATCGTCATCATGACTGTAATCATCATTGGGCACTTACTCCAGAGTCTAAGAGATCATCTTAAAGACTACCTCATCCTGGATCATACAAAAATTAAAGAGTTAAGGCAATGACGCCATACATATTTTGCTAAGGAGACATATATATGTGTATTTGTACGTATGTGGCTTGTGTGTTTGTATAATATTTATATAGTTTCACTAAAAACAACTGTGGAGTTTATAAATAAATATTTAGCTCTTAGACATGCAGGGTTTACTTACCTTAAGACGGGTGGAACTTGAATTGAGTAAGCTTAAAATCATTTTATACAATTCCTCTGGACAAATTCTGTACAAATAAAAACCTATCGTTGCTTTGTTCAGCAGAGATTCATTATGGTGTTATTGTTTTTAAATTATTCTTATATAGCAGTTACTTGCTATACTCTGTATCTACTAGGAGCAAATTGGAAAGAGTTATATACTTTTTCCTACTTCATAAACAATGCTTCTGTGCGTGTTTTTAACATTCAAAAAATTAATATTTTTACACCTACCAGTATGCAATATAAAACATTAATCTTTGACATATTATTTATAATAGTTTGATAATTTTTATTTATAAAGAATTCTTGTTAATTCATGCAACCAGATATTTAGGCCCCATTCAAATAATGGATCACTCTTTCTTCTAGCCCCCCAACTCTGAAATCTCTTCTATGTAATTTTAAACTTATTATTCAGAACTACACAAGGAAAATGGCTTCTAATATAGTGGTATATTCCAAAATTGATGATCTTTGCAATTAGATGGTTAAAATGACTAAGACCTCAGTATTTATATAAGATTTTGTTTGAACATAATTCATTGTATTCATATAAGCTGTGTTAGTATTGATGTCATTACTATCAATATAGGTTTATTAGCTAATATATTTGTTACTTAGCGTTCTCCAGATAAACAGAACCAATAGGATAATCATATATATATGACAGGTAGGTAGGTAGGTTGGTAGAGAGATAGTTAGGTAGATTAATTGATTGATTGATATAAGGAATGGTCTCACACATGGAGGCTGACAAATCCCAAGATCTGCAGTTCGCAAGCTTAGTTCCTGTCTGAGTCCGAAGGCCTGAGACCTGGTAGCGGTGAGGGGGTCGCTCAGTCTATAGGCTGATAGGCATGAGACCTACGAATTGCTATTTCAGCTAAAGACCAAAGGTCGGGGGAAAAACCAGCGTCCTGACTAGAATGCTATTGGGCAGGAGGAATTTCTTCTTATGCGGGAGGGTCAGCCTTTTTGTTCAGGCCTTCAATGGACTGGAGGGGTCCCACCCATATTGGTGGGAACCATCAGATTTACTCAGTCTCCTGATTCAAATGTTATCTCATCCAAAACACCCTCACAAGCTCTGCTAGACCAAGGTATGACTCAAGGTTCGGGCACATATCCAGTCAAGTTAACACAAAACATGAACCAGCACAGCCAGGACATGGCAACGTTGTTATATCTTTATTAATGTTATAGGGAAGTTGCTCTATTTGTGTTCTTTTTGTATTAATAAATTAGACTTACAAAACGGAAAATAAAATATGACTGACACAAATTTTTGCTTTATAAAAGGATTCATCCAGTCAGGTGCTCATAAATTCCTTTCAACAAATAGTCAATTTTATGATGTTTAAAATGTACATACACAGTGGGAGACCATTATTCCATAAAACAGGTCATTCTGCCGTAAGTGTGAAAGGGCAGTAGTTTATTACCCTCATTCCTTTAAGCTTTAGATATGACAAGATCTGAGTTCGGAAGACCAAAGACATTGAGAATTTAGTAGCTTGGGTTGTAAATGTTAAAGAGGAGGGGAGGACTCTGAGAAGCCACGTTATTTCATTGGCAGTATTTGCAGTGACATACACCATATATATTTAAAAATGTGTGAGTCATGAAAACCAGCTTTCACCGACAGGGTTCATCCTATCCGATTGTTAAAGAATTCAAGTTTTTGAAATCTGTAAGAAAATTTTACCTATTATTTTCAGGAACATTATAGACTGTTTTGATAATATAGCTAATTAACCTGCAACATTTTGAAACTTTAAAAAATGCACAAGGATGTTATGAATACCCTCTAAACCCCTTGAACTACATCTAACATAAGTAAATGTTGTTTAAATAATATGATGTGAGAGTGTTGGCATTTTCATAATATCCTTTATTTTTCCAACATTAGTATTTCTCTTTTAATTTACTTAGGCTCTATTTTTCTGATTATGGCATTACTGTATGCTAATTATATATAAAACTGAGGCTCATGGACACAGACAAAAGTGAAATGGTGACCAAAAAGAGAGTATGAGGGGAGGGGGACAGGAAAAAATTCAAATGACAGGAAAAAGTATGCCAGCAACCCCAAACTCAGCTTATATATTCTTATTAATAATGATTTTTCTTTATATGCTAATAGGTATATATCACTGATAATCTTACAGCTTTACCCTTAATTCTAGCAACTTGTCATATACTTTATGAAATTATGAATTTAGGTACACCTGAGGACATCAGAAAAGCAAACTTGATACTTCTGTATCTTTTACCAGATCACAGTTTAGTGATTTCGGTGTTGAGAAGCTAGCATGTTATTTACAGAGAAGAGTTTTATTTGAAAGACTAGGAAGTTGTACATTTGTTTGAAGTTTTTTTGGTTATATTGTTTTAAGGTATGCAATTTGAAGAGTATTGGTATTCTGTGATATCCTTCTACAGTCTCAGAACAATTGTTTACAATGGTTTACTCACTGCTGTTCGGTTGCCCTTTATCATTATATGTGCTGAACTTTCTAGGACAAGTGCAGAATGTGTAATGAGGAGTTACTGGGAGAGAGAGAAAATGAGCCGTGCACAGGCGCTAGCTACTTCATGCTCCCAGTAACAAGCGCGAAGTGAACCCCTTGGTGGACCGAGGGTGCGGAGTGGCACAGGGGTGGATATACTGGCTGGGTTTCCCTCTTGTTTTCATTTTCTTTCTTTTCATCACAATCATAGATAATGTGGCCGTGATAGCTTATATGAAACAAAATGGGACACTTTTGAGAATGAAAAAAATGTTCTATTAATAATTACTCCAGGACAAAATGTGTTTGCGGGCTGCGCCCTGGGCAGAGAGAGACAGATGGTTACCCCGGGCTGGGTAGGATTCCTCACATTGAAGAGTCTCCACTGCTCTTGGAAAGTATTGATTTGAAAGAGAGAGAAAGAGACATCAATTTGCTGTCTCGCTTATTTATGCATTCATTGGTTGACTCCTATTTGTGCCCTGACCGGGGACAGAGCCCACAACCCTGGTGTATCCTGACGATGCTCTAACTCAGGGGTAGTCAACCTTTTTATACCTACCGCCCACTTCTGTATCTCTGTTAGTAGTAAAACTTTCTAACCGCCCACTGGTTCCACAGCAATGGTGATTTATAAAGTAGGGAAGTAACTTTACTTTATAAAATTTATAAAGCAGAGTTACAACAAGTTAAAGCATATAATAATAATTACTTACCAAGTACTTTATGTCGGATTTTCACTAAGTTTGGCAGAATAAATCCTTATAAAACAACTTACTATAGTTAAATCTATCTTTTTATTTATACTCTGGTTGCTCCGCTACAGCCCACCATGAAAGCTGGAGCGCCCCCTAGTGGGCGGTAGGGGCCAGGTTGACCACCACTAGGGGGCAGTAGGGACCAGGTTGACCACTGCTCTAACTCACCAACTGGGCCGTCTGGCCAGGGCTGGGAAGTATTTCTGATGCCTGCCCCCAAGCTTCAGGCCACACTTTGATACCTTAAGATCACAAACATTACGAAATTTTTATAATTAAAAAAGTAGTTTTGTCTTTTTAACTAGTAAAGAATATATTCGAAATTATAATCTAACTAATATCACAACACTTTAAACAATTTCGTAGAATCCTCAGTTTGTAGAGACTATGTCCACAGACCAGTTTGAGAAGCACTGTTAGAGAGTATTATTCTTTTTTTATGTACTGATATGTTCTATTTGGTTATTGGCAAGATTTTGAATCTTGAAAAATTAAAAAAAAAACATGGACGTCAAAAAACAGGTTGTCTGGTTGAAGTGCTGCATCTGGGAGGCGGGGAGTGAGGTCTCCACACTGCACTCGGACCTGAAGGAATGGAGCCTGGTGAGTTATGGAGGTATAAGAAACACCTGTAGGCCCTGGCCGGTTGGCTCAGCGGTAGAGCGTTGGCCTGGCGTGCGGAGGACCCGGGTTCGATTCCCGGCCAGGGCACATAGGAGAAGCGCCCATTTGCTTCTCCACCCCCCCCCCTCCTTCCTCTCTGTCTCTCTCCTCCCCTCCCGCAGCCAAGGCTCCATTGGAGCAAAGATGGCCGGGGCGCTGGGGATGGCTCCTTGGCCTCTGCCTCAGGTGCTCGAGTGGCTCTGGTCGCGGCAGAGCGACGCCCCGGAGGGGCAGAGTGTCGCCCCCTGGTGGGCGTGCCGGGTGGATCCCGGTTGGGCGCATGCGGGAGTCTGTCTGACTGTCTCTCCCCGTTTCCAGCTTCAGAAAAATACAAAAAGAAAAAAAAAAAAAGAAAGAAACAGCTGTAACTACACTGAACTAGCTCAGTGACGGGAATATCAAATACCGACCACACCGAAAGCTCGGGAGGACGTGGAGAGCAGGGCACTCACATGCTGCTGGGGGGAGAGAGGGGCTGGGTCCCCCCTGGGGAGAGCAGGACACTCACATGCTGCTGGGGGGAGAGAGGGGCTGGGTCCCCCCTGGGGAGAGCAGGACACTCACATGCTGCTGGGGGGAGAGAGGGGCTGGGTCCCCCCTGGGGAGAGCAGGACACTCACATGCTGCTGGGGGGAGAGAGAGGGGCTGGGTTTCCCCTGGGGAGGGCAGGGCACTCACATGCTGCTGGGGGGAGAGAGAGGGGCTGGGTCCCCCCTGGGGAGAGCAGGGCACTCACATGCTGCTGGGGGGGAGAGAGGGGGGGTCCCCCCTGGGGAGAGCAGGGCAGCCTCTCAAACACACCCAGCGTGAGCTCAGCGTAGGGCGCGTGGCCACTCTCTGGGTTACGGATCCCGGAGGAACGAGGCCATCAGCACGTGACTGTTCACACCAGCTTCCCTCACGTCCCCCCAAACCACCCGACGTCCTTCGGCGGGCAGGGATCAGACACACCGTGGTCCGTCCAGACTCTACTCAGCAGTGACAGGAGCAGACTGCTGACGGAAACCTGGATGGATTTTAAGGGAATTGTGCCGAGTGAAGACATGCCAACCCCAGATAGTCGCTTACTCAAGAAGTCCATATTTAAACTATTCTTGAAATGACACAGTGATGGAATGGAGCAGAGCGGAGCGGTTCTTAGGTGGCAGGGAGAGGGTGGGAGGGGACAGGTGGGAAGAGTGAGGGACAGCCAAGGACAGCAGGAGGGAGCTGCGGTGACAGGTGTTCTGTATCTCACCTGGACCAGTGCTGGCCATACAGTCGTGATGTTCTATTTTTTTTTTTTAATTGATTGATTTTAGAGAGAGACAGAAACATGGGTGTTTTCCTATATTTGCCCGAGCAGTGATCACGCCCACCACCTTTGCATAACCTTTGCTCTATCTGAGCCATCCGGCTCGGCAAGTTGTTACCACTGGGGGAGACAGGACCTCTCTGTATTACTTCTGACAACTGCATGTGGGTCTACAAGGACCTCAAGATAAAGTTCAGTTAAAAGAAAAGAAGTTCTGTCTTCTTCCACAGTGGAATAGACATGCTCTCTTCCTACAGAAAATAAGCAAATGTATTATTTGTACCTATTTTAAAGGGACAGTGCTTATTAATAGGTGATTTTTAACATGAGAAATTAGAAAAGAATTTAACTTATTCTCAGACATTTAAAGACTGATTCTCACTAAGTGTAAGGACAATAAAACTTACGGACTGTGAGGGCGTATTCCTTGGCTTCTCAAGCAGAATCATTGGCACCTTATGAGTCTGAATAGACATGATTTGTATTTATTTTTAAAGCCTTTACCAAATAGTTCAACAAAACAAAAATAAACAGTTCTTGACACCCGTGTATTCTAGTTGCACATGTTTTCAGAACTGACTTGAGAGTCACACACTCGCGTTTTTGGAAACGGGAGCAGCCAGGTGGCCGCTGTGGTTGGAATGGCTCGAGGAGACTTCGCTTCGAGAACTGTCCCCTTCTGTTGGTGTCAGACACTTCCACAGTGCAAGGCGTTCAGCAATGACACGGTTTCATTTGTAAACTAGATTTACTTAAAATTCTTTTACTCTGGAATACAGGACGGAGAGAGGCTAGATTGAATTGGAGCAGAGAATGCTGTTCTACCATGATTTTTTGTTAGTATACAAAGGAGAATCCTGCAAAGGACAGCATGAATGGCCAGTGTGTTTCACTCCCAAGTGTATCTGCCCCAGTGGAAGACAGTAGGAAGGTAGGATGCATATCACAACACTCAGAGAGCAGCCGCACAGTGAGTCCTTTGTATTAAGACTACAGTTGCGTAGGCCCTGGCCGGTTGGCTCAGTGGTAGAGCATCAGCCTGCTGTGTGGAATCGCAGGTTCAATTCCAGGCCAGGGCACACAGGAGAAGTGCTCATCTGCTTCTCCACCCTTCCCCCTCTCCTTCCTCTCTGTCTCTCTCTTCCCCTCCTGCAGCCAATGCTCCATTGGAGCAAAGTTGGTCCAGGCACTGAGGACAGCTCCATGGCCTCCACCTCAGGCACTAGAATGGCTCCAGCCACAATGGAGCAATGGCCCAAACAGGCAGAGTATCGCCTCCCTAGTGGAC
The DNA here is from genome assembly GCF_036850995.1 of Saccopteryx leptura. Lineage (NCBI taxonomy): Eukaryota > Metazoa > Chordata > Mammalia > Chiroptera > Emballonuridae > Saccopteryx > Saccopteryx leptura. Next base: position 2,211,704 of record NC_089505.1, on the reverse strand, counting down.
ATGCCAGGTGGATCCCAGTCAGGCGCATGTGGGAGTTTGACTGCCTCCCTACTTCTAACTTCAGGGGAAAAAAAAAAGTACAGTTGTGTAAATGAGATCCTCAGACCCTTCAGGAATAGTGAAAAAGCATTTTTTCCCAAGGGTGGCCATGCTAATGAAGCTTATGGCTGGCCTTCTTCATGTAGGTCAGTGTGGGTTTCCTCTCGAGTTCCGCCAAGGGTCTGGCACCTCATGGTAACAGCTGGTCAGTAGTCTGCAGCCTTGGAGTCCAGGATCAAAGGGCAGCAGTCTGTACAGAGCAAGGCACCCCTTCAGGGAGACCCTAGTTTTATCTACGTTCGGCTGTTTGAATGGGTCAGTCAGAGAGGAGCCCCGAATTACCCCTTTACATAATTCAGAACCCTCGAAAATGTTATTTTTCTGTTGAAAGGAAGTCTTGACATCTGTGTGCCAGGCGGATTTATGAAACATCTGCGGGGATTGCCATGGATAAACTCAGACTTGGAGAGAGAAAACGCTGAGATTCCTTCAGCTTAGAAGAGGCTGACGAGACAGGGTCTGTGGGTTTATCTAACAGGCTCACGTCTCAGAGGTCTGCTCTGCCTTCACCGCCCTCCTATTCCCAGGTAGACAGCGTGTGGGGGAGTGAGACTCGGGAGCTAACCAATCCCCCAAATCTTACCAGAGGATGCGTTTTATTAGAGTTTATAAGGCAGAAGCCTGTCTCGTAGGAAGTCTGACAGATGAGAGAGCAGAGATTCTGCACTGTGGAATTTACTATTCACTGGTGTCCTCATTTCAAATATTCTGCTGTCTGTTATTGGACTCAAATTCCATCATCCACCCAACCTGATTTTGTTTACGATTTCATTTAATATAGCTATCACCCTTTAGAGAAGAACTTAAGAAACATGAATACGTGTTTATACCATCCACCCTAACGCTTTTAAACCAAAAGATTGCTCACCAAATTCTACCTTTTCCTTCCTCCCTCTCACCGAGTAATTGTAACCAGCCTGAGTTTATTGTCAGAGAACCAAGACTTGGTGTGGAAAAGCTCTTCAAAGCGTAAAACTCACTTATGACTGCTAAGTGACAAGAGTGGAGTTCGTCCATTTCCTGTCTGTGGGTGGGCTTGAGTCTGAGTCGCAGCTCAAATGAATAGGCTAACACTGATAAATATTTACTCTGCTGTCTTTTATATTCTTTATGTATGAAATAAATAGGAGATAAAGTCGAATGTGTAATAAAAATGATTTATTATAGCTATAACTTCACCGATGCCCTAAGACAGAGAAAACACAATTAAACGGGACAGGGAGAGTTTTACTTTCCTATCCTAACCTTTTAGCAGCAGAGGTTTAATTAAAGGAAAACAACTTCGGAAGGGCGAGTATGGCCTTACTAGGCTTTGTGTGAGGATGGGGAGGGCGGGGGGGGGGGGGGCGCGAGGAAGCCTAAGAGAGCATTCTGTGGCCGGGAGCCGGGATTCCTAGTTGGCGTCAGTAGAGTGCTCTAGCCTGAAACACCTGCTGATGTAAAAAAAAAAAAAGTCTTAGCCTTTTGTGAGTGTACCTTCTTGACACAGACAAGCACACATTTGTCTGGGGAAGAAACCTCTCTATTGTGTCGGCTGCACTTCTGTCCACTTCACTCCATGGAGGGTGTCGGCGCCCCTGGGTTTCTCTGTGCCGGTGAGTGTGTCCTCTCCTGTGGTTGGCTCTGGCCTTCCTGCTTCCAGAGATGTTACTCCTGTATGGCTTATTTTGCAGACTAATTATGGCACAGAGCTCTGCTTTTTAGATTAATAAGCATTCCGACATTCCGGGGAGAGGGAGGCAGTGAGAACCCACTGATGGTTACGTGCTGAGGTAGATCACAAACTTGATTTCACCCGTGTGGGCTTTTGAAATCTCAGTGCAGGTTCTGCCTAGGATATTTGCTGTTTGTTTTTATATCCTTAAGTATTTCAAAGGGGATTAGATCTGAGTGTTTGCATTCAGCTTATGCATAATTCATCAAACATTGTTCCGAAAGGAGAGAAAATAAAAACACCTAGGAAAGTTCAAGAGTGATTTAAAACTCGGACACTAGGGCTTCAGAAGCTGCGACGTGGGAACACCATCCCCCCGTCACCCCCTGGGCCTCTCGGACTCGCCTCGTTCTGCGTAATGTTGCGATATGGGCTGTTATTTTGGAAGCCTGAATGCCTTTCATGTTTTTTATCATGGTGTCATATCCAACACACTTACTGCTACTTAGAACAGAGAAGGGAACACTTCAAGAATGTCACGGACTAGGTGCAATCATTAGGAATTCCGTGGTGATGAAGTGGGTGTGGATACTTCAGCGTCAAACTCTCTGGGACAGGCAGGTCACTTAAAGTCTCTGGCCTCTATTTTTCTCGTCTATAAAATGAAGGTAGTCCTATTGCCTGTATCTTTATAGGGTTATTTTTTAAAATAAAATTATATCTAAAAAAGGCAGATGCATAAGCAGATATTAAATTTTATTTATTTAATTTGATGAATAATTCCCAAAAGAAAATCCTTTTATTTCTGATGTGCAGTAGATTCATCCTGAAACTTATTATGTTTTAAAAGGGAACAGACTCCCACCTGGTGCCAAATGTCCCAGTCACCACTTAGAGCGACATTGGCATCGCGTTGTCTGACTTGTGGGAGCTTCTTTGAATTGAGTCTTAACGATAAATAGTTATCTTAAGAAAAAATGTATCCTTTTGTAGTGGAGTTTTTACCTTTTTCTCTAAGTGCTGAATGTATTTAAATACATCATTATTCAGGGAACAAACCAATTTCATAGGAGTGCTTACTCTTGAAGGAGGTGCACAGGACGGGTTGAGATTGCTCCTCAGAGCTCCCGAGTCACCGGAATGCAAAACAGAGGTCAAGGGATTCGGGAGGCACTCTGGAGAGAAAGTACATTATGCTGCCCTCTTAAGCTACTCATTTGTTGCCTTTGTGATTTATAAGCAGAATGGAAAGACTGAAGTCACATAATCTATCATTTCTGAGTCCATTTAAGCGAGTGGTGTCGGTCTCGCCTGGCTGATTAAATTAGTTTATTTTTGCGTTCGTATCTGTTTTAAGTCCTTTGAAAGGAAAAGGTTGATCTCGTACATGTCGCTCTTAACGTAATGCTTATGTCATATAATGTTATATATATAATTGTTGGGTTCTTCTCCATTTTTTATCTTCAGCTCCTTTTCATTGTTTTCATGGAGATATAATTATATACTAATTATTCAGTCCTATTCACTGGTAGTAAACAATTTCATCAATAATGTTCCATTTTCCTATAGATAGATGTATGAGCTATGAAAGGACTAAGTTAGTTATTATAAAAGGGACATTCTCTTGATTTCAACTTACAAAAATGGTCATTTAAAGTTAAAAAAAAGGGATCTGAACATATAGTAGACGACTACAAGGGCTGTCACTTTTGAAAGTAGCAATAATTTCACTAATTACTCCTAAGGCTTGGCCGGACCAGACGGCATACCTGTAGATTTTGTATCATGAATTTGAAAAATATAATAAATTTGTTAACCATTTTTCAGGGATTGCTCTTGGATTTAGTACGTCCTATTTCACTTATTGAATTTCCTGGGGGGCTGTTGACGTGGTCACTTTGGATCCCGCCTCAAGAGGCAGAATGTTGCCATGGACTAGGCTCCTACTCAACAATATCGAATTATTTTTGTTCCTTTGTATTATTTTGTTTTTATTTGGTGTTTTTATCTTTTGACCTAAGAGGTGGACGGGAGAACTGGATCAGACCGTTTCTTTTGACTGAATGAGTTTTATCTATATATAAAGTGTGGTTTTCTGAATGGTACAGAGATAAATTTAAAATAACCAAGCACAAAGGGCTGACCACTATCCGTGGATCCCATTGTAGCACCTCATGACATTTAGCTGCGTGTTCCTGACACACGTGTGCCTCCAGCTCCCACCTGGGGTGCTCTGGGGGGGGCTACTCACCCCCACCCCTCCCACAGACGGCAGCCCCCTCTGTCTCGCAGCGGCTCTAACTGGGTTAAAGACAGCGGTGTTCATGGCAGCATTGTTCACAGTAGCGAAGATCTGGGAACAGCCCAGGTGTCCGTCAGTGGACGAGTGGATTAAAAAGCGTTGGTACATATATACAATGGAATACTCTGGGGCCATGAAAAAGAAGGAAATTGTACCTTTTGTGACAACATGGATGGACATGGAAACTATTATGTTGAGTGAAATAAGCCAGACAGAGAAAGAAAAATAGCATATGACCTCACTCATTTGAGGAATCCAATGAACAATGTGACCTGAGGAACGGAATAGAGACAGAGGAGGGATCAAAGGGACCAGAGGGAAAGTGGACAGAGGGAGAGGGGATGAGAGGATGGGATAATCCTGGAGGGAAGGAGGGAGGGTGTTGTGAGGAGGGGGCAAAGGGGATGCTGAGGGGACCATGGGGGAGTGAGGGTGCATTCGGGGGACACTAGAATCTATGTGAACACAATAAATTAAAATCAATAAAATTAAAAAATAAAATAAAAGAAGACAGCAGTGTGCTGGTGAACTTGATCTCTCCTAATGAAAAGGTCTGACTGTAGCTTTGGGGTTCCTGGGGGTAAAACCTGCCCCCGTAAGTCTTTATCAGGAGGGAGCTGATGCGATGAGACTGAATGCACAGCCTGAGAGACGGGCACAGCCCCATCTGAGGAGTCCACGGGGGTCAGTTGAGCACGCACGGGGTCCCTCACCCCATCTTTGCTACCCCACCTCCGGGTCGCCTCTGCCCTTTGAAATCCTCACAAACCTGTGTTCACGAAACCTTTTCAAATGTCTGAAGATAACTGAGTGTCCTTAAACACTCTCTCCTCCTATCGTAGCATCTGTATAGTATACCTGCATCTTTCGACAAACTCCATTTGGCCATTTTTAAGGAGCGAAGAGAGCGCCAGCCCCTGGAGCTGGCCGGGCCCACGCTGAGACAGTCACTGCCCCTCAGTGTGCTGGGCCCGTGGCTGTGGCCCAGTGTCTATTTGGGGATCGACAATATGGCTTATATAACTGCAGAGTCAATTTAGACCCTAGCTTTTCTTCACAGCGTCTATACTATAGAAGTCAGTTCTCTCCTTCCGTATTTATACAACTGATTTAAAAAGAAATCCATTTCCTTAACATGCTTTTATTGAAAACCCATTATATGCCATGAGTAAGACCCTGCTTCTACCAGCCTCCAAGCAGGTGACAAATGTGTGTACCAGCAGAGTGACAGAGTGTGTGTGTACCAGCAGAGTAACAGAGTGTGTGTGTACCAGCAGAGTGACAGAGTGTGTGTGTACCAGCAGAGTAACAGCGTGTGTGTGTACCAGCAGAGTGACAGAGTGTGTGTGTACCAGCAGAGTGACAGAGTGTGTGTGTACCAGCAGAGTGACAGCGTGTGTGTGTACCAGCAGAGTGACAGAGTGTGTGTGTACCAGCAGAGTGACAGAGTGCATGGATCACGGATCACACAGGCACACTACCATGGTCTGACCGTAGGTCTGCCGTTTATCAGCTTTGTGAACTTGAGCACGTGAGTTAACCTCTCTGAGCCTTGACTTCCTCTCCTAAATGAGAAAAATAGTAGCGTCTCCCTGGCCAGTGGTATGAGTGTCAAGTGAATTAATGTATACAGAGGATTGCCTGATGCCTGGAGAGCACTCCCTGCTGTCAGTTGATGGTATTGCAGTATTAACGTCACCATCACCATTATCATCACCACCATCATCATCATCATCATCACCGTCCTTACAGTGCTGCCTGGAGCAGGGAGTCTGGTGTCTGGCAGAGTCCAGGAAGGCGTCTCAGCTGGGGAGAATCAGACGCTGGGACTTAAAGAGACCTATACGTTATTTTATGCAAAGACAATCAAACGTGAAAAGACGCCCGACCGGCAGCTGTGTGCTGTGACTAAGCTCGGGGTGAAAGGAAGGATGAGGAAGGTGGCATTGTGACAAGAGTGGACGGATCAGTGCTGAGGGGCCTTGAATGTAATATTCAGGAATTCAGACATTGCCCTTGATTCTCTGAATGGATGTTTCCTGAGTGTCCACTCTGTGAGGGTGCTCTCGATGTCTGGGCCAGGAGACCAGTGGGAACAGGGTGGGCACACCCCTGGTTTGGGGAGCATTCTGCTTTGGTGCAGAGAGTAAGAAAGCACAGGTCGGTTTCGGGGAATATGCAGTTTGTGTGGAGGGTGGGACACGGGGGGAAACAAGAAGGAGGTGGCCGGGCCACACCGTGTGGGGAGGGCTGAGCCCGAACTGGGCATGGCTGTGCCGAGCAGGAGGGTGAGGGCCCCAGAGGGGAGTCCCGGGCGGGACCCGCGGGACCCTCCCAGTGCAGGCGTGGCCGCTGCGCTGGCTCTCGCGTGGAGGCGCGGTCCCTGCCTGGGTCCCTGCCTGCAGGGCGTCTGCATGCCACGTCACTGGCTTGCACTGTGTGAGCAAACCCCGATGGAGCTGCTCCCATGTGACTGCAGTCTTCCAGTGGCAGCCAAGACAGGCCAGGCCAGGCTCCTTTTCTCCTGGAGCCTGCATTCCATGGGCAGCAAAAAGTCATTAAAGCTCTTTGTCAGAACATCATGAAGATGAAAGGCACGTGTTAATAAAAAAATAAATAAAAAGCTGCTGGACCAACCCCGGACAGCTCATGTCTAGACTTCACGTGATCAACCCAATTTGGTTAAGTTTCTGGAGAGGAAGTTTTGCTACATGTGACCACACTCAATCCTGTTAATAACAACGGTAAATTTCAGAAAGTGATGAGTGATTAGAATAAAACAAATGAGCTAAAGACTGGTGATACTACCTTGTATTTATAGGACATTTAAGAAAGGCTTCTTTGGATGGTGATGTAAGGTCTGAGATCCAGGGAGCCAGGCCAGGAATATCGTTCCAGAGAAGAGGAGCAGCAAAGGGCCTGGGGTGAGTGTGACTTGAACATGTTCAAGGCCACAGAGAAGGTCACTGTGGCGGCCACTCGTTGGAAACAAGGGGATTGGTTAGGAGGCTAAGGTAGCAGTTTTGGGGACAGCTGATGGGAGTTGGTGAGAGCTAGAAACCAAAATGGAGGGAAGGGGATAGCTTACTAATGTTTTAGAGGTTGTTTTCACAGGACTTGATAATGAACTAAGTGACTGTGGGTGTAAGAGAGGAGATTTAAATATGACTCACAGACGTTTGTCCTGACACATGTTAGATGTTGATGCCACCAGGCACGGGAGGATAAAGAGATTTTAAATGCATTCTTTCAAATATAAGCGTAATTATTTCTGACACTGCTTACATCACCAAGTATAATGCTGTGTGTTCTCTCTCTCTCAAAACAAAAATGTTCTTTGGTTATTTGTTGCTTTACTTAGAATATGGAAGATTTTGCTAACTTGTGATTAGGTTTGTTGTCTAGATGAATATGACTGACCTGAAAGATCAATTGGATAAAAATATGCAAAGTTTTGCTCTAAACTGAATTACCAAAATCTTTTATGTCTCGATGCCTGCGGGAGGCAGTCTGATTTTAGTTAGCCCCCTTTAGGGAACGTGCTCAGGAGGGCGGAGGACTCACAGGTCCAGGTCCATATTCGGTCAGCACAGACTGGGCGTGCCTCAGCAAAGGTCGAGAGCTTGGGGTGCGAAGCGAGGTCGTTGGGGTCTGCAGGGGTCCTCTGGGCACGCCTCAGCGAAGGTCGAGAACTTGGGGTGCGAAACGAGGTCGTCAGGGTTGCAGGGGTCCTTACACCGTAAAGAAAAGGCTCTCTGAGTGTCCTTAGTTTCCTCTCGTGCCACCACTCGCTGTGCTTGGTCCACATCGCCTTGTCTGTGGCACGCCCAGACGTGAGCCTGACACGTCGCCTGTCCAGTTACGTCCACTCCAGACGGCCCTGCTGTCAGGGTGAGGTGGTCCGTGCAGGTGGTAAAGAGACGGCGGACACCGAGTGTCGCGCTGACGTCTACCGTGGGATGGCGGGCGAGCTCTGTGCCCGCAGCTCGGCTTCTTTACGTGAAAAGACAGGAATAACAGTCTCTGACCCTGAGGATGTGTGAGCATTAAATATAATCGTGTTTGCAAAGCAGTGAGCACAGTGCCTGGCACAAGGCGCGCACCTTCTTCCTGATGGAACATAGTTTGTCCTGAATCACACTTTGTGTACGATGCATTTTCCATGTGAGCGTCCCGTCTCTCGGTCTTTCCGGATGACCGGAGGTGTGTGAGCAGATGGCCTCTGGACATCATTGGTTTACGGGGGGCACTTGCTCAATGTCCCTGCAGGGACCGGAGTGGGGGGGGGGGGTCGATTCCTGTAGGGCTGATGCCATGAGTTCAACCTTAGTCTTCGCGTGGGCTTGATCACATGGTTTGCCTTAAGTTTGCAGTTCTGAGTGTTTAATTCAGTGACGGGAAGGAAGTCTGCCCAGGCAGGAGATTTAAACGGATTATCACCAGAGTTCCAGCCCTCACTGCCTCTCTGGCACTCGAAACAGGCTGAACAGTTACCCCATCACAGCCTTCCCGGTTTCCCCTGCACGTCGCTTCGCGGGCGACTACTTGGCATATTCTTTTCATGACTCAAAGCTACAGAGATTTATTCTCTTTAATCATGTCTAAATTGTAATATAGTATTTTGGGTTGTTTCCTTTTAAAAATAAATAGAGGAACCATATTACTTCTTAAAATATTTGCCGTAGGCTCCCTTTAGGAGAATCTCCAGGAATGGAAGTGGGGAAAGGTGTCATAAATGCAGTTTTTTAAGACCTGTGGGGGCTGGGGAGGTCCCCCCCAAATCTGCCTGCATCCCTGGTAGTTCGTGGGGGTTTAGCAAGCCCTCCGGCTGGCCCTCTGGGAGACTGGCGTGGGCGCAGTGTGGCGCTCGCGGACTGGACTCAATTCCAAGGGCAGTCTCTCGGCACCCGGACTGCAGCCAATACGAGGAGGACTCAGTGTGATTTAAACTGATGGCTAAGATTTTGATCATACTATTTTTATTTTCCCTATAATGCTTTATCCTGTAATTTTCGAAACATTCTAAAATTAGGAGGCTAACGGGCAGTTATTGCTTATGTGCAAAATTCTCCCTGGTTCGGCAGCTTTTAAAAATTGTCACATTTCTCTCTTTCTCTCTATCTCTCAAGTCATAGCTGTTTATGTGAGGAGTCTGAAATAAACAAAAAGCGTAAGAATGGGACTTGGCATCTCTAACCCCGCCCCCAGAGGCGTCTGTCAGGGCTCTTGGGTTGTGGGGTGTGTCTGAGACAAGGCGTTCAGCTCCCCGCCTCCTGACTCTGCCGGGGCTGACTGTGCAGCTGAGGGCTTTTCTTAACCTTTCTGTGCCTCAGTTTCCCCATCTGTACAGTGAGAATAATAAATGCATTAGTGTACATTTGTTTGTTTATGCAACCTCACTGTATTTTTTTTTTCTGAAGTGAGAAGCAGGGAGGCAGAGAGACAGACTCTCACATGTGTCCAACTGGGATCCACCCGGCATGCCCACCAGGGGGCGATGCTCTGTCCATCTGGGGTGTTGCTCCATTTCAACCAGAGCCATTCTAGCACCTGAGGCAGAGGCCATGGAGCCATCCTCAGCGCCCGGGCCAACTTTGCTCCAATGGAGCCTTGGCTGCGGGAGGGGAAGAGAGAGACAGAGAGGAAGGAGAGGGGGAGGGGTGGAGAAGCAGATGGGCGCTTCTCCTGTGTGCCCTGGCCGGGAATCGAACCCAGGACTTCCACCCGCCGGGCCAACGCTCTACCACTGAACCAACTCAGGACCTCATTGTATTTTTGTAGAGACTGAGGGAGCAAGCACATGTAAAATGTGTTAGTTCCTAGTACGTAGTCTGTGCTTGGTCCGTGTTACCAGTTGTTTTTATTTTTATTTTAGTTGTTATGAATAATGCTGCTCTGAATGTGTGTGTGCCAGTTTTTGTGTGGACACGTGTTTCCCTTTCTCCAGAGAAGACGCCGCGGGGTAGAATTACCGGCTCACATGTAACATGTTCACTTTGCGGAGCTGCCAGGCTGGTTCCAAATGTCTGTTGGGATTTCTATTTATATCGTTTTACGTCGGTAACAAGGGTTCACAGAGCACTGAGAGATCTGCCGTGAAGGTGAGGTGTCGGAAACGCAGTGGTCACTCTCGTGCGTAGGGCTTGGACCACCGATGTGTGAACACTAACCCCTGGTGTCCATATGAGTATCTGTAAGCGCTTTCCTAAACTGAGCTGGAAACCATGACTCCAGAAGCAGAGGGCAAAGTCCGGCAGATGCCCTGCTCCCATCAGGGCGCGGAGGGGTCCCCTGGGGCTTTCCACCTGAGAGGGCTTTTATTCCAAAGGGCACCATCTGGCCCTATGCCGTTAGCAACTTGTGCCTTTAAATGTAGGCTTGGGCTCATTAAAGTGGGTCAAACACACTCTGAATTGGAAAATGCCACGTGAGTTACTTTTCTATTGAACGGATATTCTCAGTCCGTTTGCCATTTCTCACCGGTCCCTCACCCCATCACATCGCCCTGCAGCATGTGGCCAGGCGATTGGTCTTGCATCTTGCACAGTCTGCATCCATCAGAGAGTGCATAGCAAAGGGTAGTAATGCGACCGTCCCCAGAGCCTGTCGACACGTCACAGCGAAAGGGAGTTTTAAATAGAAACACACAGAGATGAATATGTTGTGGCTTTGATATAGAAGTTGGCATGCTTTCTTTTGGACTTTTGAAAGCAAAAATATAAAAGAGGGAGGAAAGGAAAGAAGGAAGGAAGGAAGGAAGGAAGGAAGGAAGGAAGGAAGGAAGGAGTAGAAGTAAAGAAAGAAAAGAATCTTAGTTTGTACTAATAGAGGTCGTTTGCATTACAGAATTGGCAACATTTGCCATCATTATGAAAAAAAGGACAACTAAAAATTCCTTGGAGTTTGGATAGTACTGTTTGCGTCTATTCCCTTGAGATATTTATCTCCTTCACAGCCTGCCTCTGTTTAATTCAGTTATGCACAGGTCTCCAAGGGCGTGGCTTCTCCCACTGCGGAGACCCTGGAGGGAGCAGCGACGTGCTTTTGCCGCTGTGCATCTTGGGGGACTGCTTTGTGTTTGGCTCTGAAGCTGGACCATAGATTCTCAGGCTGCCATCCTTCACAGAAAGAAGTTCTTTTGTTGGTTGTTGATTCATTTAAGTGTATTTTAAAACTTCTCAATCTTCTCTGTACAAGGTCTAAGGATGGTACGTTTTTACTCAAATTGTCATTTTGGAGGTAGAAGGTTCAGCGGAGATGCTTTGTAGAGGCTGACCAGGCTGTGGCACAGTGGATAGAGTGTCGGACTGGGATGTGGAGGACCCAGGTTCGAAACCCAAGGTCACCAGCTTGAGCGCGGGCTCATCTGGTTTGAGCAAAGCTCACCAGCTTGAGCCCAAGGTTGCTGGCTTGAGCAAGGGGTTACTCGGTCTGCTGAAGGCCCGCGGTCAAGGCACATATGAGAAAGCAATCAATGAACAACTAAGGTTCCACAACGAAGAATTGATGCTTCTCATCTCTCTCCCGTCTGGTCTGTCTGTCCCTATCTGTCAAAAAAAAAAAAAAAAAAAAAAAGAGAGAGAGAGAGATACTTTGTAGGAATGTAGAGTATTGTCCTGAACCTGGTCTGAGTGACTAGGCAAATGATGAACAATAAGACCAGAATGAAAATGTTAAGTAGCTTGAGAATATAGTAAATAAACTTTACCTAATAGAAAAGTCTAGAAACTAAACTTTTGGAAAATTGATTGATGTTCTTCCCACACACACACACAAAATCTTACTGCTTGGCAGCAGGTTTAATTGAATTTATCAAAGTGCTTACAAGTAAAATACACTTACTCTGCTACTTTTAAGGCATATAACTGTGAAAAGGAGAATGAAGGAAATAATTTAGAGATATTGCTTCCATCCGCAGCCAGGAAAATAATTTTCTTCTTGGCACCGACGGAGACTTGATCAGGTAATTAACCACCCTTGTCACCTCTTAGCAAAGGACAGGCTCCTTCAGCGCTGCAGTTTCCTGTGCCAAGGTCAGCTTTAATGTCACCGGATCAGGGCAGGGGGTGTCTGTGGAATTAAATGGTAGGGAAAATGCATAGTCTTAGGTGAGGACTCTTAAAAATATATAACTAGGATGTGCGAACAAATCCTGACCCTCAGCAGTGTTGGTGGTGCACTGTCAGAGCCTCGTGTGAGGTGGACCCAGCCAGGCGCATTAGCACAGGTGTGCACGCCTGCAAGCAAGGTGTCGTGAGTGTGCAACACTGGACGCCAAAGCTTGGGATGTGGGGGAGCCCGCAGGCATCCGGAGATGCGTGAGTCACTTAAAAGCGTCGCTGTGTTTCCATGTTTAGAATTCAGTGCACGGGACAACTGGATTCCGTGTTTCTCTCCAATGGAGAGTCGTCCTTCCGTGTTCGCAGATGTCCTGTCGCAGGGCCTTCCATAAGCCCCAACGTTCTGAATGGTATATTCTAAAATTACCTTCTCTTCTCATTTAAATTTGAGGGATTTTTTAAAAAACCTTTTAATTAAATTGCATACCACCAGGTGTTAAAGAGCTCCTTTTTAATTTTTCAGTTACAGTTGACACGCAGTATTATGTTCGTTTCAGGTGTACATCCCAGTGATTAGACATGTATGTGTAACTTGCAAAGTGATCACCCGGTAAGTCCCATGGCCATCGCACACCATACGTCGTTATTACGATGTTATTGACTGTATTTCCTCGGCTGTACTTTACACCCTGTGGCTACTATATAACTGCCAGTGCTGGACTTCTCGGTCCCCTCCACCTGCTCACCCATCCCCCACCCCTTCCATCCGATGATCATCAATTAGTTCTCTGAATCTATGAGTTTGTTTCCATTTCATTTGTTTGTTTATTTTTTAGATTCCCTATAGGAGTGACATCATATGGTGCTTGTCTTCCTCCTTCTGACTTACTTCACTTAGCATAATGCTCTCTAGGTCCGTCCATGGGGTCACCAATGGTAAGATCCCATTCTTTATTCTGGCCGAGTAATATTCCATTGTGTAACTGTCTCACCTCTTCTTTATCCAGTCATCTATCTGTGAACACTTGGGTTGCTTCCATATTTGGCTACTATAAATTATACTGCAATAAACTTACAGGTACACATATCTTTATAAACAAAGTAGGAAGCTTTGACATAAAGGTATTTGTATGTGTGAGTGATTGTCTTCCATAGGTATTAGCTGGAATAGTGTCCACACCAGCTGCTTCTATCTTTTGCAAACTTGGCGGTTTCACCTGCCTTTATTAAATTCCTCCTTTCACTGTGGCATTTGATCGCCTGAACACAATTGCTTTAAATGGCGCTGCCTCGTTGTGTCACTTGTTGACTTCTTATCTAAACAAAAAAAGAAGTTAAAATTCGCACACGTGCGGTGCTGCCAATGCAGCCGGCTCTCCCCGCATTGCATCTCTCCGTGGGCACCGGCAGGAATGGCGGCTGCGTGAACTCCGTCCTGCAGGAGGGTGGGCAAGGTCCCCCAGCTGCACCAGTTCCGTCCTCATGGTCAGAAACATGGAGAGAAGAACCTAGAATACTGTTCATTTTAAATTTGTGTCCTGAACTAGCATGTTTTTCATCTCAACAAGTGGATATTTTTGACTAGTCCTTAGAAACAAATATTTTATCTTCCTAAATACAGTAATAGAACTTTGACTGGCCTGTAAGATCAAAAGTTTGGGATCAAGTTGTCTTGTACATATAACACTTCCAGTGATAGAAAACCCATTACCTTTGAAGACATAATTCGTAATTCATTCAGTGATGAAGAGTTTTAAGAATGCTCACTGGATGGATGGATAGTTAGGTGGATAGATAGAACGACAGGTAGATCAATAGATAATCTTGACACTTTCTGATGATTCCATTCTGTCTTATTCTTTAGGATAACATTGTGCTTGAACTTGACAGGTTCACTGGGGAGTCTGATATTTATGTCCTAGTAGCGGTTCATACCTGCTTCCCCTGACCTATCACAGCAATTAGCTTCATGTGAGACCAATAGTCGTGCTTTTTATGTTGTCAGTTTATATTATGGAGCAACAAGCCCCGCCCATTTCCTCAAGCCATGGGCTTCCTGTATCTGAAACCTCAGGTTCAGCGTGTCCCCTGGCCCGGCCCAAGGGGTCCAGCCAGCCCAGCATTGCGCGGGCACCTCCGTCTCTCCCTCTCCTGGGCGGAGGGCTCTCTGTGCCAGCTCTGGACTAAACAAACTGTCACGAGGAGCGATGTTTAAGACCTGCTCCTTTAGGCAAAAAAGCATTGAAAACGTGGCCTGAATGGAGATACTAAGTCAGAGGTCCCCAAACTTTTTACACAGGGGGCCAGTTCACTGTCCCTCAGACCATTGGAGGGCCGGACTATAAAAAAAACTATGAACAAATCCCTATGCACACTGCACATATCTTATTTTAAAGTAAAAAACAAAACGGGAACAAATACAATATTTAAAATAAAGAACAAGTAAATTTAAATCAACAAACTGACCAGTATTTCAATGGGAACTATGCTCCTCTCACTGACCACCAATGAAAGAGGTGCCCCTTCTGGAAGTGCGGTGGGGGCCAGATAAATGGCCTCAGGCGGCCGCATGCGGCCCGCGGGCCGTAGTTTGGGGACCCCTGTACTAAGTTTTGAGCTTAATTCACTCATTAAACAAGAGCCAGGGGAGAAGCAGCGCTGGTGGAACTGGGCAATGGGACGGGGACTCAGGCGCAGGTCGGCTTCCGGATGGATCGGGAAAGGAAGCAGGCAGATGGAGATCACCACGCCAGAGATCCAGGCTGCCGCCGGCCGACGGTGACGCCTGTGTCCCCATCTCACTTCGTCTGTGAGAGCTTGCTGTCTAATTAGTTACCATCGAGACAGCTTATTACCTGTGGCCTGTTTTCTTCCCTCTGTGTATGTCGCTAGCCCTCCACAGATCGCATTTGTCTCCCCCACCCCTGAAGCTGGACAGCTCCAGTGTGTAGATTTTTCATAACTCCATGCCAGGGGCCCCATAAATCATTTCCTCCTGCGATCGGTGTGTCCAGCTCTCTGGGGCTGATGGACTTCCTCATTTGTTCCGGCTCCCGAGAGCCAGGGCTGAGGTGACGAATAAACAGACTGGACAGCACATGCTCAGTCCTTTTTAGCCATTTCCTACCATGAGATGTTGAAACCTTTCTTCTGACGTGAACTATAGCCAGACAAGTTTCAGCTATTCTTTGACTATAACTATCTTCAAATCTGCGTATTTTAGAAGCTAGTGCGTAAGGAATCAAACATTCCAGACTTGTCTCCATAGTATCCCAGTGTCCGATTAACTTCGTAAAAGCACCGAAGTGTGCTGCCATCAGTAAATTTATTAAACTCTAATTAAGAAACTTTCATCCTCTTACCCCATCAAAGATATTTTTTAATGTTTTAATTCAAAACAGGTTGACATTTTTTAGTTTCATAAATGTCTGCAATTTTTTTTACATCCATTTGTGCAAATATAATCCATATATGGATATTGTATCTGTATTTCCTGTCCAATACATCTGTTACTGGTAAGCGTACTCTTCTCAATTTTTTCCTTGTTAGGAAGAAATAAAATGTAGGCAATACCATTGAATTTGAGATTTGGCTTTGGAAACGGGCTCTCTATCAGCTGTTAGCTTCTGGACAGCACCATGATACTGAACATGTCACAGTGAGCATCTGTAGGGTGGGAAGTCCCTCCTCTAACTGCCTTCACGTCAGACATTCAAGACCACGGGGGTGGATTCTCTCCTCATCGTCGCTGGAATTCTGTGGAAAGTGGGGTAGTATGAATTGGTTTCTACCCACTCTGTTCTTTGACTGTTGTTCGAACACGTCCTTGATTCCCATGGAAGTATACACACTTCCATTCTGTGGGCAGGTGACGGTACGTGACCCCACAGTGGGCCCCCAGCCCCCCTTCTGCTCCGTGTAGGAGTCGTGATTTCCGGGCGTCTCATCACGGGACACATTGGGGTGGGCCTGGCTCTGACACCCGCCCTGCAGCCCATGTGCTGTGAGTGCAGCAGTCCCCTCAGGCAGTTCAGCTGCAGAAGTTCACTGGGAGCCCCTCAGCATGTGATTTTGTGCTCAGATGCTCTGACATTGACTTTAATGACTGTTCATCATGTGTGGCCATTGCTGTGGTGGGGTTGTTAGTAAGTTCAGCTTACTGTTCTGTTTTTAACACAGTTAACATCTCCTTTCATGAGAGCAACTTCCTTCCTGTCACTGTCACCTTCCAAGCCACAGCAACATGCGTCTCACCTGGGAACAGAGGAATAGTTTAATTTTCTTCACAGGAAATTTCTTTCTCAGTATTCAGACATTCAGCGTAATTTAAAGCAGAGGAAATGCCACCGTCTAAATGAGTATCAGGATTAACAGATTCAAACCACCAGTATAGCGAGCCCTTTCTGTGTTGTGACAGTAATTTCAGTGTGGTGGGACGGGAGGGGCAAGCCCACAGGGAGAGTCTGGGGCGGAGCGATGGCGGTCCTTGATATTAAACCATATAAACTCGGTTTGCATCATTGGTTGTATTTAGCCCGACTCTCCTAATAATCAGTTACTGAAGGTGATAGGGATTTTTAAAAATTGTAATTGCATTTAAAGTAAAAATATTTTGAGCCTTGGCTGTGTATTTTTTTTTTTTTTTACTGTCCATTCTAAAATTTTCTTGGAGCTATTTAAATGATAGTGATATTTGAAATGGATTATTAAATAATAATGCTATGTTTTAGCCTCTATAATTTATCACACACATTGCACAGTTGACAACTGTCATCTCAAACAGTGCTGCAGTCCTCCTTGGGGTAGAGGAGGAGAAAAGCCCAACATCTGTTACATGATGTTAAGCTTAATTAAAAAATGCTTGTTTCTTACATAGTCCTAGTTAAACAGTCCATCTTTTGTGTAGAAAGTCCATTTGCCGGTGATTAATTGTCATTGTGGTGTGAGAGTCGCACGCACACCTCAAGGTTGACTATTTTGTTAAGATGCTTTGCTTTCCTGATTAAGTGCCTACCGCTTACACTTTCCAACTGTTATTTAATTTGTGCATTCTGAAACAGCCCTGAAAGATGGACCCATCACAAACAAATTTCACACTATTTCTCTTAAAATAGAGAATTTTCATGTAAAATCATGTGTGTGCTATCAGGTAGACCATCATAAGAAAGCCCTCAAAGAGCTGTATAAATGTGCTCATTTCTCTCCTCTTCTCTTTTCTATGTCTCTGCCTCTGTGGCCCCGAAGTGTGAGAGACCCCAGAATGCTTGTTTCCAGCTTTGCACAGTTCAGCTCCTGCACAGCAGGTCCTTTTCTCTGGAGCCCTCTCTCCTCCCTGGGCCTTCCACTCCGCCCGGACAGGCAGGGCAGGGAGCCCGCTCCCTGCGGTCTCGCGGCCTCTAGCTCTGCGGCAGGGAGGACAGAGCCGGCTCCAGGACCGCTGGACAGGCCCCTGAGGAAAGGCCTCCTGGCGTGGCATTGCTGGAGAACTGTTCTGAAGTGGCATTACCAAGGGAGCATGACTAACAGGGAGCCTTTTAAATGACGGGAGAGTAGTCTTCAGTCTGAGGCACCTCTGCTCCTGTGTTGCACTGAGACCCACCGTGGTCCTCTGAGGGGGCTTTCTGACCACGAGCCAGGGAAACAGAAGGAGCTCCCCGCAGAAGGCGTGGCCACCGCCCTGTTTTCAAGTCGCGACCCAGATTGGAAAGGGCGCCTCCCTCCTCCAGCAGTGTGGGCAGCGGGAACAGCTGGTCCAGGCAGCGGGCTTTCTAGTTCCCAGATTCTTGCAGTTCAGTTGCAGCCTCTCCACACACGCTCTTTAGTCTCCTTCGGAGTTCAGCTGCCAAAGCTGCCCCACTGGGACGAGCTCTGGTCGGAGAGTGGGGCCCCTCCCAGCGAGTGGGAAAATAAACTTCCCAGGGGCCCTGCAGTCCTCATACCAATTGATCTCCCACTGGAAAGAAAAAAGGAAAAGGAAAAGAAGAAAGAAAAGACCCAGACTTGATTCTTTGCAAGTCCTCCCTGCAGGAGCAGGAGAGCCGGCGGGGAGGATATTACCCCCCCACGCCCACCCCAAGCACGGATCCCGGTTATTTACCCCCCCCACCCCCACCCCAAGCACGGATCCCCGGTTCTCTACAGGGAGCTTAGAGAAGTCCTCTGGAGGGACATGCCCATGTTGTACCGCTGGCCCATTATTCTCATTTCGAACGTTATTTCCTTAGCCATGCTGAGTCCAAGAAAGGGGCTCCGTTGAGAACGTCCCTGGCTGGTGGACACAAAATCAGCTCCTTTTATTTCTCCCCCTCAGTGCAGTGCGGAGGCACAAAGCCTGTAAGAAGACAGTGCCACACTGCTCCTCGGACTCCCGGCGCATGAGTAGCTGAGGAAGGACGTTGACTTCACTTGCTGCAGCGTTGATTTTAAATTCTTTGACTTCCCTTCTCTAAGAGTCGTTTCCAGTCGGTGTATGGAGAGTCCCAGCTGACCTGTCCATTTTGTCCTGCGTGGGTAGCCCAAGAAAACAAAATATTTTATGCTCTGATGCGAAAAAAAAAGAAGCAAATATTCTTTCTTAACTAGTAATAAAGCTTTAAGTGGTATGCTTGATAAAAGATTGGATTAAGTCATTGTTCTTCAGAGAGCAACGTGTGTTGACCTCATCAATTTGCTAACATTCTGTCATATTTGACTATAAAATTGGCCATTTCATGAGGTTTGACCACTGTGGATGGTCACAGTACAATGGCATGGGCGGGGCTGGGGGTGTGCCACCCAGGGGGAGGGGTCACTGTTCCCAGAAGGGAGGAGTGGACGAAAGGCTACGAAAATGCTGTGTTTTATCTCGTCAGAGCAACTTTTCACTGTCATCTGTGATGAAATGGAAGGAAACCTATTTGGTGAGAAACAGAACAGAGGTGGAGGGCCGGAGGGAGAGAGAATGAGAATTTACTGTAATAATTCACCTACGAAGTGAGACCCAAGTAGAGTGAGAACGAGAGATGCTTGAAGCAAGAATATGCAGTCATGTCCACGGTGAAGGCGAGACGTGAGCTTCAGATACTCCTAGACTATTTAGATCAGGCTCAGACATGAATAGTCATCTGTGGTCTTTACAAAGATGAAACTCACCGCTCCCAAGTCTGCCTGCCAAGCCACCCCAGACCTCCTTGTCTACTCTGTAAATCCCGACCCAGAGACCTTGCTGTTACTCCTTACTCCTCTGACCCAGGACAGTGGGACATGTGCACATGTGGGGAGAACAGAGTGGTTGGAAGCCCTTAACATTGCCTCTTTCTCGGTCAGGGGCCACCCCAAACCTGGCTTTCAGGAACAGGCGCCATTCTTAGTAATCTGGTACCATCCTGCAGGCGACTCACAGATGCCTCTGAAATAGGCCCTATTTTAAAGATGCTACTGCTACAACTTTTGACAGACACCCTTTCAACAATTTCATTTTCAACTAAGCCTTCACTTAAACTGTGTTTTCTGAATATAGGGAGGCAACTTTGAGGGAGATTGGCATATTACCCTTTTCTGAATACGGTGGCAACTTTGCCCTATTAGTCTTGTTTTTTTTTTTTAAACCCAATTCCTTGACTAATAGTAGATATTCTTCTAATGGAAAACTATGTACATTTTTATAAGATCAATTATATAACCAATTAATGAGGGAATCAACAGGACGGCAACACTTGTTGAAAAGAGGATATGAAAATAGGAATTTTGTATCGCCAGTGACCAGAGGAGGGCTCAGTAATGGTGATTGATACTGATACCACACTGGCTAATACCCTACAAAGTAGTAAAACTATAATTTCACTCTCTTTTCAACCTGACAAAAATGTAAATCATCTCACTACTTTTTTTAGTGGGAGCCCTGATTTTTCATTTCTGGGTGTGAAACGCCTGGGCCCTAATGAGTAGGAGCCTCTGGCCCTAACAATAGAGCATTTCCCCAGAGAGGCTGGGCTCACGCGCCAGCGCGATGGCAGCCGATCACTTAGTCATCTCTTCTCCTTACTGCCAGTTTTGAATTTTTTTTTTTCTTAAAAGTAATGTCATCTATTTTTGACATTAAAATAATTCCTGCAGCATCATGCACAAAACAGTAGAAGCATTTTACAATCTATTTTACAACCTCAAAATGTGTCACCTGCCAGCTTGTCATTCATATTTCATTCTATTTTATTTTTTAAACTTAATTGATTTTAGAGAGAGAGGATGGAAGAGAGAGAGAGAGAGAAAGAAAGAAAATATCTATTTCTTTTCCCACTTATTCATGCATTCATTGGCTGTTTCTCGTATTTGCCCTGACCGGGGATCAAACCCACCCAGAACCTTGGCATTTTGAGACGATGCTCTAACCAACTGAGCTACCTGGCCAGGGCTGCACATTTTAATGATTGTGAGGAGCAGGGGATAAGAACGGAAATGTGATTCTTTGTTACAGGACAATCCTGTGACAGTTCAGGGAAGACAGTCCTGACTGGCTTCCTTTAGCATTGAAGCTGACACATTAAATCAAGTGGTGAGTTCAGGGCGTATCTGTTGTTTGATTTTAATGGATAGTGATCTTCCATGGAAACATCTGCTGTAATGAACTTGACGTTTGCAATCACGACAGTATCAGCTTATTTAATGTACTTGTTACATTTGCTTGTACAATGCAGGAGGCCAAGTCTGTTATATGAATTGAGCCTCTGCGTGCTGCTTCGTAGAGGACTGAAATCAACATGGTGTCCATGCGGAGGGGCAGAGCACCTGATCGTGAGAAATGTCCCTGGACGGAGACCCGGATTGCAGATGGGCTGCAGGCATCCCCAAACTATGACCCGCGGGCCGCAATGCGGCCCCCTGAGGCCATTTATCCAGCCCCCACTGCACTTCTGGAAGGGGCACCTCTTTCATTGGTGGTCAGTGAGAGGACCACTGTATTTGGCAGCCCTCCAATGGTCTGAGGGACAGTGAACTGGCCCCCTGTGTAAAAAGTTTGGAGACCCCTGGAGGGAGTTTTGAGACAGATGAAACCTTGGCGTATTTAGCTGAAGCGGTCTCCCCTTAGCAGCTGGACTCGATCAGAGCGGCACCCAGCTACTCCAGCAGTGGGTACCTGGGTATGGATGTGGCAGGATGGGGGCTTAAGTGGTGCATTTCCACCCCCGATTTAGACCACAGGCTCAGTCTGGTAACCGTAAGCGAAAATAACGCTTGCAGTGTCCTGAAGAGCCCTCAGCTTTTGGTCAACATCGTTATGGTTTCCAAGTTCGGCTGAGCTTCATTGTGAAGTTTTGATAGCGGCAGCCGCAGCCGGCTGCCTGGACAAGAGTGGTCAGGTGGAGGGAAGACCGAGATGGGGCTCAGAGGGGAGTGCGGGAGGAGGAGGGACCAGGAGCTGGAGAGAGCAGGGGCAGGGCAGGAGCTGAGCCATGTTCGCCTCTCCTGACACAGAGTTGTCCGGAGAATTCTGATTGCGACACTGAGAACAGAGGAGCGACGGGGGAGTGATGTAGACCCGGGGGTTGTGGCCCGGAGTGTGTAATACCTCGAGACTGGGGGAGCACTATGGGCACCGGAATGCCAAACATCCCAGCCCTGCCCAGCGCGTCCCTTTTCTAACCTGTTAGCACATGGGCACATAACGGGGAAGGACGTGACACACGGCCACGGACTTACCCTGCTCTGATCCGTGCCCGCTCGGGATATTCATATACACTTTGTTTTTCTGGTCACCTTAGAGAGTTGCACATACTAAGGTAGTGAATTAAAGTAAGAGTCCTCACAAGGGACAAGTGCACTTTGTTTTATCAAGAGGAAAGGGGAGGAGTGCTCAGAGGGGTCTGTTTTGCAAAGGCATATATATGGAGAATTACTTTCCTTAGTTATCTGTGACTGCATGTGGTTGGGAAACTTTGTGTTCTCATGAGAATGTGCGCTATTGTTCAGCATACTCTGAAATGATCACTAAAGGTCATTTAAAATTAGTTCCAGAGTTATCAAACCAAAAATAGCTATTTGAGCCTATGGAAATGGTTCTATTTAGATTTTATATCTTGATTCATATTAGGTGAATTTCATTTTCTCAAAAATTTTTCATTTAATTCTCTATATTAAATTTACATAAAAAGAATTGTGCAAAGTACTTCCTGTTTACTTTATCTCTTTTTCTGGACCTCATTTTAATTTCATATATTTGCATTTTTCTTTTTCTTTTCTTGATGTGAGAGTTGAAGTTTATTGATTATAGCTTATTCCCTACTAAAGAACCAGCTTTTTAAATTTATTTGCTGTTTCTGCTACTTGTACCTATTTTCTTACTCTAATTTCTTACTCTGGTTTCTAACTCTATCTTAAGATTCCTTCCTTCCTCTTTTATAAAGCTTTATATTTTTATAGAGCTTTATAAACTTTGCATTTATTTAATCATAGTACTTAGTTCTATAACACCTTAGTGGGAATACATAATTTTTATTTCTTATTAATACTTGGTTTTGAGGCTATGATTTTACTCTGAGCATGACTTTAGCTGCATCCCATAGGTGGGGAAATGTAGTGTTTTCATTGTCAGTATTTTCACTATCATCTGTGATTTCCAATTAGATGCAAGAGTTACTTAAAAGAGTAATTTAGGTAACAGCCAATAGGATATTTTGTGTGATCAGTTTGTAGGTGCATTGCACTGTAATCAGAAAATGTTGTAATTGTATTTCTATTTTTGAACTTCATTGATGTTTTATTATGACCTAATATATGGTCTCTTTCAATGATGGGGAAAAGTTGTATTGCTTTTCTTTTCTTTTTAGAAATGTGCTTTCTCTGCTGCCCCCTTATATTCCGCGTTCACCTCCCATTTTAAAGAAATAACACTCTTGTACATAACTGGGGCAAATATATTCAACTCTTTTTGTATCCCTAATATCCACAACTGTTCTACTCTTTGTTCTGCCATTAAATATCTCACTTCTTACCCTCAGGCCCTATGCCATTGTTCTCCCCATAATCATGGGGACTGTATTTAACAGTGTTACTTTGAGAACTGTAGGCCAGTTTGGGTAAGAAGTTCTTGAGTCACTCTCTCCTGAAGGCTTTTACTGGTGTCAGTCTAGTATATTTATGGCGTTGCATGTTGCTGTGGGGAAGCCTGAGGTGAATCTGGTTTGTTTCCACACATAAGTGACCTGCCCTTGGCTCCCGGCTGCCCCGAAGTCCGTTTCCGTTAGCTCGGAAGGCAGTTCCTTTGTTGGGATGTATCTTGGTGTTGACAATTCAAGGTCCTGTCCCTTGATTGCAGTGTGTCCTTTCACTGTGCGGATTCAAGTCTTCTCTTCTTTCTACAGCTGTCCCATCTGTTTACCAAAGCCAAGCTGGTCCAGGGGGGTGGCCACCTGTTGCTTTAGCCCGTTCCTGGTCCCGGTTCCAGAGGCGTCCTCATGGGCAGGCAGAGACCCCTCATGGCACCATCTCTACCTCCACACACTCGGCCCCTTCAGCATCTGGTGCGTTGAGGCCCTTCCCTTCATACAGGAGGCTGGAGATTTAACTGTCCCTGAGTTCCAGCCACAGAATGAGGAACAGCAGCTGCCTTTAGCTCCCTCTCTCCCCTCCTCTGTTTCAGGACGGCTGCTTGGAAAGGGAAGATGCTGCTTTTATACCCTCTTGTTCACACAAGTCCCGTGGAGAATTCTTATTGTCTTGTTTGTCACTCTCCTTCCCGGTAGTCATGTTTATGTTGTCTTGTGAAGAAATGTGTTTTGCCTAAACAAAACAATTATATTGCGCCTTTAGTTACCTTTCAGCAGGTACAGAGACTAATTCATTTATTCCAAGCATCTCCCACTGGGGAGGAACCCACCTGAATAGAACAGGCGGAGAAATGAATGAGGACCGTTTAGAGCGGGCAGGCTGCAGGCAGTCCCCTCCCCACTGAGCCGGGTCGCAGGCTGGGCTGGCTCGGGGGACAGAAATTCGCTTGTTGGTCTCCGTGAACGCCAAGGAAAAGCATCCCAGCAAAGTTAAAAGATGTTTGACTCAATCTCACTCCTCGTGGCAGAAAATGTATGTGGGTATTTTTCAAAAACACTATACCTACTTACCGTCTGGGAATAAATTTGGAAAAACGAGGTCGATGTTATGAAGCTGTAATTGCATGAGGGGGAAGTAAAGCCCCGTGGGTCAGTCAGATGTTAGGAAGTTGCACTAGAAAGCCCTCCTTGTGCTTTTCATCTCTCTATCCCCCAGCGGTCTGGGACCTCTATTCTTCAAGTATTTACTTTATGCAGTAAGTATCAAATGTAACTTTTCATAATAAATTGACTCATGTTGAATCACTCTTTATTTGTTGTCCTCCAATTTGAGAAGAATTTTGCTTAGTCACCTGCAACTCTCCTGCCGCAGTAAGAGTTGGGGGGGGGGGTTGGGTTTTCACAAAAGCCGAGTGTCAGTGACCAGGTCGGAATGTGGGCAGGAGGCAGGGCTGGGCTAGCCCCGCCCCAGCAATGGGAAGGACCTCACGTGACTGTCTTCAGGTTTTCCGACATCACAGTTTATATCTTCAGTCAAATTTTACATTCCCAGAGGCAAGCAGTGTGTTATGTTTACTCGTCCATCGGCCGTACAGTACCCAGAGCAGCCACGTGTGCACACGAAACCGTGGAAGCCACGCTCCTTTACCCCTAAGCAGCTGGACTCCAACTCAAACTGGCTTCATGTATTGGATCAGGGAATTTGTTGGATTAAGTATTTGTTACTTGCTGGTGTTAATTTTGGCCTCAGACATGACTTACTCCAGGTGCTCGAGTCTGTTCCTTGGCCTTCCTTCTTCCCTCCCTCCCTCCCTCCCTCCCTCCCTTCCTTCCTTCCTTCCATTATTAACTGAGAGATGGAGAGGCAGAGACAGACTCCCACATATGCGGACCAGAATCTAACCAGCAAGCCCCCTACTGGACGATGCTCTGCCCATCTGGGGCCGCTACTCCATTGTTCAACAACCGAGGTACTTAAGCACCTGAGGCAAGGCCATGGAGCCATCCTCAGCACCCGGGCCAACCTCGCTCGAACCATTTGAGCCTTGGCTGCGGGAGGGGAAGAGAGAGATAGAGAAGGGGGAAGGGAAGGGGTGGAAAAGCAGATGGCCACTTTTCCTATGTGCCCTGGCCGGGAATCAAATCACACGCCCAACCAATGCTCTACCAGTGAGCCAACCAGCCAGGGCCCTTGATCTTTTTGATGTTGCTTTTTTTCTGAACTTGCACAGCTGCTAAATGCAGAGAACTCACTGATTTAGTCAACAGTCATTGAGCAGTTCCTCCTGCATTTACCTCATTAAGCAGGCTGCATCTGTGTGGTGACAGACAGGCCACCCACCATGAGCTCCGGACTTCCAGGCCCCAGCCTCACGGGCTGAGTGGAAAGAGGGAACCTCTCTCTTAATAGTTCCACCGAGAGCCGTAGGGACAGCTATTACTGGGCCCTCTTAGGTCGCACATTGATTCTTAAACCTACCGCTCTGACCATTGGGATATAAGCTGGGTGGGCCAACCCTTGTCAAAGCCTACCCCCTACTGTGTGTGTGTGTGTGTGTGTGTTGTGTGTGTAAAGGCTGCTTTAGCTCCCTTTGAACCACATGGATAAAATGTAGAATTGTGGTTTCTGGGAAGCCTGTGAGACTGTCCTCACCAAAGGATAAAAGACTTTGGGCACACTAAATGTGACTGCCTCTTGTGTGTATGCTGTACATACGTATATGTGTATATATAGATATTGTGTGTGTGTATACATATGTATGTATATATGTGTGTATATACATATGTGTGTATATATGTATGTATATATGTGTGTATATATGTATGTATGTATGTGTGTATATATGTACAATATATGTGTATGTATATGTGTGTGAACATATTTATGTATATATTTATATGTGTGTGCATATATGTGTGTATGTATATATTTGTGTATATATGTATGTATATGTGTGTATATGTATATATACATGTATATATGTGTGTATATATGTATGTGTATATATATGTATGTATATGTGTGTATATATATGTATGTATATGTGTGTGTATATGTATGAATATATATGTGTGTGTGGGTATATATATATATATGTATTTGGGGAGGGAGGAAGGCAATTATTATTATGATCTAGACTTCACATTGGTGTTTTTGTATCAGTTAGGATAGACAATAATATCGCCGTAACAAATATCTCAATATTCCCCGTGACTTAACATAATAAAAGTTGGTCTCTCACACAAGCTATGAGTCCAGCGTGGGTCTGCTCATTGTGTTCTCTCTGCAGCCCAGGCTGACAGAGGCTCTGCCATGACACGTCCCCCTGGTCACCTTGGTGCAGAGGTCGGAACTTTGGGGGCCCTGGCGTTGGCATCTCATGCTCTAGCCTGGAAGTGGCCCTTCTTGCTCTGCTCACATTGCTCTGGCCAGAACTAGTGACATATCCTTTCTGACAACAAGAAGCCACCAAGTTTAGAACTCTGTGCACCCTGGAGGAGAGGAAGATAAGGCCGCACTAAAGAAAGATGTGCCCCTTGTCAGAGATCATAATGGTTCAGTGGATAAACACCCGCATGACTGCAGCCCCGTCACAGACTGTAATAACGCCCGCATGACCGCAGCCCCCTGTCACAGACTGTAATGACGCCCGCATGACCGCAGCCCCTTGTCACAGGCTGTAATAACGCCCGCATGACCGCAGCCCCTCGTCACAGACTGTAATAACGCCCGCATGACCGCAGCCCCCTGTCACAGACTGTAATGACGCCCGCATGACCGCAGCCCCTCGTCACAGACTGGAATAATGCCCGCATGACCGCAGTCCCTTGTCACAGACTGTAATAACGCCCGCATGACCGCAGCCCCTTGTCACAGACTGGAATGACGCCCGCATGACCGCAGCCCCTTGTCACAGACTGGAATAACGCCCGCATGACCGCAGCCCCGTCACAGACTGTAATAACGCCCGCATGACCGCAGCCCCTCGTCACAGACTGTAATAACGCCCGCATGACCGCAGCCCCTTGTCACAGACTGGAATGACGCCCGCATGACCGCAGCCCCTTGTCACAGACTGGAATAACGCCCGCATGACCGCAGCCCCTTGTCACAGACTGTAATGACGCCCGCATGACCGCAGCCCCTCGTCACAGACTGGAATAACGCCCGCATGACCGCAGCCCCTCGTCACAGACTGGAATAACGCCCGCATGACCGCAGCCCCTTGTCACAGACTGTAATGACGCCCGCATGACCGCAGCCCCTTGTCACAGACTGTAATAACGCCCGCATGACCGCAGCCCCTTGTCACAGACTGTAATAACGCCCGCATGACCGCAGCCCCTTGTCACAGACTGTAATAACGCCCGCATGACTGCAGCCCCTTGTCACAGACTGGAATAACGCCCGCATGACTGCAGCCCCTTGTCACAGACTGTAATAACGCCCGCATGACTGCAGCCCCTTGTCACAGACTGGAATGACGCCCGCATGACCGCAGCCCCTCGTCACAGACTGTAATGACGCCCGCATGACCGCAGCCCCTCGTCACAGACTGTAATAACGCCCGCATGACCGCAGCCCCTTGTCACAGATTGTAATAACGCCCGCATGACCGCAGCCCCTTGTCACAGACTGTAATGACGCCCGCATGACCGCAGCCCCTTGTCACAGACTGGAATAACGCCCGCATGACCGCAGCCCCTTGTCACAGACTGTAATAACGCCCGCATGACCGCAGCCCCTTGTCACAGACTGTAATAACGCCCGCATGACCGCAGCCCCTTGTCACAGACTGGAATAACGCCTGCATGACCGCAGCCCCTTGTCACAGACTGTAATGACGCCCGCATGACCGCAGCCCCTTGTCACAGACTGGAATAACGCCCGCATGACCGCAGCCCCTTGTCACAGACTGGAATAACGCCCGCATGACCGCAGCCCCTTGTCACAGACTGTAATGACGCCCGCATGACCGCAGCCCCTTGTCACAGACTGTAATAACGCCCGCATGACCGCAGCCCCTTGTCACAGACTGGAATAACGCCCGCATGACCGCAGCCCCTTGTCACAGACTGTAATAACGCCCGCATGACCGCAGCCCCTTGTCACAGACTGTAATGACGCCCGCATGACCGCAGCCCCTTGTCACAGACTGGAATAACGCCCGCATGACCGCAGCCCCTTGTCACAGACTGGAATAACGCCCGCATGACCGCAGCCCCTTGTCACAGACTGTAATGACGCCCGCATGACCGCAGCCCCTTGTCACAGACTGGAATAACGCCCGCATGACCGCAGCCCCTTGTCACAGACTGGAATAACGCCCGCATGACCGCAGCCCCTTGTCACAGACTGGAATAACGCCCGCATGACCGCAGCCCCTTGTCACAGACTGGAATAACGCCCGCATGACCGCAGCCCCTTGTCACAGACTGTAATAACGCCCGCATGACCGCAGCCCCTTGTCACAGACTGGAATAACGCCCGCATGACCGCAGCCCCCTGTCACAGACTGTAATGACGCCCGCATGACCGCAGCCCCTCGTCACAGACTGTAATAACGCCCGCATGACCGCAGCCCCTTGTCACAGACTGTAATAACGCCCGCATGACCGCAGCCCCTCGTCACAGACTGTAATAACGCCCGCATGACCGCAGCCCCTTGTCACAGACTGTAATAACGCCCGCATGACTGCAGCCCCTTGTCACAGAAGATTCCCAGGTGCACCCTCCGGTATTCCAGAGAAATATGTGCCTGTTGGGGGCCAAAAAACCAACAGGGTTTTTGGAGTTTAGATTTTGGGGGGACAGAGGTGTGGGGAATTGGCTGTAAGCTGACAGTCTGCCCAACCCCCCACCTCACTTGCCTGATTAGGTTGCTAAAGGCTGTTAAGCTGTGGTGCTGAATTGTTTACAGTACCCCCCATGTTCCCCGGAAAGACTGGAGGCAAGTTTCTTCTATCCTTTGTTTGGTGTCAAGTTAAGATGATATATATGGTGGGGTTTTCTGCACTCAACACAAGAGTAAAAAGAGAGGAATTCTTCAATGTATTGACAAGGAAATGAGAGTTTGCCTTTCAGATATGTGCCCAAACAATGAAGAAATCGTTAGGACACATCAGGCTCATGTTTCTCATAAACACAAGAATAAAAAACTTAACACATTCACACCAGGACCTGCCAAATTTACTAAATCTTACTAAGAATGTATCTATATATATATATAAAAAGATAACTTTTTGGTCATTTTTAAATTTTTAACTCCTCTTTTTTTACAAATTCTAGAAAGCATAACTCAAAAAATGTAACATAAAAGTGTTTTATAATGTCGGAATGAATTTAATTTTGTCGTATTTATTTCGTTTAATAACCATAAAAGCATGCTTGGACTTTATATTTTTTTCTTTAATATCTGACTTACTTATTATAACATATTTCTCAGGAATTTGTATGTAGTGCACCTACAGTTATTTGTGGGATTTTAAATGCGCCCCGACTTCAGAAAGTCCGAGAACCGCTGGTGTAGAAGCCGCTGATCAGTCCCTCCCTGAGGCGCTTGTGTCTGCTTCAGCCCCTCGGGCTCAGTCCCCTTCACTCCGGGCTTCTGCCTGCTGCTGACTCGGCATCCGGCACAGTGACCCAGTGACCCCCCACAGCCAGGGGCCAGATGCGTTTCCTCCCGCCGCCAGTCCCTGAGGGGAGCCCCAGTGAAAAGCATCGTCATCCTAACCACCTGGGTCCGCAGGATGTAGTTTCATTGGATTTTGTCCACGGAACTTGGGCAGCATCAGTCAGTAAAGGAGTGATAGCATCTCCCTGACCGCCGTTATCCTGGGAGGCGACACGCCTCTTAGACTGTTGTTAGCAGACTGTGGCTCGGAGGCGCTCTCTGCGGTCTGCGGGAGGCGGTCCCAGGGGAGTAGACAGATGTGAGACAGCACCGGCCGGTTCTAATCCGACAGACAGTGTAATAAAGCTGGGCGTGGCCTGTCCCCCCAGCAGGGCTGTGCAGGGAGCCCAGGAGTTGAGTTTGGTTTGCGCTGAGCGGCGGGAAAAGCTTTGGAACCCGGCAGACGGAGGTGTGGATCCCAGCTCGAGCACGTGTTCGCAGGACAGTGTTGGGTAAATTACTGGTCCCCTCTGAAGTTGTTTTCTAATTTGTAAATTATGAATAATAATATCTAGTTTATGCAGTTGTCAGACATAGATGAGCATACTCTTGCCAAATATCTGCTACAATTCACTGTCGATATCAAGTAATTTCTGAAGATTTAAATGAACCATGGGACAGCTTTTAGATTGGGTAGAAGGTGTGCAAAATGTGGACAGACATTATGTCTTTTCCTCTACTTATTTTTCTGATGAACATGGCAACATGCAGAACTATTGTTGTCTGGGTGTGTTTGATTTGCTTTGTTTTAGTTTTGTTTTTATTTGACGCTCAGACACAGCTCGCGTCCAGCCGGCTGCTCTAACCAGCGGCCCTCGTAGCTTTCCCTCAGGAATCGCTGACTACTTCCCTAAGTGCTCCTGCCACTTAGGGACAAGGTGGCTGTCTTTTCCCCAACTCGCTGTTTGGCATGGTTCCCTCACCCCTTTCTCTCTTAGTGCCTGGACTTACTGGTGAGCTGCACCCAGGTCCCCCTGGCTGTCCCGGTCCCTGACCACACCCGCCCTCCCAGCCCTGCACACAGCGACCTCACTCAGGGACGAAGCCACCGCAGAACCCGAAAGCGTCTGAACTCAGACAGGAAACGGGAACCGTCTAAGGAGTAGGAGAGGCTGGGAGAATGGGCCAGCTGGCTCCCTCCGTGGTTCCCTGTGACGTCTGAGCACTGGGGTGGGTTCTCAGTGCTTGCGGAGGGATGAATGGACGCATCTGTGTAGCCAGGGATGAGTCTTGGTCGACCGCTTTTCCGCCCAGGTGGGCTCACACCTGGCTCATTCTTCTACGGTTTCCTGGCAATAAAATTAAGCAGCAGCATGCTGAGGACTCCGAGAACACAATTCTGGAGACCATGCCTGTGGGGCTTTTGGGACCAAACGTTCTAGTGATTTAATTTTTGTCTTCCGTTCACACCCTGGGCTTTGAGGTATAGATATTGGCTCATTAGCTTAGGGATTCTTTGAAGACATATAGGGCATTTGTCTGTGTGTGGGGTGTGGTTATAGGAAGGAACATTAGACCATCGATTTTGTTTTTTTCTTATTCTATCAATAGGAACAAATATTTCGTCTCAGTTTCTCTGTCTGAATCCCAATAACATTTATACCGGCTTTCTCACAATAAAGTGAGAAGATTTGTGTTTATAAACTGAGCTCAAGAAATATCACTAAGGAAAAAAATTAAAGTTTTAGTTCAGAACTATAACCTTTAGCATAAAAAGTTATCACAGCCTTCCAATAAAAACTAGGTGGGGGAAATAGTGCATAAAAAAGTCTTTGTTTTTTTCTTAGGCTCAGGATTCCTGAATTTTCAACTTTTGTTTTTCTTTATGTACTTTTAAAAGAATGTTTCCTTCATTTCCCCTCCATCATCCTTTTGTGCCTGTTTTGTAGTGTGCACGCCAACGTAGTCATGGCTGTGTGGAACATACAGGTATGAAAGTTGAACGCGTTATACTGGGCTGCTTGCTCAGGAGGACATTTAAATGACAGTTTAAATCATGGACGCAGAGTAAAGGGCATTTGCGTTATCTAGAAAAGACATGACTTCTGGATAAATAATTGAATATAATATTACATACATTTCATATTACTTGAAGGGTCATTTCATCTAGTACATGTCTTCTAAATAGCAAATGTTATCTCACAAATAAGGTTTAAATTGACTTTAACACCACAAACTCATATAAGTTTTTTAAAAATTGTTATTTATTGATTTTAGAGGAGAGGAAGGAAAAGAGAGAGAGAGTGAGAGAAAGAGAGAGAGAGAGAAACATTGATTTGTTGTTCCACTTATTTATTCATTCAATCATATGTGCCCTGATCAGGGATTGAACTCGCAACCTTGGCATAGCAGATTGATGCTCTAACAAACTGAGCTACCCAACCAGGGTCATATTATAGGTTTTGATTGGCATCTCAATACAAGCTGACAGTCGTTCTTTCTGCATCTCTCTCTCTCTATCACACACACACACACACACACACACACACACACACACTACACAGACAGACTGGGAAGTAGCACACTCAAGCATGAGAAAGTCAGAAGAGCCTCCCGGTACCAGGCTGGCCATAGGGGCAGAGTGTTCCGGAAGCACAGAGGACCCCCGGCAGTCTCAGGGGTGAGGGACGCCTGCCCGGGAAGTGGACTGAAAGAGCCGCTTCTCCCGGCACTGAGGGAGTCCGGTGCTTCATTCAGTGACCACAGCACAGACAACGTAACATTTGGTGAAAATATTTAATTCACGTAACATTTCTTTGCAGATGAGAAAAACACCTGTAGAATTAATAAAAACCCCACAGAACTAGAATTTAATTTAAGTCAAGCAAATATTTAATGTTTGAAAGTCATTAGAAAAATAGTTGCCAAATATTAATATGTATGCTGCATCTTTGTGGGCACGTTCTTTAAATCAAAATGTAATTGGAGGATTAAAGGAGTAATTTACAGAAATTGATTTTCCCAGTGTTTTATGGAGCTTGTCATTCTCAATGAGGCTTGGGGTTTATTCTCTTCATATTTTTATCTATATAATATTTTAAGACACCTATTGAGAAACTTTTGAATCTAAAATTTACTTTTTAGGGAGGAAAGAAATAGAGTAAAACCTGTTTGTTTTTGAGAGATTAAACACTATTTCCTTCTGTTCAGAATCAAGGTATCATTTTCCCAAAGAAATCTATGAGGCGAAAAGGCAGGGCGGGGCCTGGGGCGGAGGCACATGATAGAGTCCCCTCCCCGTCGGTCGACAGGTGGCTCAGTAATGTGCAGAGTCCCGTGCTCACGGTCAGTATGGGGCGTTAGGCAGGGAAGGCAGGGAGGAACCTCTGAACACGTGTGCGGTAGCGTCCTTCAAACACTGCGCTGTCACATTCGATGTCTGGGCTCAGTTAGATCAGGATGACAGAGTTTATCAGAGAGCAGTAACAAAGTAACTGCAATGAGCCCTATCGGTCATTAATGATGTTCAGGTCGCTGATCATTAATAATCAATAGAGAAGGATTGTTGTGCTTCTGTTGATGTGGGAGGGTCTTCCTTTTATAACCGGAACCCCTAGCTAATAGAAAGTTGTGGAAGGTTCTCGGTTTGCTTTGTAGCAGTCTGGGCGTGCTTGAGTAGCTGTCGGTGGGGTGATTCTCTGACCTCAGCGGGGTGGTGTGCAAACCTGTAGCCACTGAAGGTTGACCATTTAGTTACTACTCCTCTCCAGAGAGCACGTGGGGGTGGGTGACCCACATTTCACTCTCCTGTGATTCCGTGGGCGTCTCGCTGGCCCCTGCCATCTTCCGGACAATTAGCTGGTGCTGAGCCTCCTCCCTGCCGCAGGAAGGCCGGCTGCAGGGACTAAACCCCGCGGCCAAGGGGAAAATGGCACGTCCAGTGTCACTAACTCTGATGCCCTTGCTCGAGCCAGTGACCTTGGGTCCAAGCTGGTGAGCTTTGCTCAAACCAGATGAGCCCGCACTCAAGCTGGCGACTTCAGGGTCTCGAACCTGGATCCTCCGCATCCCAGTCCGATGTTCTATCCACTGCACCACCTCCTGGTCAGGCTAATTGCAGTTCTATTCCCAGTTAACAGTGGTCTTTATGAGATTGGTTTACCTGATTTGAAGGATCTGTTTTAGTGGCACTGATAGGCAATTCTTGGCATAAATAGATGCTCATTTATGAGTTAAACTCATTTAGAGTTAACTCTAAAGTGGGGAAAAATTACTAATTAAAATTCAGTTTTAATTAAAAATTATATTCAGACAAACATTTTAAAATATTGCCACTTTTTCAGAAAGCAGGTATCTGGGACTTGTTGACCAGTCAGACCCTAAGCGTGACACAGTTTCAGGAGGTCCCACATGTGTGTCCTCCTAGATCTTCTGTTTCTGCTATATCTTCAGGAAAAAAGGGGGGATTTCTGCTAGCCAAGTGTGGCTGTCCTTATTCCGTAGAGCTTTAACTGGGTTTAGAAGCCTAAGGATGTCTTCTTGAAAACAGAATTGCATCCTAATGGTCAGTTCCGAACATTGAAGGACCGACTGCTCCCTCCACCCCGCTGTTGGTCAGCAGGTTGGTTCTCTGACTGGAGCAGACGTGGAAGGACCGGCACAGGAGTGCTCCGTGGTGACAACGTGCCACGTTTCACTGAGGCCCCTGGAGAGCCGGGGCATGTCCCGCAGACAGCCCTGGCCTGGGGGTGGCTCTGCCGTTCCTGTTTAAGGACGGCTCATGCGCAGCAGATACATGGGGAACATGGTTCGTGGGAGCATCCTCCGTCCACAGATGGCTTCTCCGTCACTGTCATTATAATAGGCGCATAAGCGGATGTCGTTATATCACAGGCACGTTCTCTTTGGAGGTGGCAGTGAATTGTATCACTAAAAGTATCACTTTGAGAGACAGAGGTATAAGGTAATAGGAAGCTTCCAGTTAATCTCAAAAATAGAAATTATGTGGGGAAATTAGGGCAGAAGCAATCGTAGAGAATTCTTCACGTTGTTGAGAAGAAGGAGGACCACAGCAGTCACAGGGGTAGAACTGAGAAGGAGAGCCCTCATCATCAGTCTCCGTGCCCGCTGTGAGGATGGCGGGGGCAGGGAGAACAGGAAACACGAGGAGGTGGAAGACAGGCAGCATTCAAAGACAGTGGAGTGGGCCGGGCCGGGTGGGGCGAGGCAGGGCCGGGCCAGGTGGGGCGAGGCAGGGCCGGGCCAGGTGGGGAGAGGCGGGGCCGGGCCAGGCGGGGCGGGGCCGGGCCAGGCGGGGCGGGGCCGGGCCAGGCGGGGCGGGGCGGGGCGGGGCAGGACGTGCAGGGGGGATCGAAGATGTGGGTGCTCTCCGCAGGTGGCGGAGACACACAGAGTTTATCCAGAAACGGGAGGAGGGGGCAGAACCCTTCACCTGCCTTCCTGGAAGGAGAGGACCTCTGGAGGCTGGCCCCGAGGGGGGGGCAATGCCACCCCCTGCGGATACAGACTCCTCAGGCTCACCTTCCTTCCGCAGAGATACTGTCTTCATTTCCAGTGCCTGCCGCTCCCGGAGGGCGGTGGCGCCTCCTCACAGCTGAAAGCAATGCTGCGGGGCTGGTTTTCTGGTCCGTGTGGTCCAGCAGAGAGCACTGAGCCGAAGGAGCGAGCTTCTCAGGGCTCACCCCCACCAGTGATGGAGAACGACCCGCTGCTGCCCCCACAGCCAGGAGCGGAGACAGGGCTCCAGTGGGTGGCTCGCCTCCAAAGCTCCTGCTCTGGCCTCCCGTGTGGTTTTGTGCAAAACAGTTGGGGTTTTTTGTTTTTGTTTTTGTTTTTTTTTTGGAGGTTCCTTTCTTGGCAAAGGCATAAGATCAACTAGAGACTAGAAGGCCTGGGAACAGGTCACGAAGGACTGCTCCGGCCATGGTCAGCGAGGCTGGCTTTGCAGACGGGGCAGCCTTGTTGGGAAGGACACATTTATGCTTCAGAGAGGTCACCCTGGCCCTGAAGTAACAACAACTTGGAAGAGTAGACGGAAGGGGAAGGAAGGAGAGAGTGGAGGTGGGGACGGGTCAGCAGGTGGCTGTGGTCACTGGGGAGGAGGTGGTGACAGGGACCGCGGCATTGGGCGCAGGAGGAGAAAACGGGGCAGAGAAGCACATCACGGGCGGTTAGCGGTTAGACGCAGCCCAGGTGACCGCAGACATGGCGGGAGGGGGGAGGGGAGACCGTCAGGCAGAGCGGAGGCAGAGCCGTGAGATGTGTGCTGTGCAGGCCCGCGCAGAAGAGCCCGAGCTTGTCCAGGGCTGCGTCTGAGTGTGGCGTTGGGGCGCTGGGCCCTGGGGCTGACCAGCAGAAGACTAGGGATCAAGATTCTCTCTGTCCCTGAGATGAGCTTTGCTCACCCTCGTTTTAACTCAGTACAAGGGTCTACCTTTCCTTTTCTAAATGAATAATGAACATTTGCTCTTCTCTGAGGTAATACCAGTATCCACGTATTCAGAACCTTGTGCTCCTTAGAGAAATTTTCTTCTGTAGACTGATGACATGTCACATTATCATATCATCATTATACTTTATTCTGAGTGTCCTTGCCCCAATAAACCACCTAAGCATGCACTTCACTATTTACTACACAAAATGCCAAACTGTATGTTCTGCGACATGCAATGTTATCATTGAGGGGCCCGATGAAATGCAGAATTTGGCAATGCAATCTAAAAAGACGTGCGTTCCAGCTCGCTCTCCGCGCGGGCGTCTCACACTCTATTTACCTCTGGATGCTGAGCGCTTCTGACAGTGAGTACACAGTGAGCCCGCGGGGTTTCTGTGTGCAGCTGCCAGACGCCGTCCCCCCGGACCAGACCGGAGCAAGCTCACGTCAGAATTGTGCCCCGCTGTCCGGGAACACTGATCCCAAGCTCTGGCCATCACTGTAGAAGACCTTCTGGAAATAGAAGCAGATATGTGGGAGCTGCTGTATGGAATCCAAATGCTTCCTTTTTCTTTCTTTTTTTTTTTTTTTTTTTGCATAAGCATGGTTTTTACAATGCCTCCAAGTCCATCGTCTCCTCGTCCTGTCCGCTATGGCGGCCGTGGTGGGAGGCAAGGCATTCCTCCCAGGGTGGGGGGCACAGAGAGCCAGGCAGCAGGGCCCGCGGGGACCCTGGGCTTCCCGGGCCAGGTGCAGACGGACAGTAGGACGGCCCAGTGGCTGGCTGCGTGGGGAGGGGGAGGGGAGGGGTCAGACCCATATTGGAGGGAGAGTTGAAGGGATTAGGCTGACCCTGAGGGGAAGGTTCATTTAGGGACAGGAAGCAAGATCGTTGAACTAGTATTTATTTAGCCTTGAGGAGGAGGAGAGAGAGAAATTATACCAACTACCCTTTCCTACCCCCCTTATAATCTTCTGAAAGCACACAGATAGCAACGAATGTCATCACCAGGCGCAAGTGAACTTCCGATTCACAACTCTGGGCTTTTCAAAGGTCCGATCAATCCAGGGCTCCTGCCTGTCCCCAGAAACCACCTGGGAATGGAAGTGTATGGATCACACAGCGAGGCGTGGCGGCGCCCCCTGTCTGCAGAGCCAGCCCCTAGGATGGCACTCGAATTCAGAATTTTTAAACACCGTATGGTCACGCAAAACCTGAGGCCCAGAGACCTCCCAGAGAAACGGTAGGAAAACTCTGACCTGGTTTAACATTTATCCAAAGCCATCAGGAGATGAGAGGACTGCTATGATTAAGATGAGAGGGCAGCTATGGCTGGTTTAGATTACTTCAATACAGACCCTGTCAGCCTTTCCCAGTACTTGGAATGTGGGTCCTCACACGCATTCTGCGGCTTCTGTGGAAGGGATAACATCTCATCTGGGTTGGGCGGCATGTGGCCCTGCAGAGACGCTGACCATGGAGTCTCTCTCCAGGTGTTATCTGCAGGACTTTCCGAACAACTGCCCAACAGCAACTCCGGTGCCCAATCGCGGGCTCATCGGGTTTGGGACGTGGAAAGTCTGGGATTCTTAAGTCCCTCCGATTTCCTCCAAGCAGATCTTTCACGCAGCATGTCCTGTTTCCTCCTGTAATCAAATCAAATTTAAACCCTTGTAACAGCTTCTGAGCCTGCCGCGTGGAGAAAAGGCCATTTGAACACCATTGTACATGGGCACTCGATGATCGGCCCCACCAGGCTTATTAACCAGAAAGTACCGGGCTAATTACAGCAGAGGGAAGCTTGCTGATCGTGTCTTCAGACAAGCTGGGTTACCCGGAATGGGAAATGCTCCTGTTGCTGGTCAGCGTCCACAGGCCTGTCTGATTTCAGGCCCTGAGGGGCCTCCCCGTTGAAAAGACATCGTGTCACGTGTTGGGTGGTGGCCGCTAAGGCGGATGCGGTTTCCTCCTCGTGATTGTTTCGCTGCCTCCCCTGAAGGTCTCGGGCGAGACTGATGATCTGGAACCCGGGAAGAATACGAGACAGAGAAAGGTGCCCAGGCACCAAGAGAGATGTGTCGCTCGGACATAGGCTGAAGATTTATTCCAGCACTTTCTCTCTTCCTTTCCAGCTTCTGTCTCTTCCTCTGTGCTTTCAGTAGTCTACAAGTAGAAAGGAAAGAAAGAATGAAAAAGAAAACCCATCCGTAAGTCATCTATTATTTTCTCTTAGCTTACGTTTATAAATAGAACTTGATTTCACGATGTAGAAAATATTCCATTCGGAAGTTCATCTGCCGTGTTTGTGCGGATGAAGTAAGGAGTGAATTTACCCGAAGAGGAGTAGACGCTCACTACACCGTCCCCAGGAGACACCGCAGATTTCGTTATCTTTCTGAGCGTTTTTCAAAGATGTGATGCTTCCTTTTCAGGGACCTCCCCCCATTTGCCCCAAGAACCTTCGTTTGAAATGCCACATTGGCTCAAGCGTTCAGAGCTGGGATAGTAACAACCAGTAAATGTGAAACTCCAAAGGCCACCTCCAGCACGTGGTGGGATTTAGGGGACTTCCAGCTGATAAACTCCCCCCTCCTCAATCTCCCTACGACCACTGACGAGTTTATCAGTGGGAATGTGCAGACAGGCTCAGTGCCTCCAAGAGGCCTGTCGGGTGCTGCCAGCTCCTCCTCTGATGAGCCCTGTGAGTAATTCGCCACGTCGCCGTGTCCTTGCCCACACACGGGATCAGGGAGCCAGCCCCCAGTCTGGAGCCCTGTGAGTAATTCGCCACGTCGCCGTGTCCTTGCCCACACGGGATCAGGGAGTGAGTAATTCGCCACGTCGCCGTGTCCTTGCCCACACACGGGATCAGGGAGCAGCCCCCAGTCTGGAGCCCTGTGAGTAATTCGCCACGTCGCCGTGTCCTTGCCCACACACGGGATCAGGGAGCCAGCCCCCAGCCTGGCCTGGAGTGCGAGCTGGTGCAGGGCTCTGCCAGTACCACTAACGGAGCCGCGTGGACCCCTCTCAGAGCGTGCGGACTAGACTCAGAGAGGGTGTTAGTCTGCACCTGGAGACGGTGTAGGGGCCCACCTCAGGACCCCCAGCTGGGGAGCAGAGGATGTCCGCTTCCTGGGGTGGGGGTGGAAGTCACAAGTTGCTGTGGCTCTGTCCCCTGGGGCCAGTTTTTTGGAGTCCCTGATCTTTTCTATAATGCCATCCAGCTGTCCCTGTTTTTCCAGAACTTGGACATACTATCTTCTGGGTTCCTTGCCAGTTCAGAAAGCCTGACTAGCCTGTTGTTATGCGGACGTGTAATTCAGTGTTACTTACATAAAACAAGGAGTGGGAAATCCTTTCATTCCATTGGAGGGTGGGTCACAGAATGGAGGCACAGGGATGTGAGATAAGATAAGAAAGCACCCCCCCCCCCCGTCCCGCTAGGACATATGAGCGACTGGAATGCCGTCATTCACGTCATCTACGGGGTCACATGTGGCTTTGGGGTCTCCCTCTCAGAAGTGGTACTGAAACCAGAAATGTCGGCGTTCGGGCTGCCGGTCACGTTTCCAGCCAGATAAGTAGAGACAGGAACCGAATCTTTTATGTGCTTCATTCAGATGCCTGGCGGTCTGAGGAGAGGGGTCATGTGTCCCTGTCCCCGGCCACCTGTCATAAGGGGAAGAAAAGGGGGGTGAGGGTTCGGGACTTTCAGGGGAGAGGTGATCAGACCGTAGTCGAAGTTCAGTCTGTGGATCAAAGGCTTCGCGTGCGGTCCGCAGGGGCACACGGCTGGGTCCCTCGCGGAGCTCCTGGGGCCGGAAAGTGTGTGGCTTGCAGACCTGTTAACTCCTGTGGGCCTGGTCAGGTGTCTCAGTCCCAAGGACTTGCATTCGCTGGTAAGCCCACTGACCGTAACCAAAGCCGCCATTCCTCAGGCTGAAGCTGTAATTGCTGAGCTCCCCTCATCCGTGCTCCTGATGCGAGCTGTCACCTTCTCCACTTCTGAGGCTGGACCTCCGCCTGTCTGTATTTATCTCCAGCCTCCTTCCGTTCTCCCCGCTCTTCCTCACGCCGTCCTCTTCCAGGTTTCTGCACGCTGTGCCTGTCTCCTGTGTTTAAGTATTTAACATCCACAGTGTCCGCGAGAGGCCCGGGTGTTTGCTGTAGTGACCCCTCTGTCTGCAGTGTCCCTGGTGGGCGGGGCTGCCTTGGGCCTCGGTGGTGACTTAGTCTCATCAGGGCCGTTAGGAGGGTGGGGTTCTCCTTACACAGGTGACGGCGTGTGCAGGCGGGGCAAATGTAGGTTTACAGCTGTGAGTACACGGACCACCGTTCATTCTTTTATTATTTCTTAATTATTGTATTGTTTTCATACGAACAACTGTGAGCCTACCTGTGCTCCGCCCTGGCTACAATGTCGTTTATTCCAAAGGGGGTGGGGACCTGCCTGTATCAGGGATGGCAGAGGCCAGGCTCTGGCCCTAAATACAAAGCTCTCTGTGTATGTGCGTAAAACAGATGATGTAACAAGTCACCACACCAGTCTTCTTCCTTCCGTCCTGTGCATGGGTTGCGTTATCCATTCCAACGTCTTTCAAGGCTAAGTTCTGCATGTTTTAGAAGGGGCGGAGTCACCAGGAAAACCACGATTCCTTTGTGGACACCGGGATGCTGTCTTTGGTTTTTAGTGGGCGCGTCCTGTAGCCGTTGCCTCGCTCGGCGGGGCCTTCCAAGGCCTTGACCCATGGCAAGTGTTCAGAACGGAGAAACCCGGGGGACGGAATCCAGTTCTGTCCCAGCACGGGACAGCTGGTGCCGGTGTCGGTGCCGGTGCCGGGCATGGAGGGGGTGCTGTGAGGAGGGGGCGGGGGTGCGCAGAGGTGGGCTGGGGGGCAGGGAGGCTTTGCAGGAGCTTTGAAGAATAGATTCAAATTTCCAGACACATGGGAACAGAGAGGGGGCCCCCTACCTTGTTGGTTCATGGACCAAACATGAGTTTGGAGCCCACGTTTGCCCCAAATCAAACTCAAAAGGATATTGAAGCGTGTGTATGTGTTCCGCGTCTGCACGTGTAGTCTGTCTGGGGTGCGTGTGCAGAAGGGCCACAGCGAAGACCAGGTTTTCAGTTGTTGTACGAAAACTTTCAAAACCGTCTGTCAGGACTGAGTCCTCCACTTCTTGAATCTTAACTCCCTCATGGGAAGTGCGTGTGTGCCAGTGGCTAAGGATAGAGCGTTTGAGAAAGGTCACTCTAGTCCATGGTACTGCCCACACCCTCTCTTCAGCATGGACAGAACTATTCCGAAGGACTCTTCTGAACTACACACGCATGCTGCTTAACTACAGGGACCCATTCTGAGACAAACGTCCCCGGGCACTCTGCCGTGTGGGACATCACAGAGTGGCACGCTTGCACAAACCTAGATGAGGTGCTGCAGCCTGTGGCACATCTGGGCACATCTGGGCTGCCTGGTATACCTCCGCCATCTCTGCAGTCTGTTGTTGACCGAGACAGGTGGCCCATGTGTGAGTCACTTGGGCAGCTCCTGTCACACTTCAGCTCTGGCTTCTTAACACTTTGCCCCTCCCCAGAGGTTAGAGACCACTACAAGTATGCAGTCATTTTCTTTAGCTGGGTCTCTCTCCTCTGCACCACGAACAGAGGAGATGGAACAGAGGTATTAAAGCTCTGTAAGCACTTTTTATAAAGGAGACCTGAATGAATTGTGTTCATTGTCCCAAACTGTTTTGGTCCAAATCCC
Organism: Saccopteryx leptura; assembly: GCF_036850995.1. Classification (NCBI taxonomy): domain Eukaryota; kingdom Metazoa; phylum Chordata; class Mammalia; order Chiroptera; family Emballonuridae; genus Saccopteryx; species Saccopteryx leptura. The sequence continues at coordinate 2,169,734 of NC_089505.1, read as the reverse complement.
AGTGAAAATTCCTAATTCACTAAAGTAAAACTGTTAAACATTTTAGCTTCTAAATTTCTCAAGTAAAAAGAATCAACTGTTGCATCCACCGGGTACGAGAACAAACGTCGGAGACTTTCAGGAGTTAAGATGTTACTTTATTGGCCAGTTTAACCTGCGCAGGGGCGAACTCCCAAGATGTCCGGAGACACCGTGCTCACAAGGAGCTGCAAACGGGAGTCGCGCCTGGCGCTTACAGCCAGGTCCTTATATATCCTAAGTGAGCAAGCATAGTACAGAAGCAGATGTGGCAGTTTAGCTATTGGCTAGGGAGGTTGCACACAGCATAGCAACAGGGGCCGGCATAGCAACAGGGGCCGGGTTTCGCTCAGTGGCGAATTTTAAACATAAACTTCTGATAAGGGTCTCTGACCTTCTTTGTTCTCAGCCTCCCAGGGGCCCTATCAGCACTCCCTGTTCCTGCTCCTTCAATAGTTACACTCTGGCAGCCACAGCACACCTCCCTGAATCTAAGATCAACCAATTGCCAATATTAGAAACAAAAGTGATCGAGGTTCCTTTTAGTACTTAACGGAGGTCCGTGCTGTCAGATGTGAAAGATGAAGAAAATGCTATTAGTTAACATACGACTTTGAATTACAGTGTTTAAGAAGCAGAGTTTATTTACTCAGCTAACACAAAACAATACTATTTATTATTGGTTAATAAGTTGTAGACTTTAAAAATGGCTAAATTCATCTTAGTTACCTAGCCAAGTAGTTCTCAAAAGAAAAAAATCTTGCAATGAAATTCAATTATAAATGAAAGGTCAGTGGAAGCAGTTATTATACCTCTACTTACACATGGTTTAACTGATTCAACCATTATTTTGCAAAATAGAGGGTAGAGAAAAAGGGAGGTGTACAAAATTGTTTCTATGGAAAAGAGTACAATAATTAATCAGTAATAACACAAGAATAAACTCTGTGTTTGCACACTCGTGACTGTAAACCTACTTTTGCCCTACCCTGCTACTGGTCTTCCAAGACGCGCTGTTCCAGTTATTCCCGTCTCGTTAGCTGTCCCTAGGAAAGTGTTGGTCTCTCAGAGGTCTACTGATGGCGGCTTGTGCTGGCTTAGAGAACTGACCTGAAAAAAATGCTTCTGATAAAGGTGTATGATTTACATTCAGGTAATTGCCGACTCTTCCAGTATTTAGCAGCCAAATGAGCAAAATTAACAGGTCTAGGAAATCTTTAGTTTAACAACATACTTAGTAGTTTTTCAGCTCATATTTTTTATTTTTGCTTCTTTCTAAATGAGTCTTTAAAACAGTGGGATTAAAAAAAAATCATGGGCTTGTCAGCTAGATAAAATTTCAAATTCTTTTTCTCAAACCTCTTTGACTGTGATTTTTTTTTTTTTTTGTATTTTTCTGAAGCTGGAAACGGGGAGAGACAGTCAGACAGACTCCCGCATGCGCCCGACTGGGATCCACCCGGCACGCCCACCAGGGGCGACGCTCTGCCCACCAGGGGGCGATGCTCTACCCCTCCGGGGCGTCGCTCTGCCGCGACCAGAGCCACTCTAGCGCCTGGGGCAGAGGCCAAGGAGCCGTCCCCAGTGCCCAGGCCATCTTTGCTCCAATGGAACCTTGGCTGCGGGAGAGGAAGAGAGAGACAGAGAGGAAGGAGGGGGTGGGGGTGGAGAAGCAAATGGGCGCTTCCCCTATGTGCCCTGGCCGAGAATCGAACCCGGGTCCCCCGCATGCCAGGGCGACGCTCTACCGCTGAGCCAACTGGCCAGGGCGATTTTTAATCTTTAACAATGGAGAGAACGTCCGTTTTTACTGAATTGCGAGCCTTAAATGGGTAACACATGCGAGTAAACTCTGCGGTGAATGGCGCACAGCGGGCACTCAATAAACCCGAGTTCCCTCCTCCACAGGGGCGGGTTTGCGCGATGCGGACAGACGTCCCTGGCCCAGGGACTTGCATGCAAATGGACGATTAAGAAATAATGAACTGCTCCCGGAGTCGCAGCGACTTGGCACCGGTTGCAGCCAAATCTGTAGCCAAAGGTTTCCAGCAGCACCATAAAGATGCGGTGTCTGTCGTCCTGGTCTTCTCTCCCTGCAGACGCTCTGGGTCAGTATGCTGAAGGACAGGGAAGGAGACGGGTTAGGGAAGCCAGCACGTCCTTCCGGAAGGCGGCTGACCCCGCCTCTCACAGAAGCGGCTCCTGTCAACCTGCCCACCATTGCTCTGCGGAGCACAGGCTCCCCTCTGCGCCCCGAGGACACCGCCTTACCCGGCAACAAGAGGGGGCTCGCTCAGTGGGTCTGATCGGGTGGACGCTGGCCCAGGAAGTTCTGAGCGTGCGGGGCACGCTCTCCCGGGCACACCCACTGGAGGTCTTGGCCGTTCTCCTGCTACAGAGATCCCGAGAGACTGAAAAGGAAGGGCAGCCCGCTGTGAAAGGGCTGCAACCACGGAGTTTCAGGGCGGGTGACCACTCAGCCCCAGGCTCAGGCCGCTCAGCCGGACTGCAGACCAAGGAGTTTCAGGGCGGGTGACCTCTCCAGCCCCGGGCTCAGGCCGCTCAGCCAGGCTGGACACCAAGGAGTTTCAGGGCGGGTGACCGCTCCAGCCCCGGGCTCAGGCCGCTCAGCCGGGCTGGACACCAAGGAGTTTCAGGGCGGGTGACCACTCCAGCCCCAGGCTCAGGCCGCTCAGCCGGGCTGCAGACTGGTCTGAAGGCAGGTGCCCTCTGTGCCCACTGAAGCCTGCAGCGCTCAGCTGCCCCCAGGACTGGTCTGCAGGCCCCGCTCAGGCCACGGAGCAGGCAAGGACAGCCACGGAGCGGGCAAGGACAACCACAGAGTGGTCTAACGCCGTCCCTCCACAGGATGGAAATCGGGTGGACAGAAAATAAAGTTCTGGAAACAAACAGACAGAAGGTGCTGAGCACAGTGACCCGCCATTCACCACGCCCTCTCGTGTCACCATGCCAGCAGCTGACTGGGCAGCACGGGGTTCAGAATCCTGGAGAGCTGCCAGGGCTGCGGGAGGGAGGGGCCTGTGGGAGAAGGGAACGGGGGGTCACTGTGATGTCCAGCCTCATGGCAGCACAGACCAGGGGGCTGGCGGGGACGGCAGGACAGAAGGACGGCCAGGCTGCAGGGGCACGTGCCACGGCGAGTGGGCACGACAGATAGCAGCTGCATCTACTGTGTGCTGACCACATGCGTCGTGTTCATTTATTTGGTCCTCCCAGCAACCCAGGAGGCAGGCCGCGTGACTGAGCTCAGTTTTATAAATGCGAGGACCGGAGCCAGAGAAGCGTGGTGACTTGTACGGGCACATTGTGCTGATGTACACCGTTAGCACATGGGGGAGCCAGCTTCAGACCCCACAGTCCGACGCCAGGATTCAGGCCCAGTGACCCTGTTAGGAAGAGGCCTGCGTGCGTTGGCACTCAGAAGTCACAGAGCTGCGTGAGGGGAGCTGTGAGCGCCCAGGGGCGTTTGTGATCAGCAGCACCTGGTCCCGGAACTGCTTTCTGAACGGGGATGGCTGGTTCGCGCTCCCGGCAGGGTGCGGGTTTGCTGCCTGAGCCCCCGGGTCCAGGCTCGGAGCCGACCTGCTTGAAATAGCACACGAGCGCTTCCCGGAGTCCCTTCTTCTCCAAACTGTCCCCAGGAAGCGCTCTGCCTCTCGCAGGAGCAAATGTCGGACAAATGGGTTGAATGCGCACCAGATGATCATCCTGCCCGAAGCGTGAAATGACCCTCCCCACCCCCCGCTCGGCCATCTGTCCCGGTCTGTGTGGCCTGGGCCGGGACATCTGATAACCGGTCACGGCTGCTGGGCCCGGCGCACCGGCAGTTGGAGGAGCAGCGCGTGCAGACGCGCCCAGCAGGCCCGTGCGTTCAGAGGGGCCGTGTTCCGTGCACAGAACCATGTGCTTCACGACACCCAGGGGCCGCGCTGCTGCTCTTTCGTATCAGCCACTGCACTGCTTTTTTCCAGAGACAAGAAGTCCTGGTGGCTCTCTGTGACCTGTGCACATCCCAGGGAGCCACCCCGAGTGCGCCAGAGCGCGATCTGCCCTGGGAGCGCTGATGACCCACCTGCTCTCACTGCGGTCACCGACGCTGCGCTTGGCTGGACAGCACGGAGAGCATGGAGTAAATACACGTGACTCTCACTCGGGTTCTGGCACCAGCTCTCCCTCTTACAGGCTTATTTCTCCAAGAAATAAATTTAAATGAATTTACTTACCGCCCTCCCCATCCCAAGAAATACCACAGTAACCGTTATGTTGTCCTAACGGCACAAACAGAACCTTTCACCACCTTCTGTCCTGCGGTGAGAGGTAGTTTAGGGAACCGACGTCGGCCCCTAGACCTCAAGGAGAATGAAATGATGGAACAAAGATGCATATTTAAAAAACGTCTTCAGGTTCTTAATCCTGTGTTCCTGCCATTTGCCTCGAGTCACATTTAGATGAAAATAATACTGTGCCATTTTTCCTTCGTTCACCATGCTGAGGAAAGAAAAAGTTGAATTTGAAAAGGTCAACAGGATCCACCTCTCGTGAAGGCAGCATTCGAACAGCGTGCCCGGTGAGCTCATCGTGTCCGCAAGGGAGGAGACGCAGACAGTGCTCTAATTCCAGTGAAATCCGGTGTCAGGCTTTTTTATAACTGAGAACAGAAGCTTTCTTAATGGAAAAAATAAACCAAAAACGTACCCCCAAAGGTGGTCGTTTGTTGCTCACGAGGGCAGCTGTGAGCACGTCCATTCTTCAGGAATGTCAAGTGTACGGTTACCTGACGAGAAGCTTCCGCTCTGAAGTCGGCCCTGAGTCACAGGGACCCTTCCTCCCGTCTCTCTTGCACGGCAGCGCCTCCGAGAAAGCGCCTCCCAGTAGGTTAACTAGGGCTTCTCTCCTGCTGTCCTCTGAGTCTCTGTGCAAATATCGACAGGCTTTCTCGGAAAGTAGGGGCACCTTCCAGTCACGGGAAAAGGGGAGACTTTGCCTAAATATCACCGACTGGCCTGTGGTGGGCCCCTCAGTTCTTGAGTATCCGTGTTCGTCAAGGATCTCTACCCTGGGAAAAAGGAAATAAAAAAGACCTAAATATGTTTAAATTATGTACCCAATAAATAGTTTTCATTTGAAACAGATTTATTTGCTGGGGTTTTTTCTCTGTGCATAAATAAGACCTTTACTTTAATGGACCTTACTTACCAAATGCTGAATCATAAAACAGTTAGTATTTCTGTGGAATGTGGACAGTTTATTGTCCACACCAACAGGTTAATGATCCAGATATTGTAAGGGGGTAGCGGGTAGCCTAAGAGTCACACCTGATGTCTAAGGGCAGGACCGTGGCTTTCATAGTTTTGAATCACCCAGAGAATTTGCTCAAGCAGAATGCTATTTTATATAAACAGAATTTTCCATACTGGGGGCAGCACCCTTAACTTTTTCTGTTCCTAAAACCGTTTTTTTCAGTGTCTTCCCTTGACCATGGTGTCCAGGCAACACCGACCCTAACTGCTAAGGAAGAAATTCATATTGATATTTTCTTAGACGTGAAGTAGCCATGCTGGCCATCGATGGGATGCGGCTGGTGAGCCGGCCGAGCCAGAGGCAGGACTGGCTTTCAGTGTCAGGGAGGAAAGTCGCCTGGTTGCTGGTTTAACACACCGTGTGTCCACTGGCGAGTGCATTGGATCCACACTGGGGAGCTGAGAGTGGGCGGGGCGGCTGGTGGTCTGTACTAAGGAGGGATACTTCTGCCTGTCATCTGACTTTCTGTTCTGAGATGTCATGTAATTTCGGTCAGATGTGGACTCGTGTCTGTGTGAGCTTCCCTGTCACTGCCCACCCAGTGACAGGTCGGACATGTAGGATTCTCTGTGACAATCCTATGGGAGTCCCAGAGAGAGGGACACAAAATAAAGCAGCCCTCTGACCATTCATGTCTTCAAAAGCAGCTGTGTCATATGAAATAACCGTAATTCTAAGTCCTCATCGCAGTCTACAAGGCAGTGACTGGTTTTCGGTGACGAGAAGTCAGGTTGTGCAGTGCTGAGAGGCAGTCCGGGCTCCGTGTCATCACGCAGGCTCAGTACCATCCTGACCTGTCCTAGATTCTCTACAACCCTGGGAAGTCCGGTCTGCACGCACCTGTACACGCAGGTGTGCCAGCCAGGCTCTCCCTCAGCCCCACACCTGCCCCTTAGTGCCCCTGGGTGTCCCTCTGTCGTGCTTGGCCGGGCTCTAGACACTGGCTGGGCAGTAACTGCACCTCCCAGATTCCCTCGCCCCCCGGGTCCTGTTAGCACATTCCCGTACAGCCGAAGGTGAATGGGGCCAGCACTGTCATTTTCTCTCCTCCCCTCCTGGTCTTCTTCCCGCCCTCTCTCCCTTCCTCTCCTCTTCCTCTCCTCTTCCCTCCTCCTCCCTCCTCCTCTTCCTCTTTCCTCCTGCCTTCCTTCCTCCTCCTCTTTCCTCCTCCCTTCCGTCTTCCTCCTTCCTCCCTCCTCCTTTTTCCTTCCTCCTTCCTCCTCCTCCCTCCATTCTCCTCCTCCCTCTGTTCTCCTCCTCTCTCCTCCTCCCTCCCTTCCTCCCTCCTCCTTCCTCCTCCCCTCCCTCCTCCTTCTCCTCCCTTCCTTCCTCCTTCCCTCCTTCTTCCTCCTCCTCCCTCCCCCCTTCACCCTCCTCCCTCCCTCCTGCCACTGTAGTGTCTGTGACCCTTTCCTGCCCCCTCCCTATCTGGATGGCAGGTCCTGGGTCAGACAGCCCATCCTGGGCCACAGCACCCAGGGTGGCCATGCCTCTTCAGTGCCCTGGTCACTTCTGATACAGCTGCTGCCTCTCTTGGGTGTTCTCAGTCCTCAGGGAAGTGGCTGTTCCTGCAGTTACAGGGTCATCAAATCTCACACCGCTCTCTCTCTCTCTCTCTTTCTTTCCTTCTTTCTCTCTCTCTCACTCTTTTTATTTTAGCACTTTTAGAATGGGATTTTTCCATCCAGTCCACTCGTACACAGTAGTGAGTATGGCTTCCTCAGTCCCGCTGGGACCTTGTCTGGTCCCTGGTGGGACAAGCAGAACAGAGCACGGTCTGTCCCGGAGGCTCAGAAAGGAGCCGGGTGTAAGTGACCGCCTTTCTCGGGGCGTCTGCTCGTCCGAGCCCAGGTGGGGTGCAGTCAGAGCTGAACCCGGACGTTCTGTGAGCAGGGGGTCTCCTGAATGGGTTTACTGGTTAAAATGTTAAAAAAAGGAAATGAACTCTTCAACAATAGGGACTCAAAAGTCAGGTTCATACAGTTTTGATACACCTATACTTTAAAATACTATACCATTATTAAAAATTTAAGTTTTAGAGCTTACTGATGAAATGCAATGCTTATAGCATAAATTAATAAAATATTATAAAAAGAGTATATGTTGTATGAGTGAACAGACGTTTCTATAGACACACATTTACAGAAAAAAACAGTGGAAAGAAATCACATATGAAACAATGATTTTGTCTGAGTGACTTTTATTTTTTTTGCTATGCTTTTTTTGGGGGGAATTTTCTAAAATGTCTACCATGAGCATTTTTTGATTAAATGCACCATGTACATTGTTAAAGAACAATAGTCTTTTATCATACAGTCTACAGAAGTAATTTTTGATGGATTTAAGATCTAAACAAACTAACCAAAAAATTGCCAATCCTGTACAGTAAAAGAAGAAAAAAAATGACATTTCTATAATCTCAAAAGAAGAAAGAATAGAAAAAAAATTAGCAATGAAGAATTTGTAGATGAAACATAAATATAATAAACATATAAAAAGATTCTTGAGTTCAGGGTAATTTTTTAATTTACAAAAAATGAAATCTTTTTTTTTTTTTTTAATCGATCAGACTGGCATAGATAAACACATCGCCTTTGGGAGAAGGAGCCACTCCTGCGGAGGGGATGTGGACTGTAAATTGCCGTCACAGCTTGTTTCCTGTTCTGGGGTACACTTGGAAGGGACCCAGAAACGCTTCACGTTACCCGTTTTGGACAGCGAGTCCCCAGGTGCATCCCCTGTTGGAAATGTGTGTGGATGTGCTGTGCTTCAAATGGAGGATGTGCTCACGTTATTAACCCAATATTTTAGAGAACACTATTGAGAATCCTTGTGTGGCAGACACTTGGTCATAAAGAAAGCGTCGGGGACACCAGGAAATGATTTCACTTACAGCACGCGGAGGCAGTGAGAATGTAAGCAAATACAGAAACAAGGTCATTTCAGAGGAGGAGGAGTAATAAGAGGACTAAAGCAAACGGGTGACAGCAGCTGACTCCGGGCTCCGCTAAAGCAAACGGGTGACAGCAGCTGACTCCGGGCTCCGCTAAAGCAAATGGGTGACAGCAACTGACTCCGGGCTCCGCTAAAGCAAACGGGTGACAGCAGCTGACTCCGGCTCCTTCGATGGTTTGGTTCAGGAGCTCTAGAGGAGCTGACCCGGGAAGTGGCCCGCGAGCGGGGAGGGGAGAGCCACAGAGCCAGCACACGCGACTGACCTTGGGACAGGGCACGCCACGCAGAGGCTCCGACCGGCGGAGACCTGGGCCCGCAGCAAGGCCCCCGCCCCAGGGGCAGAGCTGGCATAGGGGTGTCAGGACGGCAGGTTCCGAACCGCCCAGAACCCACAGGCCGCGGCAAAGAGATTGCAGATTAAATGTAGCCTTTTATTCTGGAGCAGGAAAAAAACTAGGGAAAAAACCACAACTCCCATCAGTACAGGCATGGTAAATTTATTGAAGTCACACTGCAAGATGGAGAACAATGTGAACGTGCGCTACTAAGTGAACATAATACATTGTATTTTTTTTAAAGGCAACAATATCAAATACGCAGAGAGGCCGGGAAGGTGAGCCCCAGATGCTGTGTTAGGTGGCAGGAGGTGCAGGTCACGTGGAATGAGGTGGCGGGAAGGGACTAGGATTTTTACTTCAAACACTTAATTGCTACTTTGTTCCTGTTAAGTGAGCCTGCATTCATTTTATCATGGGTCCACATAAACAAAAATAAAATTAACCTTAACTATAAAAAAGGAAATGTTCAGGAAGGTGTATATTTGAACACGGGGGCAACTAGGTGGTTTTTAGAACATTCTCTTCCCGTATTGGCAAAGAAGGAATTTATATTCCAAAACCATACGCATGCCTCCGGGTTCGTGGCTCCCTCTGCCTCGTGTGGCTGCCCGTCGGAGCGCCGGAGCACGGGCCGAGCTCGCACTCTGCAAACCCACAGCCAGCTGTCCCGCCCCTGTCTGCTGGTGTTTCCCGTGCTCGCGCTCTGCAGACCCACAGCCAGCTGTCCCGCCCCTGTCTGCTGGTGTTTCCCGTGCTCGTGCTCTGCAAACCCACAGCCAGCTGTCCTGCCCCAGTCTGCTCCTGTTTCCTGTGCTCGCGCTCTGCAGACCCACAGCCAGCTGTCCCGCCCCTGTCTGCTCCTGTTTCCCGTGCTCGCGCTCTGCAGACCCACAGCCAGCTGTCCTGCCCCTGTCTGCTGGTGTTTCCCGTGCTCGTGCTCTGCAAACCCACAGCCAGCTGTCCTGCCCCTGTCTGCTCCTGTTTCCCGTGCTCGCGCTCTGCAGACCCACAGCCAGCTGTCCTGCCCCTGTCTGCTGGTGTTTCCCATGCTCGTGCTCTGCAGACCCACAGCCAGCTGTCCCGCCCCTGTCTGCTGGTGTTTCCCGTGCTCGTGCTCTGCAGACCCACAGCCAGCTGTCCTGCCCCTGTCTGCTGGTGTTTCCACGTGGGCAGGGCTGCCTGTCTGAACTCCGGCTCTTTTTTTTTTTTTTTTTTTTTTTTTTGCATTTTAAGCCTCTCCTCCCATTTCCTTCCCATCTTTGCATCTTCCAAGCATGTCCACCTCCCAGCCGTTTTCTCGTGTGGATTTCAGAGCACATCTGAGAAGGCCAGTCCCTCACATGTTGCGGTAATCCTTGAAAGGACCCACTCACCAGTGTGGCTTTCTAAGATAAGGTCCCGGGAGGGGGCCTTTCTTCATCTGAAAGTGCCTTTGGAGGGCTTCCTTTGATGTTTCAAACTTCTGTCTTCTGGCCTCCCACTTGCCAAAGTGGATGCCTTTTTCATCTTTGGGGACATTTTTTTTTCCTGGGTTAAGTGTATAGTCAGGAGGAAGAAAGGTTTGGGATTTCTTTCATTTGAACGTTACTGTGGAATTTGAAAAGACAGGTTTCTATATTATGAAACTGATGGCAACTCTAGACATTTGATTGGAAGAACTGTCCAATTAACAGGTCAGGGGATGACGCTAATAGAGGGAATTGTTCTAATATTGTCTCCCAGCATGCCGCCCTAGCCAGTGTCACCAGGGCTGTCCCTGAGGACACAGGGTGCCAGTCAGTTACATCCCTGAGCCAACCCTGGGCGTGGTGGGGCACACAGTGTGCTGCAGGCCGGTCTGATGTCACCCCACTCACAAACCAGTGGGGTTGCCGGCTGCTGTTTCAGGCTGCCGGCCGGGGACACCGGCTCCATGGGCAAAAGGCAGCGCCCGGTGTCACACACGACACAGCAGCCCGCGCGAGGGGCCGCGGGCCCGCCCCAGCATGCCGCGTCCCCACGTCCCAGGGCGTGGCACAGGGGAGGCCCTTCTCGGAGTGGGTCTGCCCCCCGTATCTCCTCGGGTGGCCGGTGTCTCGAGCAGCCCTGAGACGTGGGTGGGTAGAGAGTGGGCGGGCCCTTGCCATCTTGGCAAACCCAGTGAGAGGCCGGGGCCCTTTCCCAGCTGGACTGTCATTGTACGTCACGGTGTTTACTGACTGATCTGTAATAATTATGTTCATGCACACACACATACATATGCATTTAAAAGTCTTTTAAATCATTATTTTTTTAACTCATGTGATAGAAGTGAATAATGCTGATGCCTAGACTTAGTTGTTTTGTGTGTGTGTGACAGAGACAGAGAGAGACAGAGAGGGACAGCTAGGGACAGTCAGGAAGGGAGAGAGATGAAAAACATCAATTCATTGTGGCACTTTAGTTGTTTACCGATTGCTTTCTCATATGTGCCTTGACTGGGGGGCTACTGCACAGCCAGTGGTCCCTTGGGCTCAAGCTAGCGACCTTGGGCTTCAAGCCAGCGAACTTTGGGCTGAAGACAGCGACCCTGGGGTCATGTCTATGATTGCACGCTCAAGCCAGCAACCCCACGCTCAAGCCAAATGAGCCCGGGCTCAAGCCTGTGACCTCGGGGTTTCACACCTGGGTCCTCTGTGTCCCTGTCCAGTGCTCTATCCACTGTGCCACCACCTGGTCAGGCTGCTTATTTCTTAAAAAAAAAAAAAAGATGGAGCCAAACAAAGAAATGAAAGACACTATCTCATTGTCATTGTTCCTGTGTCACTAAGTTCACTGTGAAGAATAAACAGAATTTCCCGGTGGCTATATTCGTTAGCCACGAAGGGGGGGGGGCACATGAACATATAGGCTGCCTCGTGGAATGTGTGGTTTTGTACAGAAAACCAGCTTCCATATGAAAGGGGGGTTTGCGGTAACTCAGAATTTCAACTTCAACGTGGAAACCAGACTGAATTCACACTGCAGAGAAGGACACGGAACGGAGGTCTGGGCGGACTGCGCAGGGCTCAGACGTGGGGGTGCAGCCAGGGCGCCCAGAGGGACGGCGACCTCCGGGGGCTTCTGGGTGACGGGAGCTGCTTCAGGACTTCTGTAGAGAAGTCATCTTAATTACGAGGGAAAGTCCTCATAGAATAATGTGTCTGGTTGGTTAGGGGTGGCTAACCCATGTACCCAACCACCCGGAGTAAGTGCCTGAACAGAAATCTGCCTCTTTCTACTATTTTTTTCTCAGTACTTGAAATACCCTCCAAGTTAGTCTCGTTCAGCTGATAGAATTCTGTTTTGTCCGTACAGGAAGAAAGATACAATTGAGAAAAAAAAGTGAGAGTTTGGGTAGAAATTAAATACCCCAAAATTATCTCAGTGCTTTCCTATTACTTTCTTCAATATTGTAATTATAAGTATTATAATATTGTGAGCTCTAGAAATGTGCTTCACCTGTTGCATGCAGCTGAATTCTTGAGTTTACAGATGGCAGCTTTTAAATCATACCTTTTTTTATGTAGAGGAGGAAAAAAGACTGGATTTTAACACGTTTAAGATGATTCGGTTTTTCATAAATGAACGTTAGATTTGTCCAGCCAACCTACACACTGACCAGTAGAAGGAGTCCTCCTGTTGTCTGAGGCTACATCGTTTATCGACCTGACTCTAATTTTATAAATGAGTATCCTCTGGAGCTTTGCTTCGGAACGCTGCACAGTTTACTGGGCAAGATGCATTTGGGTCCTTTAGTTTTCAAGTTCTCGTGCCCAGTTTAGAACACGAGTGACTCATCGCTGAAATCCCGAGGCCACGCCCGCCCTCTGTTCCATAATTCATCTACCTGATGTCCATGTTGTCATGGCGGAATTGTAGTCTCCAGCTTTGGTTTTCCCGGTCCTTATTTGTTAGCAGATCTTTCGTCGTTTCCCCTAGGATGTGATGTTTGATGCCTGGGAAGTTCAGTCTGGTCCCCGGCTACAGTTGCTCAGAGGTTGAAAGTACAGGAGCAAATAGGACTCCTGACATATTAATACTATACATCCCCCTTCTTTCTCTTTAGTGGAAAAACTTAAAACTAATTTTAACAGAATACCGAACCTGTGCATTTCATACTTGCATCATGGTTGCAAAATCAACACAGCTTTTTTACAGATAAAGGAGTAGGTGGTTTAAAAGACAGACAAGAGAAGTTCCCTGTCTTTTATCCATCTGTCTGTCTGTATTAGTCGGCTTGGGTTGCTCTCACAAAGTATTACAGGCTCGGTGGCTTAAAGAAGAGACGTTTATATCTCAGAGTTCTGGAGGTGGCCATCCAGGTCCTTGCCAGTTCTTGGTGAGGGGGCCTCTTTCTGGCTCCGAGACGGCCACCTTCTGTCTGTGTCCTCACAGGGCGGAGAGAAATCAATCCCTTTATCTCTTCCTCTTCTTATGAAGCCGTTATTCCCACCACGAGGGCCCCGCCCTCATGACTGTCTATACTTCCCAAAGGTTCCATCGCTGGGGTCTAGGTCTTCAACCTGTCAATTTCGGGAGGACATTATTCAGTTCATAACAAGTTGACTCTCTCTCTCTTTCTCTCTAATCAGTTGTTTGAAATACAAAGCCAACTTGTGTAGGAAGAATGTGCCTTATGAACTTGACTGATGTTTACAAGTTCCACTCTGCCCAGTGGGGAGGGGCGTGTCTTTCCAGCTCATAAAAGCCAACGTTCTGATGAGAATACTTCACTGAAGATGAAAGCCACTTCTAAGAAACCAGGACCCTGTTTTGTTCTAATTTTGTTCTTTTCATTCTAATTCTCAGTAAATCTCATAGCTGTCAAAAATTTAATTTGAAAACTCATCATTTATCTGTGCTGTCTTTCAAAGGTCAGTTGCCTTTCTTTTCCTGGCTTTTTCGTTAATATGTCCCGTACCCAGCAAAAGCAGAGTTGCAGACCCCTGACCTCGGGCACTAGCAGCAGTCCAGCGGGCAGCACCGGGTGGGCGGGGAGCATGAGGACCCCATGGGGGGCAGTGAGAGCCTCGCGGGGCCTGACCTGGGCAGAGTCCTCCTGGGCTCGGCCCTCTCTGACCGGTGCCATGGCTGCAGAGTGTCGTGGGAGTGGAGGGTTTTAAAGAACGAGTAACTCTCCTTAAGTGCTATCTTTAGGACTCCAAAGAGAAGAAAAGGTGTCTGTGGAGATCAGGAAGTAGAGAGATGCTTTGTGGGAGATTCCTGAGCACAACCATGTAGACCTTGAGCTTCTTTTGAGTGGCGGTCCTGCATTGCCGAAAGTCCATTGCTTTGTTCGCCACTTGTTTTCAAACGAAACGGAATAAATGCACATACTAGGGACCTGTTTAAGTATACCTAACTGGAAAACCAAAGAGTGAGCATTGTGAATCAAAATAATGAAAGCATAAATTGAGCATAACTTGCACTATTGGAAAGAACTATTTTTTTTTTGTTTTTGCTTTTGCTTTTAATTTTTAACATAATGCAAAGAGCAAAGAGAGAGGAAATCAGCCTTTTATTTTCTGCTGGTCTTGTGCCAGACACCACGTACAGACATTCTATGTAGCCTCATATTAATAATGAGAACATAATTCAGTAGCGAGCATAGGAAAATAAGTATTGTATGGAGGACTAGAAGTTAGAGTTTAGAAAAACTATTGAAGATTGACACTTGTGACAGGTTTTTAAACCAGTCAAAGATTGCTGAGTCACTGTGTCCTAGCCTGTGTTTAAACCAGTCAAAGATTGCTGAGTCACTGTGTCCTAGCATGTGTTTAAACCAGTCAAAGATTGCTGAGTCACTGTGTCCTAACGTGTGTTTAAACTAGTCAAAGATTGCTGAGTCACTGTGTCCTAACATGTTCGGCGGGGCTTGTTTTCTAGGGTATTGGGTTCTGCAAAGAGGTCACCGTAGTGGACTGAGGGGACAGACTCTTAATTACATGCATCTTTACTGTGGAACTTTGGGGCCACTAATAGACTAATAATGTCTGTGCTCCACCTAATAATCAATGCTGCTTAAATTTATTTGGCAAAGGGACACCATTTTCCTTAGAGCATCCTAAGAGACTGGTGCTGACTGCTTTACGTACCTGAAAGGCAGGGCGTGAGATCCTTTATGACGATGGTTTTTACATTTAAAAAGGTATACTTAGCTATAACAAATAAAAAGGAAAAAAAAAGCAGGAACTCTCATAGTTTTATTTTGTTTTTGAGAAGATGCTAAGGAGCAAGTTAACTCTTAGTACAAGGTTGTTGGGTCAGAAGTCAAGTGACTGGGTTCTGTTCTGGTCCCGTCACTAAGATTCTGAGCAAAGTGATCCAACGTCAGTCAGCCCTACTGTCTAGCTCCACCAGTAAATGAACTGACCAGTTCAGGGCTCCCAAAAACCCCACCTAATCCGAATTCTGACTTCCACCACAATGTCTGTGCGGTCATGGAGCCAGAACAAACAGCGTAATGGCACCAAATGTTCTGAGTGTCTTTGTCAGCTAAATCTAGGTCATGTGTTCAGTCACCGAGTAATCTCTGTTCGCCTGGCAGTGATCCCTTAATTTAGCTTCCGTGTGAGTGTGTGTGCCTGTGTGGGGTGCGTGGGGTGGGGACGTAGGCAGGTGATTCAGACAGAAAGTACAGAAATACGTGAACAAGACAATTCTGAGACGCCCCAATACTTTGATGAAAAAATATTCCAAATTCTGAGATAGAGAGAAATGGAGAGGGCACTGTGGATTCCGGGCACTCAGTCTAGCTCAGGGAGCCCTCCAGCAGCCGGGCAAGAGTTTCAATGACCTTCAATGACCGGAGCTACTTTGTAATCAGTAAGCCGTGTTTTTTATCACGAATAGGAGTTGGCTTAAAGGTACAAAAGCTACATAAACAAAGTTCTCTTATAAACAGAGAAATATAAAGTTGTCATACTTAAAAGCCCATAGCTAAAAATGCTATTTTAAGAAAATAATTTTTAATTTTTCAAGAAGTAGAAACAAAAACTTGAAATCCGCAGGTCACTGTACGCCTTTCATGTGGTGAAATACCGAGCTGACTGACTCAGAAGGCAGAAATGTTTGGGGAGCCTCCAGGGACAGGGAGAGCCAGGCGGGTGGCTCTCAGCATGGCCATTGAGAAGCAAACATTGCGGGAAAACATCCCGAACTATGACACAGACAATGTGGTGGTTGGTGGTGGTCTAGTCCTACTACTGTGCGGATGCTTTTGAAAACATTTAAAGTGGACATTATCATATGAAAAACTTCTTACCCAACATAAAATTAAAAATAATAAAAATGAAGCACAGCAGTTTAAATGATGGAGCAAGTTTAATTTTGTTTATTCTGCAGGAAAAAACAAAAAACGTTGACGTTTTAAATTCAGCATGCCGTGTTTGATCAGCATCTATTTACCTGACCTACTTGAAGTTTAAACTATGCTCTTTCTGGGGTGACATCACAGGAGTGACAGGGTCAGGGATCCCCTTGGTCTGTCCCCTTGACGTGTCAGCAATTTGAACAGCTCCAACTCAACAGAGGGCTCCCTGCTCAACGTGCATGCGTGCACACGCGCGCGCGCACACACACACACACACACACGCCTGAGAGAGCCACGCGTGGAGATGCCCAAAGCTATAAAAAACTTGTTTTCTCTTAAACTATCTATGACTTAGAGCAATTGGGTAAAGTATGCCTTTGTGAGCAACATTTAAACATTTGTTTTTCTCTCAAAATGATAAATTATGCCACTGTGGTGCCATTTAAATTTGGGAAAGAAACCTATATTTTCAAGACCTGAAATCAAACCTAGAAAATGCGAGGGCTGGCCTCTGATTGCTGGAATTCCAACCTCCCCCCCTCCCCCTGTCCTTTCTTGATGCTTCTAATACTGAGCAGGTGCTAATTTTAAAAGAGCAGTAGAAAACAAGTAGGCATTCGTGAGAGGGGAGTGGCCTTTACAGGGATACGACTGTTGTGTGTTTAGTCTGCTCTCACTGTGTCTGTTCATCCACTGTCTTCATGTGGACAGTCTTCCTCCCTCCTGTGGCCAGAACGCCTGATTGGTCTTGAAATCAGGTGACGTTAGTTAGCTCTCTAACTTTGTTTTAAATATTCCAGGTCATTTGTATTTTCGACTCACTCTTTTAATTTCTAAAATCAACCAGTCAATTGATTAATCCTATTGCAATTTAGATTTGAACTACAATAAATCTGTAGATGTACTTGGAGGGAATCGATATTTTAACAATACTGAGTCTTCTAACCCATAGACACAGTACTCTCTCCATCTATGCAAGTCCTCTTCATTTTCTCTCAGTGATGTTCTTTGGGGTCAGTGTACCATCATTCCCCATCTTCTATCAAATTTATTTAAAGTGTTTCACATTTTTAATGATACAATAAATGGTATTTTTAAAATATTAATTTCCAACTGTTTGTTGATAATATATAGAAAGACAATTAATTTTGTTTATTGAATTTATATTTTCCAACTTGGCTAAATTCACTTATTACTTCTTATAGCTTTTTGTAGATGTCATAGAATTGTCTACATAAATAATCATGAAGTCTTTGAATGAATATAGTGTTTCTCCTTCTATCTCAACCTGGATGTCTTTTATTTCTTTATTGTGACTTATTGCATTGGCCACAACCTTCAGTACGATGCTGAATAACCATGGCAAGAACAGACCCCACAGTGTTCCTGGTGTAGCCTGTAGTCTCACCAGAAGTACTGTGTGAGCTGTGGCCGTCTGGTAGACCCTCTTCCTCGAGTTGAGGAGGATAAGTTCTCCTGCTAGCTTGCTGAGAAGTGTTTATCAGAAGTGGATATTATATGCTTCTCAGATGCCTTTTGTGTGTCTATTAATATAATCTTAATTCTTTTTTTTTTTTTTTTTTTGTATTTTTCTGAAGCTGGAAACAGGGAGAGACAGTCAGACAGACTCCCGCATGCGCCCGACCAGGATCCACCCGGCACGCCCACCAGGGGCAACACTCTGCCCACCAGGGGGCGATGCTCTGCCCCTCTGGGGCGTCGCTCTGCCGCGACCAGAGCCACTCTAGCGCCTGGGGCAGAGGCCAAGGAGCCATCCCCAGCGCCCGGGCCATCTTTGCTCCAATGGAGCCTTGGCTGCGGGAGGGGAAGAGAGAGACAGAGAGGAAGGAGGGGGAGGGGTGGAGAAGCAAATGGGCGCTTCTCCTATGTGCCCTGGCCGGGAATCGAACCCGGGTTCCCCGCATGCCAGGCCGACGCTCTACCGCTGAGCCAACCGGCCAGGGCCAATCTTAATTAATTTTTTTTTAGGTTGACAATATAGTTAATATAGTGAGTAATTTTTTTTTAAACATAGCATCAACTCTCCATACCTGGAATAAATTCCATTTTGCCATAATATATTATTCTTTTCATATATTTTTCTAAATCAGTTTGTTTCTAATATTTGAACATTTACCACTGTTTTGTTATTTTTGTATCTGTGGTTATGAGGAATATTGGTCCATAGCTTTCTTGTGAAGTCTTTATCTCAGTTTGATACTATTGTGACACTGACTTCATTGAGTGAGTTGGGAAATAGTTACTCCTTTTTAATTTTCTGGAAAATTTTGTATAAAAACAAAATAATTTTTTCTCTAACTGTTTTGTAGAACTCACTGTAAGGCTTTTAACTACAAATGTAATCTCTTCAATAAATATTTATAGTAAAAGATTTGTTCACACTGTCTCTTTCTTCTTGACCAAGCTTTAGTAGACTGTGTCTTTCAAAGAATCTGCCATCTTGTCTAAGTCTCCAAATTTACCGACGTAAAAAGGCCTGTAATATTGATCTATTACCTTTTTAATGTCTGCATGACTACAATGATGTCCCCTCTGTCATTGCTGATATTGTCATTTATGTCTTCTCTCTCTTTCTAATTGATCATGCTAATTGATCTCAAAGAAGCGGTTTTTGATCTCACTGATTTCCCTGTCGTTTTTCTGCTTTCTGTGTCATCTGTGGGGCAGATTGCAGCCTGGGAAAAAATCAGTCCATCCATTTTTTTGTAGGGCCTTGGTATCTGCAAATGCTTTTTACATTTTTAAAGAGTTATAAAAAAGAATAAGAAAAAGAACATGCAAGCAGAGACCACATGAGACTCACAAAGATTCAATTATTACTTAGCCCTTTACAGGCAAACGTTTGCATGTCATTAATTTCTGCAACACTCTCCCTACTTTGGATTAATTCTCTCCCTACTTTGGATTAATTTGCTCTTCTTTCGTTAGCTTTTTATTGTGGGAAAATGTCCTTTATTTCAGAGCCTCTTCTCTAATGTAGGCATCTGGTGAAATAAAGATCCCTCGAGGTGTCACCTTCTATTACCCCTCCTTTCCTTTGTTTTCTTTCTGTTTGTCTTTTTCTTTTGGTTTATTTGGTTGCATTTTTATTCTGGTTCCCTGTTTATCTCTGCGGCTCGCAGGTTGGAGAGTTTCTATTGCTGTGTTGCTTCTGACTTTGTTAATATTTTCCGCTGCACTGTTCCCCCTGCCCGTAATTCTATCCACTGCATTTTTTATCTCACACATTATCATTTCCAACCCTGTAAGTCAGATTTCTTTTTATATCTTCCATGTCTGAATGCACTGAACATATGGAGTGCCGTTATGATGACTGTTTTAATGTCTTTGCCTTGTGTCGGGTCTAGATCAGTTTCTATAGACTAAGTTTTCTTCTCATAATGGGTTTTATTTTCTGGCTTTTTTGAATGGCTGATCATTCTTTACTGGACATTATATATTGTGATTTATACATTGTTCAGTTCTGGATTTAAGAAAGGTATTTTTCTATAAATATTTGTGAGCTTTTGGGGGGGCACAGTTACGTTGCTTGGGAGTCCTGGTCACAGGTGAGTTTGGCCAGCAGGACCAGAGCCAGTGTGGCCAGGGTGCCTTCCTTTCCACCACTGAGGGGTCCCCCTGTGCCTGCCCCACAGCCCTGGGTGTGAATCGGGGGTCCCAGCCCGGGAGCTGGGACAGTGCCATTCCAGGCCCTGCGTGGGCCCTGGGGCCTCCAGTCATCCCAGGGGACCTCTATCCTCCCTGCTTTGGTCTTCCTCAACCCCCAGCTCCATGTCCTCAGTTTCGGAGTTCTTCAGGCCTGGTCTGGGGTCTCTCCCTGTGGCCCAGCCTTAACACTCTGCAAGGCCACAGGCTGGGGACTGTGGGGCTCACCTCACATGTTCCTGTCCCATACGGACTACCAGTCGCTTCTGCTTGACAGCCAGGATCTTAGAAACCAGGAAAAAACAAAAACAAAAACAGAATGATGCCTCCCCTAAAAAATAATTTTTAAATTCACATAAAATCAGAGATTAATAACCAAGGAAACAAAGGTAAAATAAAGATGATAATTAAGCTAATGATTAGTTTTTTAAAAGACAAAGAAAATGGATAAACGTCTTATAGGTTGACTCACAAAAAAATTAGTAAAGATACAAATAAACAATATTAGCAATAAAAAGGTATATACCACTGAGATAATTCAGAAATCAAAATGATATTAATGATATTAAACCAATTTTATGCAGTGAATCTAAAAACTGGTATGACATATATACTTATTAAGAAAAATATAAATTATCAAAAGTGACCAGTATATTGTGAATACTCTGTTAATGGAATTAAGTTTGATTAAGAAACATCAGGCCTACAGAGTGTCATAGGCATTGGTGAGTCCTACTGATACTCAAGTATCAAATTTCCATTCCAATAGTTCCGCAAACAGTACACGTTTCTCAGTACTGCAGAGATGTCGTTCTCCAGCTGGTACTCTGATTACCTTTATTTCTACAGTTAATAAGGTCAGTAGAGAAAAGTCAGTTATAGCTTAGTCTCCTTTATGACCACAGTTGCAACTTAATATATTGAGAAACCATATTTAGGAATTCATATATGTATATATGTAACAGATCATGACCCACCCAATGTGGTTAATTCTAGATATACTTGTTTAGATTAACATGAAATAATCAATAATGTAGTTCACCAGATTAACAGAAGAACACAGTTATCTGATCTCAGTAATTGCTAAAAATTATTAAATAATATTAAGCACACATTCATAAACACTCAAACTGGGAATAGAAGAGAATTTTATTAATCTAATTAAAAATATCTATTTAAAATACTAGTGAATATGACAAAATACTCAACCTTTCCCTTTAAGATTAAGGGAAAAAGATAACTATACTTAGTCTAATAATGATGACACTTGAATAACAAAAAGTATTGTGATTGGATAGGACAGAGGTCGGGAACCTTTTTGGCTGAGAGAGCCATGAACGCCATAATTTTAAAATGTAATTCCCTGAGAGCCATACAATGACCTGTGTACGTTACGCATTATCCAATAAAAATTTGGTGTTGTCCCAGATGACAACTGTGATTGGCTCTAGCCACCCACAAACATGAACATGAGCGGTAGGAAATGAATGGATTGTAATACATGAGAATGTTTTATATTTTTAACATTATTTTTTTTATTAAAGATTTGTCTGCGAGCCAGATGCAGCCATCAAAAGAGCCACATCTGGCTTGCGAGCCATAGGTTCCTGACCCCTGGAATAGGAAGAAACAAAACTGTCTCTACTCACAGCTGATATAACTACCGTGTAGAAAGCCCAGAAGAACAGACAATGATGTCATATAAATTCATAAGGGAATTTGTAACTTTGCTGAGTACAATCCAACATACAGAAATCAATTGCATTACTATAAGCTAGCAACAGATAGTTAGGAAATGTGATTTTTCTAAGTTATCATTTATAATTGCTTCCATCAAAAATATATTGAGCCTTAGACTAATCCAACAAAACATTTATAAGGCCTTTGTGAATAATCTGACAAAACTTTATTGCTAGAGGTTAAATAAAACCTCAGTGCCTGACCAGGCGATGGTACAGTGGATAGAGCGTCGGACTGGGACGCAGAGGACCCAGGTTTGAAACCCCGAGGTCGCTGGCTTGAGCGCAGGCTCATCTGGTTTGAGCAAAGCTCACCAGCTTGAGCCCAAGGTCACTGGCTTGAGCAAGGGGTCACTCGGTCTGCTGTAGCCCCCAGGCAGGGCACATATAAGAAAGCAATCAATGAACTTAACTAAGGTACCACAATGAGGAATTGATGCTTCTCATCTCTCTCCCTTCCTATCTGTCTGTCCCTCTCTGTACCTCTCTCTGTCTCTCTCTGCTCTGTCACACACACAAAAAAGCAAAACACCTCAGCAAGTGGAGAGATGTACTTTGAATTATGAACAATCAGTCCTCTTGTTAGCCATCACGGGACGCATGCAGCCCCCACAATGTGCAATCAGCAGGTTGACTCAATACCTAATTACTTGGAAAGGATGCAAGCTCGTCGCTGTAATCAGTCCGTCTCCTCCCACTCCACAGTGCATTGTGGTTTTCTTAATGTCTTTGCTTCGAGTGAACCCTCGGAGTTCAAGCCTCCACCTTGGCAGCTTTGCGCGTGTGGCCCACATCTGCAGGGCCTCTGGAAAGGACTGGTTTGGCTGCTGGGAAGAGGACACTGTGGGTTCTGTCCGTTTCCTTAGTAGCAGACTGAGAAGAAGGGGCTGATGCATGAGGGGAGTTTTGCACAAGTCCCGACAAGCTTGGCGGGCTCCTCTCCGGGGACCTCTCGTCAGCTCAGGCGTGAACGAGGTGATACCGCTTCCGTGACGCTGGTGGAACTGCTCACCTTTCTGTGCCCATTTTGTGTTTCTGTTTAAAACTTTAGCAGAACAATCCACTTGAGATCCTTATAAGGACAGATTTCTATATGGGCACATTTTGTTAAATCCCAGCAAAATCTGTAACTTCTCTCTATGTCATTTAAGCCAACTGCTCAAACCAACACAAAACCAAACTCGCTTATTCCCTTGAGAAGGCACTGTACTCACGTCCCCGGAACATGCCTCTGTGTGGGGGAACAGCAAAGACCAGATGCCTTTAGACGTGGCCGTAGACACTCTCCTCCTCCCTCACACCCTCAGAGCCAGCTCCCCTGGGCAGGGCTGCTTGGAGGGCGGGCAGCGTGTCTGCGCATGGGCTGGGGGCAGCGCATCACAAACAGGCCACTTCCCTCTCAACTCTCAAAACACTGGCGAGCCGTGGAGTCCGTCCCTACGGGGGCAGTAGCACTGGGGCTGATGCTCTCGGGTCTGCTCATTTCTCTGACAACTACAGTCTCACGCCCCGTGGAGTAATTCCATCTAATAACTAATAAGGTATCATTTACCATTGTATTATTCACAGGACCACATGTACTGAAAACAACTTTACATTAGAAATTAAGGTAACGCCTCCAGGGCCCTGGACAGCTGGCTCAGTGGATAGAGTGTCGGCCCGGTGTATGGATGTCCCAGGTTCAATTCCAGGGCAGGGCACACAGGAAAAGCGGCCATCTGCTTCTTTTTCCTCCCTCTCTTTTTCTCTCCTTCTTACCCTGTCACAGCCAGTGGCTCTTTTGGTTCACACATTGGCCCTAGGTGCTGAGGATGGCTCCATTGGTCCCAGCATCAGCCTCAGGCTCTAAAGATAGCTCCATTGATTAAAGCATCAGCCCCAGATGTGTTGCCAGGTGGATCCTGGTCAGGGCGCATGAAGAAGTTTATCTCACTATCTCCCCTCTTCTCATAAAAAATAATGGCTACAAATCACCAGCATAATGATTCTCTAAGTGACAATCGACTCATAAAAGCAGGATAAGACAGGCCTCCCCAATGGCAGTCTCCATCAGGGATTTTAAATGCACGTGGAAGACCATATGTTTCGATGCAAACGTGACATGCATCTGAGGTTGGGAGCACTTCCAGAAAATGGTGTGCAATGTGCTCTTCCAAAAAACCCAAGGCTTGCTTGGTGTCGGGCTGATCCACAGTGACACGCGGCAGTTCGTGGATCGTGCCCATATGGGGATCCACCTCCAAACCCACTTTCCTCGTAGACTGTTATTCTGCTGGTGAGACAGCAGCAGATGGTGCAGCCGGCGGGGAACTCACTGCAGCCCAGTCTGAGTCAGAGCTGTTTCACAGGCGCCAGGAGTGAGTGACCATCTGACCAGCCCGGTCATAGTTTCATAATATAGCTTGTGTGTGCGTGTGTGTGTGTGTGTGCGCGCGTGCACACGCTATTTATTGGTGAAACCTACACTAGTTCTCTGTGGACACGATTTCATAAGAAACAGCTTTGGATGTGTCAGTTTTAATAACAGAAGCTTTGTATCTGGTTTGCAACTGCTCTAGAGATCATTTAGGCTTCCGAAAATGTCAACAGCCTGCATTCCACACGTGTCTGATGGTGTTCTACTCCTGCCGTGGTGTCTTGTCTTGAACACACACGCACACACGCACACCTTCCATGAAGATGAACACACACAAATATTCATGGTTGTTCTTCCTGATTCATATTCATAAAATTACATGGTGATTGATCAAATGCACGGAGCCCCGGAAGAGCCTCCCCCTCTGGGTTTCAGGCTGAGTCACCCCGCCCAGCAGGAGAGCCGCAGAAGTTGTCTGCTGTTACCCTTCGGACTGTCCCTCTTACTGGGTCTGGAAAACCAGGACAAGGGTGCACCTCTGCCGTCCCTGTGGGAGGCTCAGGGTGGATTCGGCTGGGACTCAGGAAGAGCCACCCAGGACTACTGTGGTCTGTTCCACGGACTCGCCCACGTCCCCCTCAGCGTCAAAGAGCAGGGTCAGGGAGGGTGGAGAATGTGAGACCCCCTAGCACCCGGCCTTAGCATTAGGTGATTCACATTTGGCCGTCATTTTTAAAAAAACAAGTGAACAGTCTCTCTCGTCAAGGTTAACAGGCTTGTCCCTATGCTATTTACATTGTTTGTTTATTGAGTTTTGTTTTTTTTTCAGAGGAGTGTCAGGAAGGATATAATTTTAATTAGAAAAATAGAAAACAGATAGGAGCAGACCTTTCTGCTGAGGAGAAATATTTGTTGGGTATCACAGATACTTTTAAAAGGTTTTTCCCTTGTCTTGGTAAAACAAATTCCACTTCTCCTCTTGACAGCAGGCTCTTCCCATTGATCATTTATGTTACAAAACTTCGCTTTCATGGATTTCATGGGTTTTTTTTTTAAGCACTTCTGTAACTGGGTGAACTATAATTGTCCCTTGTCTTAAAAGATGGCTTCATTACAGCTTCCTGGTATTAATGGTTGAGGTCACTGACGGACAGTGTTGTCTCCATGGTGCCGTGCTCTGCATCTCGGTAAAGAAGGAAACCTAAAGATTCCATCTATAAAATCAAGAACCAAACTGTTTCTTTTTTCTTATTTTTTTATACCATCACATTTTGTGTTTGCTTGGAAAGTAAAGCTAAAGCAAGAATGTCTTTAATTAACAGATAATTACATTTCTTTGATAATCAGAAGCCAAAAGTGACTCCTCATAATATTAAAGACATCCTGACCATTACTGGATGTGACAGTGCAGTCACCCTAGTCTCCATGTCTGTGTCGTGCGGCAGACGACATCATAAATCGGCAAGCGGCGCAGTGGTGTGGACCTGTCCTCGGAGTCATGAGTGCCGGGCAGAGTGTGGGGTACACAGTGGACACCTCTTCATTTCTGGAGTAAACCAATTAATCAGTGAGTCAGGAGTCGGAAGCCCGGGCCCACCATGTACTGGCCGTTTATGATTTAGCACATTACCTCACTTATTTAAATATTAGTCCTTCTCAGCCATAAAGTACGCATCCCCACGGTGCCTCGGGAAGCTGCGCAGAAGACATGAGACCGTGTGGGTGACACACATCCCAGGGC